>NC_139762.1:34947123-35641754 GCF_965231275.1 Zosterops lateralis | reverse complement strand
GGGTTTTTTTTTTTGGCACTTGTACATGGAATTCCCCCTTCAGTCAGTGCAAGGTTTTCCACTGATGAGCAGTAGGGTTTTTGTGGCTGGTCTAGGGGGAGAAATAAAATAAACAAACAAAGAGGCACATATACAAGCTTTTCAGACAGAATATAAGTCAGATGTTATTAATAAACTGTGAGTTAACATATCTTAGTGAAAATACAGCAGTAATTACTTTCTGTTCTGAGAGCACCTTACTTTGGTGGCTGGAACTTAAAATGCACAAAGCACTAAATTTGTGTTGAGATTTAATTTACTGTAAAAGGTCAACAGTTTTTAGCAGGGAAGGGTTCCACCTGTGGAGGATGACTTCATGGCTTTTTTCCGAACCTCCACAAATCCAAAGGCCTTGAGAAAGAAGCAGATTTCAGACCATTGGCTAGTCCTATGCTGGTTCTACACCACCTTCTGCCTCCAACATCCCCACTAGAGAGTCTTTACATTCCTCACTCCAAAAACAGACCAGAAAATTCTCTGCAAGCTCTTCCACCTCTCTGTTAGTAAGGATTTGTATATACTTCTCCTGCTGTATCGTGTTGATTCATCCAGTTGCCTTACAACCTCTTGATCTCATTCTCTCAGGTTCAGTCCCAAAGAAATGTTCTGCAAACACTTGCTCATCTCTGCAAGGACAGAGGCCTTAACCGTAACCACAGGATGCAGCTTTTGGTTGTTTCACTTGAGTGCAAGGCCAGTTCACTTGGTTAATTACTAAATCTCCAGCTAAAGGGTTTGAACCAAAGGGGGAAGATGCAATTTAAAAAAAAAAAACCAACTAAAATTACACACATATACACACACGAGTACTTCTCTGCCTTGCTTAAAAGAGTGGGCTTGGCAAAAAGGAATATGCCAAGCACCCTTACAGGTTAATTCTTAGTGAATGTGTTTTTGGGAAGTTGCTGACACAGAAAACAAGCAGAACATCAGGAACTACCACACTTCAAGGAAACCTCTTTTTCATCTTGCAGAAAGTTGTTTTGCCTTGGCAGTTTATATTTTAACCTCTGCATGATCACTCTGAAAAAAAGCACTACTTCTCTTCTTTATTCTTTTTCTTATTTGAAGCAAAAGAAGTAATACACATTTCATATTTATACCCTCCACTTCCTGTATATTTTTCAATATTCTCAGACAGTTATCATGCCTAATTTTTGCAAAGAGCTCAGGCCCAGCTGCCCAGGCCATACACATACAGTAGTCATGTGGCAATGAGCATTCTCATTAGGTAAATCAAATTTAAATTCTACTCCAAGACAGGGCATTTCAGTCACTGTCTTAATTAAGCACGTGCTTAATTGGTAGACTATGGACAGAAAGTGAAAGCCACGTTAGCAACAAGTTAGTCTGGGTTTCAGTGTTTGGGGATGAGAGGAAAAATCCTTATGATTTATTGTTAAACCTCAGATAGAGGGCATTTTTCCCTGTATTATACCTATTTGCATATGAAAGGCATACCAGCAGTTTTTGTAGAATTTACATGTACAGAAACCATGAAAAAACAAGTTGTGATAAGTAACTGACAGAACCAGGCTAAAAACATCATCATCCTTCATTGACAAAACCCCAGACTCAGATATTTCAAAGCTCCCTGGGAAGATTTTTCATTCATTTTTAGAGGATGCACACAGATAAACTGACTAGATATTAATTTTAAATTGTATTTTCAATACCTCTGGGATCTGTCTAAAGTCTCCTGAACAATTTGTCATCTTTTTAATTAATGTGGAAGAAAATACGTTTTGTCTAATTTCTGGGATTTTGTATTGTCAGCCAAAATGATCTTGTAGTAACTCTTTTGGCAAAATGAGATTTTGCATTCTGTGTTTTTCGAATCAGAAAGATTTTTGCATCTTAATTTGGGTAAAGAAACAGACAACACCAACCTTCATGTAGAAGATCCTGAACTCTGACAGGAGGGGTAACCAAATTATCAATTCAACTCCTGCAGCAGCAAACGTCATTAGCATTGGCCATGAACTTCAATTAAATGGATCATACAAACACTAACAGGCTGAAATCCTGTTACCCTTGAAGCTGACAGCAAAAATCTCACAGATTCCAGTGTGTGCATCAGTGTGCTACAATCTTTACAAAGAAATCACCTGGAGCTTTGTAATGCACAAAGCAGCCACTTTCCCAAGGACATGCGTTACCTACATATGATCGTACCCAGTCATGAATGTAATTTCCTTTGTGCTGTAGAGAAGCTGATTTGCAGTGTTGCTAGAAGAGATGGACAAGCCACCAAGAGAGTCTGCAGCAGTCTTCTAATAATGGCTGCCTTTTACAGAGACTGACCTCTTTTCACCTTGCTAAAAGCAGTAAGTAGTAAGTAATAGATCTTGTCAAAGGTTACTCTATAGAATAACCTCTAGAGATATTAGATAGAGGTGTCCAGAGAAATACCACAAAGGTGCTGACAAGGAAACCAAGGGGATTATGATTAGGAAGTGTGAATAAGCTAAGGTTTCAAACATGCTCAGATTTTGGTTAGAAATGCTGAAGTACAGGAAGGAAATGTTCTACATACCATCAAACCACCAAAACATACACTTGAAAAGACAAGTTAAAGAGCCATCACATGGAGGATAAATACCACACATGATCTAAGAAAAGCAATTCCATACAACTAGAATAAGCCAGAATTTCTTCCTCACCAAATCCTAGAATGTCTCTTGATAAAAAATGAAAAATTAATCTGCTCAAAGGTAAAAAAAAAAAAAAAAAAAAAAGCACCATAGCTAGGAAACATTATTTGTTCCTTCAGCTCCCTTTTAATCCATCCTTGAATATTGAAATTAATCAGAACTTCCACCAGATAATTCCCAGTAAGAGAAATCCATTTAAGTCATCTACGTTTCCCATAAAGAGTACATTTTAAAAGACCCTAAAAACCTAAGCCAGTAGTATAACTAAAAAAGACTCTTTCTCCATTTACTCCAATTTCTGAATTTTGACAATTATGCAATGATTTAATTGAAAAAAAGTTCAAGATATTTCTGACAGTATTCTTAGTAGAAGACAGCCTCTCCTAAATTTACTCTCAGCAAAGGTGCTGTACAAAGACTTGGTTTCTTTCAGCCAATCTTTTTCTGATCCCATCAGTTGGTTACATCGATTTTGCAATAACTTCTGGGGAAGGCAATCATCTTCCCTGTTCCAGTCAGATCAGACCAGACCAAGTCTTAGGAAATATTTGGGAGATGTGGCCAACAAAAGGCCTCTACCCAGCTATTTGAAGTTCTGAGACAGCACAGCTTTCCAGGAGCTTGTCCCTGTCTTATATGCACAGAACTATATTGTTCAGACAAGAAAGATAAAGAGACCTCAGCCTCCCAAGCCAAGAGCAGACAAATGAAGGCAGATAAACATGAAAGTGTTTGCATCAACCTGAAAGACTTTATTCATCACAAAAAAAAGAAAAACCTCTGAAAGATGTAGTGCCTTATGTCTTCTTTAATATAAATAAATTTCCAAAGATGTGCCTCATTTTGAAAAAATGTTGAAATAGAGCATTTTGACTTTTTCATATAATTTTCTCCTCTTTTATTTTGGCTGAAGCTACTCAGAAAATTTGATCTTTAACTATGAACACTTTCAGGCCTCCATTGTTTCCAGTAAATTTCTTTGTGTGAAAGTCTTTCGTGAGTATTTTTTCCCCTCAAAAAATATCACTAGCCTGGCTCAAAGGTCAGATGTACTCCCCTCCAAAAATGCTGCTCAGAGGGCACTGACTTTAACCCCTGGCAACTGCTGCTCGTTTTAACTCAGGATTGGATGGGATGCAGAAAAAAACCCCATGACCCAACTGTCTTCTCTGCACGGCAGCAAGGAAATCCCCTCTGTGCTAAATATGGGGCTTAGCAAGAGACAAGAGGCTCTGTCAGGACCCTGCCACTTCTCAGACCATCTCACATGCACAATACTTGAGAGCACAGATAGAGTCAGTCATTATGTAGAGAAATAACTGGCACTTTAATGTGGGCCCCAAAAGGATATCCACATATATTTTGAAGATGGTTAGTAGGAAAGCACTAGGTATGTGAGGAAAGTGATATCCACAGAATTATAAAAGGCTGAAAAAAGTACTCCTGTTTGGATTTTCATTTAACTCTTTTGCAAAGAACCTATATCAAAAACATTATTTCCATAGCATGGACCACTTGCTTTTACCTCTTTCTCACCTAACAATAAGCTACACAATTTACTGCTGTGTATCATTTACTATGTACACCAAGTCTGTCCACACAAACTGGTTGCCAAACTGCAGACTGGGTTTTTCTCTTAAAATTCTGTGATGTCAGGCTACAAATAAAATTGATATTTTACAAAATCCATTCTCCATGCAATACCTGCCCATTCCACATGCTACTGAGCACATACTCCTCTATAAATGTAGACATGGGCATTCCCCTGTTCAGGACTTTCTAGGCAGTGGAGCCAAGCAAGATATTTGTTTGAAATCTTGCTCAGGCCTTATGAAAACACCTGAACTCTAGTGGCTGCAATTTTATTAGTTGAGAGAGGCATAAGGTAGATCCCATGGCCAAAGTCACAGGGCTACATGGCTCAGCAGCACCCCAAATGTCACATTTTTCCATGTTCAAGGAAGGCTGTTTCCTCGAAATAAGAGATGCAACAAGGAGCTCTGCATATCCAGCAACACCTTCCTTGCAAGGCATCGTCAGTACATTCAAACTATCTGACACCAACATAACAAATTCAAATTTTAAAAGAAAATCAAATCTATTTTCATGACTAGCTTGATAAAACAGTCATCATCATGCCTCTTATTGTCCTCATAATAAATTAATTTAGAATTAATTACAATGCTGAAAATATTTCTTCTAAGTTCCTTCTGCGCCTAAAAGCTTTCAGCCTGCTGAAAAGCTTTTGGCTGACAGTGCACTGACTCAAAACTCTGAAATGAAAACTGGAAGACTGACAGCCTAGAAATAGGCTGTCTCAATATTTTGGAATAGCAACTTTTTGGCAAGGAAATTTGAATAGAATCAGACAGCACCAGAGAGAAAATACAACATGTAGCACCCTGACTGATACAGAAGGAGCAATGTTTTTCAGTGTTTCCTTGTGTATCCTTCCAGCCTCTACTCAATTTAGATAATCCAGTAAGAGGTTCAAGTGTAAGGCCACCACATAGCAGTAAAATAAACTATCCGGAACTCCTAAATTTTAGGGTATTATTAAGTTGGTTGACTCATCTGGGATCCATTGACTTTAACTGTTGCTGTTAAAAACAGACCACTATCACTTTTGCTGAGGAACAAGGAAAAAATGTTGGGGAGCATGCACATAGCTGATAGCTTATTTTTCACAGCATTTATTTGACTACAGATAGCTGCATTTATTAGTCCCAAAGCTCTTTAACTTAATACTAGGGGATACAAAATCATTCTTGATAACATTAAAGGTCGCTTTCAAAGGAATAAAATTCTCTATTTTGTGAAATGTAACAGAGGCCAGAAATGTTCTTCTCCGAAGCAGGATTTTTGTACCATTAAGGTATATGCAGAACTCTTCATGTTGAAGGACTCCTTGAAGGCTACAGAATTAGAGCACGTATTTTTTAGCTCTCTCTTGAAGAGCTGAAGAATATCTTGATCTTTAACAAAGAGAGCTTTACTCCCAAGAACTTGTTAGCAGTTTGAATTAATGAAGAATTAAGTTTCATCTCAGCAGTTTTACTAAACTTTGGAGAAAAGGGGCCCAATGCCACTAGCCCCCTGAGTGCCCTCAGCAACCATTGACCTCAGTGGGAATTGAGATTGGTCCTACTTTTGATTGACACAGCACCTTGCAGAATTAGATCCAATCCCCTTCCCTTCCTCCTAAGAATGTATTTTTTCCCATTAGCCATGTGATTTTTATTTTGACCAGAGATGAAATGAATGTAGATGTTTTGGTGCTGACAACCCCCCTGTCAAATTATATAGTGACTCCTCATGCTAACTTGTTTGTTTTCACACCATCATCACTGATGATCTCAGCACAGCAGTGCTCCGAGAATAATGGTTTAGTCAAACGCAAAGCCAGCAGAAGGAACATAAAACAATGTGTGCTTATATAGGGCCTACATAAATAGTGCTTTTTAAAAATGTTTGGCAATGAAATAATACTTGTGGGTTTGTTTAATTTTTTTCTTTTTTTATAAATTAACCTCTGGGTTGTTAAGGATCCAGAGACTTTGCACACCAGAGTGGTTATAGGGCCTAAAAATATTTGTTATAGCCTCTCACAAAAGAATATACACAGAAGTTGCCCTTTGTGAGCCATTAATAATCAACCATGGGCCATAGCCTCACTCCACACAGTTTCAGAGAAGTCAATCAATTTACACGAGTTTCAAAAGAAACAGAGGTGACCCTGCATATGCTGAGCCAAATGAAGAAAATTGGAAAAAAAGTAAGTGTAAGTGATTAGGGCTGGGCAAAGTGTGAGTTCTACACTGGACACTGTCTATTTATCACTCTTTACAATGTTTGTTTTGTTTTTTCCTCAAAATTGCCTGTTTATTGCTGTATAAAAAACAAAATCAGAGCAGCTCAGGCAGTGGTGATATTTTTCCCCCATTTCTCAAAGACTTTGTTCCCACTCTCAGGCCGGCTTGGGAGCTACGCAAGACGCCCGAGTGGCCTGGGTGTTGCTTTCCAGTGCTGCAGACAAATGCTCAAACTTATTAAAACTGCTGAGCCACGCTGCCTCCTCACTTCTTTCGCCCTCTATTGCCTTTTTTTTTTTCCAAACACTAAAAGAAAACCTCCACATATAAAATGCAACTGAAATGTAAGGTGTTACTTCCAATTCACAACAGCATCATTAAGAGTGAAAACACACATCATATTTAGGAGCAGAATTATATCCTGCCATGTTTAACAGAAAACCTTGGTGGGGCTTTTCATGTTTATGAAACATGTTTCTTTTTTATGTTGTGCAAGCCTGAGGCCAGAGTGGTGACTGTCACAGCCAAAGAGACACAGACAGATAGATGATGGAGAGTGCAGACTGCGCACCCACACATAAAGCGCGTGAGAGGAAGGAGAGTGCACGGAAGGAATATTAATTGAGCAGAAAATAAGTATTCTCAATATCCCCCTGCCCCCTTAAAAAGTAGCCACAAGATGAGGAGAGCTGCAAACATGTTCATCTTGGGGAAACAGCCGTCCTTAACGTGACATGTAAGGCTATTACTTTAATAATGGGATTTGCACAGAGCACAACTGATAGGCTATGTTCAGAATAGACCCCGTGAATCTAATTTTCTTCTCAATGAGTATTATTGAAGTTGGTAACTCCACAGATTTCAATAGAGTTGCTCCAGATTTGTATCAGGGTGAGTGGAGAATTAGGCTCTACTATGATATTTTTTAAATCCACAAGAATGTAATTCTACTCACCCACTCATAAAACCCATGGCTCTTTTGATCCTTTCTACTTTCATAATAAATTATTTACAGAAGCTTGTCTTTTAAATATTCTCATCAAAATAGTTAAATTACTGCTTTCTCTCACTTTTTGTGATAAACCATCAATTACACGAATTTAACCCATTTCCATGCCTGAGTCCATGCACTGCTTTACTAGTGTTGAAGAATAAAAGGGCAGTACAGGAATTGTAGAAAGTGGTTTAAGTTTTACATCATTCATTTTGTTCTCCCCCTGCCTTTTTAAAATACTTTTCCATCACACGTCCAGTAAAAGAAATTTACTCTTGCCTTATTTAATAACAGTTATAAAACAAATTTTAAGTGCTACACTGATATACTTAAGGATATGGAAGTAAGAAAAGAAGGGAAATTCCTTAAATTGTTTTTAAGTACAGAACCTCTTCTCTCATTTTGTGCATGCTAGAAAATTATGGAAGTCTCTACAAATGTTGATCCTGACTGCTTCAATCTTTAAGAAAAATATGTAAATGACACTCCCCCCTTCCCAAATCATCTCCAGAAAAATGAGGGGTTTTTTGAGTCACAACAAAGGAAGTTGACATTAGGATTGAAATTATGACAAACCCTTAACCAAAATTTCTTCTTTATAAAGCATTCATTCAGTAATGAAGTTAAACAATAGGTAGGAAAAGATAGTCCTGAACAAAGCAATTGGGGATCTGTTTTTACTCCATTGCTCCACTTCTAGTTTTTTCAGGTTGTACTTTACAACCATCCCGAGTTGTAAAGTTTCCTATAAGTAAGATACTGGCAAGCCCAAATTTCTAACACAGACAGTGCCATTTCTGGATAAGCAAAATTCCAGGCTCTTTGCCATCACACACTCAGGTCATCTTTGGAGTTCCTGCTGAGCACCTGAAAAAAAATATAGTGATAAACTCACTCACTGACTTGACCAGAACCAAAAGCAGATGCAAGCAAATTGAACTAAACCTAATTCAGAGTAGTACCTATGGAGGTATGATTTACTATTACAGAGTAATGGAACCGTTTAAGTTAGAAAAGTCCCTTAAGATCATCAAGTTGAGCCAACTGCCACATCTACACATCTTGTAATCACCTACAGGGATGGTGACACAACCATTTCCCTGGGCAGCCTATTCCAATGTTTGACAACCCTTTTGGTAAAGAAATGTTTCCTAATATGCAAGCTAAACCTCTTCTGCTGCAACTTGAAGCCATTCATAATTTAAAGCTCTGCACATAGTAACAGAGCATTTCTGTTGAATAGAAGCTTTTTGAAAAGTTAAATGAGAGGTATATTTGGACTGGGAATGATTGCAAACTAATTCACCTATGACTGAATTAGTGGCAGCTGATTGGCAGCATCAGGGCATGACCAAGTGACCTACTAATATCATCATCCCTACATTGGACCGTTTACTTGGGCAAAATATTACTCTACAGATAGCATTTTCAGCACTCCAGAACTGAAAGATTTAAAGAACAGAAAAGGAAAAAAGGAGAGAGAGAGTACAACACAGTAATATCTCAATTTATTATTATTTACTATTATAACTACTCCATACAACGTATCCCAAATCCAGTCTCAGATTCTGTTTATTGTGCTACAGAGCCCCCTGTGTTGAGCCTATTAACTAGCATTCCTTACATTAGACTAGCAGGGAAAAAAAAAAAAAAAAGTTAAATCTAAGAGCCACTGGTCCAAGTTCATTTCCCAGAAAAGACAAATTCCTTTCTAGGTACTAGCAAACAGCTCAGAAAAAGGTGGCAATGAACTGTGCACAAGCCCACAAAGTAAACAGGAAAAAAAGGCAGCTTCCTCTAAAGGAGAAAAGATCAGCCAAATTAATTACACGTCTGCATTAACTTTAGGCAGTGTATTTAAGGATGACTAGTTTGAACTCAGTACATCCCTGGACAGAAAACCTTAAAATACATAAACATACTGAGATTGAGACCAGACATTTCAACTGCATTGAAATGTCCACTGACTGGTAGCACCCAAAGACAAGGCCTTTAGAAAGGAAAGAAGTTGAGATGAGAGAAAAGCAAGCTGTTTGAGAAAACACTACAAAGTTTAAAAGGCAGTAGAAATTATTTGTAGAGTTGATGTGGGGTAGAAAGCTGCAGGTGAGATCAAACCATGCTCGATTCCTGAGCTAGCAGAGGTCTCAGTACCCGAGTAAGCGCAATGAAAACATTCAGAGCTAAAGAAAAGCAGAATCAGCTGGCAAAGGTAAGAGAGGATTTGTAGTATTTTTTCTAAATTAAATTCAAATTTCATTCCTTCTGGCTTCTAAAGACGTTGCCATTTTTATCACTCACAAAGTGAAGCCTTCTGGCCAAGCAGGGCTGCACCCCACATCTCAAAATCACCTTACGTGGCAGGGCAGCACAACGGTGACATGAGCTGTCTCAAAGGAAGAGATTATTAAAACCACATACCTACACAAACACTGCTGGTGACAGTGTTAAAGCATTTATTCTGGAGTAGTGTGGGGGCCGACTTCTTGAACAAATTCTCAAAAAAGTATAAGACGGAAACAAGAACCAAAAGCAAAACATCTTTTAAGCTAAGGAAATCGTTGTAAGCTTTCAATGTTTTACTTTGAAAATCCTACAGCCTTCAGCAAAATCCTTGGAAAACCTCTTTGTGTTTATGAAATAGCATTTGATATCACAACCTAAAAACCTACAAACCAACCCTTCCTTAACTCTCTAAGGGCAAATAACACCTGCATTTCCCATGCAACAGCTAGTAAAGAAATGCTGACTCTTAGTAATTTTAATTACAGACTAAAATAACGCCTTAGTGAAAAATAGTAGATTGAGTATTATTTTAAAGTTTCAGGGTTGACCCATCAACCTAAGCTGTAATAGGAGCAAAACAATCAGCTCACAAACCAACACAAGAGCTCCACAGAAGTAAAAAGACACAAGAGCTTATCTGCTTCAACAAGTCCTTTCATCACATATCCAAAACAATTATTTAAAGTATGTAATGTTGTGCTTCTTATGTATACCTGAGACTATTTAAATAATTTATTTGATTGTATGTGTAACCAAAACAAAAAAGTATTTCCATAACAGGATTTTGTTTTTACATGCCAAGTCTACAGAAGCTAATTTCTGTACTTACTGCTATAACGTAGCTAAAGTTAAAATACAGCATGATAACATATTGTCTGAGATCACTGTTTTGTCTGTGTCAGAGAACACTACACCTTCAGAATTGTAAATTAGCATAGCAATATGATGTTTGTTAAGAGGAAAAAATATGTTTTCATAGTTCTCATTCTAAACCGTTGCTTTAAATTTGTAATCAACTTTGATCATTTCTCAAGGCAGAGAAATGCAAAAGCCCTAAAAGTTCTTTTTTAAGACTAGAGCCCTAAAAGCTCTGGAGCATTATAATATGCTGAGAAAATTTACCAAGAAGTACAGGGGTAGGGATGGAGGGGTGGAAACGGGTTGAATAGCTTGCAGCATGGAAGGAGGGCAAATCAACAGAAATTGTTTTGAGATATTGCAGAGTGATCTACCAAGTTCTCTGAACGGGCCTGAAGTTAATACTTACAGCTGAAAGAATCGCAAAGCATTTTAAATATTTCCACTAGGACTCCTATGTATCTGTATCAATGAGAGTTTACATATGAAAGATTAAACCCAAAAGGCTGGCTTAATTATATATGTCTGCCTATTAATTTGATTTGCATGAGATAACCAAAACAGAATCAAAGCAAAAAAATCACCTAGACCTGTGAAGCAGAACTGAAAGACTTGATACTTTATACATCTGCTTTTCTAGCAACTGCGTCTACTGAGTAGAGTATTCCTGTAATGAGTTACAAGAAAAATCAGTGTTCGTGAGCCTTGAGAAAAAACCCAGTTTGTTCCTATAATAAATCACATGGTCCTTAATAATAATTTTAAAATGTTTTAAGTAAAAACAGTTTTGCTCTTCTTTTATTGCAAAATCTTGTCCCAAAATAGTTTTCTCATTCTAAAGCGTTTGTAAGAAAGCGTTTCAAGAAAGCTTGAAAGACAGCTAATAATACATAAACATAGGTATAAACCCTCAAAGCAGCAGGTTTATAGGAAATCCAGAAAGTTAACTAATGGCAGAAATTAGAGTCACGGGATGACAACGAGTAGAGGAAAAGTCCTTGACTAAAGAAATTGTTTTAAAAGCAACAACAGTCATGCAAAAATTCTTCCAATAGATCCTCATACCCTGATTAGGGCACAGAGACAGGTTTTCAGAGGGGGCCACAAGGAGACAAGTTAATAACCCAGTTTCATATCCTCCTGCAAGACTTACTGAGCTCAGAGAGATTCTGCCCACACAGAGTTGAAAGCTTTAGTAAAAGCTGCCTTCTGAAGGCACTGGGAGATTACCTCTCTCTTGTCAAGTCCAGTGTGAACTCTAGCTCTCACAGCAACGATCTCTTACAGAAGATTCCTCAGCAGTGAACAGGATAAATGTGATTGCAGCACATTTTAGATTCTCAGTGTGAGGAAGTGAATATCAAATTTAAAAAGCACCTATTACTCTTTATCTGCGTAAGTAATTCTGCTAAGTGGTGATATAAATAAAATTACATGTACAATCTCGCTTCTATCTTTTCTTTAAATGTACATACATGGTTTCTTTCCCCTTACATTCCCTGGGTTAAATTAGCAGAAGTGGAGTGTGATAAATTGAAGCTGAACTTTAAATGGGTGTTTTGGAAGGGGGAAAAGGTTTCCGCTTGTTCTAAATGTGTAAACTTTTAAAAATATTGCAATTTTAAATCCTGGAAAACTGCCATCCAATATTCAAGACTGGCAGACAGCGCTTATTGCCTTTTTTATATGCTATTACAAAACTTTTTGATTTTAAGCATTAGCCCGACTATTCCTAAGAGTCTCCAACGAAAGAAGTAACAATAGGAAACTACAGCCCTTTCTTTTTCATGCCATAAGTTCATTATTTCTATTTCCTGTTTCACTCAAGTGTTTCTTTTAAAGTTGTGAAACTTTGATGATCTCCACAGTTGAAACCAAACATAAATCCCATGCAAGCTAATGGGACAAAGAAAACCTCCAAGTCTATCGACAGCAGTAGATACCAGTTCTTCCCAAGCCACATATAATTAAGAGTAATGAAAAATCCCTGGTTAGTTATCTTAAAAACAGGCTCCTTACCATAATCTGTAAAGTACAGTCAGGTCCAAGTTGTTTTGTTCAACCACCACACCAACTGTTCCTTCTTTTTAGTGACTTATTAAAAAAAAAAAAAAAAAAGACTCACTTTGCCAGTGATAGCTGGGGGAAAAACTCCCAAGAGATTTCAGGCTTCATTAATTAGGGCCATCAGAACTGTACTTCATTTAAGCAGTACAAAACAGTGCAATCAAGAGTTATGTCCCGGGCTGTAGCTATTTGCCCCTCTCTCATTCTCTTCTTCTTTCTCTCACCATCTCTTTCAGTAAATGAGACTAATTTTTCCAGCAGCCTTTAACTCCCTAGATTAACTGAAGTGGAAAATGTGACTACAAACTCATAGCACTGTCTAGCCTCCAACCCAGCACAGAATCAACTTTGTTTTAAGTGTTGAAGGACACCTAGCAAGCTGCTACTTGCTAAGTTCATAACCCAGGAGTGCATATTCACACACAACAGGACTGCGCCATCTAGTTAGCTGCCAGCAGCAGGCTTTGGGAGCAGATGCCTCGGGATGCAGGGCTTTAGCCCTTGGGAATGTTCTGTTTCTTACAGATTCAATTGTGGTGTGGGTTTGGGTTTTTTTAATAAAATATCACTACTGAGATAATCCACATCTACTGGATATGGGAAAATTTAGGCTATAATAGCGCAGCAAACTTCTACATCTATCTTTGATTTACAAGATAAAAGCAACTTTTAAATTAAAGAGCCTTTCTGCTAATAGAGCTTATTATGCCAGAGACAGGAATGATTTTCCTAGAAAGTTGTCCCTGTGTTCACGCCTATTATCTTTGCTTTCCCCCTTCCACTAATGAGCATTTATCTAAAGAGCCTGTTAATCCTCTGATGTGTGCTTCTGGTCAGAGGTAACAGTTTGAATAAAACCACTAATCACTTATCACTAATCACTGATCATTAATCACACTTTTCCCTAGTGCTTTGCGACCTGTACAGCTCCCTTTAGGATTAAGGAGTCACAAATAAGGAGTTTAGCCATTTTTTTATTAAGAATTTCCAGCTTTTGATACCGACAACCTCATTCGCCACATGAAAGTTACAAAACACTGAGCAGGGACTTTCACCACTGTACACTTTTATACTGGAAATAAACCGTACCCTTATAGAAGTATACCTCCTTCAGCAAAATTCCCACAAATTACCCTACGTTTTTACTTCTGGCTCTCACTTTCCACCTCTCAATTTTCTTTCAGTCCAGTTTCTGGATTATCCCCGTATATATCTTACAAGAAACTTTTCCTACACCACTGCTCCTTGACTCACTGCTGTTTGTCCAAATGGCCAGACAAGGAAAGTCTGGTGCACACCAGCGGGTGAATCTTTCTCTAAAAACTGCAGTCTCGAAAAAAGCCCAAGAAAGATGCTTCACAGTAATTATCATTCTTCTGTTCAAGATTCAATTTCATCTAGCTAAGCACTGTTTCTTACTGATAATATATGGAAATCTTCTAATCTTGCTGCTTAAGTCACTTCTCATCGGTCTGGATTAAAAAAAAAAAAAAAAAAAAAAAAAAAAAAAAAAAAAAAAAAAGAAAGAGAAAAACCAAACAACATATGGACATTTCATTTTCCTTTATTCCTACCCCCATCTCTGAAACTACCTCTCTCTTTCCAATTATAAAGCTTATATTGAGCCCTGGAGATGAAGGATCACTCACCATGCTCGGACATAAATAATAGAGGAGGCAGAGTTTAGCAAGTATTCCCCTTACACTCCTGCAGCGCTTATCGTCCTGAAAACTTCGCTGGGGAGAGAGAGACCCCTGTAAGAGAGGACAGCAGCGGGGGGACGCGGAGCTGGGGAGGGGGATGATGTAGAAGTAGAGGGGCTGTAAAGAGACAAGAGGGCTGCAGAGAGGGGACCTTGTCAACATTCGCCCCCGCCCCGCACCCGAGGGCATCAGGAGCGGAGCATCAGCCCCGCACTGGCCGCAGCATGACGTAAGGGCCGGCAGCAGCCCGGCACCCGGGGTGTCTCCCGGGGAAGGCGGCCGTGCACCACCCCGCGCATCGCCCCGCGCACCGCTCCGCGCACCGCTCCGCTCCGCCGCCGGCTGCTCCCGGCTCGCTGCGAACCGCGGCCGCCGCCGCAAAACTTATGCAGAAGTTTTTGGGGCGGCGGGGAGAGAGGATGGCGGGGCAGCGCGCCGCCGAGCTGTCACCGCCGGGTGCCGCCGGGGCGCGCAGAGGCAGGAGCCGTCCAGCCCGCCGCGGGCGCGGGGACCCCGCGGTGCCTCCGCCGGGAGCTGCCCACCCGCCCGCTCCGCTCCGCTCGCTCGGGGCAGCACCAGCCATCCTCAACCCATCCTATCCCGTCCCGGGAAGCAGCGCACGGACTTCCCAAACTCCCTGAAGTGCGGACGGGAGTCCGGCTTCCCCGCGCCTCGGCGACCGTGCGCTCTCGCCCCCGCCGCTCTGCCCCGGCCCCCCGCGGGACGCGGGTCGCTCCCGGCCCCTCTCCCCGAGCACGGCGGGGACGCGGCAGCGACGGGACCCCGCGCCCGGCAGCGGCGGGACCCAGACCGGCGCTGCCGCCTCCGGAGCAGATGCGGTGGCGGAGGGAAGAGCCCCTGCAGCCGCGGGCTGCCCCTTCCCCGGGCGCGCACCCGGCGCTCTGCGCTCGGCTCCGTGCGGGGCGCGCTGCGGGGTGCGGGGTGCGCCGGGCGCCTTCCCGGGGCAGCCCCGTATTTTTAGGAACTTACCGCCCGGCGCGGCGGGGACGGGACCGGCAGCGCGGCCGGAGGAACCACGTTGGACTGAGGGACGGTTACAATACGTTCTATTTAGAGAAGCATTACATCACCCTCCGTGACGTCACGTGGGATTCCTGAACTTCTAAATCATTGCGGTCCGTGCCGGGCGGGGGGGGCCGGAGCGCGGGGCGGGGGCGCGGCCTGGGGCGGTCCCGCCCCCGGGGGATGCGGGGCGGAGCGGGGCCGAGTCAGCCTGGCAGCGCCGGCCCGCCCCCCGCCTGCCGCGGGCTCCGGCACCGATGCCCGGGCGGGAAGGGGCAGCCGGGCCGGGCGGGGGGTGCCGGGGAAAGCGGCCGCCCGGCCGTGCCGAGCTCCGGCAGGCGCCGAGACTCTGCCGAGCGGCAGCCGCAGGGGAGGCCGGCGCTCGGCTGGGACTCGGGTCCTACAGCCCCGAACTCTTTCGGCTTGTTTGTTTGTTTGTTTGTTTGTTTGTTTCCTTGAGTTTCGTTATCGAGAAAATGTCTAAGAAGTAACGCGGTGCCCGAGATGGGAGGGAAAGTTCCGTCCCGAGGTGCAGCCCTGCGGGGATGCGCCCTGTCCACCTGCCCAGATGTGCCCGTGTCCGCCTGGCAGGGCTTGGTGCCGCACGGAGCCCCAGGGGCGCTGGAGCAGCGCACTGACAAGGAATGTTAGCCCATATGATCGAGTGTCTCACTGCTTTTTCGAGCATTTAAACACTCTGCATCTAGTTGGCAGTGTTTCTGTGTCATCGTCCGGGACGATTGCCGGTTACAAAGTTATTGTTCCACCCTGTAACTACTTCAGTGCCTCCTTTTCTGTTTGTTTGGGTTTTTTTTTACTCTCAGCCTAATGCTCCTCAGCAGCGCCTCTAGCACCTGGGTCTGGAGGTTTCTTTGGCACCTTATTCCACACTGCAGTTATCCAGGAGGTATTCATATCAAAGATACACATGATTGAACTGGATTTAGCAGCTGATTCATGCCAGGAGGTATGACTTAATTCTGATGCAGTGTTTTAGCACCTAAGCATGGAATGTCTCAAGAGGAAAGCTCAATGTTTTGAGGGTCTCACAATCTGCAATGCCTTGCTCAGTTTAGTTTTTCTCTGATATTCCATTAAGAGAGGAGAGAGTAATATAACCCGTGCTGCCGAAACTGGGAACCGCTTTACAAATGGCAATAATTCAGCACTTTACTCCTAATAATACCATTCTTTTGCAGGTTTATATTAGGCTGCCTAATTATCATCTTCAGCTTTTAACAATTCACTGGCACTTTATGCAGGATTTAAGCAGATAGAAGTGGATCCTATCAGTGACTGATGATAGGTTTTGAACTCATTTAACTCCCTAGGATAAAGCTCAATGATGCTGTCACTGTAAGCCTTCGTTTTGTCAGGTATTATCTTTGGAAATTGCATATCGAGTGCGAAGTGCCTTACCTCTAAATGTCCTGGAATTATAAACTACACAGATGACTAAATTAATAATTGCAGTTATTTCTGTCTCACGGGAAGGGTTTTAGCATACACAAACAGCAGTTTTTAAAGCCATGACAAAAAGATTTCAGTGTAGGAAACAGCTCTGCGTCTCTCATTAAGATTTCATTGTACAATTTATGTACTTACACTTCTCACAGAAATGCAGCTGGCACTGGCTGATCAATGGGTTTTCCTTGGATTGCAGTGGTGTTTTTCTCCAGTTTTCTCAACAAGACCAAACTATAAATGGCATTGGAGAATTCAGGTGCCAGTCAAGGACAACAGGGCCCAAATCCGCCAGCTACCTCTGTAGTAAGACTCAGTTAAGGCAAAAAAAGATCCTAAAAGCAAGATGGACAGAACCACTCTTTTATTCGTGTCAATAGCTTTACCTGCCACATCCATATTTGGACATATCTCTACCACTTAAAGAGATGGGCAGCTTGTGGCAGTAGTTTGTATGTGTCTGCCCCAGAGTGATGACAAAATGCTTTGAGATGTTGTGACCTTGGTTTTTGCTGACAGCAGAGCAGAGAGACTTTGGGTTCCTGATATGAATCTCAGGGCCCGAGGAAAGACTCTTGAAATGAGCTGTAGTCCTGGGGGGGAGAATGAGCACAGAATAATGTCAACGGTTTCTCTGAGGTTGAAATCTGCTTCAATATGAGTCACATATTATTGCTTCTCCCCATGCCCAACTTCTGCTTCACTTGCCACGCTCAGATTCTGTTGCTCTCCTCCCTCTTCCAGCTCTTTACTTCTCTATTTCCATTTTTCTTTTGCCTGTTACCAACCTTCTCTCTGTCCTGTGGTGACCATCTGATCTCTGAATGGGGATGTGAAAAGGAACACTAAGATGCAGCTTTGTTTTGTTCTATGCTCACTTTAATCCCTGGTGGTTGAGCTGTTCACAGAGAAGAAAATGTGTCGATGCCTTCAGCCTGAGGACACTGAACAGAAAAGGGACATAGAGAAAATGTAATTGCCAAGTTCTTTCTTGATTTAAACTGTGGGATGTTCGTAGTAAAAGAGACACTCCTCTGCCTGCAAAGCTGCTGCTTTCAAGTTGAGCTGATGTCTGCTTGTGTGCTGTCACTGCGAAGAACAACTCTTTAATATGAACTCCTCTAAAGGTGGTTTGAATTAGCATATTCCACTCGGCAAATGAGGAATGTATCCAGAGTCAGTTACCACAGCTCAGCTGACAAGCCGTAACTTGAGAACATGCTCTTTATGGGGGACAAATTTGAACAAATCTTAGAGACTAATCAAAGGCACCTTCTGGAACAGCAAAATTATCATTCTGCAGAACTTCAGGTTCATGCTCCAAAAGCACTATATGTTAAAAAAAAAACCCAAACAAAACAAAACACCACCAAACAAAAAAAAAACACCAACTTGTGAAATATGGGTTAATGTTAGGCAAGGAAACTTCTTTTTTATGGAGTATTGCTTCAGGACTGATTGAATTTTGGAAGCAGCTTTCCAAAATACTCCTGCCTAGGGCAGGAAAACTGCATCCTGAATGGTTCAAAACTTGGCAATGTTTTTAAGAGATTGAAGAAACTTGTAATGAAAAGTACTGAGCAATCAACTCCATGAGGTATTACATGTTTTTTCATAAACTAATTTAAAGGTACAAAGTCATATGCTGCTTTTTTATTTTTATACTCAGGCTTTTATAAAGCTGTTTTCTTCTGATGGCGAAATCCTAACTTAAATACTTTCCTGTATTGTATGTTCTAAAAAATGTTTGCCATATCATTCTTTGTCAGTTTTAGTCTGTAACTATAAAACCTGAAAAGAACACACTCTTTACAACAGTAGCTTAATGGGTATGAAAACTACTCAGACATTTGAAGTGATATGAGTTAGAATGACATTTTGTTTGACTGATAGTAAATGACAGCTGTGCTGTTTCAGCAAACACCTAAAATCTTTGTCATATCATTAAAATCATTGGGAAATAAAGATATTAAAATAATTACAGGAGTTTTCTATGTCAAATATCAGTCTTAGCAAGTCACAATTGCTGTCACATAAAATGAATATTTACTGCTGGTAGAGATGAATATTTTACATACCTATTCTTCCTATAACATCATTAACCACATGTTTAACTAAGCTGCTGCCAGTGTTGAGTGTTACTCTCAGCTCTGGCACTTGCAATTATCTTGTTACAAGTACTTTTCAGCAATATCTTTTAGTCTAATCGAACAGTAATTTATTCACCTTCTTACGTGCTACTAAAACTAAAGCTCTCCCCATTTATCATGTGAAACTATCCACAAAAAAAAAAGTAATTCAGCACTAGGGACACAGAAGTGAAGTCTAAGAAATAAAATGGTAAGGGGGAAAATTGATTTCTAGATCTCAACATATACTTTAATCCATGGTGATAGTAAAATGCATTTTTAAAGGAGGTACAAATTATGCTATTTAATGTATAATAATCTTAGTGATATCCCAAACAAATGTAATTCTGGTGTTTTTATGAAATGCTCAATTTCTTTATTATTACATCTTTGTTCAGATCTCGCCTCTCCTTATTTTAGTAACAGACTGAACAGGATATCAGTGAAAGGAACCAAGTATTCTCTATGGTTTCAGGAGCTCACTAAGTACCAGGTTAGTCTTAAAGCTGAGACAGAAACTGGTGAATAAGTCAAGTTAACCAGAAGTTAAGTAGTATTAAACTTCTTTTTTCTTTAAAGTTCTCTTGGCTGAAATGTAAATGGTAAGCAGTGTTCCTGTTCAACTGTATCATTTCTCGAGTGGACTGGAGAGGAAAGGAAGTGTGATATATCACAGGGATGTGAAACAGTCCTGTGGGATGCCAAGCAAGTCATGTCTGCATTTCTGTGCTCTACATACATCTCCTCACCCATTCATTTGATGGTCTCACTTTTTCTTAATGACATTTGTGTCTTAAGCATGTGACAAAAATAGAGTCAGGTCTCAGTAGGAGTACAGGCAAAGCAGGGAAATGTTTTGCAAAGGGAAGTTTCTACATACATCTGTAATATGGATTTGCATGAGAGCACATTTTGTCCCATAACAGTACTGATTGCCACAGTTCTATGCCTTCTAAAAATAAAGATGCTTAGCAGTATCCCCCCCTTTTTTTTTTTTTTTACAAGATTATATGAGCACTGAAAATAGATCTAAGAGGGGATTCATGTTCTCTTTGATAGAGTTTATCTGCAAAGGCAAAGTGACCTGGAGTTGGATGAGCCAAGCATTGGATGAGCCATGTTTCACCTCATCTATGCTGCAGAAGCCACAGCCCAGAAACTGGCCATGTCTTTTCTACTTCCTGGAAGGCTGCTTGTGAAGCATCAAATCGCTTAACTCCAAACTCCCCTGTCTGCACTAAACTGCAGAGTGTCTGTAGGACAAAATCAATGTGTGTTAACTACTCAGAAGCCACAGAACTAGATGGCGTAAGGAGGCTTGCTCTAGATCTGCAGGATTTTAACCATTGTGTTGGTTGGGTGCATCTAACCGGGCTTTAAGCAACACTCAAAATGATGACTTTTCACTCTTCTTAAGTTGCCCAAAATCAGTTTTATTCCGTGTTTCTCCATTCTCTTTGTAAAGTTAAGGGTAGCTGTGGGTCATGCTTGTGCCACATAAAAAGAAGGAGCAGAATAATGGAGAAGCACAGTCCTTCCCATGGAAAAGACCCAAATGGAAGCTCATTCATGCAGAAAGGTGTGTGTTGGCCTCCTCCACCTGGTGAAAATAATGAGGATGTACACAAGGCCCAGAACTGCAAGAGGGAGAATTTTCTCCTCTTTTTCCATCATTTCTCCTGCTCCATTCATGAGCGATGCCAGCATGTCAGGAAGCAGTTTGACCAGCCTTCTCTCCTTCAGATCTCAGTGTACATTTGTTCTGGATGCCTGTTCAAGGCATACAAGTTCTCTCAGCTCTGATAGACAATGCCATGTAACTCCTCACCTCTTGTAGATGAGCAGGTACACAATCGTTCTCCAAGCAGGTCAGATCCCAGATATCTGAATGATCTCCTCATTGCAGCTCTGTGCTGTGTGTTCTGTTCCAGGAGACCAGAAAGACATTTCTGGTCTCCTGAAACATTTCTGTATTTCCTTCTACACTCACAACAATTCAAAGAACAGTTTGTTTCCTTCATACTCAGACACCATTATTTCGTGTTTTTTGGGATGAGGTAACAAAATTATTCATATTATTTTTTCTTCCACAGAGATCCTGCGTGACTTCTTTTGTACTTATTTTACCATTTTTAATGCTGTGCTTGTTGGATTTCTCCTAGTAATAATTTGTTTAGTGCATGATATGGAAGACTGATTTGATAAACAATTTTCGGGTACAGTAGCTCCAGTTAGACACATATGGAGGTTTAGGTAGATTTTTGGCCTCTGGCTGGATTTCAGTTGGTTTTAGTTTATTGGATTGCTGTTTTTTCAGTTGGTGAGTTGTTTTAGTTAGTGGGTTGTTGTTATTTTAGTCTTAAAACAGAATGAGGTAAAAAAAAAAAAAAAAAAAAAGGAAAGACATACCATCTTTGCATGTTACTGAGAGCCTAATTTAAAAACCATATTTAAACAAGAAGGAAAAAATACAAATTCTTATCTGTCTCATTTGGTCAAATCTCCAGTTATTAATGAAATAAAATAACATTACAGCTGTATTTACCAATAAAAATCATGGGGTCATGTGGCAAAAAGATCTTAAAGACATTTTTTAAGTGTAATTTTTTTTTAACAAACTGCCTTCTACTGGTTCTGTTCTTGGGGATGTCATGAATATCAGAGATACAAAGGTGTTCCTCCTCCTCTAAATGTGCTATAAAGATGATTCATTCATGCCTTCACGTTACTCACTTCATGGGTTTTGCTGCTGGACACAGAATGAGAGAAAATATATTGCATGAGAATGTGCAGGTACTCTGGGGCAGCAGTGTGAACTGTCAGGGGTTCATTTTCTGGCCTGCAGATGAGGGCTGAAGAGGGGTTGTAATGGAGATTCCCACAGTTTGTGGATTCATAACCACTCTTACTGTTGTCTGTACAGTCTGCTTAGATGGACTTTGTAGGGCAAATCAAACTTTTGTCTTATTTTCTAGCTGAAAAACTGAGAAGGAGATGATGAGGGATAATCCCAGCAGTTGCCATGTAATTGCAAAATTTCTAATTGTGATATTGCAGCAAGAGAAGTAAAGTGTTTGCTGCCATGTAGCACTGCCAGCATTTCACCCAAATATCAGTCAGGAAAATCAGTAAATTTTTTTTAGCATGATTTTGTTTAGACACATGTAAATAACAGCTCTCTCAGGAAGAAATAAAAATCCATGGTGACCCAAGGATTAAAACTCCCTTTTTTCAAGAGGAAAATTACCCAAAGTCACATTAAGTAAAACAAAAATCAGTCAGCACTACTAAACCTCATCTGCCATTAAGAACTTACATAATATACTGCTGACATCATGACTGTATAAATTACATGGTACTTTCACATGTGACTTAGAGATTATATTACTTGTGTACGAAAGAAAAAAATTAAACTTGCGATTTTTTTAATTTTAAAGGATGAACTAGTGTGGTATGTATTATAAAATTAGATACACATTCCAAAACAATGATAGCAGGTTTATTTTTTATTGCTTTTAATCTAACAGGTGCTAAAACATTCATTTAGTCAAAATCATATAGATGCACAAAACCTTTGTTAGAATGGATACAGCTTTACTTTCATTCTTGTAACACAGAAAATGCCCTGGATTTTATTTTAGCTGAAGTACAAAATCAGGCTTGTGTTTTACTGATGTAACTCCATGAGTAAAATCCTGGCTTCACTGAAGTCAATAAGAAAACTTCCATGGATTCAGTGGGGCCAACATTTCATCCCATGTCTGTAATCAATTATTAAAATGTAACAGGGTCCAATGTATGACTACACTGGAAAAAAATTACAGCAAAATACTTCGAGTAGTTTGAAAATATTTTGGAGACTTGAAACTCAGGGATTAATGCCTCTCCTAGTTACTCCTAGAGAAAATATTTACATAACTTGTATTTTTATGTAGGTGAGTTCCAGATTGGATTTTTGAAGCATGTTGGACACTTAGTATTAAAAAATACATTGATTTTAATTTAATCTCTTTATGAATTGTTCATTTTTTAGTTATGCAATTTTATTTTGCATGTTTCCTTCCTTTTTTAAAAGGAGGAAACATTCATATATCTTCACTTTTGAAATGAAGACTGTCATTAATCTTAGAGATAATGCAAAAGAATAAGATAGATAAATACCTTCAGGTCATTTATTTTATTTTATAATGTTTGTCTCCATCCTCAGCATAGTAGTGTGAAAAAGAAGAAATGACATATGAAAGCAAAGTAAATTGAGAAGTAGGACAGGAGACACAGTACACATTTTGAACCTGATTTCCCCTTTTCCTTCCCCTCCCCTCAGATCAAGCAACACACTGCATGTGACAGTTACATCTTCAATGTGACATTCAAGGCAAGCATATTTTCAGTCTTCTAAAATACAAGGTACGTGAAATGCAGTAACGCTTTCAAGGAGACGTTTTTCTTGCATATTACTCAAAGGCATAAATAAAACTCTTATTCAGACATAGCTGAACTTCAGCTAATAGCAGTGCTAGCCATCAAATTAAAATGTTATGGAAATAAGCAAGAAACTTAAATTCAGATTTCCCTGATACCAAACAAGACAGTAAATTAACTCCTTCTGTTTAAAGTTATATATTTCAGTTGCAAGAATAAGAATAAAAGTGAATCCCTGGAATATTTGCCAGCATAAAAGCCTCACAAGGCCCTGTCAATAAATTACAAGGACACATGGCTGGGTGGGGGGGGTCTATATAAGCAAATAATAGAGAAGCATAGGAATTAAATATCATCCTTCTAGCTCAAAAAAATCCCACTGAACTTCAATTTTACCTTAACAGCCACCATACAAACCAGGCAGCAAGTACCCACTCTCACTACTTGTATAGCTGGAGTGGACATATCTGAGCTTGAAGAGAAATCAGAATGGGAAATAAAACACCTTTTCATAGTCTCTGCTGCTAGAAAAGATGAATGCACTTATATATCCAGGATGGATTACCTAGGTCTTTTAAGCAAACGGCACTACTAAAAATCATTCAGCTGTAGCAAGGTTTACTAGAAACGCCTTTAGGAAATAAAGCTGCATCGTGGAAGAAAGGAGAACCTGTTTTTCTGAAGCTGTACTCCTAAAGGGTTTCAAGTATTGTTTCAGTAGCAAAGATAAATAGCTAATGTCAGGAAAGAAAAACGACACAACCCTTGCCAGAAGATCTGATGACACTCAGCACAAGGTATTTATGAAATAAACAGTGCTGTAAAGATCACTGGGCTAGAATGGAAATCAAATGGCCAGACAGCGATAGAGCTGGTTCTCTTTAACAAAAATACCTAGGAAAAAAAAAAAAAGAAATGTAGCAACTTATTTGTATGCAAGAGAGTAGAATAAAAGAAGGCAATTACAACTGATTGAGACATCAATTTTTGTGGAAAGCCCTAAGAGATGGCAAAAAGCCTGCTGGAAGTGTAAGGGGGAAAAAAGACTTTTGCTGAAATCCTGGATGTGGCAATTCTCATACAAGTTTTACTATGAATTGCTGACTTGGTGTTTACATCCCAGATTTTTCCCACTGGGGAGGACATGCAGGGAACAGCAGGTATGACAATTAGAGATGGTGAAGTGTTGTGAGCTACTAAAATATATGCACAGAAAAATGCCGAGGTCGTCCATACCTCAGGAATGAAATAATAAAGGGAAAGTTTGTCTAGAACTCTGCTGCTGTTGAGTCTTTCTAGAAAAGAAAGAGTAACTTTGAAACAGGGAGCTAAGCCCTTCCTAAGTAGTTTAATTTCTTTTGGAAGCATTCATCTTGCAAGTGGAGCAGAAAATAGCCAGGCAAAGTATGAAATGTAGTATGTGGGGAGGACTTCAGGGAGTCAGAGAAGAAATAAACCGATGAGAGCCAACGGGGATATTATTAGATACTTGGCCGTACCAAAGTCAACCTTCTTCAAAGGCAGCAAATTCTAGCATGTAATTATATTCTTGTTTACCATATAGAGAAACACATGATGATTTTCACGCTGTAACTGGGAACTTTTTGCAGCATATATAAGCACTGGCTTACACTCTGTCAGAGCATATTTAGCAAGTTACATAGAAATGAGACAAAATACACTGAGTTGCTCAATTTCAAGTGATAGGTTTTAAAGACTTGTAATCTGAAGGAAAACACTGATTTTTTGTTGTTGTTGTTGTTGTTCTCAAATATCTTAAAAACTACTGTCTGATCATTAAGATTTTTTAAAACATGTGGTAGTTTTTAAAGGTATCTATAGACTGTACCTGCACAGACACAGCCTGTATGGGGTAATGCAAACTCTGAGCCAAGCCTACAATCAGATATATTAACACAACTGATTACACTGATGGAGTGAAGCCACTATTTTTATCTTACCTGAGATAAGGCACACAGGATATAAATTGCTGTTCAAAAGGCAAGGCATAAATTAAAAAAAAAAAAATACAAGGAAAAAAGAATGAAAGAAACACTTTATTTTAAAGATACATTTGGGAGTAAAGATTAAAGATGATGGCAAATCTTATTAGTCACATTTTCTGTCCCTACAGTGGTCCAGAAGGACACAATGGGAGGGAAACACAACACCTCTGTCAGGGCTGGAGCTGCAGAGCCAGTTAAGGCTGCCCAGCTATACATGGAGCTACCTGTGGCCTAGGGAGCCATAGCCAAACCAGCTTCCAGCAAACCAATTAATAAAACCTTTTAATCCACTTATCCTACAGAGCACTAAAGACATATTTTTCCAAAGAGACCCAAAAATAGCCCCTCAGCACCATTCCTGCCCTCATGGCTGGTGCTCCAGCACCTCCAGGTCCCTCACCCTGCAGGGAGACACCACCAAAGACTGGCAGCCGTACAGAATTCAAATGTGGCAATTGAAAGATTTTTGACCAAAACTGTTTTCATTTACCTTTAGTGCCTTCCCATGTGGCGAGCATTAGCCAATGTGTGTGTCTAGAGACCATGAACCAGATCTGGTTTCTGCACTGAGTTTTTGTCACAAGGGCTGTGTTTAACCATGACAGATCCTGCAATTTCAAGACATATCTCTCTTCCTATTGTTTCAGACTTGTGAGGCTCTGAATCAGAAGCAGAGCTCAAGTTTTTCTACTTCTGCCATATCTGGGACTGAAGTTGAAAACACTCAAAAGTTTGCATGGGCGTCCCAGCACAAAGCCAACAGTAACCCTTGTGATACACAGATTGCTGGGATCCCTTGCTGCTGCCAAATTTAATGTTTTAAAGCAAAGTTCTGCCTCCCTTGAAAAGAGCAGTAAAATTTCTGGTGATTTGGATGGGGGTAAGATTTCACCCCTGAGTCTGACTATAGGAAAACTCACTGACTCACCTCAATTGCTGACTTCAAGCACACAAACCTGCAGCAACACTCTCTGGTGGAGTGACAAAAGGCAGATTTCTCAGCTGTGAAACATTAGCTTTATTGCAGACTTTTGAGCAAAATGTTACTTACTCCTGCTTCCATATTCTTTCCTAATTTAGGTTCTTCAAAGGCAAGAAACAAAACTTTGAAATTTTGTATCTTAGTCTAGATATAAATGTTAAAGAAAACCACCCTAAAATTGTATCTGATCATTATGTGGCATTGGCTTTTAATCTAAATCAGCTGCCCTTTTCATTGTTAGTCTACTTACAGCACCTCATTGCTGGTATTTTCAGAAATTTCACAGACAAGCTAAATAGCCTCCTGTTTTTAAGCTAAAATGTTAGTATAACTTGTACTAGCATCTCAGCTACTGAAGGCATAGTAGGTCCATTGATTTCAGCACAGTTAAAACTACTACCCCTGATTAATGTACTGAAATCACTAAATAGTTTATGTTAAATAACTTCCTAAAGATCCTTCACTTAAGACAGAGAACAGCAGTAAAACCTTAAGAATATAAAATGCTTATTTTTCCTTTTATAAATAAAATCTCATATGCTTTCAGTACAGTACATGCTCCATCCCAGCTTTATTCCACAGACACAAGGTATTCTAGAAGGTGATCCCTCCCCATCTTCTCCAACACAGCTCTGCAAGGTACATGATTTATCACCAGGTTATTTGGGAATGTCTTTAAAAGGTGCATCTTACCATTTTCAAGATACAGGTTAGGACTCAGGCTCTGTTTCATCTCCAGTGGTAACAAGTTCTGTAGCTCCAGGCCTTCTGTCAAGAATGCTTGTGCTGTTCCCCACCAGTTACATCACCCTGTTCATCCCAATTACACATACTGCAGCTGATGTAGTGCTTTAATAATTTGTTTTATTTGTGCACTGATTAAAAAATTCTAGATCAAACATTTAATGAAAGCCTCTCCAACCTGACAGGTTTGCTGCTGAATGCAGTCATTTACAACTCAAGCCTTATAATAACCAGAGCAAGTGTTGGAAAAGCTGTTCATGCCAAATGTTCAGCAACTGACATATATAATCTTATATCTTTTCATTCAGACCTAAAAAAAAAAAAAAAATAAAATCGGAGACCTAATTATATTGGTTGTGGCTGTTCTGAAATGAATGGTGGCAGGAACTAATACTTGTTTATTTTCTTTCCTGACAAGTGCTCTGAGTAAAAACAGTTTCTAGACATGATGGAATGACTTTTCCTATGACTCAGACACATTCAGTGAAATAAGGTTTGAAGAAACTGAAACCGGTTTTCTGTCTAACAATAGTAATTGAAAATACCCAGAACTTGTAGGTATTTATACCATTTACAAATGGTAAATGGTATTTACACTATTTATATCATTTACGAATGTCGGACAAAATCTACATAGGGAGGACAAAAAGTCTCCACCTCTTGCCCTATGCTTTTTCATTTGAGTGAGATATTGCACTTATTTACTTGGACTTATTTCAATTTAATGAATTTCTCTTTTCGGTTTGATTTTCTACTTTATTTTTAATTTACAAGTGACACTTGAAGTGAACAGTCATATTTCCAATTGGCAACATATTTAATGTTTTTCACAACTCCGGGGCAAACTAGAGTTTTAAAATATACTACTTGGTAATATAAGAAAGGCACATAAAACTTCATGTTTATGTCCATGTTACAAAGCTCTAACTAGCACGCTTTCTGCAAAGCTGCTTAGCTCCAAGTACTTCAGCTATTTCAGCTTTTCTAAGAGTAAGCTACCTAGTTTGGTTCTGTTTTGAAAAGAAGTTCTCCTAAATTTTTGCTATTGCTCTTCAGCAAGTAGTTTAAAAGAAACTAAATATCAATTAAATATTATTTGAAAACCTAGTAAAGTGTCTTCTGAAATGAGAGGCATACCTGGTACTTTAAGTACAGCAATTAAAAAGGCATGAAAGCCCACTCGGAATACACTTGGGGTTTTAACTGATATATTTAATATCTCATCGCCAACAATACAAATATATTTTCTGCTCCCAGAAAAGCACTCAGGCTTCCAGCTGTATTCCTGCTCTTGTTTTTACTGCCCCTCGGCCTTTCACCTCTGGGCTCACGCCCGGAGCGTGGAGGTGGATCAGGCCCTGCACACCCCGGTGCTTTTCCATGCCCACGCTGCCATGGCCCATCTGCTCTCGCTCTGGTGTCCCCCAGTCAGGGTTTCCACACAAATGCCGTCTCCGGGCAGCCTTTCCGCGGCGAGAAAGAGTTAAAGTCGCGCTGAGACCGCAGTGTGGGGACGGCTGGGATGATTGGCAATATTAAATAAATAAAGGACTGCTGGGCAGGGGTGGGCTGTCGGCAGGACCCGGGCTGGCTGGTCTCGCCAGGGCGGGAGGGAAGCGGAGCCGCAGCGCTGCGCCCGCCCGGACCATTCCCCATCGCAGAGCTCCCTCTGCTGCCGCCGCCGCTCCGCGCTCCCGGGACACCGGCGGGGACAGCGCCCCGGCCCTTCCATGGGGAGCCCGGCGGGAGGAGCTCAGGGAGAGCAGGTTCTTACCTGTTACCGTGGTGTCAGACACGCAACCGCACTGTTTGTTACTGAATTTGTGACTGATGGCCAGCACAACTCGTGAGAACATCCGCATCGCTGGAGCTGGCGCTGTTTACAAAAGAATAGTTACAATAACTTTTCCCAGATTATTAAAATGTAGTCTGGACTATAGGATGGGATTTGGAATAAAAGGGCATGTGGAAACCACCCTCGATAAACCAGGCCCTGAGGTAGACTGCAAAAATCCCATAAACAGAGCCCACAGCCACCTTTCTTCACAGCTCCAAAATTCATGGCTTCCAAAGAGCTCACTGCTTGCTTCTTCACCTCCGCCATCACAGACATCTGCAGATGGATTTCCAAAATGCAGGGAAATGAGAGGTGGATCTGAGGGAGGAAGGTGTTTCAAAGTGACTTGGAGTTAGCCCTTCTGCAGAAATGGTAAGAAATGGTTGGAACTCAGGCTTTCAAGGATGAACAGGGACACCATACGTGTTCCCTCACTCTGCATTCAGGTGATGAAACATTGGCCTGCCAGGCACAGTCCAGCCTGCTCTACAGGGGCTGGGCTGTGCTCAGGACTGTAGTGCCTCAGCATCTGTCAAAGTTGCCACATACACCAGCCTGATTTCTGCTGCTTGCATTTCTCTCAGCCATCCCAAGCATACTCCACCTGTACAGAATGCATATTTCTAATTGCAAACCAGAGTATTTCTACACTTTAGTTTGTTCTGCATTAATAATCAGTATGGCAATACTTAAAATACTGTTTGCACTAAAGTGTCTGAAATATATTAAGGCCAGATTTACACACTAAATAGTGTGTAAAGCATTGACAAAGTATGTTGTACCTACCATACTTCAGGCATACTCTGTGGTAATTCATCCTCTGGAATAGCACTGCTCCTTCCACCAGTTCCAGAGAACTCTGCATAAATAGCCTAGATGAGCTTCATGTAGGTTTCAGACGTACATAATAGTGAAGATGAATTTCACCTGCAGTTTATATAATACTTGCCATTAATTAATCTGTTGCTAACAATCCGATCTCTCTCTATCAATAGACACCTATACTTGGCCACTTTCACTTCAACCTTAGAAAGTGATATCTGTTAGCATACATCTCCTCTGTGCAATGGAAAACACAAGGCAGGCAAATCCAGGTAGCATCAATGAAGCTGTTATGTCTGCATGGAGGAGTACAGGACTTGTGCTAGGATCCTAGCTCTGTCTTGAAACCAAATGTAATCTGAATTCAGTCTCTTACTAGCATTCATTGGCTCAGACAAAACACGATGCTGATAGGACTCTGCTGTCTCTGATATTGGTCATCATCAGAAAAAGCACCTGCACTGTGCCTGTAGCCAGTCTTAAGCAGACACAGAGATTTGAACCAAAATAACAAGTTTATGAAGCTGACTAGCTTGGATCAGTGCACAGTTCAGCCTGCATATATATAAGTAACACCACTGAAAGACACAGATGCAGGTATTCTAAAGACCTTTTCAATAGCATTGTTGGAAGAAAATAATAAAGCCTCAAAAATAAGCTTAAGTTCCCCTAACTTGTTTTCTTCTTGGTGTTCAGTTAAAATTCAATTTTCTGTTTATTTATAGATGACATTTTTGTTATGCCAGAGTTTTATTGTATGTTGTCCAGCTTCCAGAGAACAAAGGAGTGTGTTTATAGAGACCTTACCTGTAATTAGTATCAGCCAGTTAAACAAAGCACCTCTGTTTTATAACTGCCAAAGCTGTCATGATTTTTTTCAGAACGAATTTTACTGATGGACTAATTGAGCCACAGTTTCTTCAAAAAGTAGCATAAAAATTATTACTGCAGACCTGCTATTCTAACCAGCCATACCAAGTGGCAGGCTCTGTCCACAGTGCCAGAGCTCAGAAAAATGCTTCTTCCATTATATTTCCACTTAATTATTCTTGTACTTTTCAATAACTTTGTGTCATTAAGTCATGGCATATAGTCGATTTGGATAAGCTTTATCCTACCAGGTTATGACAGACTTTCAGTCTAGTCATTAATCTGTCATCATAAGTTGTGGAATCATACAGACATGAGAGCTAACCATATTTAAATTGGGAAGGTATTCTTTTTTATGAGTCTATGTTTAATTAGAATTCCAATAAAAGTGACACATCCATTTGAGGCAGGCTTAATATTCTGAGCTTAACTTTTCTTCGAAACACCTTTTTGTTACAGAGAAATGTCAGCAAAGAAAAGCAGTATTTTGTCCAGACATAACAATCTTCTTGGCTTTTCCGAAGGAAATATGGCCCCCAGGGCACAGGCCCAACTGATAATACTGCTCAGAAGAGACATTGGGAGGTTGTTGAACTGCTCAGCTTGAATTGCTTCCTTTTGATTATTTGCTTACCTGCTGTTTCATGAGCAGTGTAAAAGATGATTAAAGCTTCACAAGGACAAGTGTAACTGAGCTGTGTTAGGTGTTACCAGTGCTAGTTTGGCTGTGTAAAGGACCTATGAACTGCTGGTAGATTTTTCCATGACTCACACATCCTCTTCACTTTTCATGCCTCTTCTCCCTGCTTCACAAGGACCTGGCCAAGCCTCTGGCTGCTTCTGCTGCCATCACTCACTGCCCAGGATGCTCTTGGCAGCTGAAGGAGAAGCTGATGAGGATGAGTTTGGGTGGAAGAGGGAACAGGCAGAAGAGATGAGCTACAGTCACAGAAATGGCACAAAGGTAGGCTCTGCACCTACCTGCTTCCACAAGCCACCAGGTCTCTAACAAGGCATATCTTCTTTCTTCAAAAGAAGATGCGGCTTGGTTTCCAACCTGATCAACCACTCCCTGCTGAGAAGCTGGGCTTCAGATCTCCCTGAAGTCGAGGGAATTCTTTGCATGATTGGTCTGTCAGCCTCCACAATGCCTTCTTATTTTGCAGGCCAAGACAGTTAATAGTCTCTCTGTCTAAGGCCTTCAGCTTGGACTCAGAATCCAAGATTGAAATACCCACTACAAACTCACTGGGTCTAACTACCAGATCTTTAGTTCTTTGGACAGAAAGACATAGGCCATTGGCATCACCTGCCTCAGCCAGCCTGATAAATTTTAATTTACATGAGCCAAAATAACCTATAAAACCGATGCATTTTTAAACAATTCTAGCAGGACGGATAACATTTGCTACCTTATAGCAGCTAATATTTTTTCCTATTTAAATATATTTTTATTATAAAAAATAGGCCTGCTTAAAGTTACATTTGATTTTATAACACCCTACATTCAGGCCAAGATTTAATACCTGAAAACTGCTTATGTACACTTTAAAAATATTCTGAATCAATGAGCTCTCCTTAAACTCCAATGAGATAAAAGGTGCTACTCTTATATGTAGTTAAGGAAACTATTGAGGTCAGCTCACCTTATAAATACATTGCAAAGTCATGCACTACATTAAATATTTACATTATTTTCAGTCTTTTCAATTAAGCAACTTCTGATATTTACATTTCTCCTGACTGAAGGCATATTCAGACTCCATTGCACATTAAAAAAAGTTTGCCTGAATTTCCCCTGAGCATTTAAGTTAGCTCACAGTAGTGGGAATAATCTTTCTTCCATTTATACCACTAAGAAATGTGTTAGACAGTTGGGGGGAAAAAGCAAGAAAATTTATATCCTTGTTTAAATCACTAAACAGAGTACATCAGAAACAGAGATCAGAGAATCATGGTCTTGGTGAAGATACCACTTCCCAAAGTCATGAGAGCATACAAAGGTTTCAGAGTTTGCAATTCACACTGACTTTGTCCCTCAATACTTGCTATACAAGCAGCTGAGCAGTGAGCTGCCTGGGCATTTTCAGAAACCTTTCTGAGGACAAAGTTTACTTTACATGACTCTAAGATACCATGCCTGTGGTGCACAGACCCAGTCTGTCGCACCATCATGTTTCTTTCATAGACTCATTAGCTTTATTAATTTTCCATTCGAAACAATTATTTCATAAGCTTTCTTCTTTACTGCATACTTTCTGACAAGTATATTACTAAAATTAATAATGTTAGCTTTTGACCATTAACAGTTTCCATCTAAATGCAGCTTGATAAAATCCAAACTTGAAATTAGAATTCAGTAAATAAGAAAAGCTTTATTTGTCATTTCTTAATATGAAGAAATATAAATAAAAATTGAGCATCTGGATAAGGATTAAACTATTTAATTGCTATATAAACATTTCTAGATGTATTATGCCCTTTTTGGGGGAAAAAAACCAAAACCACAACTAAGCATGAAACTGAGCTTGAAGTGTTTATTTGTTTTAACTGCTTCTCTAACCAATGAAAATCAGCCTTTTACAGGGGAAAAACAAAAAGGCAGAACAAGTTTGAGCATCACTATTTTAAAAATAGAAGCTTACTTTTTATTTAATTGTTAAAACTGGTGATTAAAATTACCAAGTATGGAATTCCTCTGATCAACTGTGGTATGTATCTACATCTGCATTTAAAGGGTACTAACTTTCACTGGGAATACAGAGGCACTTCCAGGCCACAATTCCTCTCTGGAAGCAGACATCTTAAATTAGATGAAGTGTGAAGATTAGCTACAGAATAGAGTAGTCCAGTTAGAAGGGACCTACTGTGATCATCCAGTCCAACTGCCTGCCCACTTTAGACTTGGCCAAAAGATAAAGCAGGTTATTAAGGGCATTGTCCAGATGCCTGTTAAACACTGATGGTGTGGGGCATAGACCAGCTCTCTAGGAAGACAAGCTCTCCAGTGTTTGACCACTTTCTTGGTAAAGAATATTTCCTTCTATCCAGTCTGAGCGTCCTCTGGTGCAGCTTTGAGCCATTCCCACGTGTTCTCTCACTGGATCCCAGGCAGAAGGGATCATCATGTCCCTCCCCTTGGAGCGGTAAAGAGCAATGAGGTCACCCCTCATAGGAGACACCTTCCAGCCCTGTCCCCAACTTTGTTGCTCTCTTCAAGGTGTTCCTCTCAGATGTCTTAGGCTGCCCCCAGGCTGACTGTCTTCAGGCCTGGAACATTTGGATCCAAAACCCAAGCACAGTCAGGCAATGACAACACTTCCAAAGTGTCAGAGTAGCACATTGCTGCTACTGCTGCCTCATCAGCTGGTCCGACTGAAATCAAGCTGCACCGCTGTTGTAGCACCCCACACTGATGGGCCAGGTTTATACAGATAAGAAACATGCTTCAGGGGTAAAACTCCACAGCTCTTTGGTGACTTTAACCTTTCTGAGAAATATTTGCTGAACTCCTTTCATGGGAAGATGTTCAGATCTTATCAAAAACCTTGACAAATCTTTTTCCTTTAGGATTTTGCATTTTTAGTATTGAAAGAAGGTACTATCCTTGTTTTGTATGGTTTAATCATACTTTCATAGGGAAAAAAGTTCCATATCTTTGACTTAGCTGGAATAAAGGAATATATTTTTTTAGATCTTTTGATTTTAAACACATACACACATACACAAATTCCATGGGTTGTCTTTTATTCACCCTGCACTGAACTGATACCCATACCACCTCTGCCATTAACTCCTTAAAGATATCCTAAATTTTCAGCAAGTCTCTCTCACTTTCCCACCTGAACCCAGGCAATATCCACTGGTTAATCAGCAGAGTGTTGGGAGGAAGATTTCTCAAAGTCTTCTCCACTAAAACCTGCATAGAAATGCAGATGATTGCAGGCTCCATGTCCCAATCGGCATACATGTAATTAAGGAAACACAACAAGGTCAGGAAACTACATCTGTGGAGGAACTGTGGGGAGGTAATAACATGCTTTGGCACTAAGGAGAGTAGTTTTTATCTGCATTATCACACACACAAAAAAAATATAGCTTGAAATGCAACCTGGATTCTGACTTTTACACTCAAACTAGAGAGTATTACCTCAAAGAGCTTCAAACCCATGGGTTGTGAGACTACCACACACTACAAAGAAAACACCTAAGAGCACTTTAATACTTCATGAAAAAACCCAGAAAATCTTCATATTCTGCCCAAACGCATTTTCCCCCTTTAATATTACACTATCCTTTATGTAGCTGTCTCTTTCAGCAGTCCAACCCAATGGCCTTAAATGTCCATTTTCCTTTGGAACTGAGTGTTCTTCTAATCAGTTGTGTTTTATTTGCTTGCCAAATGGAGACCTCCTCTACATTGACTCGTCAGGATGTTCTCCCTCTTGAGTAAAACCACAGCTGAGTGATGCAGCTCTGCCCAGACCTCATGGGCCATGATGACGAGGCTCTGTCTTTCCAAAAGCTTTATTGAGCATCACACTTTAGATACTCTTAGCCCAGGACTGTTTACTAAAGGAATTGACTGGTCAAGGATATATAAACCACAGCTGAGGAAGAGCTGCACAGAAAATCTTTGAGAAGAGGAAGAAAAGGACAAGGTCTATCTACAGCTCACCCACAGTATCACTCTGGATATCCCACCGAGCCTTAGCTCATCATGCAGGAGGCTTCATCTCAAGTGACTAGGCAGCAGTGACACCTAATGCACAAAAGGGTAATTCCCTTTGACACAAAAATACTGCAGGCCACTCTGCCTCTGCATTTCTAGATTCAGGGTGTACCCTTGTGGACAACTGTATCCTGAATCAGGGTGTATCCTAATTTGGAAGTTTTTGTGAGAATGATGCCCACAGGCTCAACTTCTGAACACTTGTGTTATTAAGGCAACAAAAATTTTTGGACAAATACCAAACATGCTTCTGCCATATAAGATTTATATATATATATATATATATATATATATATATATATATATATAGTGGTTTCCTTTTAAAATTGTAGCTGTTTAATTTGACATTATGGTCACCTACTTATTTATTTTAAATCCAGGTTTTAAAAATTATTTTTAAATAATCATAATTAAGAAATATGCATATGCTGAAGGTTATTTTTAAACATTGCCAAGAACTGAGTTGGAGGAGGCCTTTCCTTACTCCATAGAAACACAATATGTTAAGGGGTAAACTCATGACCAATATAGGCTCTTTTGCAGCTCCAGAGATAATATCCTCCTCATTTCTGTTTATTCAGCTCTGCCAAGTCAGTAATCAGTTCATTCAAACTGAGAAATTTGTTTGGATTTGGATAATAGGGAAATCTGTTCTTTTTTTTTCCAAGCTATGAATAAAAAGTCTGAGGGGGTTGGACACGCTAGTTCTAAAATTCTGAAGAGCTGAATGACCAGAAATATTAATTCAATCATTCAGGGGTAAAATTTCTTTAAAAGAAATAAATTTTAAGTGAATCACATTTTTCCTATGCATTCAGAATATTCCATATACTTTCTCTTTCTTTGGCAAATCAGATTTTTTTTCCAGAAAGCTGATCTTCTGCACTGTTATTTGATTATCTCTTTCTATCCAACAGTGAATAAGAACAAGTATTCTAATAAATAAGAGATATCATTAACTATTTTTAACATAATAATATTTAGGGTTTTTCCACATGGTCTAAAAGGCAAGTCCTCTTTTCACTTATACATTTAAAAAAGCACTCTGCTGGCTAGCAAGAACAAATAATAGATGAAGCATAAAAGTAACCTTTAATTGTAATCAATATATATTATTACTTACCTATCTAAACTGTAATTTTAGTAGAAAACTAAATTATACAAAGGCAATACAGGATGAATGTTGTTTATTAAAATCCTTCATTAAATTATGAAGGTTTAAACCTATTATTTAAAACAGTAACCTCTGCTTATTACAGCTGAGCTATTTGGGAATAAAGGTATTTCTCTGGGCTTTGCTATATCCGTTTCTGTGGTTCTTTATATTTAAGTCTGGAATTTTGAGGGTTGGTTGTGATTTTGAAAGTTGAGCACGATGCAAGATTTTCCTCCATTATGAACTATTAGGAAAACCTAGCTTGAATAAGCTATATAATTTTGCCAAATGATTCCTGAACCTTAGCCAATAATCTGATTAAAGAGAGCAAGAACTCACTTTTTTATATTTAAAAAGTGTGTTTGGAGAAACTCCACTGGTCATTCAGATTTCATTAAGCTCCAAGGTAATAATTCTGTCCATTATTTTACATTCTGCCTTCCGGCCAAATTCACCCCTGGTATGTTCAAACTTGGGGAAAAGTCTCTCAAAATTACTCTATTAGCTCAGAAACAGGTAAAAACTGTACCAAAAAGAAATGAAACATTATATTGCAGATCCTTTCCTTAAACTGCTACAAATGTGCTCTGCTGCTCTGAGTTTCTTGTGGAAGGTTAACACAGCAGCAATTCTCAAAAGGGAAGAATAATGTACAAGTGAATTTAAAAAATAAGATTCATAAGACAGCAGCACAGAGCAGGAACTGTAGAAAATAGCTTTCTTACCTAAGGTGTACTCAAGGCACTATCAGCTACACTGAACTGAATTTTGCACACTGTTAGAGGAACAGTGATGATTCATAGAAAGATAATACACTGAGCTATCTCCAGCAGAGTCTGTAGCAGATCTTAACAGATGGGACAGATCACCCAGTGTGCTCCCCTACCAGCATCCATTACCTCTATTGTAAACACTGAGCCAAAACATTACTCACTGCGTGACCTGTCCATTCACAGAAGTCATATGCTCCTTTGAGAAGACCCAGGGAGTAGAAGCAGGAGGGAAGGCAGATTTTACGTAAGTCAGATTTTTTAAACACTGTCTACAGTTTCCTCTGTCCTGAATCCCGGGATATGTTGTTTCCGTGTCCCACTTCTTCATAGTGCAAAAAGTATTTGGCCTTAAAGACATGTCGAGCTTTTTGCAAAACAGCTTCCCTTATGCTCATCCCTGTGGATGAATAAGACACAAGGCCAAAGGGTCCAAGATTATTCTGGGAAAAAAAATGCCCTGAACATTTATATGTATCTCCAAAGTCTCTGACTGGAATATTGCACCTTATCTCCAAGGCTTCCTTGTTCTCACCCGTCTCCTCAACAGTGATGCCCCATGCTGAATGTCTGCAAATGAAGGAATAGATTCAGTTTATCTGCTCTAACTCATTTGTGGCTAGACCAGGCCAATTCTCCTCTTCTTTCCCTCCCCCCCTGCACCCATCCTCCCTGTTTTTGAGCTTCAGTGATATATTACAGTAGAAAGCAAAAAATACTGTCTTGAATCTTCCACTGTGGTATGACTTATGACATGATAAATAGATCCTACACACTTACTTGAAAGGCTCTTACAAATATTGTAGTTCCTACCACCCACCTCAGATAAAAAAGTGCTTCTTTGTTTATTTTTGTTGATTAGATCACAAAAACCCAAGACAGTATTTTCACAGAGAAAAGAAACCAAATAATCTGCAGCCACCATTTCTGAGAGCAGCCTGGATTTGAAATATATATAGTTTGAGGCTTGCAATTTTTTTCGCTTGTCCACTCCCTTCACAAACATTCCAAGTCAAATGCACCCATAGAATCTACTTATAAATGCTTCCAGACTTCCAGACAATGCAAAATGATACTTATGCCCAGCTTTGACAGCTTTTTTTACAGACCTTGCAGAACATTATCCAAAGCATGCTGATTTGCAGCCACTTTTCTTATTCAAATTAAAGCAATTTCACATCAGATATTTCTTGCAGGACTAATTTTAGAAAAATTCCGGAATGCTATTATAATGTAACAAAGTCTAAAGCGAAGTACAAAAGGCCTGCATTGATATTCAAAAGCCTTGATATTCAGTTCTTAGAGATTTTACTTCCCTATGATCTTTTGCTATGCTTTAAAAATTACCAGGAAAAATAGCCAAAAATTAGAAGTTGATAGTTTGTTTCTTTCAATAATGTCATGTGTGAAAAAAGTAAATAGATGCCTAATATATGTGGATGAAGTACCCATACACATGGCTGCCTTAAGTTTCTGTGAAAATGCTGCTCTCGTGAGAGTCTGGCTTACTTTTGCTCTATGGCTATTGATAATTCTTAGGACCAGGGCAAGTCTGATTTATATTTTTAGTGCTGAAGAGCTTAAGAAACCACAGATGAAAACAATGTTTGGTATCATATGAATTTGTTGTATTTGATATATGTTTGATATCATACAAAGTAGTGTATTTTACATCTACCAACCATAAGAAATTTGTGTTGTGTTGCCTTTTTTCCCTCTTAAAGGATGCAATTTAGTTTTTCAATTCACAAAAGTAAACCACCAGGAATATTGTTTCATTGGGAATTTGTACTAGAGGCTACCTGATTCAGGCATAACAACAGGATTATAAATACCAAGGGATAATGAGTTGACAGTATCAGAAGACCAGTGACAGAAAAAAGCAAGTCAGTCACAAGCAGCTTTCAGATATTCCCCATCCTTGCTTTCAAAGTTCCTAATCAGGGTACAAATACTACCAAAAATAACACAATTAAGTTCAGTACTACCTCTATATTGCTCTCAAGGTAAGCAGACAGTGATTCATGAAAAATTGTTTTATTATGGAAAAGCATCTATATTTTGCAATAACTGAAAGAGCTGAAAGCGGTCATTTTTCATAAAACTGAAGAAAAAACTGACAGATCTTTTACTCTGAGAAGTCACGGAAATATTCCTATGGGGAGAAGAGGACTTCACAAAACATGGGCATCTTTCCAAGAAAGTGCTTTTTCAAGCAGAGGGAAGCAGGTTAAGATGTTTCACATCTCTTCAGACTCAAGAAGTTGAATCAAAAATCTTTTCTCAGAATATAAAGATGCAAAAGCAACTAAAAATAATTTTTTTAAAATTAATAAAAGGGAAAAGCAAGCAAAAACATCAGATCTGCACAGCAGCTCTGCTGAGTCAGTTCTCTTGGGCTGGAAAGAAGACCCCATGTGCCAAACAAGAATTGACAGATTACTGCTAATTAGACCAGAATTAGAGCAATGGTGGATTCGCAGATCAATTCATAATAAAAGAGTCAGTGCACATCACCAAAACTGCGGGTGCCCATGTGGCTGGGATTATCAGCCTGTGAGTAGATTAGCATGAGCTGAGTGATGTGCAACACATGCTGCTGTTGGGCAGGGACCAGAAATGGCAGTCCAAAAGGTTGTTGGGCACTCTAGGCAGACTGCTCAGCATTCAGAACACGTGTAGTTCTTCCTAGTTTCCTGATTTAATACTTAGAGTGGTAGGTTTCTTCAGCTACTTTTCAACATCTCTACTGTTGGCCTTTTGAAAGGAACAGGGGAATTGTCCGGGCATATGCCGATACAATTGATCATCTCAACTGATCACAGGAAAATGAAAAGCCTAATACTGAAGAAGTGTTCAAATGCAGTGTTTATTAAATGAATACAGAACAAAGAAAAAACAGGAGTGTGTTATCCCAATAATGGAATGGTAAACTAGAAATAAGTTTTAGACATCCATTCAACATGCCCAGGTATTATCAAAATTGTCTACTAACATGTTACCTCTTTGCATGCACCCTGCAACAAAACATTCAATAATAACAAACTGAGATATAGTAAGGGAGCCCTACTAAGTTGTAAGGCCTTCATAAGACCTGAAGCAATTGAAAACTTTGGTGCAGGTAACACACCACTAGCCCAGTCATTCAATACCCCTCTTCTATAGACCAGACTTCCAGAATAATCCAGTGTTTTCTTAGCTTTATGGAACTTTTGCATTTTGGGCTAATGCCCCATTCTGGGGATTAGTATTGTTAAAATAGTAATTTTAAAAGTGCATAATGGCTGTGAAAAGTTTCATTATGGGACTGTATAGAAATTACTTTTATATTAGGTATTTAGAGTGATGTGGGCACTAGTGTATTCTTGGTTTCAAGAAAGATTAGAGGGGGTTTTTATATAATCTGATTATTGAATTATTTCATACCAAGCATGCTCAATAAAATGAATAAAAGTGTCCATAGTCACACCTGCAAAGAGAGAGACATTGAATAGATGCACACGGCCAGGAAAGCATGTACTGGTCTGTATTGGTGTTAGGGGACCAGAGAATGGAATGATTCCAACAGAATCAAGGATTTCAACGATTGAAATGAACATGTGTTTAGGCCTCAAGGAGGATCAGGTTTAACACACATGCTGCTACTTCTTCTGTTTCACATTTCAGGATGGATTTGGAATTTACCTGGTGTAGCAGAAAACAGATTAACAGATAAACTAAATGCGCATATATACATATGGAATTATTTTTAGTATATCCATATGAAGCAATCTACCTTTCTCATGCATATGATGATTCATAAACACGTTCTTTGTTTATGATCCACAGAACCCCGAAGTTTCAAAATTGTCTGAACAGAACCAGTACTAGAGTTGTACAGATTCTCCATGTTAATTAACAGCATTTGCAGGTCTAAAAAGTTAAAATCCCTCCACCTGGAGACTAAGGAACAGGAAGTAAGTTGTCTTACTTTGTAAACAGTAACAGGTTGAATTCACCATGGCATAACTGTTTCATTTTTATGTTTTTTCCTTTGTTGTTCTTCCCAGAGAATAAATCAAAATATTTAAATAAAGTTAATTGAAAGAAAATAGGAAAAGAAAGGAAAGAAAGGAAAGAAAGGAAAGAAAGAAAGAAAGAAAGAAAGAAAGAAAGAAAGAAAGAAAGAAAGAAAGAAAGAAAGTCCAGTTCAGTCACTACTCCAACTCCAATCCATTGCTGAGGATACCTTGAGTTCCAAAAAACCCTCATGTCATTGATAGGATTTGGGTTAATGGGAAGAAAGGGACCTGCAGTTAGAATACAGGACACACCAGGGACTGGGGTCTGCACTCAGAATTAAAAAGGATGTTTGTGTAATATTTTTACTTAAAAAAATAAAATAAAAATAGTAACATCCTTCTTGCAGTATATAAAGTGGTTAATCATGACAAGATAAATTGATCAAAGGTCTGCAGATCTGAGTCACTGGGAACAGCTGATGTTTAGCAGGCTATGTGTTAGATACCAAGGAAACCTTGAAAACAGGAAATATCAAACACAACTCAAGAGAGTAGAGCTGTTGTGAATTTGTACTTTTCTGATTCATTCAATGATTTGCAGATGTCCTCCAAAACCTATGGCCAAGTTATAAGAACCCAGGCAATCCTAGTATTTAAATGAAGCTGACCCACCAGTTACTAATAGCAGATCCAAGATAAAATGCCACAGCTTCTTTTTCTGCCAGAAAATAATAAATTGGCTTCTAAGAAGTTTCATATTGTTTTGTTCTTAAAGCAACCTGTGTCTCAAAATCTGTTGGTTAAAGAAGTGGTAAAGCATCTATTTTTACTATTTTTAGAATTTCAGTAACTAATTGCAATACAATACATCAGCTAAATTCAGACCTTCAGACAAAACCATAGAAGAACTATTGTTCATCATCCCGCTTTGATCCTACACTCTTGTAAAGGTTGAGCAATTTACTCCTCCTTTGTCTTCAAGAAATGTCCAACAGCATTGAACAACTAGAAGGTCATTGCCAAATGCCAATGTTATTGGGAAAAGTCTTGCCATGAACATGGAGGAGGGTTGTTAACCCTTAAAAGACCTGAGCAAGCAAATACATACATGACAAAGAAGCTTGTTCTTTAAACAAAGAAGTGTTAACAACAAAAGTCCTGCCTTATGAAAAAGAATTGGTGTGTTCTCTTATATTAAGCATTGGGAATAGAAATTCCCTCCAGGAATGCAATTTCAGCTGGATGGAAATCATTTCCCAAGTACTCTTGGAAAATAAAAATTAAATGTTTTGTTTGTTTTGTTTTAATTAGAGATCTGTACACACATGAAGATCTTCGCATCCAGGTGTCTTTACTTCTTCCTTTCCCCCACTGCAAGCAAACTTTTTAAAAAATGAGCTATTGCTGACCTAAACCAATGTTTATTTTAACATCTGAGATAAGAGTACACTGAATTAGAACTGAGTACAGCACTACCGCCCTCATAGATAACGCCATTAGAAAACTTCTTAACCTACAGAGAACAAAACATTCTTCTTCTCTGTGGAGTAAGTCCTTTCCACCAGCTCAGGAGGTTTATTGACCAGTTCTTGTGAGAAACTTTAAACCACAGCCCTACTATCTGTGGGTAAACAGATTTTAAAATAATTGTGTAAAGTCTATGGGCTCTAAATTGAGAGTTTTATTTAAATAGAGGGACACAAACAGTCCTCTGGATGGGCAAGTAACCTCAATGCCCAGATAAGGTTGAAAAAGGAAAAAAAAGGTAAGAGGATGTAAAAAAAAGGTAAGAGATATTCTGCAATATGAATGACATAATTCTTTATATCAGAAGTTCATGTTCTGCAAATAAATTAGTGATATGAATACCATCCCAATAAAGGTATTGCAAAATTAGATGGAATTGAAAACTGGAAGCAAAAAAGGACATGGAAATATCTCATAGAAAGAGATTTTGAAAATGTTGAAGATGTTAGCTTCAAAAAGAAAACGAACTACAAGCCATGATTAGAAAATACCAGACATCTGGGGGGGGGGGGGGGAAGAGAAAAAAAAAAGTAGACACTACTTTACATTATACATATCTAGGTAGGCAATTGGTAAAAAAAATCAAAAGGTATTAAATGTAAAATTTTTGAAGTGAACTTTCTTCGTATACAATTCACCTGTAGAATCTTCTGAAGTAAAAAAATTCAGAAAGAAAACAGGAGTACTAATGAAAGAAAAGAAAATTTACAGAAATATTTTAAAGCACAAAGGCTTCATTGATACTCTAAAGAACACAGGACAAGTTCTGATTCAAAACTTTCTGAAGTCGATGGAACATTTTTCCATTCATCTTGAACTCAGATGAGTCTATTCCTATGAATTTCCATAATTTGTGAGAGAGGATATAAAACCCAGCTTTAAAAGAATACAAAAGTAGTTTCTGTGTTATTCTTATTGCAAAAGTACTTGTCTTGGTTTCTCCTTTGGGATAAATAATGGAAATGGTATAAAAAGAAATATAATGAAAATGAAATTTGGAAATAAAATTCACCAGGAAAAGAAGCACTATCAAATAACAGCACTCCCAAAATTGAATACAGTTATGGAAAGTTGCCATCTGAAGAGCTGACTTGTTCGCATCCATTACTCAGAAATCACTTCGAAGATGGCAGATGCCTAAATGTGTGATACTTAGTACTTCATAGAAATCTACAGTAGATGCAGACACATGTAAGAAGTATTTCAGCTGTTTAAACAATCTGTTTTTCACAGAAAAGCTTTTGATCTTTTGGATGGTAGTTTTCATGAAATATGGGGAAAGAACTTAAATGTAATAACACCATTAGTGAAAACTGTGAGGCACCTGAAACAAAACCAGATTGGTAAAATTACACACACACACACAGAGGAAAAACTGGAATAGAAAATAGAATAAGTGAAATTATGCAGCTCAATTCACACAGCAACTGGACCAAAACCTTCATTATTTCAATTACTTGCAGCATTGTCCCCCAGTGAGTCAGATGTGTGAAAACTGTCTTCATGAGAACTGGAATATATTCATACCTTAGTGACTAATAACAAAATCAATGCTCCTTTGTGTGTGTATCAAGCTTCGTGTGGGCTTTTATCTCTGGCAATGATCAGCCTAGAGAGCAAGGTGGAGAAAGGCAGTCAATGGAACAAAGGAGCAAACGACGCAAGAAATAGGAAATGGAAGAAAAGTGAGAAGAAACAAAGGAGACAGCAACAAAAGTAAAAAACATTTTAAAATACAAACTAATGTGATATCTACAGGTGAAGTAACATTTCATCTTAAACTCCATTCCTTATGGAGTCAGAGTGGGATTTCCATGGCCCGCTGACCTTGCGCTCATCTTTTTCCAAAGGGCTGTTTCATTTACCCTGCTCTCTGCAGCTACAAAGACTCTGAGACTTGCTCAACAAATTTTGCAACAATACTAATTACTTTGCAACATTTTTGAGCAAGTAGTGAAACCAATTTTGTTACAGGGTTTGTTCCTCACCTTTATTTATTTGCCTAATTTACTACCAAGATCAAATATATATTTAACCAGATTAAACTGTTAAAAAATACACATAAAAATATTTGCAGAAGAATTAATACACATAGACACAGCCAATGAAATATAGGTGAAAAGAAATAAATTAAGATTATAGATGGGAAAGAAGTAAAATATGGGGGAAAAGACACCAAGTTTTATGGAATCTAAAAGAAAAATAGAAGTTTGACTCAATAAAATATATAAGGCAACCATGGCTGATTTCATGGGTGTCTAGAAATACCATACATATTGTAGCTACCAAAATCTGAGATAATCCTGAATTTGACTCCATAATTTTTCCACCTTGATTTGGAAAAATGCTTTAAAATGGATTAGTTTGCATTTTAAAAATACTTTCAACCAATGCAAGGCATACAGTCTAGAGTTATCTTACAGTTACAGAGGGATAAGTAGCACAAGTGATAATTAACTGCAGCTTGTTTAATCCCATCCCACCACCCCAGCCAGAAGCAAAGCAGCTGGGGGGACAGTGGGGGCAGCCCTAACCCTGGGCACAAGCCACCTCCCTGGGGACAGTGATGGGCTGAGGCTGGACCAGGATGTTCACCCAAAATCAGCAGAGTCTGTGACCCAGCAAACCTCCCCGGGCTTTTCCGGGATCTCTACAATGGCTTCAAAATCAAGACTTGCTTCCCCTTAGTATCTTTCCTGGTCTTCCTCCCACATCAGAGGAGAAGTGGTTGCCTTTGTAGGGTGGGCTCAGAGCAGGCAACTGAATGAGAGGAGAGATCCTTCTGGAAGGCAGACCTAGGACAAGGAGGCTTCACACATACAAAACAAAACTGCAAGGCGGTTCCAGAAGTAGAGGTGGAAAGAGAAAGCTTTTTGTAATTCCCAAAATATGTCAGGTTTTTAATGGACTCATTGGCTCAATGCACAGCTAACTCCACTCAGTCCATTTCCCACAGCAAAATCATAATGCAAAATTTTGTAGTTTCTCCATGAAAAGCACTAGAAAACCCCTAATAACTGTTCCAATACCATTTCCATCCCCCATTCTCCTTTACCTGCTCCAAAATTTCTCATCCACCACTTCAAGTCTGAGTCATTAGGCTGTTGAGAAACTTTGAGCCAGCTCTGGGACCAGGTCCAGCAGCAGTGCAGCTGCTCTCACACGATGCTGAACCTGACTCATTAAGCTCTGCCAGACATGAGCCGCAAGGGTATCTCAGCACACAGATCCCCAGTGCTCATGCTTGTCAGAGAGTTTATTAGTCCAGGCAAAGTGCCAGACCTTGGCAGACCCATGGGTCTGTGGATTGCAAAGCTTCAAGGTGTGGGAGCACATCAGGCTTTTCCACGTTTTCCATTAATTGAGGTTAAACTGAATTTGCCAAAGGAGTGACTGATCTTGAGTTATTTTTCCCATTTGGTTATTTTCTCTATAAACAAGTTGACTTAACTCAGCACCTATTACAATTCTTTCCGTAATAGGTTAGAATACAGAACTAATGGATTATCACTGAAAAGTTTTGTGTCAGTCTTTCCACCTGCTGCCCTGGTTCATGTTTTTGATCAAACTCTTAGTCTAACTGGCATCTCCAGTTCAAACTGCTCGTGCAGCTACTTGAGCAATTCAGTTCTTCTAAGATAATCCTGAAATCTCCAAAGCAATCCATGTAAAGGATGCAGGGCACAGATCTCCTTCTGTCAACACAGTGATCACAGGCCAAGTGTTCACTCCTCAGCTGCACTCAGGAAAGAGGACTGTGGGGCAGGTTAAGAACCTGTGCAGGTATGGTAGAGTAAGCACTTGGGTTACCAAGCTGTGGTGGCCCCCAATCCTTTTATTCAATTTCTGTACCACCCCAGTCATATGTTAATAGGAGTAATTTGGTTGTTACATACCCAGATTCAAGGGAAAACACCATAATCATCAGGGAATGAGTCTGTCAGCATGCTTTCAGACCTTAGTAAGAATGAAGTCTTTAAATTAAGAGGATAAGGACAAAAGTATATGAAAAGTAGCAACCCACTAAGCCCTGAAAAGACTAAGGAAACTGTGGATTTTATGAACTAGGCTTAATTAGACAGAACATAGCTTGTCCAATGTTTTACTGCAGATTCACATATTTTGCTTTACCTCTAGAGCTGGAGACTAAAGCTATACATCTTTGTAAAAGCAGACAATAAGGCAGCATGTCCACCTGGTGAAAGAACAAAAATGTACTGGGTAACAGGGTTCAGCAAAAAAAATTACATATCTTTTGTCATTTCTAGATCTCCCTCTAGAAAGAGGAAAAGAAAGGAAAAGAAAAGAAAAGAGAAAATATAAAAAACTATCTAGCATTATCATCATAGAAATAGAATTCTTCCATTCTCAATGTGGAAAGTGTTTTATTAAGATTACTTGATTATAACATAAATGGTTGTAATGAGGTTCATAGTACATCAACTTAGTTTAGAAAAGTGACTTTACTACCCTTGCACATAGAAATCTATTACAATTTCTTTTGTTGGTACCTTGTAAACACCCCCAAATTCTAACTTTTACAAACATAGCACTCTTTCTCTCACTGAAGTTTTGTATTGCATTTATCACCATGGTATCCAAACCTAAATACTTCTAAAATCTCTCTATAGGAGCTTTCAGTGTTCTGCAGAGAACAAAATTAATGGCTTGCAAGTAGAGGAAGGGCGAGAACCATAAGGCTAACAAGGGCAGCAGGGATAGGTGGGACTTCAAGAGCAACATGACAGAATACAGACCTCTCCATGCGCCAGTTTTTCCACCTGCATAGTTTATAGAGCACAACCATGTTTCTAGAGTGCCTTGAGCTTTAGAGAAGTATCATGGAAACTGAGAAATTATTTCCTTACCAATAGTACAAGAGTGATGAGAGAAAGGCATACAAACCCTACTTTGTTGGACTCGAGCTGAGTTTCAAGTTTTCACATTACTGTTTATGCTGAATGTGAAGGTATCTACTCCCACTTTCTCTCTCATTTTTAGGGTTTACATTGAAGTAACTGCTGCTGACCATCAGACAAAACAACAAATTAAAGTAACTTTTGCATCTTGGTCTTTTTCCTAAGCATTATTCTTTGGATGACTACTATCAGTAACAGAACAGAGTTCTGCTTTCCCCCAAACCAAAATGACTTACAATGCAAGAGAGTCCAGAAGTTAAACTTCCCCAAACGCTTCAAGACAAGCATACTAAATGGCTTTTGCATGCCAGGGGAAAAAATATATATATAAGCAAAAAAGGAGGAAATGTGACTACTGGAAAATGTGCTGGAACTCTTCTCTTTCAAAGTAACCCTTGTGGCAATCTCACGTCTGGTGTTATAATGCAGATATCCACCTTTTAATGGCACTATGCCACATTCTGTGAAGTCATAAAAAAAGAGCATGTTTTAAGCTCTTGGAAAATAGGAGACCATCATTACACAGAATTATCATTTTATTATTGAATAAAATAATCCTATTGTTTTAAGCTAAGACATAGCATAAGCTAACACCCAATATTATCAGAAAGCTAAGGAACATAGATTGGACAAAACTGTGATTTCTTTGTGGAAAGGAAGAATGAAGATAAAAGTAAGCAGGTAAGCAGATGGGTGCACTTGTTTTATGGCCTCTAGGAGAACTTCCATCTACCTTTGCCTGGGTAGCTGGAGAATTCTGGCAGTTCCTTATTCCCTTATTTTCCAATCATGAAGAGATATCTCTGTTATTTTCAACTCACATTATCTAAGAGACATTCCTGCTGATGGACTACGAGGCATGATGTACAGTTACAAAGCAGCAGCATGTAAGCTTTCTAAACAATACTAAACCTGAACTGTTCCACGACAGTGACTTTAGAGAGAAAAAGAGAGTGTGATTCTAGTCTTGTGTCTTTGCTGAGACTTGCAAAAGAGAAATTACTGCATGGAACAGCTGCTGGCTGAGAAGCAGAAATACAGAATCATATGATACACTATCCATACAGACAGCAGTCATTCTAATCCAGAGATTTATTCAAATGAAGATGTGGTTGCCAGGATAGACAAGAGCTGGTGATCTAAAGGTAAAAATTTTGGAGGGCACAGAAATGACGCACCTTCCAACTGCTCCAGTAAAACCTATCAGTGACTAAATACAAAACACAGCTTACAGGAATATACAAATCATCCCTCTGTTGTAGTTCAAGCTTACAAGCATTTCAGGGTAATTCTATCTGTATTCAATGGAGTAAAAGGAAGTATAATTCTTTCCAAGAAACCAGAGATCTCATTATATTAGTTTACCTTTTTGCTAAGCACACAGTCTTGTCATCTGATATTTTGTTATTAGTTGATCCCAGAGTTTTCTCAAAAGGTAATTCTGAATCCTTCAAACTAATTATTTTTTAATAAGTAAGGGTTGATTTCTTGCAATTTGCTAATGAAAACTGTAATTAAAATAATCTAAATACAGGTCTTTTTCCTTACTGATTCTGCTTTATATTTGAAATGATGCAACAAATACTATTATCCCTTTATAGCACCCTTGTTGCTTTCCACACAATTTGCAATCCAGTACCTGAAATGTTGCAGCTGTCTTCCTCCAGGCAATGTCTGCATATTCTATATGCTACTATAACTCTGTATAAAATCAAAGTCAATGATAAAATGGAAAGTGGAGATGGAGTGGGATGAAATGAGAGCAAATCAAGCCTGCTAAACCATTGATTTATTAGCATATAATACTGAAAAGCTTCATTTAAAAAAACAGCCCACCAGGTCTGTTTTTGATAATTTTGCCTAGAAAAGAAAACTGACATATAGGGATACATTTTCAAAGCGCTGCACAAAGTTTTAACAACATGATTCCCATTGACATTAATGAGTCACATGGCTGAAATCCTGCTTTGAAAACATACCCTACAGCCTTTTAAGCCTGCTTTAGGGAAACCAGAGCACTTGCCTCCTAAGTAACCTTTCAGTTGCAAGTCCCAGTAACAAATGCAGGGTTCCATGTCCACTGGACTAAATTCCCTGCTGGAGCTGAAGGGTTCATGGGGCTGCTCCAGTGGCAGCTCTTCTCCTCCTCTCCTCTGTGACCAGGAGAAGGTGTGGGGATGGGGAGGAACATGGTGTGACTGCAGCTGTCATAATTGGAAGCAGCTTCCAAAATGGTTTTAATTATGATGAGATTTGGCCTGGCATTTATAGTAGGCAGACTCGAGATTGCCCAGCCCTCTGTCCTGAGCTACGCTGTCGCTGTTGTAGTGCAAGCTCTTCACGTTTGCCTCAAGAATTAGGAAATCTCTTTTCCCCTTTTTCTCTAAATAGTGCTGCAAAATGAAGCGAACATGGATTTGCAGGGAAATGTGGTATTTGGATTATATCAGCTGCCATATATGGCCTGACCTGCCTTCTATCCTTAGTCCATCATAGCAAAAACTTCACTTCCTCACTGATTTCTCACTAAAAAAATGAGCATTTGATTTGAAACAATTCCTCTCTATTGAGAAACAGGAAGACATTTCTTCTCCTTAAAAAAAAATAAAATTTGGAAGGCTTAACATCTTGAAATTTAGAAATGGAGAAAGCCCGTAACAGAGCAAATCTATTTTCAACATGCTTTTGCTGATGTTAATTAAACTGAATACTATTTATATCCTCAGAGACATAAGGAGGAAATCTTGCAAACCTTTGAAATGTTAGACCTGGACAAGCCATAGACATTACAGAAGAGTATGGGTTTTGTTAAGCCTGAAAACATTTGGTCATGCAAAAACTGTGAATACTTCAGACATATATCAAAAGGTAACAGTTAATGACCAAAAAGGATGCGGACTTTGGCTAAGCTCCATATAAGAATTAAAAGAGCATTTTTTAGTGATCTTCTTAGTTAGATGCCTTAGCAGACCAATTCTGCAGAGAAGCAATAGTGTCTTTGCATGGGACATGAGCACCTTTCAAAGGCTGTCCCAGGATTGCTTTCTGTGAATGGCTCAGGATGGGTAAAGACAGGAAGGAGGTTTGGATTTTTGCTGTATCCTCTTTCCAGCAAATGGCTAATCTGTACTGTTTATGTATTAAAAACTTATTTTTTGTATTAAAAAATTAGGTTTGCATAATCAGTCTTCAAAAATTATTACAGAATCAGTAGGCAACACTGATGCCAACTTTCTATGTGTGCACTATAAATTTATCCTTCAAAAATAGATTAACATTCATATAGTTACATTACATAGTTATGTATATACAGTTTGGAAGAGCAACATTTATTTTCCTAAACAGATGAGGGAAAAAAAAACCTAATTGATGCTTACTCCTAGTATACAGCTGATGTGGCATAGTGAAATTTAGCTTAGTTCTCCATAGGTATGTTACCTTATCTCTGCTGTGGTCTTGTAGTACACATGAGGACAGTCAAACAGTCGCAGCTGGGGCTTGGCCACAGGTTACCTTGGTCATACATTTGATAAATTGCAGAATTTCTCAAGTGGAGAATAAATAGCAAGGTACGTAGAGAAGAGGGTGGGAGTTTCAATCCTACTTCTTTGTCCTTCAGGGTCATACTTGCACAGATCAAGTAACGACAGATTTTCTAGAGGGAAGTGGCATTTGCTTGCACTGCAAGAGTTAACTCTTCCTGTGTGAACTTGTTTCAATAAGTTGCAATAAAGATCCATTAATAATGTGCAAATTAAAGCTCTACTTCCCTCTACAACACTGGTTCTGCTTTTGTTCCAGTTTTTGGGTGAGTTTGATTTTGTTTGTTCAACACACTCGCTGGCATAGTCATGATATATAAGAAGATAATATGAAGGGCTGCACATCACTGGGAGCCTTATTTAAAAACCAACCAACCAACCAACCAACCAACCAACCAACCAACCAACCACAATCCCTTTTTTTTTTTAAGTTCTAAAATGTAACAGTAATAGCTTCGTATTATTCAAGTGTTTCATAGCTTACGTGTAGCCAGCACTATTTTCCCCAGCAAGTAACTGTCAGCAAAATACAAGGCAGAGTAGGGGACCTGTGGCGTGACTTGGAGCAATGTGTGAAGTTACTCCATGTACCTGTTAATTACTGTCTTTCAGCAGGTTACTGTGTCCCACAAGAAAGGGCCAAACAGCATGGATGCTCAGTCTTTTCAGGGAAGAGTAAAACAGGCCAATTTGGGTCATAATCAGTGGTGGACACCATGAAATTCCTAGTTCTGTTTCTGCTTTGCAAGCAAGATTCATCTACACTAACAGTGCCTATCAGTTTTAATAGCAACTTTATAGCAGTATTGTGTTTTAAATCAATATGGCACAGATACATTTAATAAATAAGTGTGCAAAGTAATAATTCTTCTGGGTAACATTTTCTTTAAAATTTCTCTGAAATTAATCACATTTTAGCAAAACCTGGTTGTGAAATGTTTCCTTCTACTCTAAGATCTTTTTAATTTGGTATTCCAGGTTGAGTTTAAGCAATAAACAAAAGACAAAAGGAAGCAGGGGGGGAAAAATGTACTGCTGGCTTCAGACTTGCAAATGCAAGCATAACAAAAAGCAAACATAAAGAATTTGGTACTTTGTTTTACACAGAGGACAACACTATAAAACAAGTTTTTCAAATAATTTGTTTCAATATTTTGAGGAGAGTCAAGGACTAGCCCAGAGTTAACCGTTTGTAACAATTCTATAGCCTTGTGTAGCAAGTCATTTAATTTAGATGTTTTGAGAATATTCCAAAATATAGATGATCCTAAAATACATTCATTGTGCCTATTTTGAAATAGCATAAAAAACCTTATAAGCTTTTTTGAATAATGAAGACATCATAAGAACCCATTGGAAAAGTAAAGAGAACTCAGCGAGGTCAGACTTTATAACCGGAAGAAAGTTACAGTGTATATTCCTGGTAAGTGATCATTGTGCCCCTTTCCAGCAGCACTAACATATTACAGTGTAATGTTCTCAGGTCTAGAATCCCCATAACAACAAACAAACAGTAGTGGATGGAATCAATAACTGGCCATGCAGTAAGTTTACTCATTCTAGAATTTCATTGCAAGTATTATGAACAAAGATTAATATAAGGACAGTGTTACTGAATTTGTCAGTGTACCTCACCTCACAGAACTAATAATAGTTGAAAGTAGCAGCACAAAGAGTACAGCAGTACAACTCTAGAGATGGCCAGTCCTGATCTTTATCCTGCTCTTCTAAAATCATTGGGGGGAAAAAAAAAAAATTGTTTTGTCTTCCCTGCAACTGAAATACATTATCCTGGACTACTCTGTAGTCCAAGCACTGGTTCATAGATCCCTTACAAATCCCTGGAAAAAGGAAATCCCTGTAAGTACCAAATACTATCTCTGTGCAAAATGAATGTCCAGCATATTACACGCACAGAGCAACCACAGTGAACAAGCATAGCTGACACTGATACCAACAGCTGTACTGACTTTAGATATCCATGTCCTTGCACACATCCTAAATCTATGCCTTGGCTTGAGTTTTTTCCTGAAGCTGAAATATACAGTACCTGGGAAATTTGTCACTGCTTTGGACAGTAGTTTCATCTGAAACATTTTGTTAAATGTTTGTGCTCACCCATCCTTCCAACAAATATGCAGCCATGGGTGGACACCAGCCTATTCAATTTGACCCAAGCCTGTCCAGCTCTGAGTCTGCTCTAAATTATTTGCAACACAAATGATCAGCCGTAAAGTCAGACCTTTTGTCATTGCCCATCTACCATGACCTGTGGCCCACACAGATTTCTGTTCCTAGCTAAGCAACTGTTTCCAATGGCAAAGTTACAACATTATAAAGTACTGAATAACACATTTCACTTGTCTCTGGTGATTCATTACACCAATACTTTCGAATCCTTCTTCTCATAAATAGTGAAAATGAAAACTTTCCACATTTTTTTTCTTTTCTACCACAGTCAACAACAATAACATACACAAAGAATATCTTAACTGGTAAATAACTAGGGACTATTCAGAACAGCACGCATTTTGGGCCAGACCATAAACATTTTCTTCTAATCAAAATAGAAATCTGATAGTTAGCAACTGGTTCTGTTGATTATATAGAGATATCACTTAATGATTAAACAAGGGCTCTGTTACAGAAGGTAGACAAGAGAGACCAGTTGACATCACACACAGAGTGGAGTTTCAAGGTGATGCAAATTATTAATTTTTCCTGTAACACCAAATAAAAACAGAGCAATATTATTTGCCATTATTCATTGATATTTTAATGCTTTTCCCTACAGTCCAAAGCACTGCTTGTGAGAACTATGCAAAAGAAAAGAGAATTAAAAGGAGTACACAACCTGAGAAACCTGAGGATGTTTCTGTTTGGCTGGGTTTCCTCCAAGCAGATGAGAGCTCACTAAAGTGTCCCATCAAAAGCTTCATGCAGGAGCTTCATGAAACAACATACTTTCAGATGGAGACAAGAGATGGCTTCATAACTTCAATAACTGTTCCAAATCACAACGAAGATCCAAGGCTTATTTGCTGTATAAACATTAAATAAAAGACATTTCCTGCCCCAAAGAGTTCACTGTTTAAGTAGACAAGACAGACAAAAGCCTGGGCAAGAATAATATTTATATTTCCCTAACACAGTTGGGAACTGCAGAACAAACTGAACAAATCCATTGTAGTCATAAAATACTATTCACATTGCAACCTACACCAGGTCAAACCTTTAAAGTTGTTTCCTTGGATTTTATGCACAATAGTAAATATTGCTGTGCAAAACACTTAAATCACAAGTGTTACCTATTGAACGTCTATTCACAAACCCAAAGGGATTATGGCAGTGCACTGAAGTTCAACCTGCCATTCTCAAGCAGTTACAACTGACTGAGCTAATTTAAAGTTAGCCCAAGCAAGCCCAAGCTGCAATTACACCTCCAGATAGAAATGCCCCTATTCTCAGTGAGCTGCCCAGCAGAGGAAATATAAAGATTGCAACAAAGCTACGATGTGAACAAGGATGCATAAGACCCAATTTTAGTCAGTGTCTCACAAGTCTACTCTTACTGTCTAGGTGCAAAAATTCAGTTGCATATCTGTAATATTCAGACTGCATTGCTGTCTTTGACTGCGCACTATGGGAAGTAGAACTGCATGAACCCAAAAACAGAAGAAACTCTTTTACTTCCCTCAACCCTCAAGACAGAAACAACTTCTCTGCTGAGAAGGCCATATAACATAGGTCCAAATGCCTATGTGATTTGTGTCCTACACTAGACTCAGCTCTGGATTTATATAGCATTGAAATGGGAGGAGGAGAAGGACAACATAGACTAGCTAAAGTGGTCAGTAACTGTTCTGGGCTTGGAGACTTGTACTTGTTATAGTTTAGTGTTACTTCTAGATTTTTTTTTTTTTTTTTTTTTTTTTTTTTTTTTTTTTTTACGATACCACACCTCATAAGAAGGCATGGCTTTTAAAAATTAGGTTCCTTTAAAAGAAATTAAATCTCATGTCAGCTTGCTGATTAACCCTTCAGTTTTGTGGAGCACCTGAGCAAACAATAGACACAAATTTCTGACACCAACATGGGCAACTCCCTCCAGAAAAGCTGCTCAACTGCATCAGGTGATAAATTCTGTCTCTCCAGGGATGGCACTTTTCTGCACACCTCAAGATGTGCCACCTGGTGACAATCCTCCTTTTATGGCCCCTGGCCTCTTTCCTGCCAGCAATGGAACAGGAAACATTCAATTTCTGAAGTGTTTTTCTAAGGTAGCTCATTGACAGATAGCAAGAACTGTCCTGAAGAAATATCACCAGCTTTAACTATTTATAGCACAGCCACAGCACTTCTTTATTCCCAGCAGAGGATGGAAGGTCAGTATCTCCCATCAGTATTCTGATAGCTTGTGGTACGTGAACGTGGTTGGACAAAACATTACAATTCTGCAGAACTATGTGAAGGGAAGGAATTCTACATTTTACATTCAGAAGACTGCATGGTGCTTCACACTGGTGGCCAAAAGATTAAAAGATTGATTAAATTTTGATAAAGAATGAAAATAGTTTTTCAAGTCTTTCCATATTTGTATTTCAGTAAATTCAAATTCTCTCTTTGTTTTTCTTTCTTTACCTCACATGGGCTCTCCTGTTCTGCAGGAACTCCAAAGCCTACCAAGGCTGAGTATTCACTTGTCCTTTCAGGGGAACTGGGGCATACTTAATTTAGGACACACCTGTGACAGACAGGAAAAATGCTGTCCATATTTCTGGATGGAACTGCACATAGACAGCAGGGAGAACAGCAAGTGTACCTGAAGGTATAGAGGCTGTATTGCACTCTCTCTTCATCCACAGGAACATGAATCAAAGCAATGGCTTGTATTATAGAGGATCCAGGCAATGGTTGCAGAAGTCTTCTTTCACACATTTTTATGGGGAGGGAGGAAGAGTCAAGTTTAGTTATATTGAGAGTAATCCATGTTTCAGACTTAGGTAATTTAAAATCACAACTATATTTGATATTCAAGACCAGTCCATGGACTTTATTGAAGCAGTACCAGTTCCAGTTGGAGGTAAGACAAACAATGACTGGGCCACTGAAAATTTACATGCTTAGTTTTGAAGGCTATTATCCTTTGGGCATATTGCACAGTTTGACTCAGACAAATGGCAGTAAATACATACAATCAAAACCACTGTGTTGATTGTGCAAAGCTGTTAAAAAAGCACTACAGTCTGCTTTTTCTAGAACTACATTGTTAAAGTAAAGTGATTTAGTAAGCAGTAATAATTCTTCAAATAATCATGCTGCTCAGTCCTTAGATCATACTTGAATGCATATAGGAGCCATGTACATGTGCACTTTTTTGACTTCTTTTTGAGTCCAGTGTCAAAAAGGAGAGCAGATACTCAACTGCCTCTGATGTAGGACAGAAAATAAAATCAATAAAACCCAAAGATATTTCAAGTAGAATTTCCTTCAATTATTTCCAAATGGTGATGCTGTTTTATCTGAATAATGTCCTTCAATGTTCCTGGATGAAATGAAGGGAAAATGAGCATTTGGGAACTATTCATGTTTAGATATGCAACTATCTAAACATGAGAGGCATTACAGTGTCCCCTCTCCTCCTATCTGAATGACTCGTATTGAAGAAAAACATCCATTCAGACATGATGCTCTGTGGCCTCTACACAGTTTTGTGGGTTTGTCAAAATCTGATCCTTTCAGTAATGAAACAATACTGTGTGTTGGTGCAGCATCCCTGAGGGATGTTGGAAGTTCAGTGATTACTCTTGCAATGGAAGAAAAGCTGATCAATGAGGTTTGCAACACCATTCTGGCATGTTTACTGCTTGGCCACTTTGATGCATATGTGAGCATGTTTCAGAAATCACTACGGTGGTGTCAAATAGCACTGAGTTTCTTGACATGTTCCTTGGGAACGGTAGGTATGTCTACACAGTCACATCCACTCCCAGTCCAACCTGCCTGAAGTGATCAGACTGCTCAGAGGTCACAGCACTCCTTGGAAAAGACAAAGGCACAAAGCTAATGGCTGTAAGACAGACACAGGTAGTGTGAATTGTTTGTGAAAGATTGGGCTTTTTCATCAGGTTGCCTTTTCTTCTTACTTAGCACTGAATATGGTCCTGAGATTGTCTTTTGCTGACTGACTTTACTAGTGGGTGAAAACTCATCACGGGAGGTCCACAAGAGTGGGAACTCAACCAGATCTTCTTAGGAAGACTGCAAAATAATATGGAATTAGCTTAAAAGTGCATCCATCTTCCCCATTGGGGCTGGTGGCACAATGTGAAACACTAAACTGGTGTATGTTTTAATAATCAGGGCATTTTTGATGTAACTAGTCCTGTTGTTATTATGCTTCTTGTCTTTATCTATTCAAAATTGTGACATTTACAGTGCTAAACATTAAAAACACAATACTCAGTAGTGACTAATGTTTATGCACCATGGTACTCAGAGAGGACAGAAGATCCTTCAGAGGGTCTGATGACTGGCAGCAATAACACTTTCATTTATACTGCTCCTTTGTGTGAATGTAACAGCTGGAGAAAGTCAAAGACTGCTGTCCTTGAGACTACAATTGCCAGAAGAGAAAGACGTAAGTCACATAAGGAGGTTTGTTTTGCTGCACTGCCAATATCACCATGTTCTACTACAAGAATTAATTTTGTTTATAGGAAAAAAATGCCATTTTTGCTCCTTTGCATGAGACAGATATATGCTCCTCCTCTTCCCTCTGTAGGCAAGGCTTTTGTTCCAGTGGTTCCTCTTGGGATGACACAAGAAAAACTCTCCCTTCCTTTTCAATATACCTTAGCCACAACATGATCCCAAACTGATGAAAGAAGAGTGTTTTTACAAGGCCCATTCTATTTGTGATTTCTCTGCTGAAACTGTTAGCAACCACATTCCCCTTGAGGATGACTTTTTCAAGGATATCTCTGTGCTCTATGATTTACAAGACTTGTGCTCTCTGCTATCCTTTAGTTTACTTTTAAAATACCTTTGGTGGTTTTAGAATTTTCTGTCTTACCAACTTAGTCAGGTTAACCTAATGTAGCAAATGCTGTATTAACCTATAACATAAGTGATCTCAAAAGCAAAGAATGATATGATAGAGTTCATGTTGCCTATGTGGATGAGACACAAATCTTTCAACAGTACTGGCCATGCATTTGAGTAAGGTTATGTAGAGAATATCTGTTTTGGTGGTTTAAGTCACTAGGACATGTGCTATGGCCAGAGAGGCTGCACCCAGTCTAACCTATGACTTAGGGTGTAATGGATTCTTCCGGACAAGAAGATTTGATAATATCATTTTAATGGTCACCTACATTTTTAATGTATTCACAAGAAACCCTACTGCCAACCTTTTAAATCTCTGAACAGAAGGGGGAAACCAGAACACTACAGCAGTAGTGAAAAAAAGCCACTGCAGAAATGCAGTTCCACTAAGTTTGCTGTCACATACCTGTGCATCTTCAAATAGTGAAATTTTAAAATTGCATTGATGGAAGTACTTAGTTTCAATACAATATTTATTTTAAGGCTTATTGAGTATAGACTAAGTACAGTTTAACCATTCTAGTGGTAATTTTTTGGAACTGTTCCAGGATCATCTGAACAGGTACATAGAGCTGAAAATATTAACTATGCTAATAACTTGATTGACCTATCTAGTATGGGTTTAAAAGGCCCTCCTTCATCTCTACCCCTTGAACTGAGGAAGGAATGAGTCATTCAGAAGAACTGAAAGGTTACAAGGAGGTGAGATGAAAGAACACACTTCCTGAAGTGCTAGGAGTTAGAGAGGGCCTTAAAAAAATGAAAGAGGAGAGGTTGAGGTATGGGAACTTTGTTTTTACTACAGGACAGTATACGTAGCAAGATTTGTATCAACCCCAGTATAAGATTCAAACCACAGGTGGGTGGAAGACTCAACTGATTGTTACGCAAGGATACAACCTGGCTCCTCTAAGCTGTCAGACTTATTTTTTATACTTCTAGAAGTGATACAAAACTCAAAAAAAAGTCTTTCTATCATTTTCTTCAAGGTGCTTTTGAATCTCAATTTTAAAAACAAAACCAAAAACAAACTCATAAAACACAGCTCCTATTCTCTTCTGTTACTATCTGCTATTTTTTAATTTCCATGTCTTACTATAAAAAATATGTACTCACACCTAGACATGAACACTGAGTCCAGTTCCTCCTAAAAACAACCAGAGTTTTCATCTTCTAGTTAAAAGATCTTACAACTTCATGTGAGCAAGTTTAAAGAACAGTACTTGACATAGATTAGATGCTAGCGAAATTTAAAGGTTTTCTGATGCATATTATTGCCATCCTGTGAAAGTCAGAGATACCAGTTTGAAGCATTAGATGACAGAGCCTTTAATATTCTTTATAGAGCAAGCTGATGAAAACTAGCTTACAGTTATCTGGTTTTAATTTTGCTATTCTAAAATCAATTCTGACTTCACTTTGATATGCATGACATGAATGGGATTGGGTTCTGACAGTATTAAACTCTGCTGCTTGTTGGGGTACCAATGAATTGTTGCTGTTGCTGTTAGTTGGGCTGTTTGTGATTTTGTTAGCTCAAGGTCAGCTGAATTCCAAGTATAATGGCCTAACCTGATCTCACTATACATACGTCTTATGTGGGCAACACTTTTTGCTACTAGTAGATCACTAATTCTGTAGTAACCTTATGAATCTGCTCTGTCTCTTGGAATTTTAAAAACTGATGGCACTAGTGCTTATTACCAGTGTTCATTACTAGACACTAGAGTAATGACAGTGATGTTCATTAACTGAACATTCCTGTACACCACAAACATCAACTCTTTGTATCTACAGTCAGAAAAGCAGGAGAAGTATAACTCATTCTGTCTTAACTATGATATTAAAATCTCATAATATTTGTGACATCATGTGAGTATAATAAGCAACACAAGAGAACCATTTGCTGCTTGTGTTTCCTTAGTAAATATTACTTCTACTTAAACTCAGAAATATTGCAGTTGAAAAACAAAGCCAGAATAGCAGCAGTTCAAAAGCCTTTGATTTTTCATATGCAGTCTTAAGAATAATGTAGAAAAATAAATTGCCCTGCTTTATAATACTACTTTTTTACCTCAGATATTTCTTTAAAAAAACACAGCCTACACCTGGAATTCCAGTTAACTCCTCTGCAATGACTTAGGAAAAATAACCTCTTAGTAACTAAATTTAAGTGTTATATCATAGAACAAATTAAATTTGACTACAAATTAGTTTTGGTAGAAAAAAAAAAGTGTTACATTTCCCAGAAGCCACATGAAAACTGTTGCTTTAAAAGAATAAACCTAGGATATGTTTGCATGGTAGTAACCCCCAGTGAGTTTTCACAGAATTTACTAAATCATGCCAGTTACTTTATCACAGAATTTAGCTGAGAATTTCTATTATTACAGTAACTTTTGTGTAGCACTGTTATCGTCATGAATGCTGAAACCTCTGAAGGCTTATATTCTTCTGGTTTAAGTGTAAATTAAGAAATGTTTGAAATATTAACTGAAGTGATTTTGGAGGCAAGATATGGGACATAAAACTGGAGTTTGTCCTAAAATGAACAGAAAATCTTCTACTTCAGTCAAAAATTTCAGGACAATATTTTCATTGATGACATGGATGAGGCTATTGAAACTTTCATTAGTAAATCTGCAGGTGGCACTAAGCTGGGAGCATGTGTCGATCTGTTGGAAGGTAGGAGGGCTCTGCAGAGAGATCTGGAATGGCTGGCTGGATGGGCAGAGGCCAACAAGATGACATTTAATAAGTCCAAGTGCTGAGTCCTGCATTTTGGCTACAATAACCCCCTGCAGTGTTATAGGCTGGGAACGGTGTGGCTGGACAGTGCCCAGGAGGAAAGGGACCTGAGGGTACTGTTGACAGCAGCTGAACATGAGCCAGCAGTGTGCCCAGGTGGCCAAGAGGGCCAATGGCATCCTGGCCTGTATCAGGAATAGTTTTTCACAGAAAGAGTGATTAAACACTGGAATAGTCTGCTCAGGAAGGTGGTGGAGTGACCATCCCTGGATGTGTTTTAAAAAAGACTAGATGTGGCGCTCGATGCCATGATCTAGTTGAGGTGTTAGGGCTGGGTTGGACTTGATGATCTTGAAGGTCTCTTCCAACCTACACATTCTGTGATTCTGTGACAAACTGAAAAATTAAATTACTTTATTTTGGTCATCTGTACTCCCTAATTTCTGATGAAAACAAGTAAGCTTTAAAGTACCAATAACTTTGGAGAGTCTGCAGGATAGGATTTGTTTTGGTTTGGTTTACTAGTTCCACAGACAATACACTTCTTTCCCCTACACCTCCACAATCAGAGCATCTGTCTGTAGGTACAGCTGGCTGCACTTTATAGCTCACACCAGAAGAGCTCCATTTAGGCTTTGTGGGAAAAGGGCAGGAGTAATAACTATGTTGTCTCCTTAATATGAATCTTAATATACAATGTCTCATCCTGGACAATAAACAATCAGAGATAGCAGATGATGATTTAGTAAAGTTAAACTAAGTTTGAGGCATGATAGTGTAGATCTGTTAGTGCTCATTTCAGGCTTTGTAAGGCCAGGCACCACCTTTTGAGGAACTGGGTTTTGTTTGGTTGAAAATAATTTGAGTTCATTAATAAATCAAGATATAAATACAAATACAAATATTTTTTATTATTTTTCTTTTTTCAGAAGTCCCTAAGTGTAAGATTGCAAATCAACACACAAACACTCTGGTGAGAGAGGAACTGCAGTAAGTAAACTTTCTATGTGGATTAAGAAGATCCTACTCTTCTGTTCTTTAGAAGACTTTTCCAACCTTAATAATTATAGCCTTTGAAATACATTTAGTGAAACCAGAGTGGAAGAGAAAGAGAGAAAGAAAGAGAGAGAAAGAGAAAGAGAGAGAGAAAGAGAGAAAGAGAGAAAGAAAGAGAGAAAGAAAGAAAAGAAAGAAAGAAAGAAAGAAAGAAAGAAAGAAAGAAAGAAAGAAAGAAAGAAAGAAAGAAAGAAAGAAAGAAAGAAAGAAAGAAAGAAAGAAAGAAAGAAAGAAAGAAAGAAAGAAAGAAAGAAAGAAAGAAAGAGAAAGAAAGAAAGAAAGGCATTGGCTTAGTAATATAGTTACGAATGGTGAGAATTTAGTTTTCAGTGGCTGTGAGAGTAGCAACTCAAAAGGAAGGATTTCTAAAATGAAACAATTCTCTCCTCACACAAGAGCCTGCTGTTCTAGAGGCAAAGAGCATGTTATCTGAAGCTCAGGACAGTGCTAAAATAGCCATACCTGGCCCTTGCTCACAGCTGGCTTGCAGCCAGTAAACTTAGTGTGGGATGAGTACCCTCCATCTGTCTGCAACTCTCTCCATAGATATACCCTGAGGCTTCCTGGAAGCAGCTTCCAGCTTCCTCAATTTTCAGAGCTCATATAGGCTTAGAAATGCCTATGGGGTACTTTTAGCAATAATATTAAGTTGTTCTTTCCAAGCTAAGGAATATAAAAATGTAACAGTGGTGCATTTTTGTTTTTCTCACTTTCTATACTCTGTCCTGGGAATCTTTCACAAACACTTGGTGTTTTCAGCACTGAGCTTTCCCCACACATACACTTCTCAGGTCTATTAAGCCAAGTTCAGAGTAATTTTGCAAGTCTCAAAGGAGCTATAAAGAATGGGAGAGTTAATGGCATTGTATGTGTTTTTTCTGTCAAACAGGAGGTTGAGAGGTAGATAACAATAAAAAATTCCTGGAAACCAAAATAAGGAGAAAGCAAATGTCAAATTAGGTAAATCTTAGTACATCATTCAGCAAATTCTAGTACACACCTTAGGCAGTACAGAAGTTTATTTAAAACCCTTGCACCATGCAGTATTTAGAAGAGAACCAGTGAGAGACCTTGTCCCTTCTGAAGAGCTGTAGAGTACCCCTGACTCTCTCCTGCCAGCCACCTGCCACACACACCTCAGCTGCCCCATTGAAGTTGACAGATATGAAAAGCATTTTTAAAAGGTCAGAACTGCAAACAACCAGGAATCAAATTCTAGATTTCCTTTCAGTGATTTGTGTTGAGCACGAGATAATGATACACTGAGAAGATACTTTCTTCTCAAATACATCCTTTCATCATGATGGTACGATTTGCAATTTAGCAATTACTCCATTTGAAGAATAAAGGATAATGCTCACCTTATCATCAGTGAGCATCCTACATCACATGATACAGCCACACACCAGAGACCTCCTCCTATTGCCCAACAGAGTTTGACTTGACAAGGTGAATATAAAGCCACTCTTAAAAAGCAATGTTTAACATTATGGACATCAATAATGTTAATGCATAGAACATAGTGCTCACCAGGCTAAGGGTAGTGCAGGCTGCTTCTTAGTAAAGGCTTTATTTCCAAAACAAGTGTTACAAGTCAGCTGAGAAAAAACATAAAAATCCATTTAGAACAGAGAGTTAGGAGAAAAGACTTTCCTCTCAGACTGGGAGAGAAACTGGGAAAAGTCCTAAAAGATCTGACTGTACTGTTCATGACACTGGAGTCTTTCCAGGGCTGCAACTAATTCCCAGCCTCATCTAACACTAAAAATGGATTTCAGAATTACTCAGACTAGAAAAATACATTGTGAGGTGAAACTTGACTTTTGAGCTCATCCCATACTTAGAGAACAGGAAGTATAAAATAGTCAAGAAGTCTCTGAAAAATGCAAAGAAAAAGTGGAAAGATCAAAAAGGAAACCACAAGAGGGCAGATGGACTACATAATGGATGATGAAATTATTAAATACAGAAGGAAAAAACGGAAAGATGTCTTATCTCTTAAGAGAAACCTCATCTAGGGAAACAAGTATTTTATTCAGAAGATGACAAGTTAGGAACATGAAGGGAATTTTACTTTTTTTTCTTAAAGATAGTGCAATTTTTAGTAGCTGAACACTGTTATATCAATAGTTATGGAGATTTGGAGGTCCTTCAGTTGTCTATGTCAAGGACTGACATATACACCTTTACTCCCACATGCTTCAGCCTCTCTGAAGGGACTGGTAAGCAAAGAGACAATTAAATTCTTGGTCTTGTGACAGAGACTTTTAAATACTCACCAGCAGCGAATTCAGAGCTCAAACAATAGGCCAAGTCTTTATTCACAGAGAAAATCACAGGAACATAACTATTTGAGAGGAGACTAGTTAGGAAAGGGATTACTTGCAGGAATAAGACATGCATGGCTGAGATCACATGCTTACAGAGACTTTTTTCACTTATGGAGATCACCATGATATTCTTGAAGTCCATGCTAAAGCACTCCCTTACTTCAGTGGGGGAGTATTCACCTACATTCACTTTACTCCTGGCAAGCTACTTAACTGCCGTAATGGAGATTTTTAGCATCTTTCCCCTTTCCTTAATGTGCTTGAGCTTTGGATCAATCCTTTTCACATTTTGAATTTTCTAGAGAATACTCAGTTTTGTGGCACGTCAGCTGGGATCCGGCCAGTTACCACCAGTGCACTCCTTGGGGAAATAGTCCGGACCTGTAGCTTTCCTACTAAGGCAATCAGGAAATTCTGATACTTCCTTAAAAAGGATGCCAGAAACTTTGCCAAACTAGGTGGTACTAAGATGTGGACAATAAAGCACAGGCTCAGTTTATAGCCTGAGAGATGAAGGTTAGATGTCTGCTTAGCTATTTCCAGGTTCCTTGACTAGAAAAACCTAAAACCATCAGCTGCCCCTTCTAGCAAATGCAGATTGTTCATCTTTCATTAACCATGGCTTTGTTCTCTGCACGAAAACATTACAAAACCTCCCAGTCCTGTTGCCTGTCTGCTATGTACGTTATTGTAAATGCCTTAGACTAAACTGTAAAACATCTGATTTCAAAGGTTCCTTTTATTTAATATTCACTCTACTGTGTGTTTTAGTCTTATACTTATTCCCCTTTTAATCCAAAAGCATACAATAAAAAAGAAGCACATGCTGATGCTTAAAGTTTCAGTCCAAGTTCTGCTTAAACTCATAAGCGTTTTCCACTGACTCAAGAGGGAAGTGATCTGATTCCAAAATACAGAACAGTGTTTAAGAAAACAACTTGCTTAGTCAGATTAAACCCCATATTTCTTGACATCAGTTCACACTGTTACAGAGATAATGTGAAGGCCACGTGCTCTGAACTAAGCAAATATTCTCATCATGGCACAGTTTATAGAAGAAACTGTGTTAATATCAAAATCAGCAGACAAATTATTTGGAAGGGCTTGGAACAGGTGTAAAGACGGGAAGTATTCTCACTAGAAATGTGTGCTGTCTGTTACAGATACAGAACTAGAAATGAGATTGCAAACACTGTATGAGAAGTAGGATGGATTCTTCTCTGCCTTGTACTGTTTTAAATCAACAGTTTTCAGTTCACTGGTATATACTGGCTTAATCAAGAGTCGACTTTGACACATAAAATTTCAGAATGTAATTCAGCTTAGTCCTTTAGAAAAAGATGTTTATAAAACGTAATGTGTCACACGCAAAAAAACACAGCAACAGATGGAATGAAGGCTTTTCATGTTATATGGGTGATGGGACCTGAGACATTCTGGCTCTCAGCCACTTGTTTCAATCTAGCCCAGGTAAATATGATCACAGCACAATTACTCATCCACATTTATTTCATGACTTCTGTAAAGTGAGCTGCTTTATAGCTTTGCTGCTAGTGGATATCTGACAGAAGTATGACTGTACCTGAAGCTTTTATTTTAAAGTTTCAGGTTAGTACTGCTAAATGGATAATTTTATAGATAACCTCCACAGATAAGATTTGAGATATATGCATGGGAAAATATAGAGAGGACACTATGCTAGAGCAGGTTTTCTGGGCAAGATTTGGAATCATAGGAAACCCACACTGGGGCAGGCTGTTCCTGAAGAACAGCACGCTGTGGAAGGGGCCTACACTGCAGCAGTTCCTGAAGAATTAGAAGCCTGTGGGAAGGACTCACAGTGGAGAAGTTTGTGAAGAACTGTCTCCTGTGGAAGGGACCCCACACTGGAGCAGGGAGAGGATTCATCTCCCTTAGAACAAGGAAGCAGTGGCAGAAACATGTGATGAACTGACTGGAACCACCATTCCTCATCTCCCTGCACTACTAGGGAGGAGAAGATAGAAAATCAGGAGGAGTAAAGTCACCTACAGATATCATCTGCTGAATATTCTGAGTTGGAAGGGACCCAGAAGGTCCTGACTCTTAACTGTACAGTCCATACAGGGATTGAACCCACAACCTTGGCGTTATTAGCACCATGCCCTAACCAACTGAGTGAATCCTGTGGGACATTTGAAGGAAGGAGAGGTGGGGAAAAGGTGTTTTTAAGATTTGTTTTCCTTGTATTAGCTTACCCTGACTTTAATTGGTAAACAAATTCAATTAATTTCCCCAAGTCAAGTTTGTTTTGCCAATTTCATTAACCTGAGTGGTCTCTCTGTGTCTGTATCTCAGCTCATGCATCAGCCTTTTTATTTTATTTTCTTTCCCCTGTCCAGTTGAGAAGTGAAGTGATAGAGTGGCTTTAGTGGGCATCTTGTACCTAGCCAATGTTAAACCACCACAGTGGTACATGATACAATTTGAGAAATGAATTAGGATTTGGATCCATTAGAAATTTAGTAAATATAGTTTACCAAATGAACAGCCACATCAGGTGCCTGGTTTTTTCTCTTTGTTTCTTTCCTTTTCTTTCTTTTCTTTCCTACGGGGCTGTGACAAACAAGTTTATACACAACTCTAATACTCTGTTTCAAATTTCTGCTTTCAGTTGTTCATAATTTTGCTGCAGTCAAAACAATGTTAATTAAGTTAAGTTGCCTATGTAATAAATACTAAAAATGTCAGAATTAACTCTGACCTTTTATGTATAGCAGAAAACAGGCAATCACATAATATTTTTTCTGTAATTCTTTTATTGCATTGGGCAAACAGTAAGCTACTCTTTCTAATGCATTGAATTGGTTCCAGGAGTTTTATTTCTCCCCCTATTGTGTCACAAAGATATTACATGAAATATCATCGTAAAGGTGCTCTTTTGTGTTTTAGTCAAAGATCCACCTCAGCTTCTTGAAAAAAATCCCAGGACTACCTTTTGCAGCACTCCCATGACTGCTTTGTCCAAGTAAATAACTAAACACCAAGTTTGGGTTTGGCCATTTTGGTTTTTTGCAGTACATACAAGAATAAGCTTTGTGGTCCATCAGTAGTTTACAGACCACTGGTTAAAAAGTGTGGTACTTCAGGATTAGTTTATACTTCTTGTAGACTTAATTTTGACATTCACTGAATGAGGCCAGCTTCATTTTGAAAGCTTAACATTTTAATGTTTCTTTGTATGTTGTCAGGCTTGAACCCATGACAGTGTCTCTTTAGCTGCTTCACCTCTGAAGCAATCAGGGCAGCTATTTCCTCCAAATTCTTATGTATAGAATCATTAAGGTTGGAAAGTATCCAAGATCACCAAGTCCAGCTATTGATCAAACACCACCATATCAATGAAACCATAGCACTAAGTGCCATGCTGAATTGTTTCTTGAACAAATTGTTTCTTTTAGGGATGGTAATAGAATTATATAGAATTATAGAATTATAGATATGAAATATACTTCCAGGTATAGATAGAATTAGCTCTGTATGGTCTGGTAGCTATTCTTAGAGTATCTTCAAAGAAGAAAAAAAAATAAATACCACTTATAATTTCCTGTATTCCTTTCATTTGGTTTCTTTTTTCATATCTGATACAACTAGAGGTTTTTTCCCCCAGGCAGAGGTGAGATAAGAATGAATCACTGTGATTCTGCATTGTCTCTGACCTCAGGACTCCTTGTCCCTCACTCATTAGGTGAATAAATCTTGATTGGGTGTTGATTATATCCCTTGACCCACTGATCACAGAAAACCCTTCCATCTCCGAGGAGTTTTCTTAGTACAGAGGAAGCATCCATGCAAGATCCCTGCCGAGAAAATCATTATTATGTAATTTGTAGTGCAATCACTTATCCACCAACATCTCTGAGCTCAACTTATACCAAAAGCCCTCAGGAAATGGTCATGGAACTCACCACCTTCTGTCTCATCATCCATGAATTTTAATTCTCATTGCCCTCTGAGTTAAGTCACATATTTTTGCCTGTAGGAATCCAATTTTATACTTAATATACAAAGCAATGGCAAATTATTGTGTGAATATCAGACCACTTATTTATCTCAGGTTGAAAATATAACTTATAACAATTTATAACAACCTTAGCCAGAGCATTAAAAATTATATTTTTCTATCACATAACTATGAAAGAACATCTTCAGGAATTTGGAAACCTTAAAAAGCACGTTTCTTTAAAAGTTCATTAATTACTACCTATATTGAATTTTGAACCAAAACGAGAATTGGAATTGAAGTGCATGATCTCTCTTGTTAAACAGCTTATATTCTTGATCTATGAATGAAAGGAAAAATAAGATGATGCCAATCTATCCTATAATTCTAAAGGAGGTTCCAGCAGAGCTAGTCAGAACCAAAATAAATTAAATTCTGTAATTATACTGTTTGACTGTACTTAGGTTAGCAACTTTTCCAAGGGAACAGTTTGTTTAGATTTCTATTTTTTATGTAGCCTTCCTTTTTTGAAGTTACAGTGAGGCACATACTAAATAAAAAATGTACTACAGAGTAAATACTGAATAGTATCCAGTTGAGCATATAATTTTATTATTTTATAAGTAATTTCATGCCACATATATGCAATCCACCCCTTTCAGAATAAGATGGAACACCTGATTGTACAATCACTTACAGAAAACAGATGCAATCTACAAGTTCTTGGTTATGTATCCATGAGGTATATTTTGTAAATGTAAATAGAAAGGCAAAGCTTGATTTAATAAACTCATATTTCAAGAAAGCAATGCAGAGAGAATAAAGTTAGCATTTATGTGTGGGTGTTACTTGTTAAGTACTGCAAGTGAGGTATAATTTACTAATCTGAGTCAAGCCAGAACAACAAGGCCACTTTGTTCATTTGGTGCTTTCTGTTCCATCTAGGCGATATGAGAGTTGAAGAAGCCAAAAAAAGAGACTTAACACATAAAGTTTTGAACTCTCTGACATACGCAGCAAGAGAGGCCAAAGTTCTGCAGAGATTTAACTATTCCCATAGGATTTTCAGGCATGCTGTCAAAGCAGCCAGTGTAGCCAGAAGTTTAGTGCAACAGCTGTCCTGTAAATAAATAGAGGAAAGTATTTTTCAAGGATTGGTATCTTCACTAGCACTTGTCAAGATGGACTTAAACCCACAGAAAAGCAGTTCTCTGTAACAGTGGAGGGTTTTTTTTCACTCTGAGCCACTCAGACAAACCTGAGTTTGCAGTACCCCCTGCTGTCCTTGAGAAACCTGCTGAATAATGGCTGTTCTTATGTTACCTGCTGTTGCCCCTCCAACACTGAATATGTTTAACTGGCATGCAGAGATTACATTAATACATTTTTCTGATTATTTTTAAACCCACCTCTCAGCAAAAGTGGACTATATTCTTCAACAGTAAAGCCTCATTCCATTTAAAGTGAAGGTAAAGTTTGCTATATGCAAATCCACAAAAGAAAAAAATAGTTCACAGAAAAAATTATGCATCATCAGTTATCTGCAAAACCTCAGACACAAAAATAAAGCCACGTTTAAGCCCCAACAAAAAACAAAGCAAAGAAAAATATTTAAGACTCTGAGTATTTAAAATGTGTTTTAACATAGAGGCTGAAAGCACCCATGGGCCTTGAATTCTCTGGAAAAGTTATATAACTTACAGTAAATTACAATTTTTGATTCAATCATATTATCATATTATCATATTAGGAGGTTAAAGGTACTGGTCTATGAAATCCAGTTGGCAAATCCTGAAGGTCAATTAGGCTTTACTCAATATATTTATAACCCAGTTTCCATATTACAAAAGACTATTCTAATACAGATATGCCACAAGAAATAGTCTTATCTTCTTTAGAAAACCTGCCAGGATTCTTCTTTAAACAGGAACTTGCAATAAAAATATAAAAGGCAAGAATTTATGCTTACAAAATGTTCAAACTTAGGCCACAGTGCAACCCAAACTCCCATAGTTTCCAGCATGAAACACATTCATGGTACAGGCATGAACAACACTTAAGGAATGTGAAGTACACTAAATATACTATTTGAGCAGACATCTCAAAATTCCATAGGCTAGGTTTTTTTTAATTGAAAAGAAAAGAAAAAGGTTTTCTGAAGGAAAATAGTATTTCAGGAAAGAACCCTTGGCCACATAACTTGAATGATGCTATCACCTGTCTCAGTAACAGACTGATAAAATCTATTTTAACAGATACGACTCATATCAGGAGTTTTAAAAATAATAACTATATTTCTAAATATAATGATCCCATGCTGTATTTTGTAAACCATTGCTCATAATTTTTCCTGGGTCAGCTTTACTCTATAGCAGAGTCACAATCTTTTTTTCAGTTTTGGAGATTTCAAAAAACTTTTCAAGAAGAGAGGAGGTGGCTAGAACTGCCTAATTACTATGGCTTAGAATATGCATTGAGTAGTGTGCTATGCATCATGAACTCCACAAAATCACAGAATAATTTAGATCAGAAGGGGTCTCTGCTTAGCTCAGAGCCCAACCAAGAGGAGGTTTCTTGGAGATTTATCCAGCCAAATTCAGGCTCTCACAGAAGGATGGAGATTGCCCACCCTCTCTGGGCACCCATTCCAAAGCTTGACCTCTCTCATGGTGACAAAGATTTTCCTAATATCTCATCAGTATTTCCCATTATCTGATTTGTGTCTGTTTCTACGTTTCTTGTCCCTGTATACCACCAAGAGGGGTCTGGCTGTGCTGTCATGAATGTGGGTTGAGGGGAGTAGGAAGATCCCCTTGTAGCTTTCTCTTCTGCTGATTGAAAATAGTCTCTCCCTACACATCATGTGCAGGAGTCCCTGATCATCTTGGTTGTGTTCTGCTGAACTCAACACAGTATGTCAGCATCCTAATACTGGAGAGTCAAAAAGTCACAAGTGACAAGTAAAGGCTGTTACACATCCTTCTATACCATACATGCACTACATATGCATACATACATACGTATATGAGAGAGAGGGAGAGGAAAGGCAAAAATGCTTTGTATTCCAAGTAGTATTGTCTTGATTAGACCTTCATTTTCAGGACCTCATTAGTTTTATACCATTATTTTCACTTCAATTTTAAAATTTATTCCTTTAAATAATTTATTATATCTGAGGGGGGGGGAAAAATTAGATAGTTGTGGCTCTTAAACTGCAAACACATGTAATTCTGGGTGAAAAATCATGCACGCTGTAGCTGCTTTTGTGTGTTGAAGGCAGAAACTAAGTGCCAAGCTCTGAAAATGCTCATATTATTTAAAAAGCCATTAAGTGTTTGGGAAATTACCATTAACCACACCATTATTCCAGAATACACAGAGTGAATGTTCATACAGTCACCACATATAACAAACGAAACCGAAAAACCACCAATGATCAGTAGTGTGGGCTGGCAGTGACAAGGCAGAGCATTCCCTTGTGGAGAGAAGGTCCTTTCTGAAGTTTATTTCCTTCTAAGATAGGATGGCTTCTTGCCTCTGCGGAGAAGGCCTGTCTAAAGGGCTTGCTTTCAGTTTTGTGGTTACTATTTTCCAAGAATTATTATCCCAGCTGTGAGGGGAACCCCTTTTCTTAAGTGATATAAATTATCTTGTGCAAGAAGTGGTGAGATCAGGCTTAATCTGGTCCAGGCTGAGCTTATTTCAGTTTGTGTTACATCAACTACTCTAACCAAAAGGAAACCAAAACACTTTTATACCAAACAAAGGTGCAAGTAAAGGTTTGCAACTGTGGAGCAGTTTTGGGTTGATATAATACAGCAGGTTAAACTTTTGTAAAACTTCACATAGTGGAATAAAACCAGAAATGGTTGTTGGTGGAGCTGAGTGTTGCATTTTGAGGGAAATCACTATTTTCCTCCCATGTTTTTTTCTTCTTACTTTTTTCTTTTTAATTATTTTTATTTATTATCATTCAGCTTAGCAATGAATCAAGATCCTTTTAACACTGCCTTTTTAAAAAAGTCAAGAAGCTTCAGGAGATTTTCATGGACTCACAGCATATCCTGATTTGGAACTCACCCACTAAGATGATTGAGTCCAACTCCTGGTCCAGCACAGGATCATCCCCAAGAGTCACACCATGTGCCTGAAAAAATTTTCCAAATGCTTCTGAAAATCTGTCAGGCTTGGTGCTATGATCCCTTCCTGGGACTGTTCCAGCACCCAAACACCCTCTGGACAAAGATCTTTTTCCTAATATCCAACCTAAACCTTTCCTGACACAAAATTGTATTTGAAAGAGTTTCAAAATTGTATTTGAAGAGACCTCTTTTTTGCTTTGATTATTATTCGTGCATCCCTCCCAGTGGTTTAAATGGGGCCAGAATAATATTGCAGATATTTGCAGCTGGGATTGAGATAGTACTATAGGTATTTTCTATAGGCAGAATCCTGGGTTCTGTATGTGTTCTTTATTTCACTTCTCTAATGCCTTTTTCTCTTTCTGATCACACTAGTAATCTAGCCTCCATTCATTTTAGAAGGAAAAGATTTCTAAAGGATATTGCACCTTGCCTGGGTACTTATTAATGCCTGTTCTTGTTCAGTGATTATACAAAGATTTTTTTGTACAAAGGAGTTGCATTGGCTTGAGTTAAATGGGTTTAGAGAAAAAAAAAAAAAACCACAATGTATTTAGGTCAGTACAAATTCCTGGTTGGAAACTTTTAGATAATCTCAAATCTTTAACTATATACACTTTAAGTAGTTTACTGAAAACAGCAATGTCAACAAAAAAACTTGTCCTAAAGCCACAAAAGTTAATTTAAGGAAACTCAGTTGCATCTCTGAGTAAATTAGGCCTAGTTAATTCCCCCTTGTCCGCCAGTTTTACTTTCAGAGAAGGAAGCATCATATTTGGAAGGAAACACCCATTCCCACTATGAAAGTTGTGCAGCTGTAACAAATTGCTTCATGACCATGCAACCTGATTGCTTTTCTTTTGTTTGAGATGGCACTGAAAAGGAATAGATTCAGCTGTAGGTGAACTAAATTCCTGTTTGTGGAGATTCAGTTACTTTTGCTTTTTGTTTAAGGGTTTGAGACCACGTATAAGGAATTTTTTACAACAAGAGAATAAAAAAATTCTCAGAAAGACAATCACTAATTGTTCCTCTGTATTAGGCATATATATAAACCTAAACCAACAAAATACATTTGTAATGTTTTATAGAGGTTTGTAAATAATTAAGTATTTTATAGGTTCTACCTTTCAACATTTTGCTATATAGAAACAATGCATCTTTTTTTTTTTTAAATCCTCCTAGCCTTTGACATTATTGAAGCTTTCTAATAGGATTATTTCTTGACTCTCCAGTTAGCCCTATGAGATGAAACAAAGCACTCTTTTGCAGTCCAGAATTGCAAACTATGATCCCCTTTCCTTGATAGGTTAAATGGCAGGTTCATTCTTGTCGATGTTGTCCAAAAACCCAGGCACTCCACTAAAGAAATAAGCACAACTATCAAAACCCTATCACAAATAATATAAACATGTATGTGTGTGTGTATGTGCATATTTTTACACACACACACACATGCATATATGTATATATATGAATGTGTGTGTATAAAAGAAACTTTAAAAACCTGACTTTAAAAATAATTTCCAGAATCCCAAACCTAAAATCCCTGCTCAAGAAACACTCAGTTTCTATAAGCAAGGGCAAAATGGTAGTCCTGAAATATATACTATAAGCCAGGGAAAGAAGATCCAATAGCCCAGGGCCCTCTAGAAGACTGACTGATTCCTTAGACCATTCACTCCCAAGTCACTTTAAATTTAGATATGCCAGTGAATCCTTATGCTATTTCTGGTGAGTCCAAAGAAAAAATAAGGTCTTTGTCCCTCAAAAACTTTAAGGGATCTGCAAACACTAAAAAAGAATGAATTTCAAGCCAGGCACCTCAACTGGCCTTTATTATATCATGGAGCTGGAATAAGTATCTCAACTAAGTAGAACACTGGTCATTGACAGTTTTCCAGATCACAACTAAGAGCTAAAAATTACTTCAGAAACCAGAAGGCAAAGAGTACAGATCATAAGGTAGACTTACAATGTAGCTGGGAAAAAAATGTGTCTTAATAAGCAAAACCACTGATTTTTTTCTGCAGTGGCTCCAGATTGTTAGACATTAAGTTTTCCAACAGAGTAGCCCACATAAAATGACCAGAGGGTATAACAGATTGCAGAATTGCACTGTTCTTTTTATGTATGATACCTTCACAGTCTTTGTTCTAGTTGTCTGCTCCCCTTTGCACTGTGATCTCTGTCCCATGGGCCTTATAACTGAAGGAGATTGATCACTCCCCAAAAAATATAGCCTTGCCATCCTTGAACAGACAACATCTATCCCTGATGACAAGAGAGTCACCAGAGAACCATGAGCAGCTAAGTGTCCAAAATTTTCTGAAATCAATTAGACAGAAACTATCATCATCTCTTCCAGTTTTTGTACCACCTTGCTCTTGCCTTATCCAACTTCTGGCCTTTATCCATCACAACCACTTTCTCCTGCTACTAATAAAGGCATCTGGGTCACCAAATGTGGAAAAGGGGTAAAAACGACACTAAATGAGTACTCTCTAATAATCACTTATACACATTAAACAAAGGGAAACCAGCAGGTACTGTACTGATCTCAGTAAGGTGACAACCTGGCCACAAGAATACTACCCTCCAATGGGTACCTCACACTATTTTACTAGCAAAATAGACAAAATCATTTTGTGATCTAAGGCAGTGAGAGGCTAATACCATCAGGGAAGATCTTAATCCACTTCCAGGAGCAGATGCTAGAAGGATTTTGTTATATCTACACACAAAATAATGTGGGTCAGGGAGCACTCCGGCCAAAAGGCAGTGTGTTAACTGTCCCCATACAGCCTCAAAACTGAAATAAAAAAACACCAGGTAACATATAGTAATAAGAAAAGTATTGGGTAATAATTAACCATGGATTATCACTAGACAGTAAGGAAATCATGTGCTTCACATCAACACTTTATGGTCCTTAATAAAGCACTGACAACTATTGCCAGTGTGGGACCTAACACTGCCAGAAGTGAAAAAGGAGATGAGTCTCAAATATTAAAGGGAATTAGAAGTACCCCCAAAACTTCTATTATTCCAGCAAAAAATGCTGGTAATGAAGATGTGACCCTCTTTGCACTTCTGCTCCTCTCCTGCAAATGAACAGTTCTGACAAAATTGAGCCGCATCACTCATGAAGTAGAGGCAGCTTCCCTGCAGTGAAGGATATTCAAACAATTCGCTTGAGCAATGATGCTTTTGACTTACTTATCTTGTCCAGCCAAATTAAATCTGTTGATTATGATTATTCAGGTGCTGTGGTGAGAGCAGAAAGTTAAGCATGAGAAACATCAGTCTGGCCTGATGGCTTCAGAAATAGATTTAGCCTGGAGCTTTCTATGAAATAGACCTCTCACCTGGAAACAGCCTGCACAAATCTGCTTTGTAAAATGAAGAAGGGATCTGGAAACATGCTTAAATCAATACTAAGACTTGTTTTCAGGGATAACTAGTCTTTAGATTCAATAAAGTCCTTAAAACTCAGTATTGTGTCAATTGCTTCCCCTTGGAACTTCAAGAGTGGTGAACAAAATAAAAGCCCATTTCTTCCACTTTACCAAACTCTCTGCATTTCTTGTAGACCAATAAACTTAGCATCTTTCTGTGCTAGATTTGTCCCGACCAATTAAGGCAACTCATTTGCAGCAGCAAGAGAAATATGACCACCTACACTAGCCTCCTGTGGTTCTCCAGGGATTTTCTCTTCCTCTCACTTTTTTTTTGTCCTAGATGCCTTGTTGGGAGGTGGGAAAATATGGCATGCAGACCCTTCTCAAGCCTCATCCTCATCATTTCACCATGGAAATCCTGCTCTCAGGAGTCAAGTTGAGCCATAATCATTCATTGTTGTGGAAGATCAAAGGTATACAAGACACTCACTGCAGAATCGAGGATATTGCCTGAATACTAACAGTCCTTTGAATATGTTTATCAAACAAACCAACATCCTGGAGAAAGGAGGAAAAAATAATTTGGCTCTTGCTTTCCCAGACAGCAGAAAGAAAAGAAAATCAGAACAAAACCAAAACAAAGTGAATCATAAATTCCCCACTGCCAATCTTGTGAAGTCTAACACTGCAGATCTGACAGAAGAGCTGTACACAGAAAACACTGGCACTGCAAACCAGCTCTGAACTTTGTGTAAACTACATAGGTGTGGAACCCCTCTGACTTCACCTGGGGTTACTTAAGCATTGGGGGAAAGGAATCCATCTGCTTTCTATGATCCAGGCCTATATTCTAAATTCCAGTGGAAAACTGTGGTGTGGATGTTTAGGTATGGCCAGAGTTACACATTGCATAGTCTGATCTAGTCTTTTCTCTGAAATTCTACTCTAAATGAAACCTCCAACAACTTTTATGGCTCTGTAATAGTTTACTTCAGTTGAAAGAGTCTTTCTAATCTACATAATAAATTAAGTTTAAAGATCTAATTATTCTTGTATGCATATAAAAATTATTGTGACAATGCTCAAAGGACAAAGCAATTATCAAAACAAAAGGCCAACCAGGAACATCTGATTATTAATCCAATGAGGAGATAAAAAGAAAACAGTTACATACTGAGAGTTTTAAATGAATTTTTTTTCTATTTTTGCATATCGAAGAATCATTTTAGGTTTACAATTTCAGAGGTGATATTAATATATACTTCTAAGACGATACAATATGAAATATTCCAATACAATATGAAAATGCAGCATCTCAAGCTACAGCTAAACTGGAAATGTGCTACATAAATGAGTTGAACACAAAGTATGAACTTTGATTGCCAGTGCTTGAATATATTTTTATTATCATCACAAGGAGTCACATCAGTTAAACACAAAAGCAGCCTCTAATTCTACTCTTCTACAGAAGAGTATACACCACACACCTGTATACCCCAAAACTATATAGAACAAAGTAGTAAAACTGTTTTAGAATAAAAATATAATGACATGTATGCACTGGTGATTCTCTTTCATAAAATAGCTAATCAAGTTTTCTGTTTATTAAGGTCCTCAATTTTTTTCTTTCTTGTAGAATGTTGGGTTTAGGTGTTCAAATTATATACTGGAAGATGGATTGGTACAAGCAATGAATTAAGCACAAGTAATCTGAACTCCATACAAGAGCACAAAGAAGTGAGAGAGCTCTTGAAAATAATATCCGTTCTGTTGTTCCATATAGAGGATAAAATAAGGAATAAGGATTCTCATTTCACTGTGTCCTTTGATTTTTTTTTTCTGGGAGGGGAGTTGTTTCATGTGAAATGTCTAAATCAGAAGATGTTCTGAAGAGTGAGTAACGTCCAAGTTTCTTTCCAAATACTGCATTATGCACAGGCATTTTTGTTTGTTTGTTTAGAAAGAAACCCATGACTTTCTGCAACTATAAGTAGGCTTTTTGTTAACGTAAAGCAGGAGCTTCTGCAGCTGTTTACAGACAAAATTCTGCAAAGGGCTGAATACCTAAGGCCACACTGAAGTCAGTGCACAAGTCAGAAGGTACACAAAATGAGTTTGGATTTCAAGTAATTATGTATCTCATAGCTTCCAACTCTTATACATTGTTATCAAGATGAGGAAAAGGATAAATGTTGTAGGAACATGCCAACTTTTTGTTCTTTTTTTTTTCTTTCTTTTTTTAAGATAAGATTTATGATTTAATACAGATTGAAAGGTATCAAAAGAGTCCTTTTGAAGACTTCCCAACTGTGCATTCCTCGGATGGAACCAATGGAGCCTTTGGGTCTACTCAGCACTTTTCTTCAGTGGGTATTCCAATATGATATGATATGATATGATATGATATGATATGATATGATATGATATGGAATTGTATCCCTTGCCTAGGATGGCATACAGAAAAATACTGTCTGTGAAAGTGTTAGATCCCCATTCTTGATCATCTTTCCCTGTTTCTATAACTATTCACATTTTTTTTCCCCATTGCTTTTAATTTTTTCTAGCACTGTACTATTCACCTGATTTTCTCATTCTGGATTTTTGGCATGGAAAAATTTTAATATTCCACTTTAAGTTTCCAAAGATTTTTGTTTCCTTTATTCCTGTTCCATATCTACTTCAAATTATACAATATATTTGTGGATTTGAACATTATGTGATTCCACATAAGTTATGGGTAGCAATCTGCTCAGTGGAGAGCAGAGAATCTTTATAAAAAGTCTTCAGCTGTTACTGGAGAACTATCTAAACTTCCACTGGTTGGTGTCTTTTTGTTCTTTTGTTCAGAATTGAAGTGTCCATATTCACATCTCACAATCCAAGTGATGATAACAGGCACACTGACTGTATCTCTGATTTAAGCTGTCACAAGAAATACATGTCTATTTGACAAACCACTCTTGGTGGTGATAGCAACTGATTTGCAATATTCTTGCAGCTCAGCTTCTGACAGTTCAGTCAGCCCAGAAGATCATTTGAGAAGTTTACTAGGATGTGTGTCTCTTTCCTTTGCAAATGAATCTTATTCTGAACTCTGGATCTCCTTTCCAGTTATGTCAGGCTCCACAGCCAACAACTGCTGAGCTTCCTGTTAACAAAGTTACCTGATTCTCTTTTTTTAGAAACTGCCATCCATCCCCAGTGCTGTAAGTTAACTTTATGCCAAACTCTTCTTTTCCCCCACCTAACTTAAGAATGGGAAGAGATATCTTTTAAGAAGAGGGGGAATTCCCTGAGTAGTTGACTGTTTGAACACCAGGGATTCTCTGACCCTGCATGTGATTTAGCAAACGGATTTTTGCTGGCATCCATGTCTCAGTGCAGCATTCTCTCTGTCACCAGTATTCCTGGCTCAGTGAAGAATTTTTAAATGGGGAATTTTCAGGCTAAACAGAAGACAGTCTGTTCTGAATTTGCAGGCTCTAAAATACACATCTCCCTGTGACTGGGAAATCCAGAAATGAAGGACTTGGATTTTCTTAAGTAAACTTTGATTTGGGGCAGAGGAATAGGTGAACAGGAGGGATAACATGACATAGCACAAAATCACATGGGATTTGTATCCCATGTCTTTGGACTCCAGATCACTGATGCAAGTTACAGCCTTATAACTGCTTTAAATCACTCTGTAACTACAGCATCATAAATGATCATTAGGGCCAGGGGATAAGAGATTTTGATGCTCTGTCATTTGTGATGACACTTCTAGTCCAAAGAATGAACACTTAGAAATGCTCATTTTAATTTAAGATTAAGTTTTTTGTGAAAATGATAATATAATCTCAATATACTTTGGAAAGAACTTGTCTTTTTTAATTGACTTTGCAAATTTTGATGTCAGCAGATGCCATGAAATCTGGTTACAACTTGAGGACTCAATTTAGGAAGTAAAAGTGGAAAAAGCAAACATTTAAAAATTACAGATTTCTGCAGTTTTAAGATGCTGTAAAAGCTATTAAAATGAAAGCTTCATTCTATGCCACTAATCTTCATTAAAGAACAAGTTTATCTTTCATTAAGATAAGCTTACAAAATTGCATTACTTTTTTAGCCAGCTATTTTAAAATGGATGTGCAAATTATCCCCAATTGTCTAAGTGAAATAACAAATAAGATTTTGGCAAAGTATTCCATTACAATCCATAGTAAAAAGAGACTAGGTTATTCAATACCTATGTAATTGTGGGCTCTTGCAAGAGATCATTGAAACAGCTGGCATTTTATAATTTCAGGGCAGACTAACACTGTAATAGTAACTTATGCTATAATATCATGCTAGCTTCAAATTTTCTTAAGTAGTCAAAACAAGAAAATTTTCTTTTTTTATAGGTTACAGGTAACTGGAAATACAGAGGCAGTTTGATGTCCTGTTGATCTGAAGCTTTGTCCTCTGAAAATGTGAAGTCTCTCAGAAAGTTCAACTAAGCAGGATTTCTATCTATTGTTTTGGGGCATCTGGAACTAGTGGGGAATACAGTGTTTTCCCAGCTTAACATTTTGTTTTTCCATTGCACCCTGAAGCTAAACAGTACACTGCCAAGAGAAAACTAATTCAGCAGTATAAATTAAAAATAGGATTCTCATGACACAAACTGCATAAATATGGTTTACTTGTGTAATTATTTTGCAGCAGTGATATGTCTCTGTTATGAAATCTTCATAAATTGTGTGACATTTCTGATAACGGCCAGTATGCAGAGGTGAGCAGAAAGAAAATGATTTAAAATGTTATTGAAGAATGAATCAGTAATTTTTTAAGGGAAGGCAAGGCCAACCATTCCTTCGCAATATCCTATTACCCTTGGTTTATTTTTTCTTTAAGTAAATATTTTCAAGTATGACTTTGGTAGTGTAAGAGTCAGAACACCTAGTTTTAAAAAGTTTCACAGATTTGTTGTCCACTATTATAAATACTGCAGAAAACAAGTACTTAAACTATTGTTTAAATGAGACTCTAAAGAAAGTATTGGCTTTTTCCTTACTATTTGTCAGGGGACTGGTGTCTTCAATAAAAATCTTATCACCCTCAAAGCACCAAGTGTAGCAACTACCAAGTTTTTGAAATTCAGACCTCTAGCCTTCAGAAAGCATTAGGACAGAATAACTGGCTTTTGGGAATCCAGAACAGTATGAGTGGCTGGTAATAACCTATCCACAGATAAAGCCCAGCAGTTACAGCAGTTGATCACCACAATCTAACTGCTAATTTATTAGTTAAAAATGTTTATTAGAAAGAGCAGTCAAAAGGCACTGAAAAGGGTCTAAGAGCCAGACTATTCAAGGAGATAAGTGGTCCAAGATGATCAGTTTAAGGTAGAGAGGAATTAAAATTACTCTAAACATGTTCCTTGGTCTATAAAATGAGACATAAAGATACTAAGTTAGTGAAGAAAAGATGCAGTCCTAACACACATTTTAAAGCAGGTAATCAGATGATCTAGAAATCTACTCAGTTAATCAGCCCTTGTACAGGAGGTCAGAGTAGCAGCACACCCTTCTCACATGCAGTCCTGCTCACAGTTGTGCCTAAGAGTCTGCCCAAGGTGAAATGATTGTTAAACTAAGTGTCTTAGGGGTTCTTCAAAATAACTTCTTCAAAAACAAACAAAACAGGGTCCTACCAGCTGTTTAAGCTTTTTCTCAGCTCCATTTATATGACATATCCTTTACAGTAGCTATTAACACCTCTGAAATGGATCTACTCAGCAATTAGCTCTGGCTTGACAAATCACTTGGGCCTAATTTCCATTTATTTCTCTCACAGAACAAAATGACAGAGCAGCTTCTGAGCACTTTGGCAGTTTCTCATACGGATACATGAGCTCTCTATCCTAATTACACCTGAATAAGAAAATGCTCATAGACTCACAGAATGATTTGGGTTGGGATGGACCGTAAAGATCTCCCTCTGAAACGAGCAGGGACACCTTCCACTAGATTTGGTTGCTCAAAGCCCCATCCAACATGGTCTTGAACACTTCCAGGGATGGGGCATCCAACCAACTTTCCTGTGCTAGTGCCTCACCCCACTCAGAGTAAAGAATTCCTTCTTAATATCTAAACTAAACCTACCGTCTTCAGTTTAAAGCCATCACCCCTTGTCCTACTACTTACTACATGCCCTCGTCAAAAGTCCCTCCCCAACCTTCTTATAGGCTTCTTTTAGGCACTGAAAGGTGTTCCCAAAGCCTTCTCTTCTCCAGGCTGCACTGCCCCAACTTCCAGCTTATCTTCATAGGAGAGGTGGTCCAGCCCTCTGACCATCTTTGTGGCCTTCTTCTGCCCTTGTTCCAACAGGCCCACATCCTTCCTTTGTTCGGAATTCCAAAGCTGGATGCAATCCTTCAGGTGAGGACTCAGGAGTAGAGGGGGAGAATTACCTCCCCTGACCTGCTAGCCATGCAGGATGCAGCCCAGGAGTAATTTGGCTTTCTGGGTGAAGCGCACATTGCCAGGTCATGTCAGACTTCTCACCCACCAGCACTCTCAAGTCCTTCTCTGCAGGGCTGTTTGCAATCCAATCTCTACCCTGACTGTATTTGTGCCTGGAATTTTCCTGATCCATATGCAGAACCTTGCACTTGGCCTTGTTGAACTCCCTCAGGAATGCACAGGCCCATCTCTCAAGCCTGTCAAGGTCCCTCTAGCTGATGAACTTTCCCTCCAGTGCGTCGTTGGCAAACTTGCTGAAGGTGCCCTCAACCCCACTGACCATGTTGCCAACAAAGATGTCAACACCGACCTGTGACAAACAACACTCTTCACATTGTGATCATTCATATTAAAGAACTTCAGAACACACTGGATCAGATAAACTACTGATAAGAAGTTTGATAAAATTACTCTATCTCCCAGGTACTAGAGAAAAGAATAATAAATACATGAGGAAGAGTGGGTGTTCTGTCTACAAGCATCACTTATTATCAGGACATCATGTATTTTGTCTGTAATACACAGATGGTAACATGACAACAACAGTGAATCAGGGATGGGAAGAGTTAATTTGGGAGGCACTCTTCACTGGGTCTGCTCATGCCTGTCTGTCATGAGCCTGGACATCAAAACCAGGGGCAGAAACTTCTTTATTGTGTTGGGAACAAATCCCTTCCGCCTCTATGGAAAAACAGGGCGAGTGTTCCAAGTTTTTAGATCATAGGAAACAACATATGAAGTGGTTTAACTATCCTAACTTCTACTGAAGTCATCAAAGTTGAATATGTACAAAAACAGGCCCTCTGGAATAGGAGTAATTTCATCAAAAGATACTGAATGGAATACCCATGGGACACCAGTAACTCCTGGCTTTCCAGCTCTTCTTGACTGCTGCAATAGTTGAGCTTTCTCTCTACCTCGAAGGGTCACAACAATCCTGAGAGTTTAGCAAACAATTAATGAAAAGAGACCTGCAGCTAACTGGACAAGTTCACACATCAGAAAGCAATCATTACATTGTATGTTACTAGCAGGTGGTTAACCATAATGTTTATTACTTGCCAGCTACAAACATACTTTGATTTCTTTGTAGGTGACCAGTGCTCTTTGTTAATAGCTTTTCAAAGTTTTTGATAACAACACAACGTCCATCACAGTTCTGTTTCATAATACACTAAATCACGTATCTGTTTACCTTAATAGATTAGCCACATTAAATTCTTGTATTTAATAGCCATTCTGATTAATCTTGATTTACTGCCTTAGAAAATTTCTATTTGAATTATGCTGGTGAATTTTTACTTGTACATTTTAAAAGGCCTGTGAGTTTGATTCTACAAATTAGTCTCTAAAACTGCAATTTATTGGGGAAGATGCTTATCTTCCTTTTCACTCCTCTTCCACACTCATTACATGTTTGTTTATGTCTTGGCTACAAGGGCACTTCCACAAACCTGAGTTTATGGTATTATTCATGACAGCAGCTTGTGTGGCATGACTCTCCAGAATTATCATCTTAGGTAGGAACAACTCCTCCTTCACCGAGTCAACTCACAGTAAGCAAATTCCTTTGGTAACATCAGAGACAGTGGAGAAATTAGAAGAACAGTAAAATGTGAAGTAGCTATGCTTGAAACAGGTGGGCCAAATGACAGACCTGCCTCTGTATTATTCAAAAGAATTATTCATTTCCATGAAACGCCTGAAAGCAGCAGTTTTCCAACCTTCTAAACTATACGTTGACTGCAATGAACCTTGAAAACATACTGTGGGCTATCATGTATCCATGTTACTACTCTTTTTTTAAGTGTAATAGTTCTATGTTTCAGCATCTCGTGGCTATGCAAACTCTATTTACAAGCTCCAGCTTGGGTGGAGTGTTGAAGTAAGAGAAGGCTTCTCTCCACATGGTATTTGTCTGGAAAAGCTTTGTCTTTGCTTTATTTGCTTTGATGTAAACTAAAAGGAGTGGATTTATACATCCAGAAAAATACAAGTGGATGAGGGCAAAACATCAGAAAAAATATTAAAGTGGAGATGTAAGAAAATTACTAAAATAAACTGCAATATAAAGCTTGTTTTCTCAACACAAATGATGGGTTCTGTGATATACAGGACACCAGGGACTAGCTCCAGGAGTTTTTTGTCCTTTTAGGAAATGGGCAGACACTAATTTTTTTCATTCACTAATAATTCTATTGCATTTTTAGGATTTGCTATTCTTTGGTTCCCACAGCAATGCTATGAACATCCTCACCTGCAATACAGGTAACAAGATATGCAAGGGTTAGGCTTATTCTTGTGCACACGCTTGATTTTACAGAGATAACAGCTTGGGACTGTAATCTGTCAACAGGATCAGTAGAACCACTTGTGTCCATAAAATTCAGAGTCTCATGCAGATTCTGAGGCTTTTTTTAGTCCCACTTTTGCTCAAAATTAACAATGTCATAGAATCTTGTAATTATAGAAAAAAAGATTAATATAAAACAGAAGGGGGGGGGGGGGGAAAGGAGAGCCTTCCTGACAAGTGATTTTTTTTTTCTTTTAATTTTAAATAAAGCTGTCTGCAAATTTGAGCCTAGGGAGACCTTCATTAAAATCAATTAATCAGCCAGCCTCTCTGCTGAATAGCTTTCTGGAGACAAAGTCAAAATAGGATTTGGAAGCGACGTGTGTGCGACTCCTGTCAACTTTTCTCCCCAGGGCCGCGGTCTCACACCCCTGACCCGCCTCAGCGGGACGGGGAGGAGCCGGCACAGGGATCTGTGACCGGCAGCTCGGGGGGAAGGGGCACCGCAGCCCGCCCGGCGGCGGAGGGACCCCGGTGCCCCGAGCAGGTGCCCGGGGCCTGCGGCTCGTCTCCGGGCAGGTGAAGGTTACGCTTGGCGGCCTCGGCCCCCCTGGGGAAGGAGCGACCGCCCCTCAGTTCAGCGACCTCGGCGAGGGCCGGTTGGTCCCCGCCCCGGCGGGGTGGAGGTGACGGGAGCCGAGTCCCGGCGGCGGGGTGAGCCCCCGGGGCGGGCACCACATCCCGGCCCAGCAACCACCCCGGAGCATCTCCCCTCGCCCCGCCGGCCGCAGGAGCGGACCCCGGTCCCGCCGCTGCCCCCGAGAGGCTGAGGGGGAAAGTTCTCCCCGCTCCCCCAGCCCCGCGCGGGCCCGGCCGGGGCGGCGCGGTGTCCCCGGCGGGGAGGGCGGCGCGGGTGCCCTGCTCCTCCCGCCGCCGGCGGCCGCCGCCGGGGCAGCACAGCTGTTACAGAGCCGCGCTGGTCCCTCCTCCCAGCTGCGGCTGCCTCATCTCCCCCCACCCAGCCCGTCCCTCCCCTCCGCCGCTCCCGACGCTGCTGCCGCCGCCGCCGCCGCCACCTCCTCCTCCTCCCCACCCCCACCCTCTCTCTCGCTCCCCATCTCTCTCTCTCCGTCCCGTTCCCCCCCTGCCCCCGCCTCTCCCCGCCCTGCCGCCGCCGGCCCTGGCAGAGCAGGCACCGCAGGGGGATCTCGATGTAACACCATGACAGGCATCGCCGCCGCCTCCTTCTTCTCCAACGCCTGCAGGTTCGGGGGCTGCGGGCTCCACTTCCCAACGCTGGCGGAGCTCATCGAGCACATCGAGGACAACCACATCGGTGAGTGCCCGCGGGGCCGCGGCCGGGGCAGGGCAGGGCAGGGCAGGGCAGGCGGGCGGGGGGCGCGGGGGCCGCGTGTGCGGCGGCGGCGGCGGCGCGGGGCGGGGCGGGCTGGGGGGCACAAGGTGCAGCGGGAGCCGGGGCGCGGCGGCCGCCGGGGGAGGAGGAGGAGGGTCGGCGGGCGTGGAGCGGCAGGAGCGGGTCCTGCGGGCGACGTGGAGCGCTCCTCGGGGAGGCGGCGGCGTGCGGCGCGGCGGCATGGGTGGGTGCGGGGGAGGCGTGCAGCCCGCCGGCCCTGGCGAGGGGGAGTTAGTTTGCATTGGCAGGAGGGAGCGCAGGAGCCCGGAGGAGGAGGCGGCGGCGGAGGAGGAGGAGGGAGGAGGACGGGCACAGCACGCCGCCTGCTGCTTCCGCCCCGGCGCTGGCTGTCAGGGCTCCGGGGAGGGAGGGAGCCGCCGCCGCGGCAGCCATTCCGCTTCCTCCTCCTCCTCCTCCTCCTCCCGCCGCCGCCGCTGCGTCCTGTCAGCGCTGTTGCTAGGTGTGGCGGGGAGCGCGGGTCGCGCTCGGGCCGCCGCAGCGCGGGAGGCGCCTCTCGGCAGACAGCGGCGTGCGGAGCGCGGGGCCGGCGGCGCGGTGGGCGGGGAGGGAGCGCCGGGCGGCGGGGCCGGCGCAGCCCCCGGGGCCGGGCGGGCGGGCGGGAGCAGAAGGCGGCCCTGCCGGGCGGGACCCGGCGCCCCGAGCCGCGGAGCCCAGGCCCGGCCGCGCCGGAGCATCACCTGCGGGCTCCCCCCGCCGCCGCCGCCGCCGCTCCCCTCCGCCGCCCGTCCCGCCAGGGCCGCGGGGGCGGGGAGGCGCGGGGCGATGACTCGTCAGTGCCTTCCCGGCGCGGGCGCCCCGCGGGCGGCGGGCGGGAGCGTGCGCAGGGCGGCGGGGCCGGCCCTCGGCGGCGCGGGCCGCGCCCGGGGCAGAGGGGGCGGCGCGGCTCCGGCCGGCCGCGGGAGCCAACTTTCCCTCTCCCCGCTCCGGCGGGACCGGCCTGCCCGCTCCCGAACGGGCCTCAGGCTGCCGGAGCGCGGGGGCTGCCGGCACGAGCATCTCGTCCTCAGCCGGGCACGGCGCCGCCGCCTCCCGCACCTTCCCGCCCCGGCAGGTGTGCTGCCTCCGCTGCTGCGCTGCCTGCTCCCATCCGCCTCTTCCCGACTTTTTGCTAATAAAACACAGCGCTTAAGCTATCAAAAAACGAACTAGTTCCTTGAAGCAGACCAAGTTTTAAAACTAGGGGAAAAAACCGCAGAAGTTTTAGGTGCCTAGGGACTAAGCCTTTTGCTAGAAGTATGAAGAAGCAGTGCTGCTACAACGCGATGAAGCCAGCATGCATTTCAGTTCATTAAAGTTTTAATAAGCCTGCCTGAATACCTGAAAAAAAAATCACTGAAGCTTAAATTGCGAGTGTAACGTTACATTAATGTAGCATTATAGGTCAGCAAGATGAAAGGTGTGTTCTCATAATTATCACGATGCCTAGTATGAGGTAACAAAACCACATACCGCAAAACTGTGTAATTTATGAGTCGACGTGGTGCAGGTGTACCATTGTGATATTGGGGGTTTTTGATCTCAGATTCTTAGGTTTTCCTTTACCGTGCCTCACATTACACCAGAAAAGCTTACGGGAAAGAGTTACTCAAAATGAAAATTCATAAGTCATCTTAATGTCCTTTGAGTGGATTATCAGCCCGTAGGTGCCACAGCCCGCAGGTTGTCAGAGAAGATACAGTCCTGGTCATGTGGTCCGTGCATTGCTGTTTGAGTCCCAATGAGCAGTTCTGAGACTTCTTCACGGAGAAGAGAACTTCATGCTGAAATACTGTAATATTTTAATAATCATATATTTAATTCTATAGACAGTGTTGATTACTTTTTCCTTTTCACGAAGTTAGAGCGTTGTGGATTGGGCATATCCACATTTACTAGAGTGTGTCATTTGCCAGGATTTCCAGGACACACATCTGAGGCTCTGCACGCAGTGTCACACAAGCAGCTGATTTGAGTACAAACTGCTGGGGTATGACAGAAGGTTGCTTGTGCTTCATTTTTAATGTTTCACCTCTGTATGACAGCAGGGTGAATTTCACCTGCTTGCGAATACAAGATGTGGCAATGTTATGTTACCTGTATGAGGCACTGGGAGAATCAGCAAGTAGTTAAACCAGTGACAGTGAAGTTTTTATGCAAAGGCTCAACTCTATGGTGTGTGTGAGGAACTCCTGCCACAGCCTAAAGGATGATAATCTATGAAAACTCGCCAGCTAAGCACTCAGCCAAAAGTAACCTTTCTGAAAGCAACTGGGAAATAAAGGACTAAATTTCTGAACAGGAGCTTATTTTGGAATTACTTTCTCAGTAAGATGATGAAAACAGTGTCCAGCTTTTGCTGTCATACAGGCCTAGAAATGTGCACTGAAATGTGTTGCTATAAAAATTGACTGGATTTGTTGGCATACTTAGTGAAGAGTAACGTGCCACATAAAAATAGATTGCCTTAGACATTCAGTGTGTGCTGCAGGAATAAGGAAAACTTGATTGAGTTCCATTCCATTATTAGTTTAAACTGAAGTTGGTGATTTCTGGGCAGACGGTGTTACAGCACAGGTAACAAACTTGATGCTGCACCCAGCTGTGTGTGGGGAGGTGTGTATGGCACAGGCTCAAGGTGGTCTGGCTGCTGCACTGCTGCTGCTCTGCCACATTTCATGGGATAGGTTAATCGTTCACATCATCAGTGGAGCGCTGGTAGGAATGTGGTTGTTTCTCAGAGCTGTATTGTGTATCTGAAAAGTGGGGGCAAACACTTAATCAAGGGATTTTTTTTTTTTTTAATTTTTTTTTTGTCAGCCATTGGAAAAATACCTCAGCTTAGCATAAGGAAATATAAAAAGAGACAATGGGAAGAAAGTGATGCACAGGAATTTTCACCTAAACATGAGGAAATACTTCTCTATCATGTGCGTGGTTACTCCTGGAACAAATTGTGCAGAGTTATTCTGGAGTTTCCCTCACTGGAGATACTCAAGAACCATCTGGATGCAATCCTGTGCAATGTGCTCTGGGATGACCCTGCTTAAGCAGGGAAGTTGGATCAGATGACCCACTGTAGTCCTTTCCAGCCTTACCTGTTCTGTGATTCTGTGAAACACTACTGTGGCATTTTGGAGGCATTTATGAGCAATTCTGCAGTTGCTTTCTTTATTTATAATACTAATGAATAATCATATTGTAATGAAATAATTCAGTGTACAGTGGTGTGGTTTGGGGTTTTTTTCCCCACCTACATCTTAGTGATGAAATAAGAAGTTAGTGGTTACTTGAAAAAGTATCAGTGCATATAATCTGGGAGAGTTGTTGCCATTGGATGAAGTATTCAACTGTGAGGTGGTCCTGGGCGTGCTCTGGAGTCTTTCATAAAACAGGCCAGGCCCTGCTGGTGTCCTCTGCAGTGAGACTGTGTTCTGCAGTCCGTAGCAATGCTACTAAACAGTGTATTCACGTTTTCTGTGCCTCACAGCTGGAAATGGATGTTGATTTAAAACTGCTGATTTGTAAATGCTTCTCTGTCAGCTTTTTCTACGAGCACGTTGTCCAAGCAACCTGAAGTGCTGTTACCTTGTCTGCCAGTGTGCTGAGAAGGAGGGCTTTTGGCCTGCCCTGCTAGGCTGTCTCTCTGCCTCTTGGTTTTGTCTGCTCTGACCCCTTGCAGGTAGTTTGATTGGCTTTTCTGACATCTCTAGTCTATGAGAAAAAGGCCAAATTTACTACAATTAGCCAGAGGTAGACTGTCAAATGGAATGGACTCAATTCCCCTTGCTAATGTCAAGAGAGGAGGAAAAAGACCCCCAAACTCACCAATTTTGAACTGCCAAATATTCAGCAGTGGCAAACTTTATTGCATTACTGCAGTCCCATAATCTCTTCAGCTGTGATATTGGGACCAGCACAACTGCTTCCACAGAGTGTTTCTGAAAATACACTTAAGCCTTCTGGGGCATTTTGAGCTGTTCATAGAAGTCTAGGAAGTCCAGAGGGTAACACCTTTGGTGAGGTTTCTAATTTTTTCTTCTCTTCTCTTTTTTTTCTCCTCTCCCCTTTCCCTCAGTTTGTTTCTCCCTCAATCTACCTACAGTTGAAACATACCCTTTAGAGCAGTGATTCAGGTATGATTCAGGTAGTTTCTTAGTTGCTAAGATGAAGATTACTTTGCTGCTTAAGGGTCAATATTTAAATGGAATCTCTTCATCAGGTTTTGATAACATCCATTAATTTATTTTAATTTTTGCGTGGTATTTTTACTAAAGTACTTCAAATCAGGTGAGGCTGCTGTTTGTATGAGGCTCTTTGTGTTCACTTGGTTCATGGTAAGTGCTGACATGTGTATGGACCTGTGTAGCTCTTTGGCTGACATGAGCAATGCTGCTTCTCCTGAGGCTTATCAAGCATTGAGGAAATAGATGTGAATGAAATGAGTGGTGGGCTGAAATGAATGTCAGACATGGTGGGCTAGAAGAGGTGGAAGAGATAAAAAAGACAAATCTGAATACACTCTTACCTGTAAGTAAAGTTTGATAATTGTATTGTACTGAAATACTAGAATTTGAAGGGAGGAAAAAAAAAAAAAAGGACCATCTACTTATTCAGTAATTGCACAAAAAGATGATCAACTGTCGCTGAATATTTCATCATAGCTTTGCAAGAAGTCCCAGTCTTGAATAGCTTTCAGTGGGGTATTTTTGTAGTATTGCTGTTGGAACTGGGAGCTTTTCATCAAGCTTGACTGATTCCCAAATACTAGGATGGATCCTGCAACACAACAGTACTTGCTGAGGGAGCAGAGGCAGCTGCTTTCGTAAGTGGTAGGATTAGCAGGAAAAATAAAACTTTCTCCATAAAAGAATAATTGCAGAAGACAGACCAAAACCTTGCAAAAATACTAGCCATCTGGAAAGTTCAGGTCATATGAAGGAAGAAAGAGGCTTATGGATTTCCATGTCTGGTGGTAGCTTTGACATCTGCTGCCTTCAGTGACTTCAGTTCTTAATATTATGCAGTCAAGGGGCCAGATTCCCCAGCAAAGAGCTCAAGTAGTTAAATAAGCCATTGGCTGAATGCATGTACTTTTCTTAAAGATGTCCCTTTCAATATTTTCTCAGACTAATGGTAATTATGGTGTGGTGTCCTCACTTGGATAGTTAGAAGTGTTGAACCATGAGCTGGCTGTGAGCACATGCTAAACTGGCATTTGGTATTGCTAAAATGTGGGCTTTGCTCCCCACTGCTGTGTTGCCCAGACTTCCAGCAGCATCTTGCATAAAGTGCAGTCTGACAGAGGTGACAGCTTCTATATTGGAGCCGACCGCATGTTGTGTAAAACAAGCATAAGAAGATGCAACTGTTGAATGTTGCTAAAGATGAGGATGAGGGGCTACACATCTATGGAAGGCCTGGAAAACCTAAATCTGCATGACAGATTGTGTTCACTTAAAGCTGAGCTCTTCACAAGAGTGTGAACATCATTTAAGTGACTGCCATCATGTAACTTTCTCTTAGCATTTGCTCAATGTGTAATTTAACATTTGGAGTTGAGACCGGCTGTTTTGAAAAGGTGGTAGTTCTTAAGCCAAAGCTTTTTACACCAGGAGTGATGTGGCAGCTGGGTACATGGAGTGCTCTCATCAGCATCTGGAAATCAGAGGATAGACCCATGCTTAGTTGCCAGTAATGTGCATGAATATGTGTCCTTGCTAAATAAACAAACAATTATGTGCATTTACCTCAGCAGGGAGTACTAATTATCGTTCATGAAAAGCAACTTCCTACATTTACGGCTACGTTTGGCTAAAGTTTATCCTCTGCCCAATACTTCTGCAACTATAGTTTTTGTTTCTTATTTAAAATGCATTTCACAGGGAAGTGGAAGGATCTGTTTTCCAAGGATGTTGGTTATTTGCTTTGCAAGATGGTGTGGTGAGGAAGGCCCTTCTATCTCAGGAAGGCTTTTCTATCAAATAAAGTATTTTTTTGACTAAAAGATCTAATCATCACTTTTTTCCCCCACATGTAATCTTGAGCAGAGCAGATTTTTGGATAACTTTGCATTTACGAGTATGGCTTCTTTTGCTCTTTGAGTTTGAATATAAATTGTGATAAAATGTAAATGTGACTCTTGTAAAAAATCTAGAATATATCAATCGTATGGAAGAAAATGGAATTGTCATTAAAGTTTGACTAAAACATAATTTTTTTGTACTTCTGTGACATGAATTTTTTTCTTGCTCTGAGGTTACTGAGTACCTGGAGGATAAGATATAAAGTGCTTAATGGTTTAAAGCCCGAGTCTCATATTTTCTGGGAGGAGAGGACTGAAAGTAAACATCTGTGAAAATGCTGCAAACTGATTTTCCAGTTTTAAGATTGAAAGTCTCACATAAAGCTGATAGGGATCTTTCCTTTTTCTTCTGCTTGCTGGAGTGGCTTTGGGTGAGGCCCATTGCAGTGCTGTATCCATACGATTGGCAGGGATTGCTCCTCTTGTATGTCAGCAGATCTACAAAAGAGCTGGAAAATGAAAACCTAAAGAAACATCAGGTAACTTTGTAGCAGTGGCATTACACTTCAGTTGTGTAGAACATATTTACCTTTGTGGCAAAATTTATAGTGATTATCATGTCTGCACTTCAGGTCTTGAGAGGATGTTTCCATAGTTAATCTCCAGTTCTTATTAGAACTGTAAAATAATCAGGTGGCTACCAGACAAATTATCTTTTTTCACTTCATAATTTCTTGAGGAATGTGAAATTGTAGAATAAAAATAATAATTGTATAGTAAAAAATAATTTGAGGAAGGTGTGATGCCAGAAGATGGAGAAACATCTGTTCGGTCTGAGACAATCTTACCTCTCATTCCTTCCTTTTCTAGAATATAATGCAAATGCAAACAAGTAATCAGAAATATTTTGTGTCAAGCTGCAGAATACTTTAATGCAGAAGAAGGAAGCACTACAGGCCTGCTTCTTGCAGTATACATTTTATGTTGCTCCTGAATGTGCTGTTTTTTTCTTTATTTATAGTTATTTTTCTTGAATAAGCTGGTTTTTTTTTTCACTGACAATTAATTTTATTTATCTCTAGTAAGCATCAGTTATTCAAAATTTGGATGATAACCATCCAAGAAAATAGCGTCTCTGTACACTTTGAGAAAGGCAGAGACAAAGATTTTAGTGTTAATTTGAAATGGTGACAATTAGAGAATTGATTTGATAAATCAGCTGTGTTTAACAATAAAGAGTCCTTGGTTTTAGAGGACTGTCTCAGTGAAAAACTTCACATAAAAAATTAAACCACCAATTCCTGTTACTCAATGTCTAATTCTATCTTGAGACTTTTAGAAATACTTTGAGAGACTACATACAGTGTATTACACTTTAGTTACAAGATGATGGACCAGTATTCAGACCTGTAGAATAGAAGAAATATTCCAGTTTATGGTTTAATGATTTTTTTCCTTGGCTATTAATATTTGTGTTTCCTGAATTCTTACAAGGCTCCATCTTAACTTTGTGCTGTGATAAACAAGGGGAATGGATTTTTTCACCAGAGATGCTGATGACACTGCACTTGTTGTGTCTCTTGTAAGTGCACAGGATGGAGTATACTACTACTGTGCAGTTTCATTTCAGACACCGTAATTCATTAAAGACTGAACTGACTTAAATACAGGTATTAGTTGTATATTTTCAATGTTCCGTTTTGTGTTACAAAGGATGGAGTAGACATAGAAGATAAAAGGGAAAATTGAATGGGATTTTGAAGCCAAGTTGGTCAGTTCTTTATGGACAAAGAGATTAGAACTTGATTGTGGATGAATTTTGAAACATTTCTTCTGATTTTGAGAAAGATTTCACTGTGGGCTAATAAAGGCCATCTTATTTATTAAGTTGGTTTTTTGGGGGGTTTTTGGTTGGGTTTTTTTTTTTGTTTTTTTGGGGGGGAGGGAGTGGTTTTGTTGTTGTTTTTGTGGGGGTTTTTTGCAAAAAGCTGAGCATTTTCATTTTGAAATATGGCATTGGTGAAACACCTTTTTATAGTTTTAGAGAACATTTGGACACTTCTAAGATACCTGCTCCAAGTACTTTGCAAGGCTTGAGTAAGCTACAAATGTCTCTGTTCCTTATAGAAATTAATTTTTTCCCATCATATTTTGACAGATCGTAAATACTCCGTGAATAAAATTTGAACCTCTAAATACCCCAGTATGAAGTGGAAAGGAGGCTCACCTGTTTCTCCAGCACTGTGTAATGTAACTATCTTACTTTCTGGGAATTATCCTGATAGAAGCCATAACCCAGAGACAGGGACATGGTACATTTAAGATGCAAGAGATCCAGTTTCTCTGCTATGAGATACAAAAATCTTACCTCAGCCCCTCAGAGGCATTCATTGTGGAAAACAACACTATTTAATTATTTCAGTCATTTATTGTGATGTAATCCTGCTGTGTATGTTTATCAGAGTGTCTGTATCAGTGCTGTGGAAGTGACCTCAAAATTCATTTAAAGGCTTTGTGTAGACTTCAGATGTTTGCCTGCTGGCAGGTGAAAGCTGCGTACTGGATTGCTGAAGTTTTGCTTTTTTGTCTTCAGATCAAAGAACTGACATTGATACAAGTAAATCTGATGACAAACTTTTAGGAAGCCCTTGAAATTTACATGGTTTTGTAGCAATATATTGGAGAAGTGTTACAGCTTCTATAACTTGCTGTTGAGAGTCTGCTACCTGATTGTAACACTGGGTTAACTGGGTGATGCGAGAGTTGTTAAGATCTCAATTTTGATGCAGAACATAACAGTGAACCACTCACATCCTCATCTTTATTCCAGTTTGTGACCAGGGAGCTTTTCTGTTTATTCTGTTAAGCTCTGGGGGTATCTGCAGAGCCTTTCTCCTGAGGAACCAAGTTTTCATTGTCTGAATATTTTGAGTTTTCCTTTTGCGTAGAGTAGATTATGGAGAAAGTTGTGTGAAAAAAAACACTAAGGAAAACTTCAAATAATTGCTTTTTCCAATAAATTTGTTTTGGACGTATTACAAGAGCTTCCTGCTTACTTTATAAGTATGTTAATTGAAGAAGATGGACTTGTGGAAGGGGAGTGAAAAATTTCCACAGCAGTAGCAGCGCAGAAAGGGGGAGAGGCTCAGAAGTATGGGCTCTGTGTGCCCAGGCTGAAGGTTATTCATCAATGCAGAGTGCCATGGATATGGCAGCATGGACCAGACAGCTGACAGTAACAAATTCACTAAAAATTGCTTGTAACTGCTGTGATATTTGGAGAAAAAAAGAAAGCTTAAATGTGTTTTAAAATAAAATCCATGGTTGGAGATCCTCCCAAAGAGGAACTGGGAAGACTGTGGTCCCTGCTGTAGTTATAAGTGCTCTATGCTTCGTGAGGCAAGGTAGTGGTGTGGTGAGTGAGGAGGGTGGGAAGATAATGCTACATAAAGTTTTTTGTATGTACTTTCATCTCACAGCACTTCTCTAGGGAGTCATCATTTTCCTGGGTTCATTGTGAGCACTTGCTGTACTTGAGGGAAGCTTTCTAGTTGTCCTGTAGGAGTCTTTGAACACAGCTGAATCATTGATAATAACTGTATTTTCTTTTTACCTTAGAAAAATCTCATAAATTGACTAAATACTCTCTTATTGATGAGAAATGCTGATGTTGTAGTTGTATCCATCCTCATGCTTTACCTTCAGCAGCCATGCTTAACAGAGGTTCCAGACTTTGGTCTCTGTCTTAAGAGAGATATCTAGAGATTTAGCTACCTGTGCCTAGTGTTCTCATTTCATGTATCCAGAATAAGCCCTCTCTTCCTGGCAGATTTTTGTGATTATGAAAAGCCTGCCATCAGAACAAAGCAAATACTTCATCTTTGCTGACAGTTACCATGGGGCAGTTGCCCGGGGCTCTCTTTAGACCAGATTGAGTGGGGAGATAAAGTCTGTGTTGGATACTGTGAGTTGGGATGTAGTTATATGCCAGGCACTTTTAGTGGCTTGCTCAACCTGCTTCCAGAGCCAGGGTAAATACCAAGTGCTTGTTCAGGTATGTAACAATAATTGAATGCACAGGATGGGGGAAAGGTATTTGTTGCTGTTACGTTCTGTGGATATTTTTGGTTGCACTCTTGTGTTTTAATATTAAGTGCTTGGATTTTAATGAAATACAAAAAAACCCCCCTAAAACTCCCAAAAAAACCCTGCCTTTGGGCAGCTTTTACCTGAAGAATTTTACTTCTGCAGCAATTTTCATAACTCTGAGTTAGAAATCGTTGTGGAAGAGATGGGCAAGAGGTTCTATATCTGCTCTTGCTATATCTGAATTGTATATATGGCCTCAAATGCATTTCAAATATTGAAACAGATATAAAAATGACATATATTTATAAACTTAAAGAATGTTCTGAACATACACTGGGTTACTTGATAGCTGCATTTTTTTCTCAGTGGTCACCTGACCTCTTGCTTTGTTTCTTTATTAAATAGAAAGTGTAATTGCTGTAGCATTGTCACCCTACTTCCACTTGATCCCACTGACCTCAGAAATATAGTAGGTGTACAGTTAGTGAACCCTTCTGTTCCTGCTAATGGCACAGTGTTCCAGCCACAGGACTGCTTACTACCACCAAACATTCTGGAAATGAGAGAATGCCTTTTCCCTGATCCTGCCTGTATGGGAACCATAACACCTGCATTTAGAAACCAAATCCTTTTGCTCTGCCCCACAAAGCACAACCCCCTTAATAATGGAAAGGATTGGGGTTTTGCCCACAGTGGTGTAAGTGGCTACTAAAAACACTTGATACCTCATGAATTCAAGATTGAGCCCAAACACACAGTTTTGCAATTGCTTCTTCTGTAGTAGCAGGTGTGCATACATATTGAAAGCCCGTTAGTATTTGCTCATAATCTCTATGGTGTGTGGCTAGAACCATGGCACAGAATTGAGTATATAGCTCTCTAGAAAGTATTGTCAGTTTGCATGGTATAATAATTTAAAATTTATTATGCACTCATTGTATGCCATTAGACTTGCTATTTTGATAATTAGGAACAATGATTCATGCCGATCTTTCTGCATGTAATTTAAACATATTAATTGTAATTGAAGACCAGGTTTATGTTTCTTTCAGAAACCTGCAAAGCTGCAGGTAGTTAGGAGAAAAGAGAACTGAAGAGAGGAGGTTGGGAAGAGCCCACATACTAGTTCCACATACATTTTGGGAAGCTGATAGAAGATAGTAAATTGCAGAGGTAGGAATTAAAAACCCAAACCTTCCAGTGTCTGTACTTTGGCAAGACACTTGTGAGGTGTTGTTCATCCTTTTATGATTGAAGAAACATTATACAAACCCGGGGTTTGAATTATTTTTTCTTGTCTGTGTTGACCTGTGGAGCCAAGTTGAACTTTTACAACTCTCTTCTGTTCTATACTACTGTTCAACCCCTCTCATCACCTGACACTTCTGCTTACCTGCCAAGCCCTGACTGGTGGTTTAAGGAAAGAGATTATAAATCCCATATTTACATGGAGGAAACTCTGCTCCAGCAGTGTTTAGCTTTTAATAAGGAGTTACACTCAGCAGAGCATTCTGCTGCACCTACACAGACCCCAGACTGTGGTGCTTGGTGCCCCGAAGTGGTTTACCCTTTGCACAGAATGTACCCACCTAGAAAGGTGTTACATGTGCATGCTGTGGTGGAGTTGGTGGGTACCTGATGTAGGCTCTGTAGGGAAGTCAGAAATTGCCTACTGTTCTGTTAGTGCTTTAAAAAAATGAAGTTTAAAAATCTCCATCCGGTGTCTGTGCTCACCTGCTGCTCACCTTCTGACTGTTCGTTCTGTTCTCTTCTCCTGTTGCTCCACAGATGAGTGGTTGATTGGAGCCTTTCTCACGGCTGCTGCTTTTCTGTCCTGGAACCACTGAACCGCTTCGTCCTGTAAAGTCTCAAAGCCTTCTTTTCTTGTGAATACCGATTGTTCTAATTTATTTATTTTTGGTGCTCTGTAGAACCGGTGTAGCTTAGGAACAAGACACTGAACATAGGCATAATAGAATATACTGTACTTGTGTTGTTCAGGCCTCTGTATTAACCATATGAATACAGAAGGTGCATTTCTGAGAAAATAAAGAAGCAGAGTATAGCAAGGAGTAAAGATGAAAAAATCAAATTAAAGCAAGGGAGAAAGGGAGTTTGTGAAAAGCAAACAAGTCTGCGTTCTAAAATGAGTCTTGGTTGGGGTTTTTGAATCTCATAAGCTGGACAGTTGCCTGCCTGAAAAGAAACCATGTTTTTTCTTGGTAGGCAGACACATGTCTAATTCTGGAACAAGTATACAGGCCACTCTCTTTCTCCTGACTCACTTTGAGGTTGAATGCTTGGAGTTGTTCAGGCAGTCTGCTTGAGGCATGTACTTGAGATTCAGAGCTCTTAATGGACACTTTAAGTATCCTTAGTTCGTTGCCTACAAAGTCCTTATCTAATTTATCCTGAAAACCTTCCTTGTTTATATTACTAAATACATCCTGATATCAGATCAATTCTGTGGGTTATTGTAGCTGCCTTTTCAAGCTACCTCAGTACCTCTTTTGAATTTTCCTCCTTGCAGGTGACCTGTCACACTGCTGATTTTTAACTCATTTTGCGTAGATGGTATTCCCTAAGAGCTGCATTAATGATCTAGATGTGGATAACTCCCCTCTATATTTTCATTTTGAAGCAGAAGTTTACTTATCAGAGAGCTGAATTCTTTTGCTTAGCTTTCCTGCTCAGGATAGTGAGCACTGAATGTTCAATCCAAAAGACTGGTTCTGTTACTGAATGTGTGTGCTGAGGCACTTCTGGTAAGTAAGCAATCTCCTTCTCAGATATAACATATCCTCTTCCTGTTCTTCCAGGAATACTTTAGCCTTTCTCTTAAGGTCAGTTCCAAAGCCATCCTTTTCTGGAGTCCTAGAATTTGTTAAGTGTTGGGCTGGTAGCCCATCCTTCCTAAACAAACATTCTTTTATTGCTATTGTAGCATAACTGATTTTTTTTTCTCTTTTTTATTTATTCTCCCTCCCTCTTACCAATGGTTGCACAGTAGAACACCTTTCTTGTCAAGGTCATAAAGGCCTTCCTTTCTGGGTACCCTTTGGTTGCTTTCTACCTTGTTGTGGGTAGGTAGCTTAGTAGAACAGACTTGTTAATGACAGCTTGTTTGGGAGGCACTCTGTTTATGTGGACTTACTCTGATATCCTCACTTTGACTCTATTGAACCTTCCCATCTCCGAACCTCTGCTGTTAAGCAATCAAACATACTGCATGATAGTGGTTTTTAGAGTCCAGTAGGTAGGGCTGATGATAAGCACCCCAGAAAGCAAATCTTTTGAGTTTGGTCTGTGGTTTTGTGTGTGGGTTTTTTTTTTTTTTCCCTCTGACATTTTATGAAGACCACAATATAAGCATTAAGACCGTTACCAGAAGGTTTCATGCTTGAATTTGGATGGATACAAAACTGATTTGGATTCTTTTCCAAGACAGACTTTTGTTTCACAAGTGTCTGAGACAGCCCCCATTTGAAAACACATTGAACTGTTCTGTGTTATGTATTTTGAGCCCCAAAGTGTTTTAGACTGTGGCAGAGGAACTGCTTTCTCTCTGTGTCCTTGCAGTGCAGTGGAGTAACATATGTTGTTGATTACTAGGAAGATAAAGCTGTAGTCTCACAGTCCTCCTGTCTCGTTGCTCTCTATGAGTTGGTGTGGTGTCACGATTTGTGGTAGGATGAGGAAAAGGATTGCTACAAACAAAACAGCTACTGAGTAATCATCTCCTAAGCAATCAAGTTTACATGGGCAGAACATACTTCTAGTCGAGGATATATCCCTGCAAGTTCCATGAAGCACAGCTTGCCCATGTGATACCTCAGGGTGAGACATCAATCATATGAGCAAGAGAGACCTGCTGATGCTGAGACACCACAGCAGGGTTTGGTGCCTCCGGTTGTGTAGATAATTGTAGGGTTGTCCATCCCTAAGCAACGTGCAACTGTTACATTGCCCTGTTTGTAACACTCCCAAGTGTCTGTGGATACACAGTTTTCTTTACTTTGAGAGGGGAAAACGAGTGATTTGAGGAATGACGTGTATCCTAGTTTTGCATAATCATCATAAATACTTCTGTAGGAGGGTTGGTATTTAGGAGGTGGTGACCTCTCCACCTTCTGAAAACAGGTGGTCTGTTGTGGTGTCTCGTGTTGGTCCTGCGTGCTTTTTATAATTGACATATATGGTTTAGTAAAACAAAACTGATCCATGGTATTAACGTGTAGTACTTTTGCAGACTAAACTAAGCCTGGCAGCTCTTCCCACCTAATGGCCTGAGGAAAGAGAAGATGTGGTAGCAGGAGGTAGATCTGAGTGGAAGCAGCTCCATCCTCCCTTCTCGGATGCTATTTCTGGAGATGGCACAGAGGAGAGCACAGAGCTGTTTCTATGCTGGAGAATGTGCTTAAGAACATGCATTCCTAGTGATCTGTTGGACTCATCAATGTAGTAGGAACTTGTCTATATGTAATTTTGTTTCTGATGCTTAGGATGTGTTGTAAGGATGTAAACTTCAGAGAATGGCTTGAATAACATTTGTGCTGTTTTGGGCAGGTGCAGAGTTCAGAAGATATCTTTTTTGGAGGCGAACAGAGAAGCAACTGTATGTTTGCCTGCCACAAAAATGTAGTAATAATGGGATAGGCTGTGAAGTGCATGTTTGTCAATTGCATTCAAGTTCTCAGATAACCACAGTGATGGTCCCAGTTTAAGGAGTTAGATAAGCAGCACAGTGGTATTTTTTGTTATTTGACGTTTGATCTTGAATTTGAGAATCAGCTGTGGACATTTCCTGAGAAGCAGCAAGTTTCTACGTATTTTGTGATCTGCAAATAGTCTCATGCTGAGTGTGCATATGTGATTGGAGCTGATTCTTATCAGTTCAAGTTTTGAGGGAGCAGCACATTCAGAGGTCCTCTGATGGGGAGTAAAGATTTTCAGATAAATACAGTATTTTCCTGGTGATGTACACTTGTGGCATCAGCTTAACGATGCTATTTTGAACTGGCTATAGGATAATGAAAACAGTGTTTCATGTTTCCTGAGTGTGGGTTACCAGCACTGCACTCCATATTTAGCTGTGAATACAAGGTGTCAGGATTAAGTTTTCCTTTTCATCATATATGCAGTGTTCCTGAAGAAGTAAAGGTGCTAGAAATGAGCTCTAAAAATCACCAGTGCCTTACCACTAGATAGAGGTTTCTGAGTTGTTTCCAACTTCCATAACTTCTCTGGCTCCAGTTTTAAAAATAGTTGAGCTGGATCAAGGATTAGGAGTCCTGTATTTTTATTTGCTATTTCTGACTGTTTTAGCTGACTATAAGTGAACAGATTAAGCACTGTCTGTGAGAGGTAGCCAACACTCTATATATGGACCACAGAGGAAATTAATCTGTTTATTAAATACAGTGTAGAAGTGGAATTTGTGTACTTTTGTCTCTATGTAACTGTGAACCAGCATTATTGGTGCAGATTCTGTTTAGTGGGGTAAGGGAGAGGCTTTTTGCAGAGCAGATTGGAATAAAATCCAAAATACTTTTATCTACACAGTGCTAATGGGTCTGAGGTTTTATAAGAGCTGTGTTACTTGTTCTGCCACCTGATTTCTTCCTTTATAGCTATTTCATTTGTTTCATTAGATCTGGAACTTCTAGCTTCAGCAGTGATACTGTAAAAGAGAAGATATAAAATGTCAACTCTATGTGTTGTGTTTGGGGTGTAGAAGAAGGGGTTTTTTGGTTATTTTTTTGAAATCTCTGCCATCTTTCCCTTTTTTGCAGAATCTTTCTATGGATCCTCAAACTGGTGAAAATACTAATTCTCAGTTTTTCTACATCTGTCCACATGTCAGTGTAGAAGTGAAAACATTGTTCTAGTTGTCAGTCTGATTCATGAGCATTCACCTTGGCTTAGGTGGGAGGAGGAAGAGAATATGTTATTGTGAAAGAAAATGTTTGAGCTCCTCAGTAATAAAGTAAACATAGCTTGCACTTAAGCAGGAAGAGTGTTGGTGGATAATAATGGTAGAATTACAGTTTAATTGGTTGACTGTAATAAGCATTAGTGTTTGGCAATGTGTTATTTCCATTTAGAAATGCAAGGATTAGATGGCTCAGCAAACCATGGAGGAGGAGAACCAAACCAGAGAGGTGAAACCAGTCCTGGGTTAGTGGCAGGGCTGGATATTCTCCTTACGGGAATTGTTGCGAGATGCCAGGGAGGTGTGTGAGCAGGAAAGGTTTTTGCACATAATTTGCAGCTCCCAGAAGCAAAACCTTTGATGATCCATGACACCTTTGGATGGAACATGAATGGTATCTCTGCTGCAAAGATTCCAGTGAGGATATCAGGAGATCTAGGCTCCTAAATAAGTCTATACATAAATATATAAACCCAAACATATACAGGCATGAAGGATGTTTATGGTTCCTTTGTCTGCATGTAAATATGTGACATGTAAATAAATATTTTGGTTTTGGTTTGGGTAAGAGACTGAAGTGCAATTTCCTGTTCAAAGAGGCATGATCACGGAATTCAAAAATAGGGTTTACTCTAGAGAGAATAGCTAAATACCTTCTATTTCTGATGGTCCTTTTTTTTTTTAAATTAACAGATATAATAACTATACCCTTGACATTATTTTTTCTATAATTCAAATCATGCTGCTTAGGCTTTGCTAACTATCTCAGGTTGATAACTATCATCTTGGTTCTGAAGGATAAAATCTTAAACAGTCTAAATATGTGGGCAGGTGAGGAGCTGTAGATATTTATCTCAGCAGCCATGTATTTTAACTTCTAAGATTTGTGTTGTGTCTGTGAGCTTTAATTTCAGAGCAGTGTCTGTGAGACCGTTTTTAACTTTATTATTTTTATTAGTTGCTCTGTTTATTTCCTGGTATCTTTTCAATTTCATGTTCTTATATTTCGTTAGTTTTGGTCTTTTCCTTTCTTTTAAGATTTTCCTAGTCTAAAGTTTATCTGGTTGGAGCTTTTGATGTGACAAACATTGAACAGCTTTACTATGCCTCATTACAGTAGAACTTGATGACTCTCTTACACATTCTTACTTGTAGCTCCATGGATTTGGCAGTAAATCATCGACTTTTTGACATTGATAACCAGAAGCTGCTGTAATATACCATTAGTAATTTTTGAACCTGACTCGAAAAAAAGTAATTTAAAAAGTTGTGTCTTGAAGGAGGTGAAGAGTAGGAGAGAGAAATGATGGCACACCAGTTCTGTGAAGACCAGAAGAGTGTTAAATGTAGTGAGTAAAATTCCTGAGACTGTCAGAGTAGCAGGAGTGTGCTGAAGGCAGGGATGCACAGTTTCAAGAGGCATGATGGCTCCTCAGAGAAGTGCAAAAATGGCTCTGAGTTAGAGGTCAGCAAAAGTAAACTGCCTTTCTGTCTCTCTTGTGAAGTGATAGGATTTGTCTTCCATTGTGTGTGCTTGGACCTGTACACTGTGCCAAAATTAACCCTAAGAATGTGAGCGAGAGGAGGGCACCGTAGATGGGTAACAAGGCAATGTTCCTGAGTCTCTAATAACAGTCTGAAGAGTACTTCATCTCTTTTTTTAATGATCTGGGATTATATTTGACTTGGAGTAACGAAAAGGTGGTGTTGCCAGATTGTCTTGCCTAAAGAGAAAAACTGCAAGTAGAATTGATGAATAAAACATAAGTAGTGGTGGGGCTGAGATTGTAGAAGTCCTATTTCCTGCAGTTAGCAAGCCTACTTCCTCTCTTCTATTTTGTTTTTAATTTCCATGCCTCATGTATCCTTTCAGTTCTTTATAAACTTCAAGAACTGAGCTAAATGGAGTCTTTGATGCTGGGGTAAAGGATTACATTTGCTAGTAAGAACAGATTAGCTATTTCTTTTAAAACAGAGCTGTCTTAAAAGATGTGAAGAGGGCTTTAAACTAAAGCTGGTGGGGGAGGGGAACTTCCATCCATCCTACTCCTACCAGTTTGCTGCTAGTGCCAGCAAGAGATGCCCAGAGCCTGGAGATGGATTGCAGGTCAGCAGGAGAGCTCCTGAAGAGTAGCACAAAGGAATTGTCCTCTAGGCAACGAGTCAGCTTCATTGCATCAACACACTGGAAGGAGGGGATGGCATCCAGAGTGACCTTGACAGGCAGGCCTCCTGAACTTCAAGAAGGTGAAGTGCAAGGTCCTGCAGATGGGTCAGGGCAATCCCGAGCACAAATACAGTCTGGGCAGAGAATGTGCTGACACTAACCCTACAGAGAAGTACCTGGGGATCTGGGTGGAGGAGGAGTACAGGACCCAGCAATGTACACTTCAGCCCAGAGAAAGTCAAATGGTGTCCTGGGCTACAACAAAAGCAGCATGACCAGCAGACCTCTGCTCTGCTCTGGTGAGACCTCACCTGGAGAAATGCATTCAGCTCTCAGGTCCCCAACTCAAGAAGGATGTGGAGATGCTGGATTGGGTCCAGAGGAAACCATGAAGATGACATGAAGGCTGAAGCACCCATCATATGAAGACAGGTTCACAGAAATTGAGATTGTTCAGCCTGGAGAAGAGAGGGCTCCAGAAGGCCTTATAGCACCTTCCATTACTAAAGAAGGCCCCTCAGAGGAACTTTTGGCAAGGGTGTGTAGTGGTAGAGTAAGGGGTAATGGCTTTAAACTGAAAGAGGGTAGATTTAGATTAGATATTAGGGAGAAATTCTTTACAGGGAGGATGATGAGGCACTGGAACAGGTTTCCCAGAGAAGCTGAGGATGCTCCATCCCTGGAAGCGTTCAGGGCCAGTCTGGATGTAGCTTTGACCAGCCTGATCTAGTGGAAGGCATCCTTGCTCGTGGTGAGACACCTAGATGGTCTTTAAGGTCCCTTCCAATTCAAACCATGCTATGATTCCTGAATGAATTGCTTTTTCACCCAGAAAGTAGTGTCAAGTTCAGTTGTCAAGTTGCTAAAGATCAAAGTGGGCACTGGTGAACAGCTTGTCCCTTAATTACTGTCATTTTCCCCATCTTTGTACTCTTGTAGTGTGCTTGTGCTTATGCACACACTAAGATAAATGCAGGATAAGCGTTTGTCTTTCTTAGATGGGGTAGCTGGAAAGGAGTTTATTTGTAGTGTTTGGTTAATTGAAAGAGGCTTGCTGAAGCTACTTAGTCTTAAATCAGATAGTTTATCTTATGCTCATAAAAGAAGCTATGGCAGAAATCACAGGCATAGATGTACTGTAGTTTCTCTTTCTGTAAAATCAGACCTTATTGTGGTCTGGCTGAAGGCCACCAGGTAGACTTAAAAATATCATTAAAAATGTCATGAGGACTGTTTATGAGTATTTAAGTTTGGCCCTTCCCAACCTTGTGTTGAGAGCATGAATAGTAACTCTCTGAGGTTGTCCCAGTCATGAGGCAGGACAAAGCCTCTGTGGCACCATTCTGTTTCTGAGCAACACATACAGTCAGAGGTGTGTGGGATTTATTGTTTTTTTCTTCTCTTAAATCTAGAGAGGTTTGCCTACAAGATGAAAAAACTGATATGATCTCCTATTAAGAATACAAAGTATTTGAAAACTAATTTTCCATTATGTTTCCAAATCCTATTCAAACACCCTGTCTGAATCTGAGCTAGTTCTTCTTCTCATCTTTCTTTATATAGCTTTCCTCTCTCTTGTTTCAGCATTGAGTTTACCATGGTTTTTGCACTTCTCTGCTACGTATGAAAAAACCCAAGGAAGAACATTTAACTTCACCTGCTCTGGTCTTTAAGGGTGTGATGAGTGGTAATAAAACCTTTCTTAATTTAACTTTGACGTCTGTCATTGTTGGAAGTATACTGAATTGAATTATCCCACTAAGCATATGTGAAAGGAAGTTACATGTACAGCTATGGACTTCAGGCATTTTATTTAGAATTTTTTTTTCCTGTAACAGTAGTGCCATTGGTTAATTTAGGGTGTTTTAATTTTTCCCAGATCCTAGTGTATCATGAAGTGTGAAAAAGTGTACTCTTAATTTTTAGGAGGGTCCATAGGACCTCACCTAAGGCTGAACAATTTCTTTGAGAATTCCTATGAGACTCTTCCTTTCTCTTACAGTCTCTGTACAGAAGTAAAGGCTGCTAGTTGGGTCCTTGTCTGCATTCAATTAATTTTAGCTGATTTTTAAGTTTCAGTTGTTTAGAATCTTTGTCTCTGGAACTTTACTGGCAGTGATAGCCCATATGGTGTAGAATAACAGATAACTTTTTGTGCACATCTTGCCTTTGTTTTGTTTACATAGTTTTGTTCTGTAGCAAATGTTTCTCATGTTAATGAGCCTTTTCTCCAGGAACTTGTGTGCTGCATGAGAGTAATTTATTTTAGTTCCCAACTACAAATGTCTTGCTGTTTCAACAACTACTGCTTCATCTCTTTCAGTCACTGTCATGGGTATGAGCTCCCAACCTCTTATGTCAGGGTTCTGAGACGAGAGCCCAGTTAGGAAATGATCTTTCAACACACAGTGCCATATCACATACCCTGGTGTTATTTTTAGTGGTAAATTGTTAAGTCAATGATGTAGGTATTTCAGATTTCGTTTTTTTTAGGGTTCCAACTAGAATCATAATTTGTAAAAATGGGATTGTTATCCATCTAGTCCAAGACAGTTATAAGAGCAAAGTATTTTCCTGTATGTTTAATTATAGTAACATATGGTCAAATAAAGTTACTTTTTTACTGCAGTGGATTCTTGGAACTCAGTGTAACTGACCTTGGCTTCCAGACTGTAGAAGTCACTTGAAAGAATGTATTAATAAGGAGAGAACAGTACTAATTTTCATGTGTATATACTAAAAGGCACTAAAAGTGCCTCTGGAAAGTTTCCAAACAAAAAATAAAATAGTTTCTCAAGATTTTCCCAAAAGTCTGCATCTCCTCGTTTCTCCTATCAGAAGCTGGATTTGAATGGAGCAGCATAAGGGTGAAGGATCAGTAAGATAAGGTGTAGAGCTCCTGCTGCTTTAGGCTTTGCTGAAGAAAACCAGCTCATATGGCATCAGAATACACCTCCAGACATCAGCTCTGTCTTTAAAACTGGACTTTGTTTCAAACACGAGTTTGAACCTTGTCTGGCATGTAGAAATTTGTAAGCAGTGGGGTAGCAGGCAGGAGTTGCCATGGCAGGATGAAGTTTTCTTGCCTGTATCTTCCTGGATTTCTCTCCCTTCCTACCCCTTAGGCCAAGTCCAATACACACTTTCAGCTCTGTCCCAGAACCATAATTTTGAGATAGGACTGGCTTTTTGAGATGGGTATGATTTGTGCTTAATATGGATGTAAACATTTCACTGATTATGCCTTTTCAATACTCAGCTGTTGTCCTTGATGATTTCTTAGAAATTTCTTAGAAACTTTTAGGATCTGACATGGCTAAAATTTGCAGCTTGGGGGTGTAGGGGGGAGTGGATTATGTCCTGTCTAAAACACTTCAAGTAGCAACTCTAATCCAGGGCAGAAAAGATAATCCTCAACAGGCCTGTAATAACTCTATTAAGAAGCTGTGCAGTGAAGGAAGAAAATGTTTCTGCTTTTCTTTAAAAACATAGCACCATGAAAGTTTATGCCGTGGCTGGTGAATGTTAAATTGATCATTTTGCACTGTTGTAGCTGATGCTGTGCAAATTCTCATCATGTCAATGTGCTGGACTAGGATGTGTGTATCACAGCAAGCTATCAAGGTACCTGTCTGCATCAGTATAGAAAATAAAATCTCTACTGCCAAAGATAAGTCTGTGTGGTGTCTGTAGATGTAAAATCATGTCTTTCAGCCCAGTATCCTTCTTGAGATGATTAAGAGGGAAGGATGGTGGTTTCTACTGGAGAATACTCTCGGTTTTAGAGGGCAAGTCTGGCTACTTGCTTTGTACTGAAGGAGCACTGCATCTGTTCTCAGCTTGACTTTTGGTTAACTAGTGGTAAATCAGCCTGATGTAGTGGACATTATTGTAAAATAATACACTTCAATATCCATATTGTGAAATGCTGCAACAAGAAGAAACATGTTGACATCCTCTCTGAAGCCTCCTCTACATGTTTTAGGCAGAAATAATCTGGCCCTGCGTGAATGCATGCATAACTAAGATTTAATCCCAGAACTGATTAAGTTGCAAAGAACAAACTTGTAAACTTTGCGAGTAACATACAACCATTTCCCCCCTTCCTCCTGTTCTTCTCATGCAAGAATTGCAGGTAAAAGAGGCAAGAAAACTTGCAAGCTGCCAGTGGCTACATGGTATTAAAACCTTTACAGTCTACTTGTGCTATATGTGTAATTCTCAAGTTCTGCGACGAAGAAACAAACCAGAGCTTTTCACCCATTGTACTTGCTAGCAACACAAGGAATAGCTTTCAGGTACAGCTTACTGTGTTGCACTTTTAAACCGTTGGAATTTTGCATGCAATCCAAAAGGCTTTATATTTCTGTCTGTTTTGCTCTTATATCAGGAAAGAATGAGATAATGCAGAAGGTGATTCTCCAATTTTCATTTCCTTCTGTCTTTAGAAGGTTTGTAATAATGTTGCTGTGTACATGCAAATGATGTTAATCAGGAGATTTTGGTGTCAGCTTTGTCAACGTTTACATTCACTTTACACACTGAATTTGCATTTGAAAAGGCCTGTTATAATCAACATTTAAGGGATAACATAGTCAAATTTACATTTGATTGAGTAGAAATGTTAAGTAATTTTAGCTGAGCTGTTGCTAGGAAACAAGCCAATGTTTTTGTATTTTTTTTCCCTTAATCCATACTGTCTTTCTATCGGCAATTCATCTGGTAATACAAGAACACCAACACCCAAACAGTATAACTTAGATCTTTACTACATTTCTAGATTTATAGTTTTCCTACTGGTTATAACTTAAGGTGAAGTTTTGGAGAAATTCTCTTATAAATTGTTTAGCAGTCACCCATGACTACTTTTTGTGTGTGTGATCAGAGGTAGGATCAGCTGTTTGACTTTTTAAAAAACCCATAAATTCTATATCTCCTTATGATAAGCTGTCTCTTAGGAAGTACACTAATGCATTTCTTTTTCTGTGGTCAATGTTTATAATGTTAGTCACCATTCAAAGAACATCATGCAACTGCCCAAGAATTCAGCAGAGTTTTGTGTGTGACCTCTCAGTGTTTTTGTAGTACACTGGTTTTGTCCTTATCTTGGGTGATCATTTTGGTAACTGTGTTATTTTCATTCAAGTGAGCAAAACGAATTGAAGCTGCAAAAGGAAATCTTCCGATTTTGGATATGCTCTGGCTGTCTGTTGTGCATCTTTTGGAACTTGTAGGAGGACTCCACAGCTTGGCACTTCACAGCAGTGTTCATCTGGCAAAAATGCTAATTAAAGGGAAGAATAGTTCCTATTCATATCAGTCCCAAAGCATTTCAAGTGCATTATCTGTGTGGCGCATATAAATGTGGCGATCCCCTGAAACTTGCTACAAGGCAGTTGAAGAATGTAGCTCCTTACAAGGCCAAATAGAGGCTCTCTTGCCTCCTTACCCTGCTGAACCAGGCAGAATGCAATTTTACTGTAGATATATGGTCCTTGTCACTTCATGTACCTCAAAGCTTTGCTCAGGGCAGTCAGTCAGAGGCTGGTGACCTCTCTAGACAAAGCAGTTCATGAGCATCCCTGGGCACCCAAACTTCTGCAAACCCAGGAAGTGGGCTGGCCTGATATTATCCCCTTTTAATCCCTCCCAAAAGCAGTGGTTATTCTTATCTTTCCACCTTCATGGCCAAGTGAAGTGGGCAGGTGGGCTTCTACCCTGTGTGCAGAGCTAAAAGTCTCAGTGTGGTGTGTAAACCCCGCAGCTTTCTGGCCAGGGTAAGAAAGCTACTGAAATTAATCATACTGATGGTAGTTTTGGAGCTACTATTATTGGAGCATTGCTTAAACAGCACAGGCATTCCAGATCCATGCTGCAGGAAAGACTGCAGATTCCTTATATTTTTATGGTCTCCCAGTGGTATGGGCTGCATTCCTCAGATTCTAAGTAATCCATGCATGTGCAAAATACATATTATAAAATCTGATCAGGCAGGGCCTACGGTCAGAGTGGAGCAGATGTGGGTTTCTTTCAGTTCTTGGCACCTGTTGTGTTCCTTACTGGAAAATACTGATTGAAATAGCTTTTTCTCACAACTTGTTTTATATGTCTTAAAAAAAAATAAAATAAAATATTTGCCTCTGGGGTGCAATGTGGTTGGAAAGAGAGCTCAAGCAGCTAATTCTCATTTGCATACTCCTAATTTTCAAGTGTTGGTAGTTTTGAACATGCATTTCTTCAGCAGCTTTTGGAGCCTCTGACTCTAGGAAGGAAAGTGAGCAAATCTGAACAGAGTAAGGAGGAGGACTCTGCTATGCAACTTGGGTGTGCATGCACAGGTGAAACCTCATGTGTCTCAGTCCTTCTTTCTCTCTCTTCAAGGCATAACTTATTGTGTCTTTCTTATTATGAAGTTTTGGTGGAGACTGAATGCACTTAGCCATTTACAGGAAGTTTCATGCTGACAGCTCTATCTCCCTGTAGGGAAACTTAGAGCCTCAAGATGTGGCCAGGGTCTCAGGTGGGATGCATAACAAAAAGCAGAACCTTTCACTTGGCAAAAGTGCCTAGTAGTTCTGTTCAAGTATTACTTTAAGTGATTGTTTTTTTCCAGGAAACTTTAATATCTTCCACTGCTCCCATGTTTTATGTACAGTACTCAAGAAGCATATGCACTTGCCTTTTGGGATGCTGTCCTTTGAATCTATGATCTGTAGGATGTAGTTATGTAGTGAAAGGTCACGGTGTACTGCTAGCTTGTGCTGAGTGGATGCTTATGACTCATGTACTTCTGTTAACAGGTGTGGAGTTTTGTTTTGTTTTATCCCTGAATAGTGCTATACTAGAGATTGAAGCACTGTCTAATTTTACAGTCACAGAAGTGCGCAAAAAAAATGTTCTTGTCTGATAATTCTAGATACCAAACTTTTATTCTGGGTCCTGGACTGTGTTTTTTGTCATACTTGTTTGTCTGTTGCCCACCACTTTTCTGGGAAAGGAGAGAATAACCTAATAATGGATGCACCAATGCAAATCGTGTTGTAATGTTCTTCCTTAGATAGGTTGCGTGACCCAGCAGTCTCATTAAGAAGGTGAGCTTACTAGTTCACCTCTTAATTTCTGTATTAGTAAAGTTTCTCTGTCCAATGTTTTTTTAAGGTTGATCTAAGTACAATCTCTGAACCTCTTTATAGCTCTTTTCCTGAGTACAGAGCAGTGCTTTCACTGATGTGTTCACTGGGCGTTATCTTCAAGAAGGAAGCCCAGGACCTGCTATGTGTGTTTTACTGCCTGTATGTTACTATATACTTGTAGAGCCATTTATTTTATTACTTGCTGCTTTGTTTTAGTTTCAAAGAACTCTCCTTGTATTATTGAGGTTGCTTACTGTCAAGTAATGCTAAGAGATTTACTTTCTACCAGTGACTAATGTCTAATTGTGTTCATTGTGTTAAATTTCCCAATGTCTGTAGGCACCTCCTTCATAAGAGTTTCCAGTGATGGCTCAGTTGATACCTGCTGGCAGCCAGAAATTTACATGATTTTACTAAGGCTAGTTTCTTTTGTGGGTATCCTATCACAGAATGAATAAAAGGACAGCAGCAGTGGATAGCCAAAGGGGACTCCTAATGCAGTGGAAGAAATTAGTCTTGAATGTTTACTGCATTCATCAGGTTTTTAGGAGTAATGACCTACTGGATTTACTATAACTTTAAATGTGGGGGAAGCAATTTTTAAAAAATATTTTTATGAGTATGCAGTTTTTGTATCTCATCAGAGTACGTTATGTTGTATTATGTTAAGCCTCTTCACTGGATGTAAACATCATTGTATAGCCCTAGAAGTGAATAGTTGTATTACTTGATGTTTAATTGTTAACAGCAATTAAAATATATCATGAAACTGTGTACAGCTCAGAATATCCAACGTATTGTGTTTGAATGGTTGCAACATAGTCTAACATGAAAGCAAAGGGATTTCAAACTTACGTCCCCATAAAATATTGCAGCTTAATGGGTATGAAAGACACAGTTTACCCGCTTGAACTCTGATGAGGCAACATCAATATTTCTGCTAGAAATAGAAGTATATAGAATCTATCTTCATGGCTACTGCGGGGTGTGCAAAAAGAAAAGAGAAAACTTTTAATCTCACTTAAACCCCAGAGCTGACCTCTCCAAAGCTGTCATGTACACTATTAATACTACAGGGAGGTTGTGCTTCACCACAGTCTTCAGTTTATGGGAGGGGGAGAAGACTGGTTATTGAAGGCAGGTATGTTGGCTTCATTGTAATGATGGAATTCTATCTGTGGATGAGATGACAAGGAAAATTATATCACTTTTAATAATGTTCAGTTGATAGGTTTTAATGATCTTCTAGGACTTCTTGTGACACTGCAGCTTTTTCCTTAGAAGGCAGCACAAGGTTTTGAAAATGGCTGATAATTTGTACGTGAGTACTGAGACTAGTCTCAAAAAGGAACGGGAGTGGACAGAAAGAGTACTTTTTGTTCTGTCTTCATGAAGTTGCAAAACCCTGTTCACCAGGTGTTTACTGTATTCAAAACTGATGTGAATTTGATTTTGGCTTCTTAAGATATTACTCAATTTTTCAGCTTCATTCAAAAGTATATTCTGCCAACTTATGTTTTAATGCTAGATGTGTGTGTGTTTTATGACATAATGCTATGTTAAGTCAACATCATAATATTTGTTCCTTTGTAGGAGCTCAAATTATAATCTGAACTTCTTTTCTAAGAGGAACAAAGTGGCTGAGGTGGTTGCTGAACTTGATATTGCTAAATCATTATTTGTCATTCTCTTGCTGTATTTCCAAGAGAGTGATTTTGGGCACCCTGCTATGAAAATGGTTATTTAACAGTATTTTTATATTGACTTCCTATATGAGGCTGTCTGAAAGCATGCTGCAAATGTGAAATACCCCCTAGCATGTATGTAAGAATTGTATTTTCATACCCATGTAGCAGAAAAGGCAGCCTTTTCAATTACCTGCTCTTTGGGGAGCTCTCTTGCATGAGATAGGCTGCTGCCTGCCCTGCCTCTGCCTTGGTGGAGAGGGACAGTTCTCTCTGTCCCTCCTGCCTTGCTGATGCACTTGAATTGCACTGTTGGTGCTGGTGTGTGAAAGGATGGCAGAAACATGAAGTGTGAGAATGAATGACAAAGTAGAGCTCCTTTACAGAATGTGTGTCCCTACAAATGCAGCAGTTACTGCAGATGTCCAGACTTTGAGGGGAAGGACGTGCTCTATGGCTCTGTGGCTGGAGGCACAGTATGGCGTCTAGTCAGTGATGATGATCACTTTGAGGAGCAGGAGTAGGCTTAGTCCAGCAGCTTGTCTCCTGTATATCCTTCTGGATTCTGGACTGGCTGCTCCCTGTGTTTTGATGCATATCACTGCTATGATGCTATGGGACAAAGAGTGTTTAATGTTTTTCTTCCGATCTTGGCTATAGAAATGAACTGAACCACAGCATTCTGCCTGACATCATCTCATGACTGTACTGCCTCACATTTCTAATGCTTGGTTAGGGCGATGATGAGTCAAGGTTTTTTGTTCCCTCTACAACCAACTGTTTGTGTGCCTCCTGAATGAACTGGAAAAAAGAGGATTATTGAAATAGTTAGTGTTGGAGCTGGCACGACTCTTGTGTCAATGAAATTTCAACTACTCGGCTGTACTTCCATCTCCAGCCCAGCAGAAAAATGCAAACAATCCTCACTCTGGAGTCTAGTTCTTATGTATGAGAATATATAGGAGACCTTGATCTCAGACACGTGGGAGTCTTCTGAGTTGGCACCATCACTTTCTGTCCTTTAACTAGCCACATAAACTTTTCCCTCTTTGTGCTGATTTTCAGATCTTTAAGGAGAGTATCTGCTAAGCTGCCAGCTGTGCCACGTGTATTAACTGCCTCTGAAGCAGAGCTAGCTGGGGCCTCAAGCCTTAAACTGAATAACAGTCCTGTCAGAGTATCTCCTTTTGATGGTGTTTACTTCTGGATTGACTCTGCAAAAATTATGCTTCAGCCCAGAAGCACCAGGTACCAGGAAGATGTTGGTGGAGTTTGTTACTCAGTGTCCTCTCTCCTGACTCCTGGTTTCCACACTTTCTCTGGGTCTGCTCTGTAATCTCCAAATCTTTGCAACAGATACCACTTATAGACGTTTTAAGGCTGATTGTATCCAAAGTTGCAGAGCTGAATTGCAGGGCTGCAGAGATAACGTTTCCCTCCCTCGGCTGCTTGCTGCCTCTGGGAACCAAGTTTGGGATCTTGTGAAGGCAAGAAAAGTACCTGTTAGGCTGGTAGGGCTTCCTGACCTGTGCTGTGCCTGGAAAGAGCCAGTGAGCTCTAAGGCACCTAGGAGATTGGGAACCTGTGAGAATTGGCTCACAGGTTGTCTGGCATTATGGAAGTATGTCAGCTGCCTCTCCTCAAGCTGTCCCCACTGGATCATCACTATTAAGACTATTAAGATAACTCAGTCCTTTATATTGGAAGGAAGTCATGTAGGTCCAGCTTCTTCCTCAAAGGGACCACTGAGTTCAGGTGAGGTTATTATGGTAGTGTCCAAACAGAAGTAGCTGTCTAAATTGGTGAAGATGATCTTTTAGTGTATTGTAGCTCTTGCCTTAAAACATAGCCCTCAGACCTCTCGGTGTCTGCACCTGGGGCTGCCTTTTGCTAGTTCTGAATGCAAAAGCAAAAAAATACCAGTCTCAAGGAATTGCCAAGCTTTGATACTACCTCTTGTTTTTCTAAACCGAAGTGTTCAAACTGGTGGTGGCCTGGCACAAAATGAACTGCCTGTTTGTTCTAGCAAATAATGTAATACAGCAACACCTACAGTTTCATAAAAATTACTTACTTTAACAGGTTTTACTTTAAGACTGAGAATTTTTTTTTCAGACTTCATTCTGATTGTACTCTCCCATGTCTGGCATCTGTTTCAACTTTTGCAAGTGGATCTCAGTTTTGTTGGTGTTGGTTGTAGCTGTGGTGATGCCAAAAGCAGCCAGAAGCACAGTGCCCTCTCCAGTCCCCACGGCACCAGCAGACAGTGGGTTGTCAAGGTGATGTGTCAGCTGTGGCGTCTCAGCTTCCTCAGGCAGGCTGCTCACATTTTAACTGAGTTGCTCTACAGCAAATGTTACCTGTAGCACAGCCTTGTCAGTAAAACACTGCTCTGTAGTAGAGAATCCTCAGTGATTAAATGGCACAGATAACAAATGGAATGTAGATTTCAATTTTGGGGTTTTTTAGATGAATAGAGCCAAAATTAGTGCTCTGGTTCATTCAGCTGGTGGGTCATTGTTCCTGCCACTTGTGTGGAGCAGAATGATGAGAGGAGTTGCAAAACTATGCAAGTGGGCTGGAGAAAACTGAACTGTAGGGGATTCTTCAGTGCTCTGCCTTCATTGCTGCTTTTATTCTAAGCTTTCTGCACTCTTTTGGGTTGTCATTGAGAAAGGCCATTAAAAATTGCACCTAGAGCATAAAGTCCCTGCCTATCAAAGTCCCTGTCAGCGTGCCTTCCAACAGCATGTAAGCCCTTTTTTGTTGGAGGATGATGGTGTTCTGTTTGTGGCTAGATTTCTTAATTATTTTTTAAAGCTGATTTTGGAATATTGCCAGTAGAAATCTGTTTAAGGGAACTGTTAAAGTAAAACAGAAAATCCCTAAATTTAAAAGCTAGGAGCTCCCCCTGCTTGCTGTGGCTCCCTGGCTGCCTGGATTGTAGGTCCTGTTGCAAATGCCCAGTAAAGACAGCATGTGACCAAAAAGTAGAGCTGGCTTTGGCCTTCTCCAGGGTTGTGATGACACAACTGAAAAATGAGAAACTTCTTCAAATTACTAGCGGGTTCTGAAGCTGTGTCGGGTAATTTTCTCCATTCTGATTTTCTCCATTGTTTTTTTTTTTTTCTGACCCTCTGTGCCCAGTGGGTAGCATGGGAAGCTGCCCACTTTGTTACCCACAGTCCAGCTTGTTGGAAACATTTCAGCGCGGTTGTGGCACCCTTTGTTCCTCAATGTGAAATAGTTCAGCTCCCCTTTGGTCTGGGGAGGTGAAGGCTCTGCTTTCCTGCTTGGATATCTGCTGTCTTTGCCAGCAAAATGTTTCAGGCAGAAACTAGTGTTTTACATCTTTTACATATGCAGACTCAGAGTGTTCTGAGCTGGAGAGGACCCTGCAGGATCATCAAGTCCAGCTCTTAAGTGTATGGCCCCTACAGGGATTGAACCCACCACCTCGGTGTTACCAGCACCATGTACTGCAACAAGCTTCTTTGCAGCTCACATTATTTAATGTGCTGATCCACAGCTGTATCCTCTGCCTGCAGCACGCCGTGCCAAAGCTGCCCCACTCGACTGTCCTTGGCAGCACCTGAACTTCTGTGGAGAGCTGGGGATGGAGGTGAAGCCTCTTGACAGCAAAACGAGCTTATTAAACTTAACGCGGTGCATCACCTGCGGTTCTCTGCTCACCCGTGTCCCTTTCCCTGCCCGCATTTCCCTGCCAGCCCCTTTCCCGGGGCGCCCCCGCGTGGCGGCCGCGGGCAGCGCCCGCTCCGCGCCCGAAGCCGGGATCTCTTCCCCGCTGCTGAGCCCAGCTTTTCGCTGCGGCCGGTAATAATTGGGTTTTCGCTTTTTGGCTTCGTAGTTCGTGAAGCGGCCAGTGAAGAAAAACACCGTTGGAGATTTATTCCCCTACCTTTCCAAACAAACGGGTCTCAGAGAGCCGGGAGCGTGTAATTTCTGTGCCTTGGAATGCTCGTTATATTTTGCCCTTGTCTGATTTATTGCAGTGCCTGTGCTAGGTATAAATATTAAAACAATTTTTCATAAATTGAGCATTGCAAAGGCGACATCTGTTTTAGATAACAGGGGTTTTGAGGCTAAACTTTCACTGTACAGTTCATAAACTACACATGAGTCTTAAATCCCTTTCTTTAAACTCAGGTTTTTCCCTCTGTTGTTGAGTGGGCTGACACTTGCAGTATTTTGTTGAGTATTCATACACTCTGTCGTGGCTCTGTATGTTTCTGGAGCTGAAATGTTAAAATTCCCCCAGCTCATGCATGGCGTGAGGATGCACTTTAGAATGGGATTGCTGGGTCCCGTACTACTTTTATCTCCTGTGGCTCTGATGCCATTTCATGAGGTGTTTCCTTGGTCAGAAGGCCAAGTACCATCATTGTGGTAGGTTTTATGTAGCTGTGGTACCACCATAAAAACTGACACAGCACTCCCCAGTTCCTTAGTTACACTGAAAACATACTAAAGAGAAAAGCCTCACGGAGTTTATTAAACTGAATCACAACATGCAGCTTGAAAATAGGAGTAAAGGCTCTGCTTTCCTTTGTCTCCTTTACAGGAAAAAATGGGCAGATGGATTGACAGTTCAATATACTGTGCGTTCTTCTTCAGATTTGAACTTCTGTAATAGAACAAGTGTTTCTGTCACACTCCGTAATCCTGCTCTCCCATGAGGTATCTCGAGAAACCTCAGAAATGGCATATCAAAATTGTAAACCACAAAGCATAACCCTTAATATAGCCCTGGGGCAAACCTCTGTCTTCTGAATTGCATGGCACAATGGAGATGATAGAAGAAGAATGTTTTGCCTTGGAGGGTTTTTTCCTTCCCTTTTTCAAGCTAGTTCTAATATTTACAGTATCTCTGTTCTCTGCAGGTTTAATTGAGTCAATTAAGATTCTTAGACTCGATTCCCCCAGGTGTAGGTTAAAAGTTTCTCTTTATTTTCTTTTTTCTTCTCCCCTCCCTCTTGCTAGCTGCTGTTTCTTGTTCTTGGCTGGTTACAGAGGAAGCAGCTACCTGGGATTTTGGTACCATTTGCAAGGCTCCCTCTATTGCAGTGAGGTGATCTACTGTGCAGGCAAGCATGAATAACACCTGGCTTCACTTGCCTTTATTTCTGCTTCCTTTTATGCCCTTTACAGTATTTCACCTCTTTGAACTGTGTCTTCTGAGGGTTTTTTTCCTATGTAGAAAACAATCTCTTTGTTTCTCAATAGTCTTGCCTTCTTAAGGAAGGATTTAGGGGAAGATTTCTTCATAGTTCAAGAGCTGGAGTGGGTGTGCCTGTATTTCAGCTTTTGCCATGCTTAGCTCTGTTCCTTACAACACCATTACCCAAGAGCTAAATTGGTATATTCAAACCACTGTTGATGACCACTGGTGTTGAAGCAGTAGACCTTTCTCAGGCTGGCATTCTGTAAACCACATAATCCTTCAGATACTCTTGTTCTCTGGTTACTGGTGTCTCTCAGTTCTTCTGTGGCTTTTTGCTTTGCACTGGGGCCAGCTGAGAATGGCCAGGCACACCCACAGGCTGCATTTTCGTTCACATTCAGACATGCACCAGGCTCCTATTGAAGTGTGACTGTCAAAGGTTTCAGTTTGATTACTCTGAGGATGTTTGGTTGGCATCCAAGTCTTGTACATCAGATGGAATGCTGCCAGCGAGCATTTCCTTGGAAGCCCAGGGTGAGAAATGTCGTGACTCTGGGTACCAGGAACATTTTCAGTATAGGTACACAGAAAAGCACTTTTTCTTCTCCATTTGGCACGAAGACTGATGATTGTTCTTGGTGTTGCACTTTGTATGTTACTCTTGTCTTTAAATGATTATTTTACACCAGTCACAGTATTTTAAAATATGTGCTCTTAGAACCCCATGGCCACTCAATTGTGGAAAAAACAAACTCACATATGGTTTTCAAGAAAGTGCTGATTTAGGTATTGATGCTCATTTGGATTACCTGAACTAATGGCTGATATGACAAATTTAGCTGGCAGTAATGTAACTTTTAAAGGAGTATTGATGGGAGTCCATGTTCTAATTTTAATCCCAAAATTAGCATCATAAAATCAACCATGGCAGTATTCTTAGTTTATCCAGTAAGTCAAGGGAATAGTAGTAATTATAATGATAATGATGATGAGGATGATGATGATGTTTGTAACTTAGAGCCTTGTTTCAGAGCCAAGTTAATGCCATGCTTTCTGTTACTCTGTCTTTGGCTATAGATTTGGGAACAGCTTGCTCCTCCTTGCTTGCCTTGTATAGACAAGACTAAAGAGGGTATTTGGTAAGTTTGTTACTGGGTTGGCAGGCGAAGGTGTGATAACTCCGCTCCACACAGAACTACAGCAAGATTCAGTGCCCACCCTGGCAGTGGTTGTTGTGTGTATTAAGATTCCATAGGTTGCCATGTTCTGGCTTGAAGGGGTCTTCTGTACGAATATGAGCTACTCCTCAAATATTGCAAGGGGTTAGGTGTTTCCTGTGTCCCAGGAAAGCAAGTCACAAAGCATGGAAATCAGAAGGGTTCCCAGCCTCAGCACCTACACTGTTGAAAACTGTTATCAGTGACAGCTGTCAAAGTGAACAAGCAAAAGTACGTCTCTGGAGGATTTCTCCTTTTTATGGTTATGGTTTTTCACTGTGGCAAAGCTGAGCTGCTAGCAATCTAGACAATCTTTCTCACCCACACAAAATAATTTACATTGGAAAAACCTGCAAGATATTCAAGTCTAACTGTTAAGCTGGCACTGCCAGGTCCACCATTAAACCCTGTCCATAATGAAGATTGGCAGAGCTTTACAGTGTATTACAAAAAACAAAAACAAACCCTGCCTGATTTTGAGCAAATGATAGACTGGAATGTCTTTATGTGAATGTCAGGAAGCAAAACCTGTACCATCTGTTTAGAGCTTTAACTTCACTCACTCTCAAATTCGTAGGAGTTAGATGACTTCTGGGGAAAGAGAGGTATAAACACTGTGCAGAGAGTATGTGTGGGAATCCACAAGGGGAAAGATAAACATTTGCATTTAGTACTGCTGTCTTGTGTGCAGCCTTTCATGTGTCATGAATGACAATGGGCATGCTCAGAAGTGTGGTGAGGTTGGGTGGGTTTTGCCTCCTTTGAGTGAGGCAGGAAGAGGTTCATGGCTGTGTGATGTGGGTTCTTCTGACTCTTCTTGTTGTGGTGATATCTCACATCAAGAGAAACCATTGTTTGTTGCAACTGGATGGCAAGTAATATTTATCTGTTTAGTGGGATTCCCTAATCTGTCAGGTTTGCTTTAAAATTTGCAAAGCCCTTTTTATTGATTCATTTATTTACTGGTTTTGGATTCCTGTTGCATAAGGGAAGTCTGAGCTCTTCCAAGGCTGACCCCATGCTCCTGAGGAATGAGTTGTGGGGTAAGAATTTCCTGGGCTTGATAGTGTGTTTGAGCAGCAGGAGTTTCAGCTCTGTTTGACATCCTTCTGTAGATAATCCCAACTCAGAGGCACAGATAAAAGTGACTATGTACAGCTGTGATTAATGTTTAGGCTTCAGACTAGTATTAGCTAGCTGTCTGTTCTTCCCTTGACTGTAGCAGCTGTTTCAAGTTTGAAATTTTTATTAAAAAACCCCAAAAACTTAACAGAATACTGACACCAAAATTTGATTTGCAGACCAGAGACCTTCACAATGTCTGAGTGTCTTGCACAGAGCTGGTTACAGGACTTCTTTACCCTAATACTTTCCTGAAAACATATATCTTCTCATTTTGAGCTTAATAGTTCTATTATCCAGTCATCTTAATACTTGCTAAGCTCTTCCAGTGGTCTATTATTCCTGTAACAATCTCACATCTCAATGTACAGTATTAAGAATTTGGACTCTTATGAATTAAAATTTGATTTTCTGTTATAGCCTTCCCACCCCACCATCCAGTAGCTTATCCATCTTGATTCCTTAGTCTTAAAAAAAAAAAAAATTAAAATAATAATTAAAAAAAAAAAAAATTCCCTCTCCACGATGTTGTTACTGTTGCAGGCATTCCAATAGTGTCTTCTGGACAGTTTTAGTTTCTCTCATGCTGATTCCCATCAGCAACGTTCTGCCATTTCTCTCTGTATCTCAGGATTTGTATCCTCACCAAATATGTCAGTAACTTGCTTAATACTATAAACCTTTAAAAGTCACATAATACATGTCTAGGGTCTGGTGTGGCAGTAATACTGCTTGAAGCCCATCTGCTTGGGATGACTCCTCACTTACAGGAACCATTTCACACTTGCAACTCTCCTTCTGTTTGTTCAGTTAGTAAACTGAATATTTGAGTTTAAAACTCTGTTTAAAAATTTATATATGCTGTAGTAAGATGTTAGCTGAGTAACTAGCATTGCCAAATGTTAGGGTAGGTGATTTAAGATTTCATGATGGATAGTTATTTTTTGCAGGTGAAAGGGGGTGTGTGAGAGAGAAAATGAAGGCTTGCAGGCTGACAGCAGCACGGGTGAAGCAAGTGGGTTTAGGCACCTTACTTGTCTTTGATAAAGAAATAATGTGGGTTTAACTTCTTACCCACGAAGAGCTTTGTTCCCCTTCCCTCTGTGCTGGTGCGTGGAGCAGAGTGCTCAGTGTCTGTGTTCTGTGCTAGTGATGGCCAGGAGCTCCTGGCTGTGCGGGATGTCTGTGCCTGGCTTGGCTGTGACAAAGGAAGCAGACAGAGTAGTCACCCCCTTGGCTCAGGCTGTCCATCCCTGCCTTGGCTGCTGCCAAGGAAACAGCCACAGTGCTTCATGTGCTAGAAGAGAATTGGTGTGTCTGGTCTCATGGGCTCCTTGTTCAAACAGAACTGCAGTCCATCCCCAACCCTTGGGGAAGATAAGGGGGCATGCAAATTTTGGGTGTGGAAAAGACTTTATTTGATGTTTAGGCACTTATCCAACAGGCAGCTGCATTTTTCTGGTGCCAGACTTGGACAGGCTGTTTTGGCACTGCTTGTGGAAGGTTTTACGTTGACGGCTGCAGTGTTCAGTATGTCTGGCTTAGGACAATATCTGTGCCATCAGATCTTCACTTCTGTTTGCTCAGGCAAGAGAGATGAGCACCTGTCAATATACAGCCCTTAGGACAAGGCTGCTTGCTGTGGGAGGATACTTTTTAGGGGTTGTTGGGGTTTTTTTTTTGTACTGCCTGTTGTACATCCCTGGATATCAGCAGAAGAACCTACTGTGGAGCTTCATTTGTGACTTAAATGTTACTGACTTTCTCTAAGGAAATTTATTCTCAAAGCAATTAGAAAGCTATTCAGTAGTCCTTAAGTCCGTATTGATTTGCATTAGTTATAGTATCTTTCTTGATATTTTTACATATAGAATGCTGCTTTCATCAATGTCAGTGTCAGGTTAATACACTAATTATTACCTATGTTACCTTTCTTTAAATGCTTTCTATGAGATTTTTAAAAACTTCTACATTCTTTGACTTGTTGGAAAGAAGTTTTTCACTAGCCAACATTAAAAAACGACCTGAGATGTTGCTTCAGGCCAATTCTTTCCATGTCTACAATGAATTGAGCTGCTGTATCTATAGCAATCAGGAGAGTTTCCAAAGGAAATTTCCTGAGTACTGCTTTGGAGAAGAGTTTTGGAGAGAAATTCCTAAAATGAAATAGCTTTCAGCAGAGTTTCTGCTGCACCATCTCCTGGCAATACCTTGATACAGGAGAAGCTCTCAGCTGTGTCAGGCCACATGGGGTGGTTTGTCACATGGCTCTGTCTTGGTGTTTAATCCCTAATGCTGTGTGGCATGCTGGACTGAACAGGAATTGGCAGTCACAATTGTCTGTGCTCCCTGCTCTCTCTCTACTGCAAATGAAATCCCAGTTCCTCACTTCATGTCAGTGTCGACATGAATGCTGTTTTATGAGCAGTGTTAAGAGACCAAAGAGAACTCTTACTGTATTTGTCAGCTTTAAGATGGTGTGGTTTTAGCATTTGTTCGTGTTAATAATTCTAGAGTTAAGAGCAGCCACGTGTCCCATTGCCAAAATCTTATTGTAGCTCTGAAAATTAAGGAGATAATAAAACACTTTCTCCTTGATCTGCCAGGAGAATAAATGTTTTTTACAGAGGTGCAGTTCTCTTCTGAACCTTCAGACAGACAAGTACACATTACTTTCTGAAAATATTTGAAGATTTTTTTTTCCACTAAATTCGGATGAATGTATTTTTAATTTATTTAATTTATTTCTATTAATGGATGTCATGTGAAATGGCTTGGCTAGTCTTGACATTGTTTAAAAAAGAAATACTGTCCCCAATGGAATTAATAAGACTAATTTCCATGCCACTGTTAAATATTATTAATCCTTAGAAACTCACATGCATTTGTTAAAAGAGAGGACCAAAACAAGTATCAAATAGCTTTGCCCCGGAAGACCAACAGATGTTTTGTTAAGGGATTTGTATGAAGATTTTTCTCCTGTTTCAGGTTTTGCCTTATTGCCATTTGCAGATTTTTTTTTTTTTTTTCATTTTACTGGTGTCTTTCAAGCCTTTTGTTTGAGTGATTTATAATTCTCATGCTCTTAACTTAATTAACTTAATCTTAAGTCTCGTGGCTGCTCTTAACTTAATTTGAAAATATCCTGTGAACAGGTATTGGGCATGTTCTTTTAGCTCTTTAACTTAATTGGGCAGTGAAATTAAAGAAAGTTTCCGAGAGTTAAAAGATGGTGGGGTTTCTCTTTTTTCCCCCCTTTTCAGTTCTGTTTTTTCTTGTTTCAAAACATTATTAGTTGATAATAATTTTGATAATGATGGAGTATTGTGGAGGGCTCATGACATTTTAAACTATTTAAGCTTACTTGAATTGCTGCACTACCTCCTTACCCCCATCACTCCTTCCCCCATCTCCGTTTCTCCATTTTCTCTAACTTCCTTGGGATATTTTTGTATCTTGTGCTCCAAAGTGCTGTCAAAGTAGATGTTCAGCTGCAGCAGGTCTGGCAGATACACACAAACTGATAATGGGCCTCTTATAATAACAAGTAGATTCAGCTCATGAATTTACACTTGGAACTAAAAAAAAACCATCCTGATTTTCATCTGAAGTGTTGAATGTAATGAAAATCCTTTCCTTTCTCAACAGCTTAAACTGCAGTCTTGGAACTTGCAATGGTGGATTGCAAGTTCATTTCAATGATGTAATTTTTAAGCTGTAGGGCCCAGGAAGCTCTGATCTTACAGTTTCAGACATGAAGGTCAGGTAGGTCATTTTAGAAGAAGTGCCCTGCCCGGGGAGAAGGTTTGCATAGAGCTAGGGTGAATAATCAATGCTCTGACTCCTCATCTTGTGTGTGTTTTTATGGCAGTGTGTGGAAATTAAAATTTCAAATATCCTTCTAAAGAGTGTAGGAAAAAAAGTCTTAGATAAAATTTTGCCATGCCACTTTAAAGTGTTTTCTGCATACATCCTGTTAGTTTTTGAACAGCTGCCTTTCAAAAAAGCAAAACTTTTAACTTCTGCAGGGGTGGGGAGAATTACCTGCAGCTTTAGGAATTTTGGGGTTGAAATACTATGCATCTGAATTTTGGACCATTTAGTGTGAATTAGTGCACTTTCAAAATCTAATGGAATCAGGAAGTAAATAGTATTGTGCAAATAATGTAGCCAAACACAGTTTTAATACATCTTCCTTTGGTATAAAAACTACCCGTGCTGTGGAGGAAAAAGATTTCTGTTCAGCAATTCCTCTGGGTGCTCTTAGGGCCCTCTCAGGCATGCAGAGGCTGGTGCCTCTGGCTTTCCATGGCTTGCTACCTCAGCAAGCAAGATCATATTTTGCTTAGCCATGGCCACGTATGTTGTAATCCCATCTCTGATGGCCCAATTGTGATGGCATTGGCTGCCTTGGACATTCACATGGTGGACACAAGGTGCTTGGGGCCAGTGACCCATGCAGTGCTTTTTCTTTCCATATTTTTTTTAAAATAAACTATTTTAAATGAAGCATAATACTGGTCTTATTTTTGCTCTCATTCCATTGCACTTAATTCTCTTCATAGCAAAGTTACTTCAACTTTGAGGACAGAGAGGGAAAGACCCAGGGTGGTAAAGCATTTACCACCCTGTCTTTGACTCCTTCCATCAGCTGTAAGGTGATGTGCTTAAAGTAAGAGTAAGAAACATCTTACCTGCTGTGGGTTTGGTGTGGGGTTTTTTTGTGGATAAAGTGAAACTCCTCCCCAAATACCTTAGCAGTAGTGTCTTTCACTAGAGTAAAAGGTGGGATGTGAAGACACTCCTGCCAAAGAGTAGAGTGTGCTGGAAGACCAAGTGTTTGTTGGTTTGATAGTCATCCTGAGAATAATCTGTCAGTTCTCAGCTTTTGTATTTCAAGTTGCAGTTAGCCATTGAAATGTATTCTAATTAAATTCCTTCTCTAATGGTTGTGGCTATAACAGCGTTAGTTTTATTAAGTTAAAACTTAAGAACTCAGCTTGCAACTCCTACTTTTGAAATACTAATTTTCATGTGCAGTGTTGGATTGTCTTCATACGTAGCTGATAGCCTTAGCTTTGCAGGAGAGGAGAAAAGGATTTATACAGAGCTTCCTTCCCACACTTACTATCCTTGAGGAAAACAAAGAGAAACTTCTTCCTGCACTTCTTAGGATAATGTGTTTCAGTGAAGTATGACCATGTGTCTCCTGCCTTTGCCTTCCTCTCCAGGCTATTGCTCTGCTTAGCCTGGGTTGGTGGCCCCTACCAATGTCCTGAATGTTGCACCTTGTTGCTCAGAAGGGGAACTTTTTGTACAATTCTGCAAAGTGTTATCGTAAAAATGTTTTTTCATGCCTGACAGATCAAAATGTGTGTGCCATGCCATAATGATGGATTCTTGTATTTTACTTATTTTTGCTTTTCAGCAACCCACTTAACAGCATTATTTATAATTCTTTAATGATCATTTTAGAAAGGGATCCTTTTTCTTCCTTTCTTTCTTCTTCCATTCTATTAATTTCTTTGTTCTGTTACTGAACTGCCTGGATGTTCAGTTATAAAAAACAAATACAGTGACTGAAATTCATATGGCATCACCAGCAGTTTGTCTGCTTTACAAAGACTCTGTCATTTTTTGCTGTCTGGAATTTTGCAGAAACACTAAAATAATACAATTGAAAATAATAATTCTAAAAGCAAAGCACATAACTTGAAAAGACTGGAACATATTTTACTGAAGTGGAAGAGGCACTTAATGAAAGTACTTTTGTACTGCCAATTACTTTGGCAGTAATTGAAAGAAATGTTTCATGTTCCACTAGATGCACATGGCTTAGGAAAGGAAGTACATTTTTGTTTAGTGTAGGAGAGAACTAATGTTAAAAATACTTAAATGATTTTGATTCAGGTTGAGCAGTTTCATAATTCCTGATACCTTAAATACCTGCATCTGCTTGCAGCTTGAAGCACATATTATTTGTCATTTGAGAATTGTCTGTTGTAACTAAATTTGGAGATATTATTCTTTAAGTGCTAATTCATTGTAATAAGCTTAGCCTTCTAAAGTAATTTGTAACCATCTGAAGATTTATGTCTAACATCTCTGCTCAAGCATTTGTAGCAAAAGTTGTCTTAATATTGAAAAAATATATGACCTTCTGTGTAGCTACAGAAAACTTTAGAGACACAGGAAGAAAGTCCTGTTAGATCTTTTAGTTTTTTTAAATGTTCAAATGTTGATAGAATCATTTTGATTGGAAAAGACCCTTAAGATTGAGTCCAGCCCTTAACCCAGCACTGCCGAGTCCAGTTCTAAACCGTGTCCCTAAGTGCCACATCTGCATGTCTTTTAGATATTTCCTGGGATGGTGACTCCACCACTTCCTCGGGCCGTCTGTTCCTGTGCTTGACAATGCTTTCAGTGAAGAAACTTTTCCTTATAGTCAGTCTGAACTTGGTAACTCGAGGTCGTTTTCCCTCATCCTGTCACTTGTTGCTTGAGAGAAGAAAGAAGAAGCTGACCTCAGCCTGGCTACAGCCTCCTTTCAGGCAGTCTTAGAGAGTGAGATTGTCCCCCATGAGCCTCCTTTTCTCCAGGCTAGACTATTCCAGTTCCCTCAGACCCTCTTCATAAGACTTGTGCTCCAGACCCTTTACTGTGTTTGTTGCCCTTTACTGGACAACCCACCAGCATCTCAATGTCTGTCTTGTAGTTAGTGGCCCAAAATATTCCTGACATTCTCTGTTCTTTGAGGAGGGTGGAGGGGGCTCCCAATAGCAGTCCTGAGACAAAACTTTATCTGGCTGGATGTGTTTTCATGAGCACTGGGGCTGACTTCATCCTGCCTGCAGGTTGGAATTGTACAGCTCTGCATCCTCATGCTGAATTATATGGTGTTGCCTTGTAATTTAGGGGCTGGTGCACCAGTGCTGGCTGCTCCTAAGTTTCAGCATGGAAGTCTTATCTGGGTGTAAGCAGCCTTGTCCACAGCAGTGCTCAAGTGGTGACGTGGGCACTTGGGACTCCAGAGCTACGTGTGGATGTTTTCCTCAAGATGTGGCATGTGCCTGTGGAGTAAAAAGGCAAAGAAAGCAAAACAAACCAATATAGCCCTAGTGTGTGAGTGAAGGAAGCACACTGCATGTGGACTGCTTAATCAAGTCTTTCAAACTACTCTGAAGGGTTTTCAGGAGAAGGAGCTTTGATGACGTTTTCAGTTTGGAGTCAAGCGCAGTTTTTTATTGTTCTTTTGTGCTTTTTTGAAAGCATCTCTTGTCCTTGTGAGACTATCCTGTTGAAAGCATCCATCTGTCTGTACTGGTTTTTTTTTTTTTTTTTTTTTTTTTTTTTTTTTTTTTTTTTTTTAATTATTATTATTATTATTAGGGGAGGGAGGGATCACAACATCACAAATAATGCATTTCTAAATTTCTGTGGTTGAGGCTATGGGTGTTAGTGTTCTTTGTAGCTCCCAAAAATGGAAAGAAATATGGGACATGAAGTCCTGTGAACAGGTGGAAATATAATTCTGACCTTCCTTCGTTGTATATTTTTATATTCTGGGATAATTCGCCGGATTATCCCTCTCAGGGAACCAGTTGTTTTGCAGGTTTACATTTCCTGGTGGGATTTCGTTGGAGCGACTCCTTGTGCGGTTTAGTTCTTTTCCCACAGTTAACGCTCCCTGAATTAAATGTGTGCACGTGTGTTTGCAGGGTCCTGGAGGAAGGGACCGGCCGAAGGGATCCATCCGGGATGAAGGGACCCCGGCCGAAGGGATCCATCCGGGATGAAGGGACCCTGGCCGAAGGGATCCATCCAGGATGAAGGGACCCCGGCCGAAGGGATCCATCCGGGATGAAGGGATGCTGTTCCCGGTGTTGGTGTCTCTCGCCGGGAGCGCGGGGCGGCGGCATTTCCGCGGGCGGAGCAGCAGAGGGCGCTGCAGGGCAGGGGATGGCCCGGCTCCTCCCGCTCCCCGGTCCCGCCGCTCCTAATTCCATTTAATACCTGCTTTTAACTTCACATGATAGGTGTTTGATCATAATTGTGTATTATTGTATAATACCATATATTAGCTTTTAAGTGCTGATAGCCACTCTGGTTCGCTAATTATGTTAACTCTCTTTTGGTAATTGTGATTCTGTTCACATGCTGATGCTACCCAGATTCCAGTTTTCTGTGAGGCTTCTAAAGATAACTCGAAATTATTCATTAAAATACCCCAGCGCTCTATAGACAGTCCAGGTTTATTCTTCACGACAAAAATAATCATCTTGAGGTCACTGACAAAAATAGGACTGGTAGGAGGAGGCAGACTGGACAGTTAGAGATGGTGCCATATGAAAAGCCTTACAATGCCTCCAGTTTGTTCATGAACAGAGCCAAATATGTGGTGGGTTTCTTTTTAGTCTTACTTACTCTAAGTACTATAATTGCCTTTCAGAATCTTTAAATTGGAAACCATCTTCCTTCATGTACTATGTAAGAGACAGTATGACTGATTTTGAGATTTATGGAAGTAATTGAGAACTATCTGCAAGCTGATACCATTATTATTGTTATCGTAATTATTACTATTATTATTATTAGCATGATTTATTTTCATGAAGTTTACTGACAAATTCTAAGCAATTGAGTTTTAAAATTTGCAGGATTACAGGGGAGGGTTTTGGCAATCACATGTATCACTTGGATCACACAATCAGTTGCGTTGTCAAACTGACTTACTCGAAAATCAAATATAATAACTTCAAAATAGGATTCTATTTAAAAACAGGTATGGGGGGGGTGTCCAGATTTTGATAATTGTTCCCATTTTACTTGTATAATCAGTATTAGATGATCTGTTTCTTGAACATCTTGATTCAAGAACATTTTAAACCAAATGACAATGCTTTAGAGTCAAGAAATTGTGAGATATTGCAGCTTCTAAGAATCTGTTCCTATTGATTCTCATGAAAGCAAGGGCTTTGACACTTTTTAGTGAGCTTTGTTTTAATATCCTGTGTCTTTCTAACAACATTTTATGATGAAGTTTGACTCTGTGTGTGGCACTTCACTAATCCCTTGAGAGGCCAGACAGTTGTAGCAAAGCATGTGATTCAGAGCTGTTTTCTGCATATTTAAATATGTACCTACATGTTGCCCTCCTCAGGTTGCTGCTCACTTGTGGAAGCAAAGCAAGTAATTCAAGTCATTTTCTTTGAGCTCCCTTTATCTGCATGCTGCACTGCTATTTCATTTTGCCTGCAAAGCAATGCCTGCAAAAAAGTGAAAGTATCCCATCTTTCATTTCATATTTTAGAGTCATAGGAATTAATTTTGGACGGGGTGGAGGGGGGGGGGGGGGAGGGTGTTAATTAACACATAGAATTGTACTTTTGTTCTGGTTTCAAAAATTCATGACATTTTCCCCCAAGTTCAAATCTGTGCAAAAGCTTCAGAATGAGCAGAAGTTGCAGCTTAGTTGTGTCGAAATCCTGTCCAGTGATGCCTTCTTGTTAATGCTGTTGGACTTTTATAGCTTGGTGAGGTTAAATTTCTGGCTGGAGCTTAAAAAGCCTTCAGAATACAAATCAGTTGTTTGAAGAGCTGGTGATGCTGAACTGGGAGCACTGGGAAGCAGAGCAGTGTGTCTCTACAGTCGCTGCAGCAATGTGTTCTTGGTGTCGTCACTTTGCTGTGAGCTTTCATCAGAACTGGCTGAAGTCAGTCAGACCCAAGGTCCCTGTTAAAAGCAGCATTTTAGCACAGGCTTCATTGGGGATGCCTTTCTGGACAGTAGGAATGGGGAAAGCTTGTGTTGATGCTGCTATAGAATATTCTCACAGTTACCTGCAATTTGTGGCTCAGGACCTTCCTGAACCCAGTGCTATCTCCATGTGATTTACAAGCAGAAAATGAAAATTAACAAATGGTGCTGTGAGAATGTTAAATAAACCTGTTTCCTGGGCTCCAATTTTCCAAAAGTAAAGCCTCCTGAGAGAGAATGAGTTTATAATGTGGGTGAGAAGCTCAGGGCCATACAAAATCTCAAGATATTTTTGTGGGGGGAACAGAATAATTCTTCTGTCCCCCAGTTCTTCAGGTCCATGGCAATACCACTACCTGAGAAAATCCTGGTGAGAAGGCATGGAAGTTTCCTGATGCCTCTGGAAGCAGATTATGTGTTGCTCTCTGTGATCAACTTCAGGCTGAGTTTTGGAGGAAGAGTCACACATGAAAACATGTAAGAGGGCAGGACAGTGCATGTCAATGTCCGTGTGTGCACACAAAAGACTCTTGCATGCTGCCTGCAGTGGTGTCACATCAGAAAACCTTCCTCTTCTGACTAAAACCACAGGCATTAGCACTGTTTTCCTACATACATCTCAATAGAACCATGGCTTTTAGAATCAGTACAAATGGTGCTAAGCCAGCTTGATTAAAAAAAAACCAAACAAAAGTGGTTAGCTAATTTTAAAAAATTAACTTGTTATGGAAAACATACAACAGTCTAGACTTTAGGAAGAATGGCAAATAACATGGCTGCATTTTAATTCTTATCCTGCATTTATATATAAAGACTTTGAAAACCAACCCAGATTTTCTGATTTCAGACAAGTTTCACTCAAGCCCAGCTACCCTTTTGACTGAATTAGAAACTCTTTCTGCAAACTTAAATAATAGTTTCTTAGTTTTGCAATTTTCTCCTCTGACAAGTTGAAGAATAGACATTGGTCCTGTGAGTGTGTATGTGTGCAAGTAAAAAAAAATGTCTTTGCAGGTTATCGGTCAGTAATAGTCAGACCATGGAACAGCTGAAAACATGGAAACAATTTCCTCCCTAATTTGGGCAGATTGGAATGCATCCCCAAAATCCAAACGGAAATAGTAAAATTTAAAAACTTTTTATTAGTACCTAACCCAACTGCACCTGGCCGGCCTAATTGCCTTCAACCTGGTCATTACTCAAAGGCATGAAGTTTAGCCACCAACAGCACTTATTAATGTATAATAGGAATTTACTTGTAAAACAGAATTATTGGAACGGTGTGATATCATAAAGACAGAGGTGCTGACATTTTAGATTGCTTTATATAGGGATGTTGAGTTATAATTTAGGAGTTGGATATTCTTTGGGTGATTAATCATTCTTAGGTATAACTTTAAATGTCTGGTAGATATACGTAGAATTAATGTTTGCAGTGACCAGCTCATGAAGCATGCTTATGTGAATAAGGTCACGTTTGGTTTCTGGACAGTCTTTCTCCAGCATTTTGTGAAAGGTTGGTGCAAAACCTAGAAATGCTGAGGCCACAGTTTAATGAAATGTTTCAGCAAGACAGCCCCTCACTGATTTCTGTAAAGATGTCAAAACCTAAGCCCATAAAAGTGCCTGCAAATTCTCCTCTTCATATCAATGGTGTGAGAAACTGAATACATTAATTCTGTTGGACCTCAAACTTAGAATCTGTCAATATGATTCTAGTGATTGATGGTTACAGACTTTTACCTACCTCATAAATATAATGTGCCTTGATTACAGAAGCACTGCTAGTGCTGCTATAGTTAGTTATGTCAGCACTTCCATTGTAAACCCTGTTTCTTTAGGGGTTTATAACTCCATCATAAAAATTCACTCTGGGATGAAATTTATACTATAGGCTTCTAGACTGTAAGCTAGTCATTGAAAATGCAGATATACTTAAAAAAACCCAGTTGAACAAAGGCAAAAGCCCCAGACTGGCACATTTTTTCATGTGTGCATGTTATTTCTGTAGCTGAGAAATGACTTCACTTTTGAGATGAAAGGTTGCTGCCTTTTGCTCCCTAGTGGAAGTCAGGCCTTGTGTGGGTGTCTGCATGTACACACATATGTACTTGAATATACTTCTGTCATAAATATTTTTAAAACATAGTATTTGTGCAATAACTCTTTTAAAAAAAGCTTGTAGTATTAATACCGTGAAGTTTTTATCCGTAACATAAACCAACACTAAACACCAATTTATAGATAAAATACAATTGCTGCAATGGAGCATGAAGGTCAAGGAGAAAAGCATTAAAAATATATTCAGTTAAATACAGGGATTTGGGTGTAACCTCACCTAGGCTAAGTTAACTTCAGTAAATATATACACAGTTCTATGAGCAAAATGTCAAGTGATCCATGTGTGATCTTTTTTAAAAGGATGAATTGTTTAAAGCTTGTTTTAAACAGAGTTTGATGTGTTGTCTTAAAACACAGCTTTTAAAAATACTTTGAAATTACTGAAGTAAACCTCTAGCAGGTAATGTTTTGTGTTTCTTCTGTCTAATGTAGAAGAACAGTCCTACAAAGGTTTCTGTGCTGTTGGTGGTAAACAACACTATAAGATGTGGGTTTTTTAAAATTACAGTAGAATTTGAGTGCTCTTAAGTGGTGTTTCTAGTCCTTAACTCAATATTATTTTTTTTTCTGTGCTCCGAGTTGTTTTTTTTTTAAATACACATTGTGGTTAGGTTTGATTTTTTTCCTTGCTTTTGCACGTTGTTAAGTTAATGTTTGGATATCAAAGAGAACTTAAAACACTGGTAACATTTATCTCTGTATTCCAGCCTGGTGATATGGCAGATAGTGATTGGACCTCAATATGTGACTTATCTTCCAGTGGGGCTGTATTTACAAGTAGTGTAAAACTGACTCACTATCATTTAATTAGTTAACGTGTTGTAAGTTTCATTCTTCTTTTCTTGCTGTGCATGTTACTGCTTTTCAAAGACTCATGAAAAAAGGGAAGGAAAACTTCATTGCTTCTTTCCCTAGTTCTTTCCCATTGCTGGTTAAAATAAAATAAAGAAGTCTGGCTAGCTATAAGTTTTGTGAATTATAGATAGAAATAGCTGAGGAGGAATTAATTTCTTTCTCTAAGTACCTTTAAAAAAATATAGATGAGCCTAACATGAGGGTTGTTGCTATTACTAAAAGTCCTACTGCTTCAACGCTCTACAGCTTTTAATAAAGAATTGAGCTAAGCTTCCTTTTATTTAAAGGTACAAGTTAACCTTTGATGGATACCTTCACTTGATTTACTGATATTGCCTTTCCATTTTGTTCACTTTAAGATTTTTGGCATAAAATTTCTAATTGCTGGGATTCTTAGGAGCCTAGAATTTTTCCATTTGCAACAGAATTAAAGCTCTGTAGCTTCGATTCTCTCCTCTCTCTCCCTTCCTCCTCCCCTTACCCCTACTCTATCTGCAAATAAAAAGACCAATCCTCCCAAAAAAGCTGCTTGCATATATCAAAGAAGCGACCTGGATTCTTAAATAACTTTATTTATGAAACAAGAGGGAGTGGGTGGTGGGATGCTAGCACTAAACTTTCGAGGGTGGCCATCCGGCTCTCACAGTTTACTTGGCTGGCTGAATATCTTGAAAGCCTTAATTTAAAAGTCATCTTACAATCATTTTTAATTGGCTTCGAGTAAGTAGTTGAGCATTTGTTCTGATAAGGAGGTTTTTGCTCTATGTGTGCCATAAAATCAACAAAAAGAGGGATCTGTTTAATACAACAGTGATGCTGGGCTTTTTTGTTTCTAGGCTTTGCCCTAAACAGGATTTACCCCTTAAGGCAGCAGTAGCACACCATAAAAAGACCATTCTTTTACTCCACAGCAGCAAGGCTTTAACTTTCTGGTTTTCAGATTTCTTTTTTTAATAGGCAGCAATAACAAGACTTCCATAGGGTGGTTGCTATAAGTACTGTACATGGTGTCTTAAGATCAGAATGGTTTGCCTGCAACATTTTATTGCTTTTTGTTTAAAAAGGTCTGGGAAAGAGTGTCTAACAAACTTCAAGGTTTGGGTGGGGAAAGCTTATAGATGGAATAAAATCAAGCTGGTTTTGCTGATTTACACTTACATTATTGCTTGAGTTCTCAAATCTGGGTATTCCCAAACCCTGATAAATATCCTAGTTTGCATTGTTACAAAAAAACCCCTAAACCAACCATCCAAAAAAAAAAAAAACCACCAAGAAAACCCCAGTGAAAGACAGAGAATTTAATTGAAAATTTGGAATTAAATACTTCCATGCACTATTAATTCTGTTGCTATAGAAATGTCAGCCTTTCTTTGCTCCTACATATCTATTAAGTCAGTGTGGCAGTTTTTTATCTGAGGATTTGTTTCTGCTTACCCAGGAACTCAAAATCTAGTTTACAGCTGTGAAGAGTATTTATTTGGAGAAGCTAGTTACTTTGTACCACCCTCTCAGTTCCTTTTAAAGTCTCCTCCTGACTAAGCTGCAGGTGGTCTGCTTTCTTTTGAGTAGCATGCAGAGCAGACTCACACCACCCTACACCCCGCTGCCTAGTTCATGTGTTCAGTGTGTGTGATGTGAAATTTCATGCACGTCCTGTAATATTATGTTTTCCTTGTTAAAAATAAAAAAAAAATAAAAAATAATAATAATAATAAAAAAGAGTGGTTTTAGGTGGCTTGTTCATCAGCACATTGGTCATAATTGTTCTTTGCCTGTTTGTTACAATTCAATTGGTAAGCTTTTTGTGGTAAGCTCTTTGTCTAATAACAAGTTAACATTGTGAATTCTGTGGCTCTGAGAAGTCTGACTTCTCTGGAATTCCATGGATTTCTAGCACTGTTTCAGTAGAGTGAGCTTCCTGTAGCATTGGTGGCTGCCAGATGAACTGTCTTCAGATGTCACTGGAGAATGCTGGAAGGTGCAACCCTGCTTCTAAGGATGGGGAAACTTTTTCTGCTTCTGCATGGTCCTAACTGCTCATGGTGCACCAGATAATGCTGGCAAAAAGAGTTTCACAGGGATAGGAGGTATGCATTAGAAAGTGTATCTGACCCAAGGCCTTGTTTGCTTTCAGTTGCTGAGTAATTAATAGAAATTTTTCAGTTTTCTGAAGTTACTAGGAGTTCTTTTTGTTGAAAATTGGTCTTGGTTGTCCTTGTGAAGTTGAAGGTGCATGAACTCCTGTCTTTAGATGCTTTGTTTGCTCATTCACATGCAGTTTCTAATAGTTTTTCACTTGTACTGATTGACTCAGATAATGCCGAAGGCTTGTTCTGATGTTTGTTTGACCTGGATCGTTTTACTGCCACGGAGATCTTTGGAAGGGAAAGTGGCAAGTCAAATGTAGGACACTCAACATCTGGCATAGACGAAACAATGCATTTTTCCACTTCTATAAAAATGTGTCCCCTGACCCTCCCTCCTCTCTTCCCTGATCCTCTTAGAGCATTAGTTTGCATGCTTGCTTTGCACCTAGAGGTACAGTGGGCTTGCAGGAAGGAGTCATATATTCATTCTCTGAACATTCATGGCCGTGTGAGCTATCTTGGTGCATGATGTTGTGGGTCCTCCATTTTTGCTCACATGATCAGATGTAAGCTGAGTCTGTTTCTTGCAAGAGATGAGATTATTCAGTCATCTTATGCCAAAGTATGTGTGAGGTTTGGGGAAACATTTGCATGTCTGTCAGTCTGCATTTTGTTGAAATTGGTCACTGAGAAAAGTGGGGCCTGTTTGGGAACCTAGGTGGTGCTTTAACTGGGTAACTACCCTGTAGTGCAGCCCATGCTGCCTATCTTCTCCAGCTACCTTAAACTCTTTAAAACACCCCCTGTGACTGAGGATTCCAGGAGCCTTGAGCTGCTTGGAGTAGTGGCCTCTCCTTCCTCCATAAGCTTTTCTCTGGGTACCTCTGAAGTAATGGTGTACTTGGCTAGAGATCAGATGCTATTCCTCCTTTTCAGTCCCTCACCCTCAGTGTAACATAATTCTGTTGCTGTATCTAGCAACAAAATGGCCTGTCAAAATGTCTTCTGATGACACTTAACTTCAAAAGAATTTTGGTGACATTTGGCATGCAGTGTTAACAGTGAGAACCTGAAAAGCCTATCCAAAAGGTCATTTAGATGTATAAGAACAGCGTGTCAGAATCTAATGATCTTTCAGATGATTGTGAGGGGCTCAAAGAGTCTTTAGGAAAGTAATCTGGGTGCTAATGAACTTTACAAACTGTCCAGCTCTGCAGAGGTTTCTTTAATGCCCCAGTTAACTGGTGCATTTCAGTTAAATCTGTGGATGTCACTTGAATGCTGACAAAATACTGATGAGAACTTTGGTGGCTTTTGAGGGTTTTCTTTATTATTTTTTTGAAGCCGGGCACTTTTTTTACAGCAGGGAACACCTTAATTAGCTTGATGGACTATTCTGACATTCTTAACTCAAGAAGAACTGTGTCCTTTTCCCCTCTTAAAAACTGTCCATATGTAGTGTAGATTCACCATGACTTTTCAAGCTAGGTATTTTTTTGCAAGGTCTTGGGATGTGAACTTCTTGAGGTGGTAAAATCATTAAGCACCGATTCTCTGTCCTTTCAAAGAAGTAAGGGTATCTGTGGTGTATATATATGTATGTGTGTATGCATGTAGTCTCCCACACAAGAATTGACTTTCAGATCATTTAGAATACAAAAAATCCTTCCTTGGTAACTGTAAAATGCACATAGAAATTGTGAACTTTCTTACACAGAACCATAGAGGGGTTGAGGTTGGAAGGGACCTCTGCAGGTTGGTCATCTGGTACAACTTCTCTGCTCAAAGATGGTCACTTAGAGCAGGCTGCCCAGGACCTTGTCCAGATAGCTTCTGAATATCTGCAAAGATGGAGACTCCACAAGCTGTCTTGGCAACCTGTGCCAGTGCTCAGTCAACCCTCACAATGAAAAAGTGTTTCCAGCTGTTTGGACAGAGTCTCCTTCATGTTTTTTACCTCTGGTCCTGTCAGTGGGCACCACTGAGAAGAGCCTGGCTCTGTCCTCTTTGCATCTTCCTTTTAAACATTTCTCTTCTCCAGGCTGAAGAGTCCCAGCTCTCAGCTCTTCCTTATAGCAGAGATGTTCCAGATTCTTTGTCATCTTGGTGGACCTTTTTTAGGACTCTCCCCTGTATGTCCATGTCTCACTTGTACTGGGGAGCCCAGAACTGGACACAGCACTGCAGCTGTGTCCTCACCAGGAGGGCTGAGTGGAGGAAAAGGACCTCCACTCAACACTGCTGGCAAGTCTAGTGCAGCCCAGGACACTACTGGCCTTCTTTGCCACAAGGGCACACTGTTGGCTCACGTTCAATGGAGTGTCCACCAGAACCCCCAGGTCCTTATGTGCCAAGGTGTTTTCCAGCACAGTGACCCCCAGCACGTTATTGATCCATAGGGTTGTTCTTTCCCAGGTGCACGTTGTTCTTCCTGCTGCTGAACTTTGTGAGGTTAAGGATTCTGTGCATGACCTGCATAAGTTTAATACAGCTCACTCTGGAAATTATTTTCTAGTTAAAGTGTGTTCTATTTGGCTTCCTTTTAGTGTGTCCAAATGTTGAATCAGTTGAATTTTTTTCAGTTTATCTGTGGGGGTGAGAGGGCAGGCATGAACTTTCCTTTGATAACTAGTCCTATTATGAAAGTTTTTAGCAAGTCAGAAATATATACTATATTTTATTCCTCATGTGAGCAGTCTGTACAAAAGTAAATCCCTTAGGATGTGACTATAAATTATTGCTTTTAATCTAATACGGCTTAATATTTTTCAAGCAGAATATCAACAAATGCTGTTGTGTTACCATCAGATTTCAGCATTTTTCTCAAAGAGCAGGTATCTGCTAATAAATTTACATATCACTGTCATTCACACAGAAGTAAATGAAAAATAGTCCTTCTCATCTTTGCATGTTCTCCATATTGCCTTTATTTTGTACCATGACTTCTGCTGTTTTTTAAGTCTCTGAATTTTCTAAAGGCTGTACCTAGCAAGAAATTGGATTCTATTCCCTGGCTTTTCCTCCTGAAAGAGAAAGCAGTAATGCTTGTTTGATAAACAGAATTTATTTAAAGACTTCTAGATACTATAGTAAAATTTGCCGTGTGTTCCTAAATGAATACACAGAGCTCTGCAACATGGTGTCAAAGGAGTAGATAGGCCAAACAAGAAAAAAATATAAAATTGGATAGGTTTTATTAATACTTCTCTAGATTTAACTGTCTTACCTTTTGGTAAAACAGTTGGATTTTATCCTGTTGTCATTGATCATTCATAAGATGATGGCAAGAGTCTTACAAGCAGTTTGTAGTCCAAAGATCTGCTCGAAGCTTAGCCTGAAGAGGAAAGGGTGGAACTGCTGAAGCTGGAGGTATGAAAATGTGGCACTTTCTAAAAAAGACAGATGCTTTTTAAAAATACAGGAGATGGAATACTTCATTAAAAATACATCAAACATATAGATATTATATTGCAAGAATTTGTTAATGTGGTTTTTTTCAGGTACTGTGGCCCATAAAAATGTTCCTTGCAATTCAGAAGCACATTACTGTCTGTGGCACTTTTAGGAGTCAAACATACTAGTTACTTTAATCAGGATAATAATTTAGAGTGTCAGAAGGGTAGTGTACCTTTTCAGCGTTTCCATTTGGTATTATTTTACTCCTTTAATAGTACTTTATAGTTCCCAACCTTACCTCAATTAGCAGTACTGACAGATGCTAGTTCAGCATTTTACCTCCAGCCAGTAGGGCTTTCTTTAGAATAAATGTCAGTAATTTTATGTTGCTAATTTGAGGTGATATACCTACATGTAAAATTACATTTTAACTCTCTTGTTATACTTGCAGTGAGAGATGGCAGCATAAAGAAATATAAGTGAATGCGCCTGAGAGATAGTTCAGGACTAGGAGGTTCATTATGGAACTTTTATAGCTCATTTTGAGGCACACTGCAGATTATGTTAACTCTTTCTTCCACTATGCAGGTATTTCTTCTACATGTCTTCCATCTTTTTTCTTCCGTTTTGTTTTCTTTAAAAAAAAATTATTTCATTAGCAGATTTTGGGAAAGGGGGGATGGGATTTGGTTTTTTAAAAGATCACTAAGTCCTCTTACAGCTTTTTAATAATAAACATTACTTGCTTAGGGAAAAGAAAATGTCTGTTAGTGCACTAAAAATTGCTATCTGAAAATGTCAACGTAAGCATTCAGTAAGTAAAATAAGGAAATGTGGTATTTCTCAAAATCAGGCAGTTCTTGAGAAAGACGTTAAGGAAGCTTGTACCAGTTAGTAGGAAGCAAGCAGAAGGAGAATGTTTCTGAGAAGTATGCTCCGATCAAGCACAATAGTCACAATTAGTCAATACTAATGATTGGTATCAGCCATCAAGAAAAGTCTGTGCTTGGGTATTGTTCTCTAATTTGCCCTGCAGAATACAGGGGAAATTGCATGAGAAGGCAGAGCTTCAGCATCAAATTACAAGAAAATGCAGTATTAACTGTTCCATAAGATACTTGGAATTCATTTTTAAAGATGGTATGGCTTTGCCTGTGTAGTTATGCATTTCAGTCTTTCTTGGAAGGTGCCTTTTTTTAGTACTTTAGATTTTACTGCAGATTGTCTCAGTCACTTACTAAATTACACTTTTGTCTATTTAGTAAAGAAAAATACTACATATGGCCATGCTAATAATATCATATGTGGCAGCAAATCTGACCATGCATACTGACTAGAAAGTAGGTAGGGAATGTATGGTTTCTGCTGCAAAACAAAATCTGATGTACTGATTTAAGAATTTATTTTCTCTCTTTCAGCATATTCTTATACCTAAATAGACATTTTCAAGGCATAGAGCTAGGCTCTTTACTATATGTACACTACAGAAATGCTTCATGTGGAATAATCTCTTTCCTGTTTTTGTAACACACATTTAAAATTGTTCTTAAGTGTTTTTATTTATAAAGAGTTAATTGTTGCTTCCTATATCATTGCATAGATGTGAGATTTTCCATCATTTTTGCTTTAGTGTGTGGATATGCATTGATTACTGTGGTGCAATTTCAGCATTTTTATTTCTAAAATTGTCTAATCTTCAGTCATTCATGTACATGAAAAATCTTCTATAAATTTACATAATGACTGTAATTTTAGCTTAGTTGTAGCTGCAGAAATAAAGCTGGCCTAATTTTGAGTTGAACAAGAGTGTCATTTTTATAGATGTGCGATTAAAAATAGCAATGGTATTTTTCAAATAAATTGAGAAACATTTATTAAAGCCTCTTTAACACTATGATAAATTTCTCAATAATTTTTCATTCATCTCTGCTGATCTGAAGATTTTATAGTACTAGTCTGTGTACATCTCCTTCTGCTCCTCTAGTTAATTTGATTTTTAACCGTGGGGCACAAACCAGACAATTTAACATAAAATGTAGAGAGATTATCCAGCCGTATCACTTGTTATTCTGCTAAAGCTGAAATGTGCCACCACTTTTGGATAGAATGACTGGTGCTACTTGTAGTCATCTAAAACAGGATGGAATGAAATGTGTCGTTTTCAGTAAAAGGTCAACATTTCTTTCAAACAGACACAGAGAATTAATTTTTTTTTTCTTCCAAGCTAGCGATGCAGATTTCTTCTTTTCTCTGCTTCGAACTTTTGGCCTTGCCCTCAAGTATATGGGTGGTATGTGTTTTAAAATTGATATATTAATGTTGAATTTTTATTGTCACCCTTTCTGTTCGTGCGCCTTTCAAATCCTTCATTTGTTTGTTTCTGAACTTTGGACATATCGTAAAAATGTCACCATTGTAGCTGAACATTAAGCACCTTCCCTTTTTGCTCTGGGCCGTTGAAATAAATTTGGACCAGGTGCTCCTCTCATAACAGAAGTCCTTGATGTGCCCTGATAGCGAGCGGGAGAGCGGAAGCTGTCAGCTTTCAGCTGGCTTGAAGAATGCAATTAGAGCAGTTTTAATACTGTTGAGGGACCCCATCCAGTCAGAGTTGTTTGAGTTAAGCCAAGTCTAGGATCCTAAACATGTACTTTAGGCACGTCAGCTTTGTCTTTTTAGTCAGAGCAGATCTGTCATTCCCACACATTATGTGAGGGTGGATTCTTTTTGTTGGGCTGTTGAGGGGTTTTTATACTAGGAGAAATACTCCCATTTCTTACTAGCTCACTGTTATTTTATCTGTTAGCTTTGTCTTTATGGCATTGTTAATACTCATGGTTCAAAGCATTTATTGTCAAATTAAGGCTTAAAGCACATTTTTAAATGTCAAAAGTGCCTGTGTCTTTGCATAAACCCTAGATTAGGTAAATTCGTAAGTAGTTCATCACTAGGTTTTCCAGATTTGGCTGGTTAAAGAAAGGGTATCATCAGTACAGATCACAACACATGAAGTCTGTAGAACAAAGTCCTAGAAAACATTGCAGTGCTGCAATGAGGCACTGTTTTTACTGAAGTCTCAGCTTGAGGTAATTTCCGTACTGGGTGTGATTCATTGATACTGAAAGCAAAGGGATGGAAAATTTGCAGGCTCATCTTTTTTATTTTTTTTTCCTTTGTTTAATTAGAATTTTCAAGTTGGCTTGTTGCTTCTTCCATTGCTCACTGTTAGAGTTGACTTCACTGGAATAAGTTCTTTCCTGAGGGATAGTCCTCAGCTGGATGTCTCATTTATTTCCCTGCTTTTCCTTTGTTGTTGAAGTGACTCAGTTGTTTTAAGCCTCACTAGGTTGCAAAGTAGAAAACAAAAGTATAAAACAAAAGTATAAACAAAGATAATGAAACTTTTATTTTGGTAAACTCTCTTAGGCTGGTCTTTTTCCCATCAATTGGCTTTTGGGGCAGGACAGACAAGATGGTCTTTTGCATACTCTGAGTTTCAAGGTCTACCTAAAAGAACAAAAAAAAGTAAGTTACATGCTCTGAAACTGCCCCAGTTTTCAGATGAGGATGTGAAAGGCAGCAGGAAGCCTACTACAAAGTACTTTGTGTGGGATTGATAGACCAAATTGTGTTTTGCTATTTATATAGCTTTAGTGGCTTAAAAAGATAGGATTGTCTTATTGTGAGTTATGATTGTTAGCATGAAAACTTTTTAATTGTAGTCAGAAATTACTGCATGAAGACATTCCCAAGGCTTGATTCATTGTCATGATGAGTTGGAAAGGGAAGTTTTTTGTGATTTCTACATGATATCACTCATATCAGGAATTTTTACAAATGTGTGTGTGTGTATATATATGTGTGTGTGTGTATGAGTGTGTGTGCATGTGTGTGTGTGTATGTAAATTAGAGAAAAAGCCACAATTACTGCCTACCTCTTAAAAAGCTGAAAGGAGAAATTACGTACTGGCTTTCTGAAATTTGTAAGATAGAAAATAGATTCTTAGGAGATCCTTTAAAAATCCTCAAATAACAGAGGGAGTAACAATGAACTTGACTGTTTGTTCTCATTTAATGTCTGCTGCTTTTTCAGAAGGAGTATCTTTTCTTTCTCCCTTGTCTTCCCTGTGCTAAGCCTTTTCACACAGCTGCTTAAGAGAGTGTCATGGTGTAGACAAATGTACTGTAAGAGTAATGCCAAATTACTCTTGGAACTGGCTCCAGGCAGATGGTGATGGGCAGACTGGGTTATGTAGAGCTTGGTTCTGGATCAAATGTTCATTTTGTGCTTTTGTTTTCAATGGAGCAGGAGGTGTGCGTTAGTAAAAGGGGCAAATCAATAAGGTCCTCTCTACCATTGGTTCCTTCTGCCATCTTTTCTTCTGATGGTGACTAATTCCTGACCCTTTCCAGTGGGGTCAGGCCTCTTCCCCCTTCAGGATGAAGTAGAAAGGAGAGTCTGTGTTTCACTGCTGTTAGTGGTGCTGGGAAGGCATGAGCTCAAATAGTTAAGTCCAGTTTTGAATCAACAAAAGAAGTGGGCCAGCTGAGCTTAGTCCCAGCCCCCAAAAGAGCAGCCAGTGGGTCAGACATAATGCTTTGTAAGAATCAGGGAGGAATTTGTGTCCTTTTGTTCCCTCCAAATGCATATTTGGACAAAGAGTGACCAGCTGAACTTGGAGTAAGAAATATTTGGATGGGATGAAAATAGTTTGAGAGTATCCCTATTCCTGGAGGTTATTCAAGCAACGACAAGGAATGATAAAGCTGATCCTTTTGGCAGTGAGTGGACTCATTCTTCGCCTGAGGTCCTGTCTTCTCTTTGGCCAGCTGTAGCCAAGTTTGCCATTGGGATGAAGCTTTCAGAGAGGTGATGTTCCTATTAAATTTTCTGGAGAGATTCAAGTGATGGAAGGGTTATGCAGTGACTTGCAGTGGCCTTATTTTGTCATCTGGTGTGATGGAGAGGTAGGGAGTGCTCTTAAGTACAGGGAGGTATTCCAGAGGAATTAATGCTGTATTAAATATCAAAGAATCAGCTTCTCAAGCAATGTTCCTCTCCATAAGGATCCTCTAGTGTTCATTCATATTTTCATCTCATTCAAAATTCCTTCTGCCAACACAGATGAGTTTGTGGGCAGCTTTTGAGCCTCACCGGAGCTTGTGAAGCATGGCTTGTTTGCTTCTCATTGCAGAGAGCCTGTCCATGGCAAGAACTATGTGTCCGGAAGTACCACAGGATTGTCTTGAAACCAATACCGTGGCCTAGCTTGGGCAAGAATAAAAGTGCAGTCAATAGGTCATTTTTAATTCTTCTGGATAAGGCTTTGTCTGGCACAGTGCCTAACAGGACTGTAGTAGCTGGTGAATTGTTGAAGCCAGCACACTGCCCACAGGCACAGTGCCGAGATTGAAAAAGTGATTTCAATCTCACATTTTTTAAAAAAAGGCAAAAAAGAAGTACCTAGTAAAAGTTCATTAAATCTATCTAAAGCAGATATTTTTTAAAGTGTAGGAGTCAGATTTTTCTTTTAAGCCTAATATAATTTAAACAAATATTAAAGACCTGGATGAATTTTAGACAAGGATTATATTACATCTGTTTCATTTCTGTGGAAGGAAAAAAGTTATTGCATTTGATTTGACTTCCTTCACTCAATTAATTACTAAGTATTTTAAATATGCAAGAGCTATGTCCCATCTGAAATTACAATTATTTGCTTTCCTGATGGATTGAGGATGGTGAAAGTAATGATTCTACTGCAAATCTAAAGCTGGTTATGCTCATAAATTATTTTCCTTCTCTGTTGCAGATCTGTCCTTACAACCTGTATGCCATTTGAGCAATTGTTTGTCATCATTTTCAAACACTTTAATCAGCCCTAAGTCCTGTCACTCTGGATTAGAGTATTTGCAGTGGAGGGCACAAAAAAATGGAAAAGAATTGCAGGAAAAAATGGAGGCTACAGAGTAGTAAAATGGCTTTGACATGTCAAGTTTTCGGTTCTTCCACTCTGCAAACCAAATACACTATTTGAGCTCTACAGAGAAATATATTCAGATTTTGTTAGTGTAACCCTTTCTCAGCTGGAATTGTGCAGCAGAGGTGGCTGCCAAACTGCTGCTTGTCTGATGCAGAGATGGGATGATTTCCTGAGCGGCAGAAAGTAGGAGGGTGTCAGAGGAGGCAGCCCACTGTGCCTTTTAGCAGGTCAAGATGGGAAAGCAAAGTCTCTTCCTTGCTGAATGTGATATATGGCTCAGGGTAGTTGCTTGCCTGCTATCAGTCAGGAGATGATGAATGCTGGTACAGGGCTTTACTCTCATACGAGGGATGGCTCCTGTCTGACATGCATGCCCTCATGTGAAATGGTTGACTGTCCTCTCTAATCCCTGTGCTGAACCTGACAGCAGTTAATACAGACTAAGCAGGAGCTATATTTTATGGAGGCTATGGGGAATGCTTTACGTTACATTTAACATTGCCTTTTCTACAGTAGCAGGAAATCTGACTGTGCCTCACGCTTTGTGCACAACAGCGCTCAGTAATTCTGTGCCCCTGCTGTTGTGGAGCTTGACTTGAGCATCTGCAGAAGTTACAAGCATGAATGATTTAGCATTTGCAGGGCAAAGCCCTTCTCCTTAGCACTCTTGTGAGCTGTATCTCTGAAACTGTGTTATCTAATGTATTGGCCTTCTCCACATGCATGTCTACACAATGTTTGAACTATAAGTTTAGTTTTAGGATACTTCTACAAAAGCTGGGAGTTACTGAAACACTAAAGACAAAATTCTCTGTCTGTATTTTCCAAGGTTCCAGATTTTCATTATGTACTTTGTTCAGCTCCCTGTGCTGAAGAGACATGCTCTGTCCTCATGCCTAAAATTCTCTCTGCAATCCTGTTATTATGTTAGGTTATCCTGAAAACATGGGGCTTTTAAAGGTCATTTGCCTATGAAAGAATGCTCCTGCATGTGCAGATAGATGTGTGCACCTACATATTTTGTCTGTACGCGCGTGTGTGTGTGTATATACACAAATGTAGTGTATGTGCATATATATGTGTATATATCCACGCACAGAGATTTTTTTACCTAGTCAAGAGATAGTATGAAATTCTGTGTTTTATATGTACCTGTACATACGAGGCACTGAGACACAGAATACAGGCAGGGTAAGATATAAGATTATGATAATATGAGACCACACTATAAGCCTTTCTGAACTCTGTCTGGATACCACAAAAGTAATTTATCAGTTAGGAAAATAAAATTGTATGAATCATTTATCAGCTATCAAAATAAAATTGTAAAAATCAGAAGATCCGGCATGTATTCTTACCAATGGTAAACCAATAAGCAAATTAAATTAGGTGAATAACAATAAATAAATAATTAAAATAAGATCAGTACAAGTCTAAGAAATAAAACTAAATCCAGGAGCAGTAACTTTTAGCAGACTTAAACCAGAAAGTTGTGGAGAAAAATTTAAAAGAGGAAATGCAGTCCCATGAGAAAGTACTGCTGTAGTGTTAATCTTCTGACAGTAAGGATATATGACCATTAGGCTTCATAATCTAGGTTGAAGGGTTTGTTTGTTTGTTTGTTTGTTTTCTTTTATGGGGTCTGCTTTATGGTGAGTGTCTTTAGTTTTGACTCCAGGAAAAAAGATATTGAAGAACTCTTAAAATTTTGGATTGATGGTGCATTCCTGCATGCAGTATTTCTGTGATCACCAGCCTCAGAGGTAGTATATGCACGTGTATTTATGAAGACCAAATCCATCAGTCATATTGACCCTGGAAGACCAATGTGAACTTCAAAACACTGTGGAGTGTCTATGGTTTTGTGCATGTAGCTGACTGTAAATACTAATTTTATAGTAGAAGTTTCTATTGCATAATGTATAGGTGGTTCTGTGTGGCTCATTAGGGTCCCTCAAGCACTTCCATTTAGAGAGTTTCAATCTTCTTTTCTTCCCTCCCTGAAAAGAGCAAGGGAAGGCTTTTGTAACATATCTTTACCATGTATCTCGCAAGCGCATTTGGAACTTGGCTCTAGTGGATGAGAGCTGAACTTTTTTGGTTGAAAATGCTTCTTTGGACTGAAAGAGAAGCAACCTGACTAGGGGGTGGGCAACAAAGCTTGAGAGTTACAGGAGAGAAGAAGCAGGGAAGGTGGTAGTAGTAGAGATCTGAATGGGAAAGACATCCTGATACTAGCAAGCAAAGTCCCATATTCAAAGTCCCAAGTTAAAGATATGTTGGTTATTTTGTGTGTAAAATGCCAGGGATCCAAACCAAGGTAACACTGAACAGGACCAGTTAATAAACCAATTAAAATAATGAAGCCTGAAGTTGGATAAGCCTGAGTGTGTAATGTTTTCCTTTTTACCCAGCTTCTCCAACTGGTAAGGAAGCTGGTAGCAAGAGCAGGAGATATTTTTATTTGCTTTCTTGTCACATTCCATGCTAGAGGAGAATTAACACTACTGTCAGTAAACAGGGCAGAATCAGATGGAATTGTAATAAGTGGTAGTTTAAAGGATGCCTCTAGAATGTCTGATAGCTGAGATGGGTCAAAGGCTTCCCGGAAAATGCTTATTTGTCTTGGCGTTTCAAGAGGAAATCAGATAATGATGTCAAATAATAGTGTTCCTGCAGGAAGGTACCAAAACATTTTCAGTCAGTGCCTAGCACTACCCTGTTTAAAAGACCGGAGTGTTTCAAGGTAAACTTCAAGCTAGGATAAGTAAAAATATTAGAAGAAATATATACAGTAGACAATGTTTAAAAAAATGATACTGAGATATTGGCAGTGTTTATATTGAGGAGATCTGTGGTGTTGAAAGATGTCACTCAAAAAGTTTACCACACCCATTTTGTGAAAACTGTTGTGAAATCAGTTTAAAAACTAGAGTGCAGAGAAGTACATTATTCATAACAAAGTTTACTCCAGTCACCAGAAGATAGATAGACATTAATTAAAGATATGCTCCTTTGTTAGATGATATAAAAATCTCTCAACTTTTGAGTCTTCAAACTCCAAAGGTATTTCAAAATACCAGGAAATAGCAGGCTTGCCAAGATACATTGAAGAGATAAAGACACTTGAAAGACATTCAGAAGGAAAGATAACCTTCAAGGCAATAAAAAGCATGCAGATTGGTGTAACTCCAAAAATAGATTGTATGGAGATAAATATGTATAAAGTCTTTCACAAACCTGTGTGAACGTGTGCTTTCATGGGAGAGCATTGCTATGGGATCTGGAAGTGAATACTCCATATTGGTGTGGAATTTGATTTACCCTTTGTGAGAACTTCTGGTAAACGTAGTAGCAGAAAAAGAAATTAGAAGAGGAAAAAGCACTGTCATAACTTGTTCGGTATTTAGTGGTAGCTGTTACTTGGGGAGAAAGTTCTCTGGTGATTTTTAATGGTCAAGCCTTCACTAAAAAGATGGATACTTAGTATCACAACATGCCTGTATTTTAAAAACATTTATTTATGAATTAATTATATTAGAAATATGCAATATATAATTATATTATAATTATATAAAATATGTAATTTATATAAATTTTTAAATATAATATATAGTAAATATATAATATTATACGTAATTTTAAAAATATTGCAATATATTCATAATATAATATATTAGACATATATTACAAATTGATGGAAAAATACTTCTGGGGGGATAAATATGTTATTCGGTGCTCGGGTTTTCTTCTATCCAGTGAATACAGCATGCTCCTCTAACAGAAACCTCCCGCTTAACTGCTTAATTATTACTTCACTCCTCTTTTAAGCAAAAGTAAGCTGTGGTAGCCTTTTTTTGTTGTTGCTTTGATATTTAAGTAGTAAGTATAACAGCTGTATACTGCTTTGGAATACTTGGAGTCTTCTGTGGTTTCATCCATTCCCTTTGACCTCTTTAGGAAGCAAGATGGAACGGTAGATGTGAACAGGAGGTTTCTCCTTCTTTAAAGAAGGTGTATTTATTCAGATGAAATTGTTAGACTCCTTAGAATTTGGTGTTAAACTGTGTTTGGATGTGTGTGGTGTTAATTGGTTTTAGGATTTTTGGGTTAGTTAGCACCATACCATTGACTGGCAACTGAAGTCTATTGTTCTGTTTGGTAGTACTGCTGAAAACTTCTTGTCCTTTTAAGCAATCTTGTCCTTTTACCCTTAAACTACAGTTTCATAGCTGTGACACTGCTTTGAAGTTTCCTGTTCATATATTATCACAAAGTAAGCTGCCATGCTGTTTGACAGGGACTGTGGGATACAGGACTTGGGGTTGGGGGGCTGCTTTTTCTCTAGACACAATTTTGCACACAATCCTCAAATGAGGATTCTTCTCCTGATTACTTTTGGGGCACTTCTTAGAGAGTAATTCATAGTAGGCATAAAAATTCTACACAGGCTATTTAAAATGCTGCTTTTGTTCTTGCCTGTTAAGTCTCACAATTGAAACCCTAAGGAATATTTGAAAAGTGCTAGTCACAATTTTGTGGGTAATAGGATCATAAATAAACATCTATATGCAGATAAGGACTTAACAGAAATCCATCCTTTGAAGGAAAAGCCTATTCTGCAGCTTTAAATTGCTGGATTTGTCTCAATAACATGCAAAATTCTACAAAATGGATGTGCACAACACCCCTCAAACAATTAGAAACATCTATCCTATTGTGGTGGATTTAGGATTGGAAAGGTAATGTTAACTTGATCTTGTGTGGGAATCTTGAGAATACACTTGGAGTGGGTTTTTTTAAATTTCCATTTATTTATTCCCATGTGCTGATAAGCACCTGCAGTTCCCATTGAATTTCCCTAGAAATTCCCTAGAATACTCTAGAAGAATCACTCTGATCGAAATATGACTTGTCTTACATGCACCTCTCCAAAAAAGTTAAATTAAGTCTTTGCTTAAGTTTTGAGTCTGCTGTTGTTCGAAACCCACAACAAAAACAACAAATCAAATGAACAAAAAAACACCTGAAGCAAAACAAAAAACTCACCAAAACTAATTTCATTAAGGAAGAGTACATCAGGGTAGCTATGCTTGACAGTCTAATTTATGCCTAAAGAGAAGGGGAAGAGGGGTTTTCTTCTGCATAAGAGCCTCAAAAAGATTATAAAAACCTAAAGAAGATAGAAGATGAATGGGAGATCTTGGTACTTTTCTGTGTTCCATTTTACTTAAAATTTTTTTTAATTGCTGCTGAGAAATAAGTGTGTTAATGATTTTTTTTTTCCTTTTCCTGACAAAGTAACCATATTAAAGACTGAATTGTGGTAACTGAGTGTATTAGTTGATGGCAATAGTGGACTTACTTATGAACTGTCATAGAGAACAGTAATGTTTTCAAAAGCATGCAAATGGAATTTCAAGGCCGTGCTTGTGTTATGTGCATTACTTAACGTTTGGTGTTTTGCATCTCAACAATGTTTGACGGTGTGAATGCTGGGGTAACGTAACAGTCATGTAGAAGAAGGCGCTCATTTACTGAAAATAAATCAAATGCAGGTTTAACAAGTGCCACTGTCAGAAAATTGTGATCAGAATTTGTAGGGAACTAACTTAGGCAGCTGTAAAATCTGGTTTTGGTTGTTCACACACAAATAATAGCAGCAATCTGTTGCTCTGATTTTTCTCTGAATGTTTAGAAACTGCTTGCATAGCTGAAATTCTAGATGTATTTTCATTTGTTTTAAAAAATGATTCTTATTTTTAGATAGGTAGTATAAAGTTATATTTATAAATTGTAATGGGCGTGAAGTTCTTTGTTTTCCTGCTAGCTTATAGATGAGCAAAAGGTATACTTTTTTATATATATAGCCAGCCAGCCAGCCAGAAATAAATGTACTTTAGTATCTACACCACACAAAATTAATTGTTTGAGTTTTTCATGGCAGTATTTAGTGAAGATATTTTTGATATTTTTAATTCTCTGCATGTGCTTGTTCTGTGCCCTTTAGTGCTATTTTGTACACCACCCAAACTTAATCCTATTACTATTTAAAGTATGACTCTCTTTCCACTTGTAGTGTAATTCCACTTTACTTGTGCTATCTTTAGAGGAGGGATTTTCTTATTCTGTTTGCTTCAAAGCCAAAAATTTAGTAGCATTTGCAGCCTTTTATACATGAAAGTTGCTAAATTAACCTCCATGTTTTTCTCATTCCCACTAGCAGAGGTGATGGTCAGGGAGTCATGTTGGGGGACCTTAGTAAATACATCACATTATTTTAATACTTTTTACAGCTGCAGTGTATTAAGTTCTCTGTAATTTGTAGGCTGACTTTTTTGTTGCAATTTCACACGCTTGTGAAATACTACAGCAACTCCTTGTGTAATATGTCTGAACCAATTATAATTTCTTTCTATATTAGAAATATAATGTTCAATGTAATGTTGTAATCTTAAGTACTCCTAATATTTCTCTATATTTACTTGAAGTATTACTTTTATATTTAACGATGCAAGTACAAAATGAGTTCTTGCAGGTTTCTTTTTTTGTGCTGCAACTGCACCTGAGCCTTGCAAAATGCTACTTTTATTGTCTCGGTTTGGCTCTCTCTTGAGCAGTGACTGCCAAATAGTTCAAATTCCTCATCTGTTTGACTGCATCTGTGAATATCTTACAACTGCTCCTAGCTTTCTGCACTTAGTCGTTGAAGGAAATTCCCTCCCTTCCTGCCCTCTCCTGGATGCTGTCAGTACAAGGATAACTGTAATATTTGAAATACCAAGCAAATCCATCCCCTGTTACAGGCTGGAGTGATGGGAACTGTGATGTTCTTTCAAGATATCTCACACCCTTCTTTGAGAGCTGATCTGTGTTGTAAGAGGTAAAAGTTGGGGGGCTCTCTGAATGGGGCTTACATGAATCCTGAGAACATCCACCTCACAACTATAGTTAATATACAGCTATTCTAGGTCCGTGGATAGTAATACATCTGCAGCAGGGCAGGGTGTGGGACCCCATATTACTGTAGTACCTCATTAAAAGTTTCTTAAGTATCCTTTGTAGCTTTCTAGCATGCAGTAGTACAGCAGGAAGAAGGGAAAACATTAAACGTGTCTGCACTTGTGATTTAGGGCAAATTTTGCTCAAAATAAGCAAGGCATGCATGTCTTGGGATAATTCTACTACTTACAAGAAGCAACATATTCTCTCTTTGTTGAACACCTCTTTTAGTTATATGATGCTATTTTCAACTGAACCCCGTGGGCTGGCTGGTTGGAATCTCTCTTATTAATGCTTTGAAGGGAAATTAGGCCTAGAATCTGAGAAAATATCTCTTAATATTTCATAATGTATGTTTCACTGTTGTGCTTCTAGATATTTAGGAAACAAAACATAGTTTCTTGCTTTTCATAGTAAAACTTAATAACACTTACTGATTCTCTCTGTGTGTTCCAAATTTAGGCAGAGTGTGCAAAACCTAATTATTGCCAGGGTTTTTAATAGTTTAAGTAACTGCAGCATGACTGTTTGCTTATTGACTGTATTGCTGAGAGACTCCCATTTAAGAGCTGTTCTTGCAGTCTTTCAAAATTAAGTTTCCGTTAATTCTGAAGTATCTCTAGTACCTTATGGTTTGCAGCACTAGCAATCTCTTATGAAGACTCTGCAAAATATAAAAAATTGTCTTTCATCATAAAATGAAAACTTCAGTTATGGCAAACAATATTGCTAGCTAATTAATGCTATATTAAATTGGTGGCAATACTTGGAAGTTACTATCTTTCCAGGTTTACATTATAATGAATGACTATTTTTTTGAAATACACATGGTAGCTAAATGTCAATTCCTGTTGATTTTATTGAGTCTTTGGAATGTAATTACTGTTGTGTTCTTGAAAATGTCCATAATAAACACTCCCATTCTGTACATGCTTTGCAAAGGAATGTATTGTAGCACTTATAATAGTATGGTAATCCCATGTATAAGAATGGGCTGTGTTTAATAGCAACATAATAATGTCTTCTTAAATTCAGCAATCTTATTTGGGATTGTCATTTTGATGTTGTTAATACTAGTATTGGAATGATTGTCCAATGGACCACATTTTTTACGGTACTGAAAGAGGAAAGTCCACATTAAATGAAAGTATTATTTTTCTGGAGATAACAAACAAGTGTTTCTAGGATTACCTCCCAAATAATGTTTTGAAGGTTATTGGAGGTTTGAAATAAATTCAAGGTGTCTGTATTTGCGTACATTTTTAGTAAGTTAGGGACTTCTCTGTGGGAATAATACAACTGCTCTGTTTGTTCAGCATTAAGTCTAACCAGACTATAACATCTTGATTATGTCTTTAGGATTACTTCTGGGGGAAAAAAAGTTTTTGTTTTTGGGGGTTTTTTTTGTCAGATCTTATTTCCTTCACAGCTACCTCCATGTACCAGGAGTGGGTGATGGTGTAAGGTACCTCAATTCTTTAAATTCACAGCTGATATGGTGATCATGGCTTGGAAAAGCTCAAGATTATTTTCTACTTCCACAGGAATAGTTAGAGATTCTCTTCTTGAGTCAATTCAGACCTTAGATTTCCAAACCATTTAGGAAAAGCACTGTTGGTGTTCTACTAACAGAATCATCCATAGAACTGTTGTCTAGGGCTGAAGTGATTGTGGGTGCTTTTATTTAACTTCGTGGTTCCTGGTTTGCTTGAGGGGGTTTGGGTTTGTTTTTGTTTTTTTTTAATATCAGAAGCGATGAAGAGCGCAGCATAAGGCTTGACTGAACTAGCTTGAATGGGAATTTGGAACAATTTGAATTTCCTAGGCCTGTAATATGTGAACCTTATTAATCACATTAGTAAGCTGGCCTTCTCTCAGTGCTGACATGATTTACAGTATTGGTATTAAGCTTTGTACTATACCAAAGAAAAGTGATTTACCAGCTCTAGTTGGGATGTTTTCTTCTAATTATACTAAAAATGTTTCATACTCTATGACAGACTAGAGTGAATCATGTTTATCATTAGAAAATATTAAGAAGGAGGAGACCAATAGTACCAGGAGAAAAAGAACCTGGCAAAAGAATATAACTGAAAATGGGATATGAACCAAGACTCAAGGAAAATAATGTTAATTTAGATATTGATGTAAATCGCTGTATCCAAATACAGGTTTCTTATCCATAAACCATATTGGTGCTCAGGAGAAGATTAAAGGAGTCTAATAATGAGATTACTCGTTTAGCAAGCTGCTTTTCAATATTAAATTACTCTTCCCTTTCTCTTCACTTCTGCTGAAGGTAAAATGTAAAACGGTTCAACATTTTCATTTATGAAGAGCTAAATTACCATAGATTACTATTAAGGTCTGGTATCAGGCCAAGATTCATTTTTTACTTGATGTCTAGTGTTTTAGAACAAGAGATGTCTGATGGGGTACCCACTCTTCCTTGAGTGCCTGCCAAATCTTGTATGTCAGCATTCCCTCTGATCTTTTAATGGGGGTTAAAAGGAGAAAACGAAGCTTTTTATTACAAGGGGAAAGTAGTTTGCAGTAGAGATTGTTTTCTTTTAGTTATTATAATGATTGTAGTGCATCAAATACTATTTTATTTTTATAGGACCATTTTTTTTTTGTCTTTGGTTTTTTCCTTAACTCTGAAATATGGCAGAAAACAGAGTGGGGAAACTTTTCAGAATTTTTGTTGGATAATGAAAAGCCTTAAAAATATTCTTTGAACTTTACAAGTGAATGTTGGACTGAGCTTCACAGTTGTTTTGTGACACCGGGAAAGGCGGCAACTTGGCACCTTTTCAAAATACCTTTGTTAGCACTGGGGATGTGTTGTCTGGTATCTGTATCCACAGTGGTCATGGGAGCTGTTTGATTCCTTCAGTGAAATGTGCTGGGAAGCAGCCAGTTAAATGCAATGTGAATCTCTGTGCCTTTTTTCCTCTGTGTGTTCTGTTATGGCAAAGTCATGAGCAAATTAACAGAGCATAGATGTACTTACTGAAAATTTATGCTGTTTCTATACTACTTAATTGAGACTATAATCCCCTCAAGGATTTATCATCTTTTTTATCTATTAATACTATTTTCTTTTTTATTACATTCTACTTCTGAGTAATATTACTGTTTAATCTGAAATAGATTCTTCAGGTTTGGGTGGTTTTTGGTTGGGTTTTCCCCTGCCTAATTATGGGCATTCAGATCCATCTTTCATTGTACAGTCCTGTCTGTCTTCACCTTCCTTTATAGCTGTCTTACCTGTAGCATTAACAGTGCCACCAGGAAAAAGAGAAGCAGACTGCAACGCTGCAGCTCTTCCTGGTGAACTGTGGTAATCCATAATCTCTCTCTGACCAAATGAACTGAAATCTAAGAGAGCTGAAGTTGCTTCTTCAAGTGCATTTTTCTTTGGAATATAATCTATGCTTTGTTAATTCAAAACCCACATGGAGTTTTTAAGAGTGCCATTAAATAGTGGATGAGAGTTTGCTGTTGGAAAACATTTACTCACAGCATCAGAATATATGCAGAGCATGTCAAACAGCAGCTTTTGTCAAAATCACAATTAAAACACCAAACCCATGTTTAACTGCAGAAAAATAATTTCATCTCCAGTAGGTGGGTGAATGATGGTGTCATCCACACAGATTTCTTCCACAATTTTTTTCTTTTCTTCCCTTTCTCTTTTCTTTTCAGATGAGATAGGAAAAAATAATACCCTGGAGGAGTTGTGTTTCCTAAAATGGCACACACACGTTCCCTATTCTTTTCCATTTGGCCTGAGAATAAGCACAGCAGCTTTCTGAGAATTTTTGTGAGCCTATTGCTGTTGCCCATTGATCACTACTGACACTGTAGAAAACAATTCAGATTGTGATAGCTTTAAGCAGTTCAAACTATCCTTTGCATAAAATCTGTATGCTTAAGAGGACTGCATCCTTCATAAGAAGCCTCCTTGAAAATTCACTGGTAGGCTCTATTAATCCTACTAATGGTTTCAATAAACCTTGTCAGTTCATGGGATTTTAATACCCATAAGCTAAAATAATTCTGCCTGGGTCTCATGACTCTACTTGTTCCAATAAATACGCACTGTGAATTCTAATACAAAAGAATATAGAGTGTCGTGGCTGCTGCTGCTGCTTGATTTCAAGGAGCAGAGGATGACCAGAAATAGGAAGCAAACACACTGAATAAAACCTTGGAAATACCTGTGGGGGGCAGCAGTGGCTCAGGTCATTCAGAAATGGGGCCATAATTCCTTGAAGGACTGCCTTTGTTTCTAATTAGGGAAAACACCTTAATTAAGAATATATAAAAAAAAAAAAAAATAGCGAGCAGAGCAACACTGAGCAACATTTGCCTCTTGGGAAACCTTGTCTTTTCTCTTGGACTCCCTGGCTGCTCCTGTGTGCTGGTTCAGCAGGCAGGACGTGGGCACTTCTTGTATTTGCCTCCAAGAAGCCACTGGAATAGCTTCTGTGGTGTCCTTCCTGCAGCTCTGGTGAAGATTGAGTGATTTATTTTCCACAGCAGCTGAGCTGCTTGAATCTGTTCTGCTGTCAGTAAGCTTGTATGTCTCCCTTTGTTGGTAGCTAGGCAAGAGTAATTTGTGTGGATGGAGAAAAAGCTGTATAAAGTGTGCAGATGATGTAATATAGGTCAAACCCCTGCAGAAAGAAGTGTCAGAGATGTAATGTTGATTTTATATGCCATAGTTGGGGGGGTGGGCAGGGTTGGATGCAATTCTCATTGCACAAAGTTGGGAGGAGGAGATGCCTAATTTTTAATACGAGCAGTTTACAACCATTCACAGTTAAACAGTTTATAGGATTCTTGGTAACAAAAGGTGGTCTAATTATAGAGGAAAGGAAAACAATATAGTGAGGATATTTACAATGTGTGACCTATGTGAATTATGATCTTGTTAACTATGCAAAAATGACAAGAAACAGAACCATCCCAGTGAATGAAATGTTTAGCCTTTCTTTAATGAACTTTTAATACAGAAGATATGGAGGAGGCTAATTTTTTTCCCTTTAACATCAAAAGAAGCCTGCACTTTGGGTGAACCTGTACTTTCTTAAGATTCAGTGCACTAGACTTCAAGCTGGAAAAAAAATGACAGTATTTTTTCTTTACAACTAGCCCACACTAGAGTGTTTAGTTTCTGCCAGTAAATCACATGCCAGGGTTTCTACTGCCCTCTTAAATCAAATGAAGGTGTGATTCCTTTCCCTGTTATTTTTGTTTAACTTGCCTTTTGTAGTTGATCTTAATTGTTCTTATTTGCAGGCTTTAAATGTTGATGGACTGTGTCATTTATAACCCTTTTTCGTTGCACAATGACCTTCATAGGGAAATTTCATACATGTATTCATTGGACTTTGTTGGCATTTTTGTTTTATGTATGTAAGTGAAACTGGCAATAAAAATTAGTATGCAGAAGTATGGTCTTCTGATTAAAGCAATGTTATAAAAATCTGGTTACAGTATAGATAAAAATATTTCAAAATGTTTTGCAAACCTACACTGAAACTGTGCAAGCACAGATTGCCAAATGTAAAGTCCCTAGTGAATGAAATTTTGTGGTTTTCTCCTGGACAAAAGCAACCAACTGTGAATTTTGTCCCAGACTAATATTTCTCGTAATGTCAGTTGCAGTATTTCTACCCTTTGCACCTTCGTGTTGCTGATTTTAGTCGGAGGAGTTGTAACCTTATACAAACTGAGGTGCCAAGAAACCTCATGTCCCCTGTTAGTGTGTCATCCTGTGAAGATAAATGAGATTTACCCCAAGACCTCCTGTCCCTACATTGAAGCTGTTGCTGAAACTAACAAGGCATCAGGGCTGGGAAGTGGTGGTGGAGGAAGGGGAATGGAGTTTGCTGCAGTGCAGGGATAGTAGTGTGTGATGAAGTTCAGGTAGCTTTAGTTGTGCTCAGCTCGAGTGCATACAGCAGCCTGTCCAAATCAGCATGGCAGGGCACAGAGGGCAGAAATGTAGAACAAAGTAAATTAGATTCAACCCAGAGGGTACTTCATGACCACATTGATGCTGCTGACTCTAAGAGTAAAATAGATTTGGAAGTCCAGAACCAATGGTTTGTTCTAGTTATTTTCCTCTAGCAGGTTCAAAAAGACCACTGTTGTAAAGTTGATCTGCCCTTTTTGAAAGGATATGAGATGGATAAGCATGACAGCCCATCAGGTTTTTTGGAGCTGTCTACTTCATGCAATTTTTGAATCCCAGACTTTTGGGCATATAAGGCAGATCACATGAAGGCTCCAGCACTTGGTCTAGGGTATTGTAACTAGTGCAGATTTTCCTTCCTTGCTGAGGGTTGATAACATCAACTCATCTCTGGGAACAAGATGATCCTCTTCCCCTCTTGGAAAATACAGCTCAAGAGTCTGAAGTTAGAAAAACATGAACTAATTTGGGTTTAGCTAATTTATGGCTGTACAAGAACAGAATTTTCTCGTCTTAGTTATTCTTTTCTGTACTTCTGAAAAGCCTGTTCCAACCTTTTCTCCCTGTTTTGGCCAGGATGACATTAACTATCTCTTAGCATTCTCACATTTTTCTTGTTTTCTGTTTTTTAGGAAGGAAGACACATCACAGGTTTTCTCTCTCCTTTTCTTTTTCTCCTTCTACTTCCAGCTTTTAAATACATTGGCTGGTTTCAACTAACCCAAATTCAAAGCAGAAATATCAGAGTTATATTGTTCTCTATGTTGCATTTTAAATTTTAAATTAATAGAATTAAGGAGGATTGTTTGAACTTCTAATGTTCATAAAAAAACCTTGAGCTTTATGTTTATATATTCCTCATAGCTGCTGTTAGAACTCTAGAATGAGCAATGTCTTTTAGTGGCTGCTCCAAATGAAATCCTTGCCAGCCTGTCTTTGAGGAGGTTCTATGCACTGCCTGATAAATAAATCAGATTGTAAACATTTTGATTTTGATGCTGGACTTCCAGTGTAAGTACTATTGGTAGCAAAAGTCCAGTACAAAAAAAGCAGAAATAGACTATGTAGGCTGTACATTATAAGTGTGTATATCCCACTACTTCTCGTGTACTAAACAGAGTAGCTTCTTACAGTAATTTGGAAGAATGTATCCAAATTGATAAAGATGTCTTTGGTGGTATGTGAGCTAAGTGGTGACAAGGCTGCAGTGTTTCCTCTTGGGGTACAACTGGTGTCAGTAGTGCTAAAAGAAAATGCTTTTTTTTAAGTAGCAAAACACTGTTTTAGTACCCATTACTGCAGTATGACACACACAGTTAGTAATATTTTATTGCATTGATAAACAGAGCTTTGTCCTTCTCTGTCTGTTGTCTTTTAACCTTAATCAAAAGATATCCTTTAGCATTAAAGGTGAAATTTGGGATTTGGGTGCTGCTGATGCTGAAACCAGCATTGCATTTCCTGTTGAGTATCTCCAGATTTATTTGTGTTCAAAAGGAAAAAAGCAAATCAGTTGTCTGCCACAGAGCAGATTACAGCAAATTCCATTTGATCTCTCAACTCCCCCCATTTTCTCTATTCAGTATCTCCACTGTGTCCTGCTGTTCTCCCTTTTTTTGAGGGAAAGTGTGAGCATGTTATATGTGAAAAAATTATGCTCTGAAGCTACAGGCAGTAGTGCCAGGAGTTGAGCAAAACAGACCCAACAATACGTCTCCTAACAGCAGCTTCTTGTATAATATGCTCTCCATCCATCCTCTCATAAATTCAGAGTGTTTTGAATGGTACAGTTATCATTTGGGACCTTTTTGAAGCAGGGCAAATGCAAGAAGTGTAGAATGGGCAGATTAGGATTGAACCATAGTTTTCTATCTTCCAGGAGTCACGTCTCACTGGATGATCTTGTGCTTATCTTCCTCGTACTTTTGTGCTTTCTTTCATGTTGATGTCTTTGTTCTGCAGTCTGCTGAGAGAGGGTAATGATGAGGATTATATCATATGGATTATAAAAGACCATTTAACCTCAGCTAAGACTTAACTCTCTACGTGTTGTTGCAGACTCAGGAGAACAATTTAATTGACAAGACGTGGAAATAGCCATTGGTCTGTGTTCTAAAAAACTTACCCAGACCACAAGGCTGAATTTTGTTTGACAGTAGTTGAAACAATAAAGGTTTACACTATAAAAATTAGTTTGTTAGAAGGATCTGAAGCATCTCTGTTGAGCTAACTTAAAGCTTCAGTACTGACAAACAACTGCTCATTAGTAGTTCTGGCCGGAAAAGTCCTGTGAAGGAATGTAATAAATCATCAAAATAAGTGTTTTAATCAGATTTCAAATGAAAACAATAGAGGGTTCATTCATGTGTGTTGCAGGGCAGAGTGATTCTCTGCAACAGTCTTTTTATAAGAATGTTTCTATTGAACAGCATTGCCAGAATCAGTATCTAGCAGACCACTAGAAGATGAAAGAAACTCTGGTTTATTCTGAATGTTTCATTTTATGAACTATTCAGTTCAATTTCAGTTTTAAAACTGTAGTACGTCATAGATCTTGAAGCATCGAATGTTAATTCAATGATTAAACACAGTTTTAAGTGTCCTCTGCCTCAAGTTCTTAATTGAGAACGTTAGGGAGTTTGCCTTGAGAGTTAGGTGCAATAATTAGTCTTCCAGGTATCTTATTTTAAATGTAATTGCTTTTGCTACCTCATATAGTGTTGGTGGGATGATATTAGGTAGAGTCCTAATGGAGAGCCTGTTATGGGACTCAAATTTTGACTGCAAGATCTTGTTCTTCACCTTAGGATCTAATTTTTGAACTTTTAACACAGGTAATTTTCCCAAAATGTTGATTAAGGATTAGATTCAGAAAGAAGAAAACAGTGAAAGAGAGTTTAATTGTAATTCACTCTGCTGCTTCTTTATATTGCAATTATGTTGCTTCACTTCTTTCAGTTCTTTGCTGCTGTGGTCTGATACAATAGGCAAGACCTGAATTTCGAAACCTGAGTCATGATCCCTCTTGTTTCACAGCTTCCATCACTTATTTAATGTTATGAAAAAGAGCTTGGTATTTTTTTCTTACTGTATTGGTTCTGTAGCTACAGCAAGAGAGACAAAGTGGAAAAAAACAATTATGGCTTCTAGCATGAATACCCTATAACTCTCGACATAGTGTAGGTGTTCAGCTTCCACCCTTTCCCCAGTTCTATTTTGAAATGGCTCTGTCTCAGTAACAATTTGGTGGCTTCTCATGCCATTCTGTAACCCAACACAGCTGGAAGTGTGCCAGGGATGTTGGAATCACATGCAGCTTTGTAACTTTGACATGAGTGTTTGTCCCCTGTCAGCAGTTTCACATCCCAGCACCAAGAGGCTGAATTATTACAAGTGATTTGCAACCAAGTAGAATTTTTTTCATTAGATATTTGTTCTGTAGTTACAGGAAGGCAAGCAGGTACATGAGGACAGTGAGAGAAAGTGATCGAAAACAGATAATAGCTGGGACAAATTCTCAATTTTAGTGTGTCTGAACATTCTGTCCTGTTTGCTTAAAACCAGAAGAGTGGTCTGCATCTGTACCATGCTGATAAATAGAATGCTACTTTGTATGCACTGCTAGGTAGGGAGGCTTGCACAGTTCAGCAGACATACGGAAAACCCTTCCCAGGATGGCAGTCATGCTGCTGCAAACATGCTTAGGAAAGTAGAGGCTGCCAGAGCAGGCTGTTGCTGGTTTTAAGGTTTTGAATGTTACTCCTTTTATCTTTACAATTAAGCTGCAATAGGTCATGGGGGTGTAGAAGACAGGAAGTGACATCAGGTCAAGTCACCATTGTGTCTTCTCTACAAAGCTTATGGCTAGAGGAATCAATACACCATGGAGGTAGCAACATGCTTAACAACTGGTTTTTGGTTTTCTTAATATAGGCACACAAGTAATTGAAGCAACTCTTACCCAGCCCTACTTGGAAGATGACAGAAGTTGGTTATTTTCTTAGGTTTGCTCAGAACAAAATTTTAAATACCACTGTATCTCATTCTAATAGCTTTTGAATGTGTTGGCAGATACATACTACAATTCCACTGTGGAGTTAAAATCTCAATGATTATAGGTTTCCAGAAACTTTATGCAGCTTTTGGGGTTGAAGGGATTATTGCCTCTGCAGAGTAAGTGAGAAGGAGAACTGTGGAGTTTCCCTTTATTTGGCAGTTGGTTGATGTGGATGGAGCTCAAAGAAGGCTGTTTCTGCCTGGCCAGTAACAAGCATAGGATTGCTTATTTAAAGCAATGGGATGCCCTGGGATATGTGAAAACCGAGGATAGTTCACATGGGATTTACAGTGCATTCATTGACACTGGCAGGAAAGAGTCTGAGGACACCAGAGGCAATACTATGAAACACTGGAGACAGAAGGTATGAGTGACATACAGAAAAGTTAATGGCAGTTGGTTTGGCTTTTCATTGTGCACAGAAAACTGTCTAACCCAAAACTCAGTTTAGAAGATAAAGTTGTGGGTTCAGGCCAGAGAAGTTTTACTCTAGAAAGACCACTCTTTAAATAGCTGAGGAGGTTCTTTTGAGAGGTGATGATGAATGAGAAGCAATTTGGTGGTGTTTAGTCAGTTTCAAGGGCTATGAAATTCTGTTCTAGAGGGATACAACTATGCTGCCCACATTTGACACAGAACCTGGAAACAAATCATGGCTCCTCCTATGTAATTGCTGGAGGTCTGCAAAGTTATAGTATTTGCTAATTTGATAATTTTTCAATTTACATTTCTCTCATTCAAGTTATTGTAGAATCTGTAGTTTGCAATTACTTGCTAGATTGATCCTGTTTATTTAGTTTTGTAAAATAGAATTTGCAGAACAGTCTCTTGACAACTGCTAGAGTATGGTTATAGAAGAGCTGAATCCATTAGGTTTAGCTTGGGTTTATGAGAGTTCATGGGGGTAAGGAGTGGTTGTAACTATGAATGTGTTTGTCAACTTCATAGAGTTTGTAATTACAACTGGCATTTCTTGGCCTGTTGATATCTGAAAAGAGATATTGTTTGTGATGTTTGTAGTTGGAGAGTTCTGGGTAGGGAAATGTAAACTGCTTGATTAAAACCTGCTGTGCTGATTGTTTTAGCCTTGAAGGAAAAATACATTCATGTTTTACTTGAAAATAGTCTCTTTAGAATGTTAAGTTTTCCCGGAAATCTGGATGACTTTAAATAAATAAATAAAACTAAACTGTGATAATTGCATATTCTATTGGGCTCTTGAGTGCAAATGTTTCAGTTTCAAATGGCTACAAATTGAATCTGAGCAACTTCTAGTATTACTAATGGTAATAACTGTATCTTATTCTTTCAGATCCTTTATGCAGCTGGTTTAAATAAAATAAATGCAGATTGCCTTTAGTAGCCTACCACCATATTTAACTACTATTAGATTTTTCTGAGACTTCTTGATGTGAAATTCCCTTGCACCATCATTAACATAGTTGCAACAGGGAATTACTGTATTTAGTGCTCGCCAAATTGTTTTAATAGGTTTGGAGTATGTGTTTGTTCTTCTTGAAAAGCCATTTGAATTTCTAACTTCCTTGGGCACCTGAAGAGAGACTTAATAGCTATATAAGTCTCCTGAGGCATGATCCCAGGTGGATAAAAAAGCATTTGCTGACTTTTGTGTTTCAAACCATACTGCTGGTGGAGAGTTCACTTTTTAGGTGATAGGTTTGCTAGAATTTTTGTGTGTCGAAGTAGCAGGTATGGGATTACTTAAACTGGAAAGAAAGACCTTAATCAGCTGTTTTTATAGCTTCACTTCTGTAGCATCATCTCCAGGAAATAAAAGTTTGTATTATTTTGTCCTGTGTCATGTAATACAACAGAATAAAAGCTATAAATGTACTTTAATACTATAATAGTTGTCTTGGGTGCATTACGACTCAGCCTGAAAATGTGAAGTTGTAATGTAGTGGATGAGGATAGGGAAGTGAACAAAGGGATCTATGAGTAAAAGACAGTAGGTTTTTATTGCTTTCTTCTGTGGCTTGTACAGCAAATGTCTTACTATCTTACTTTCTTTCCTTTTAACAACTATCTGCCTTGATTCAATATGGAGTCTTGAGTGCTGATGTAGAGCAAATTTTTGAAAGAAATGCTGTCAAGTAACTCTTTGTTTGAGAATGTCCTACTATAGAAATGGAGGTTGTTTTAACCTTGGGTACCCTATCATGTATTAATGTAACTATATTCTTTTCCTAGAGATTAAACCAGTTCCTTTATACACAGAGTGAGAACCATCATGTTGTGTCTGTGATGTGGCTCCTAGTTCCATTAAATTACAACTATGTGGTTTATAATGTGCATTTCTCTGTAATCTGTGTGGAACAGAGATTTCATCTCCTCCTAAGAATACTCTGTACAGACAGTGTGTTATCTCTTCATCATGATTCTTAACAATTAAGTCTGTTGAGCACCCTAAAAGGTTTTCTCATTCCTAAGGAGAACAGATGGTGTTTGTAGAACTGGTTGTGTTTGCTGAAGTCTCCACTTCAGGTATCTGAGGTATTAATCTTAAAAGAAACCCCATATAAAGGAGGAAAACTACTTCATGTAATAATACCTCCTCTGCATGACTTTGGAGAAGGTTTAATAAAGTTCTTTCATATTTAAAATTTACTAAATATGTATATATATATATAAAGTTATGGAAGAACTACAGAGAAAATTTTTTTCTCAATAGTCTTTTGCATTACTCTGGAATTCAGAGTTTTGGCTACAGTTTTGAGACTTATATAGGACCTTAGCAAGTGAACCATAGAAGAAAATAAATCTAGGAATATAAGGGGAAAAGGAGGAGGAAGAATGTAAGACAAAATCCAGGAAAAAAAATCACCAGCTGCATAGAGTATTATTATTGCCATTCTCTGCTAGTACAACACAAAATGTTGTCACTTATTCCCTGAAAGATGTTCTCATGAAGTTACCTCTGGGATATAGTCTAGCCATTGCTAGGTCTGTATGCTTTTTGAACTGTAACAAAGAAAAATGAGTCATCACGTGAACAGTTGTCATCTCTCAGTGCTGTGTTCATTTAAACATCTTTTTTTGCTCCAAAGTGTTAAAATTCATGTTTCAAAAGCAAAAGCTGATTAACAAAGCACCCAAGTGCTTATCTTGTCAAAACATCATCACAAGTTTCCCATGAAAACTGGAAGTGCCTTTTTTCCGGTGCTCCTTCAGTTGCATTTCTGTTGATTCTTCGTGCAGTCCGATTAGTGTGGATTTTATAGGTATTAAAAACTATCGAAATACCTCAGTACTTCATGAGGTATTGAAATACCTCATCCCTGTCTTGATGATGTCTTTGTTTTCATCCTTTTTCTAAAATAATATGCATGTTTAACACATCTAAAGCATGCTGTCACCATGGAGACATCCTTGCCTGTGGTGTCTGGGAAGTTCCTCTGCTTTGGTGCTCTCCAGTCTCTCAGACAATGTCCCATGCAAACAGAGATTGGTGGAACATATCCATTCGCAGCTATCATCATAATGAAAAGAAACAAGCTGGAGTGAGCTCTGGTTTATTTGGCATATTTTGGCTATGTGGAAGTTAATCCTGTGTCTTTGTGGATGTGGAGCAGGACACAGATAGCAAGATGTCTAATGGAAATCAATTCAATGGCCCTAATAGTGAAAATTGCAGTGAACTTTTATGCAAAGAACACATAAGCAATCATAGTGAAAACACTTTATTCATCCAAGGGTGTGTGGTCTTGTGACTTCCACAGCTGTTTGCTTTCTGAGCCACTGGAAAAGCAATGCAAAGTGGGACCATTCCGGATACATCTGTCCTCTGGTTTTATGTGAAACAGTTGCGATCTGATTGTTTGTTGACAGCAGGTATTTCCATCTTTGCAATGATTCATAAAACCCTGCAGTTCCCTACTGTGAGCCTTGAGACAAACCATTTAAACTCAAAAATGCTTCGCTGAAAGATGTCATAATCCTGTACTGAAAGGTGCAAGGCCATGCCAGGAGTTTAGGCAGCTGTGGCATGCTATCCTGAACCACATGGAGGGGTTTGAATATATGGACTCTCTTCCAAAGAAGTAGTTCTGTTGAATACATAGGAAGTGGAAAATTAGTGGAAAGTATGAAAGTGAGACAAAACATCTTGTGCAAAAATCAAGGTCATGATAGCTGATGAGCATGAGCTCACAAGACATATGGGCATACTCATAAATCCCAGGGCTTGCATTAGCCCACTGTTCTCTCTCATGATCATTTTCTTGATGTTATTTTTTTGGCTGCTAGTTTCCTGTTCTTTAATAATGTCATGCTGCCATTTTCTTGCAAGTTTTCATCTGCATCACCTTTCACATAGCACAAACATAAGCAGACATAAAATATATAACTTTCATCTTAGTTGAAACTTTGAATTCTGACACAGAAGGAAGCTTGTTCTCAGAGGCACTGCCACCCTTGTCCTCTCTTAGCCACGCTTTATTGTGTATCAAAGGTCTTGTTTTTGCCTCGTGAACTTTTCACAGAGCAAATTACCATTTATCTGAGGCTTCATAAGGTACAGTTCTTGCACACTTCATTTTATTCTGACTGATAAACTGAGTAATGACAAATTAATTGCTTTCATTTTTGACTGCTTTGCTGGAGAGTTCTGACCCCAGAGTCATTTTGCATGACAGCAGTTGTATTTTGAAAAGTAAAATCTCTGCTCTTTTTCTGTAACTGTAGCCCAGTGCAGTCTACCTATTTTCCACTATGGCAGCAATTTCAAGAGTTGAACTTTTACTGCACTGTTGGCAGTGTGCTGTGGTGCCGCCAGGCTTACAGGTAGTGGAAGGCAGTGCCTGATTTCCCCAGGCAGCCTATGTCTGTGATTACTTCAGAGTATCTGATAAGAGTGTTCTGTAGCTTCATCTTCTGTGTTCTGCTGCCAGTGCCATCACCATGGCCTAACAGCCCAAAAGATGAGTGCAATGTGTTACAAGAATTTTAAAAATAAATATTGTGTGTCCTTTTTGCACCTAGTTCTTAACCAGCTCGACTTAGTTCTTCTAACACTATTTTCACTTTGGTATCTGTTAATCTAAATTGTTTGATCTCAGTTTCTCTATTGTTTACCCTCTTATCTTGTAGGTTACTCCTCAAAGGCAGTAAGATTAAGCTGTGAGAAGAAAGGTTGCAAGATCAAGCCATTTATTCTTCTAAGCTTATGCCAGAGGCTACAGCATATAAAACAAATCAATCTTAATAACTATCTAAATTACCTGGGAAATGCTTTTGTAAATATCTATGCCTTTCTTATATCTCTTATTTTCTGAGTTCATTTTGGTTTTGGCAGTATTGCTTACTCTCTCACATACTAGACAGGAAATAGCAACAACGATGGAGACAGTTTAACAAGCAGAAATTTGCTCCTATCTATAGCATGCTAGAAATGAAATTTGCATAATAAATCCATTCCAAACAAGTGATGGGGAAAGTATCAAAGTGCAAACAGATTTTTCCATAATTTACTCTGTAGTCTTGAGTTGGTATGGTGTACTCTGAGATTCCTAGAAGTCACAAAGAATGAAGGATAAAATCTTATGCTTCAAATTTAGTTTTATGAGCTAAACTTGGCTTTGCAAAGTTATTTCCCTCTCCCCCCACCCCCCGCCCTGTTTGTGTTCTTATCCTAGACTCCAGCTTTTGTGTACTGTAACTGTACGTTTTGTTCCTGTGCAGCATTTTGTCTGGTTTATCTCTAAGGTCTCCAAAGACTGGCTGCTGATCTCAACAGGCGAGCTGCTCTCTGTCTTGGCAGTGCTTGAGAGTTCAAGTGTCTGGTTTGTCTTTTGGTGAAAGAACCTGTTTGTTTGGCAGGTCAAATGCTGACCTGAATTTTGTTATCGGAGATAATTTTTTTGTGATCTTCAGATTTCCTCTGAAGTTAAATTGCTGCATAGCTGTTACCAGCAGGTTGGAGCTGGGAAAATGAGACAGACAGAGAACATGCCAGGATGGGTAAAATAAATAAGAGTTATAGCAGTTCTCACATACAGCAGTATTTTCTGGTTGAACTTGGAGCCAAATGCCAGTAGCTCACAGGGTCCATGAAGTTCAGAATGAATTGAGAGTGCAGCAGTCATGCTGAATGTACCAATTCCTGAAACTGGGATTTGTCCCAGAAGCACTTGTGAAATGTGGCTGGGGGAAGGGGGAAGAGGGAAGAAATGCTGCTGCTTATTCAATTAAGTGAAAAGTTCCTTATGGTATGGCCTGATATTGCTGAGAATGTGGGAAACTTCCACGTTATTCACTATGAGAAGAGTTGAAGAATTTACTGCACCTGGAAAATGCAAGTCTTTTGAGACTGGTGTTTCCAGGAGTTGTGTTTGTTTCACTAGACTGGCATCTCTAACTTAAAATTTCTTCATGTTCCTGAGCTAGTTTTAGGAGTGGTATGCATTTTAAACATGATTTTGTAGGTTTTGTGTGTGTGAGGTCAAAATATAAAAATAAATAAGTTGTTAAAGGATGCAACTAAACTAGCTGTTAAAAGCCTTCTTTATTAACTGAAGCAATGATTTTTTGGAAAACAAAAATCTTTCTTTGCTACAGATTTGACTGGCTGACTTAAGTGATATGTTGAAGTTGAGTTCTTTTCTGAAGAATGTGCCATAATTTTGGAATTACAGATATAAATCTGTTCACGCAGCTAAAAATCACATTCAAATAACTTCCATATTAGTTTGATTTAAATTTCTTCCCTATGTTTTCTTCCATTATTTCATTTCAGTCATCCTTTCCATACATAGGTGGATTGTGGTAAATACTGTTCTGTGGCAAATTATCTGGGAACATCATTAAAGCTTTAAAAACAGCAGGACTTACATTAAAAGTAGTTCAGCTGATCCTGATATTGCAGAAGTAATAGTGCAGCTGATTGTGATGACAAAGTAATCGTGGATGGGATGAGATCAGAAAATATATACCTCTAAGAACTGGCTGTCCTTTCTATCTGTACTGATGCTGTTTGTCAGCTCTGTGCTTCAAAGAATGTGTCCAGTGATGTGTATGGAGATAGCTGACATTGTGGGTCTTACAAAAAACAAACTCAAGGAGCAATCAAGAAGTTGAAGTAAATTTGGAAAAATTGAACAGGAAATAAAATACTGATGGTGCCAGATGGCACCGACTGAGCTGGGAAATTCTGAACTGGGAAGGATTTAGTTTTCCCTTTCAGAGGTTGGCATTGATTAAATAGATAAGATGCAAAGTTACCTGTGAGGTTGTACCTCTTCTACTCTTGTTTCAAAGTAAAGGGGTTAAAATAATGCTTAGAAGAGCAGAAGAAAGAAAGGTTATGCTAGATAGTATCTCTTTATGTTTATGTTGTCAAGATTCTCTTGTTATGTCACTAAGGCTTTTTGTTTATGATAGTTCCTTCTTTCTATACCTGTTCAGCAGATAAGTTAAAACAGCAAGCTACCAAGATCTGTAAAGAAATTGTGGTAAGACCTCTCAATGAACTTCCATTTTCTATTTCAAAAGTGTTTTTAATTATATCCTTTCCACATCTAAACCCTTTGGACTGGCTTTTTTTGTGCTCAGTGTCAGCTTTTGGACACGTTCTTTGTTTGTGAGTTTCAATAAAAAGTTTCATGCGGTTTTTAAAGAAAATTAAGAAAAACTAATGCTTCTCTAGTATTAAAGATATTATACCCATTTCATTCAGATGATCCATATCTCTGTCTTGGAGCAAGTTTTAGAACTTAAGAGAGGCGAAAATGGATTCTTTGTAGTGAAAACTGTTCAAATTTGGCAAGGTTACATACAATCTCTGGAAATTGTTCCTTATTTTAGCATAGTAGATGTTTGTAATGAAACTGTAAAGAAGCAAAAGTTTCTAAGAATTCTGTAAGTTTACCAGGGGCTGGCTGTTGAAGAGTTTGAAAGATTACTTCATTGGAACTCTTCTGATAGGCTGCTGAAGTCTCTGGGAAGGGAGACCTGAAAGCTTTCTTTCTTGTTTCTCTGACCAAAAATGAGAGTGAACACAAACTGCCGAGGAGGGGAGGAGAGGGTGAGGGAGAGGGCGAGGCGAGGCTGTTACCCAACAGAAGGGCTTAGAAAACAGGCTATCTCTAATTAGTAACTCTGTTTTCTACCTGAAATTAAAATTTTCTAAAAACTCAACACAAAATGGTAAACCCACTCACCTAGTTTCAGATGTCCATTTTGTATTACTAGTTATCAGTACTGAAACAGATTTAGAATTTTGTCTGATAGTTGATTTTTCTGGTCCTTAGAATCTTTCCTCCTGTCCTGTGTGGATACAAAGAAAAACGTATTGAATATGATGGTATTTCTAGCCTGTGTGTGCCTCATGTAGTAATTGTGAGGTCATCAAAGATGGTTGGGTGTGGTTTTTTTCCCACAATATGGCATCAGTCATCAGAAAAACAGCTCTTAGACTGAGAGGTCAGTTGACACAAGGAACACACAAATGAGTGGTGTATCTGTAGTGTTATGATATCTGTCCACATTTAATAGTGCATACTCAATGAGAAGCATTGCTTATCAAAGAATTTCTGAGCAATACACGCACTGATTAAAAGAACAATCAGCAGTGCATTTTTCAAAGTCGTCTAAAGATATTTGATTCCTCTGAATTTACATTAAACTCATTGCTTGAAGGTATTTTTTCAGTCAGTGTAAGAACACTTCAGGATTTTGTGGCGGATGAAAGTTTATAACATAAACTATAAATCTCTCTGCACACACCCACACCCTCCAATATAAAATAAATGAAACCCGAAGGTTAGATGCAATAACACCCATTACTTATGCAGACGTATCCATAACAACTAGTACTTACCTCAGTACTTTCTGCTGGAGGATGATGAGCCTATATATACACTGGCTTTTCTCATCAAGGCATACTGTATGCCCTGTGTTTTCATAAAACACTGTAATTGGAAATAGCCTGACAGAAGCTTTCCAAGTCTTCATCTTGGCAATGAATCTGGCTGCAAAATGATTCTAGTTGTACAAGGCATTTGAAACTGTTTATCTCTCACTGCTGGTATTCATTGATATGTTTGTATTTCTTCAGTGTCTCCTCCAGGCCTGTAAAATTCTCTGCAGTGCTTCAGCAGATATTTTGCCAGGAATATGACAGTGAGCTCAAACCAAGTGCTTCATTTTTATTTTCAGGGTGGCAGTGGTGGTTTTGGGTGTCATCCTCCCCACCCACCCTGATCACTCTGTTTTAGTGGCTCCAAGCACTTGTGGATGATTGAATATTTGGATTCATGCAGTGACTAGAGTTATACACATTCTTCTCAGTGTTGTATACCTTACAGCCTGAGCTCTTTGTTTATTTGGTACCCTGATGCAGGCAGAGAGCTGTGGTCAATGGCTCTATGTCCAGGCTGAGGCTGCTGAGGGATGGTGTCCCTCAGGGCTCTGTTCTGCAACTGGTGCTCTTTAATATGTCAGTGGCAGAGAGTGTGATCAAGCACACCCTCAGTGAGTTTGCAGATGACACAATGCCGAATGGCACAGCCATTCTCTCAGCCTGGAGAAGAGAAAGCTCCAGAGAGACCTCATTGCAGCCTTCCACTACTGGTAATAACGAAGGCAAAAGGCACTTTGTTTCTGTTGGAATTGTGGGGGGAAAAAAGTGTGTTTATGGCAAGATTTTGAACTACAGTTATGCTCACATCTCACTGTATATATTTAATTGCATCATCAAATACAATGTAGCCTCAGGAATCTTCTTTATTTTTATGCACAGCAAGCATAAGAAGGTTTGAAAAAGTAAAAATAAATGGGAATTGAGCAAAGTAAGGAGTGTCAGGACTGTTATGCAGTCTGTAACTGAGATGGAAATTGACCTTGAGGCCTTTGATCCTAGGCAGTGGACAGTTTAAATCTGGGACCAAAAGTAATTTTGGTACTTAATAATTTTCTTTAAGATAAGCTTTGCCATTATTGATAGTGGGCTACAAGTACTTACTCTGCAATGCCTTTTAAAGGTGCTTTGTGACAGTTCTTTTTGATGTTGGACTTTAAACCTGAAGTAAAGAAGCTGGTCCTTTTATACCTGGACAGAAAACAAGACCTAAGACACATAGCTTGTGCTGGAGACCAGGACCGTGTCCAGACTTATTGTAAGAAGCAGAAAAGGATAGAATCATAGAATATGCTGGGTTGAAAGGAAGCCATCGGGATAATCCAGTCCAACTCCTGGCTCTGCCTGATTTCTTAAGAGTCCTGTATTGCAGAAACACAGCATATCTTGTTACTCTCTCCATGTCCACCATTCCAGACAATATTCTAGCTGTAGGTTCCTGCTTTGTTCATGTTGAACATAACTGAACATTTAAAGAACAGTGATTTAAAGAACAGTGAATTTTTGCTGATGGCATTTCTCTCACATGCAGAGCCCAAGCAAGTATCAGTGAAACCAGTGAGCAATAATTGCAGCTACTGATCATCTGCCAGAGAATCGTGATGTTCCTTTAATGGTCATTGCAGACACTACAATGTTCCTTTCCCATTCCACTCCAAAACCGCTCTTAAATAACCAGGTCTGATGAACAGCAGAGAGGTAATTTGCATGGCCAACTATAGCTGCTGTTGAGTTATAGAAAAAACAGTCTAATTTCCTTTATGGTAAATTAAGTGATCAACTCAAGATTAAGAGCCATTGATTTCATATGAGAAAAGAAACAGATTAACAAAGACCTTTTTCATGCCTGTTTGAGGAAGAGCTAGTGTGTGCGTTCCTCAGACCTCTAGTTAGCAGGCTCATCCTTCTGAGAAATACCTCAAACTCTACCCCTACTGTTAACTTGACATTCATTAATAGCAATGGGGAGATGATGTCTGGAGCTGTCCTTCAGCTCAGATTTTTTACTTAATTCAAAAACATCACGTAGAGGTTCAAGAAACAGTTAAAACCTTTTGTTAAGAGTTGAATTTTTTTCCTTGTGAGTCTTGGTGGCTTGATCTGTTAATTAAATAGTTCATACAGGTCTTTTCCATCTCCTATAATAGAACCTAAATTTGAGGCAGCTATTTTACAGCTGTCTAGTGTTCCCAGGAAAGCCTCGCTACCGTCTGAAGCTGTTCAAAAAGTGCATTGAAAAGAATTTATGATCTTGGTTTCTTTGCAGCTGGAGTGGCTTTTAATATTGCAAAACATACTGATTTATAATCTTAACTGGTAGCTGCAGAGAGGCCATTTATTGCATGGACATGGAGAATGAACTATTGTATTCCCAGCAGACACTACCTCAGGCTTCTCAGGCTGCAACATGACTGCAATGTAGTCTGCCTCCTGTCATCTATCCTTGTCCCAGTCCACTGATGATTTATACTGAGGGATGTTAGAGCATGTTGTACCTTCCTATGCCTTCCTTCCACAGTGCACTGGATTTCTGTCCATTGAAGTCAGATTGCAAAGGGTTGTCAGAGTACTTGAGTCTCATCCTCTATTGCAGTGATACACCTGTAATTTCACATTGGGAAGTTTGTCTTTACTCCAGTGATACAATTGCAGAAAAACTTACATTCTGACTGTTCATAGTAAGTTTCTGCTTATCAAGGCAATGCAGAAAGCATTTTTGACAGCTGTCAGTCTGGTACATTTCATTAATAATCAATTTATTAAAGTTTTTTCCAACTGTGTAAAGAAAGAGAAATCTAGTTAGGAAAACATGTTAGCAATTACCTCATCAAACTGATAAGCTTGACTGCTGAGCTGATGCAGTGGTCAGCCTCTGGTAAGGAGTGTCTTAAGCTTTTTATGATTCAACCAAATTGTAGGACTTCATTGCCCCTTTCAAAGTAAAAACAAGAAACCTTCAACCCCAGGATCATACATTAGTACTTGGCATGGCAAATTTCAACTAGCAAGAAAATAAATCATCTTTATATACTTTTATTTGTTTGTTTTGATTTCAACTCCCTTCTCCTCCCCAGAAAGAATAAAGACAAAAGAGAAGTTATTAATGTTTCTGGCTTCAGGGGTGGTGCTGACATGGGAACCCTTGAACAATATGCAGATTTTTCTTTGTTACAGGGCTTTTCTAAGCATCTTGTCTGCAGTTCATTGCCAGACAATCTTGGTCTCCCACTGAGGTGGTTTGTTTAAGGTGTTTATTTTCAACCTCTTTAATTCATGCCACCTTCCCCATGGTTTTCTGTCATAGAAGATGTTTGTCTTCATTTTGACTAGGCTATTAGGTAGTCTACTGACTGCAGTGGAAAACTAGAGCTAGAATAAATTACAGAGGAGTTACAAGGCATTTCTCTGTTTCTCTCTGCAAATCAACACCAGTCTGTAGAGCAAGGGGTGAGCACGCTGACAGTGCATTAAGGAATGAATATTAGAACTTGCTAAAATCCAAACTGAATGGAGAGGGAGATAATTCACATAGCCTCAGTAGATGGATTTAGGGACAGGAGGAGGTAATAAAAAAGGTACTTGGAGGGACAGGGGAAATGCTTTGGAGGAGAGGGACCATTATTGCTGATGGTCTTACTATCTCTTGTAATCCAACCACCATACTTGCACACTATGTTAGGCCTGAATATAAAAAGAGTTCAAAGCAATTTTAGTTAAATATTGTGAATTAATCCTGGCAGGAATGCAGTTATATTGTCCTGATGCTAGTATGCAGGTGTCTGTTCAACCTGGAGAAGTATTTAGTTGCCACTTGGGTTCTTGTATTAGTTTGTTTAGAAATAGCAAACCAAAGAAGCTCTTCCTCTGAACAAATACCCTATAACGGGTCACACCTTTTTAAATCAGCCTTTGATGGAAATGTTTTGAAGGGTTTTATTAAACTTCCAAAACAGTTTCTTGAGAAGAGAGAAACAGACTAAAAATAGGAAGCACCTGCTGTTGCAGGTATAGCATACGTGGAAAGGTGATGTTATTTTTCTGATGTTATGTGCAATTTTGCTTGTAAGGTCATGATTGTAATAAGGGTTTTTTAAAAGTTGGAATTATCTTTTTCTATAGATTGATAGTCTTTTGAGGCCAAATTGTTTAATGTTCTTTAGAGAATTCTACAAAATTATGTTAACATATAACTCCAACAGAGTAAGTAACAGAATAGCTGAATAAATATTGAGACAAATTAATCAGAGTTTAAATTGACTCTAAATTCAGCATCAGAACCTTTATCTACCGTCTTCCTCTTATCATATCCCTTAAATAATTCCAGTAAAAGTATTGTGTGCTTTTTATTTCACACTTGGGTGTTGATCAGAGGAGGAACAGTACAGAATAAAAATCATATTAAGATTTATTGCTGTAAGAATTTTGTAATGCTATCAACTTCTTATTGTTAATTGCTGTTTAGTAGTAACAGTAGTAGAATTTAGAAGGTACTATACCTAGATAGTATGCATCTATACTATCACTTTTGGAAGTAATTTTCTTTGTCAGCTACTAAATGTAAAATTAACAGCTGGAGTGTTTAGAAGAATCTTTATTTGAGTTACCCTGAAAAGTGTGCATATATATGGTAGATATTTTAGTATCATGATCTGAGAAGGCCTTGCTTGAATGTATCTCCTTCCTCCCTACCTGTTTCTAAGTTCTTCCTGATTCTAATTACTTATAACACATAATAATAGCAAAATAAATGGTGTTCTGGAAGTGCTGAATAATCAATTTTTCAAATTACTAAATACAGTAAACTTAACACAGTTTTGAACAGGGCTGTGCTACCTTTCGAACTTCCCCCGTGCTAGGAGTGAGGCATTGCTTGTCTATGCTGTTACATCAGAAATAATCAACATTTCAAACTCACATGCAAAAATGAGTGAGCAGATTTTTCTTTTGTACATAATTGAATGCAAGAAGAAATTTTACTGCTTGTAGGAAATTTTCTCTTTTGTATCTTTTTTTCTTACCTTTACGTAATTAAAACTGATTTCTTACATAACAGTACATTTATTAGATTGTTTGATCCCCTTAGACATTCCTGAGCAGAAAATGTGCTTTCTCTGGTGAGAAGCCTGCCTGAGCTTGACTTGTGTGAACCTGGAGTACCACTTTCACCTGCAAGAAGTGCAGTGCCCTTCTGTTGCTTTCTATTAAAGCAATCACTAAGGAAGTACAGACACTTCAGGCTTACATGAATGTCAGGCAAAACTGTGGAAGCCGACGAATGGCATGTAATTTTTTGTGATCTTTTATAGTGAATAGTCTTCCTGTTGTCATAATTGTAAAGACATTTTTTATTATGGTCAGCTAACTTTGTATTCACTGGTGTCACTGTTTGATTAGTAATTCTATGTGAGGGCAAAGATAGTATAAGTATTTTGAAGGAATTTGTAAATTCCTGTATTTCCTATGTGTTCACTCCAGGCAACTTTTTTTTTGGTTTGGTTTAGGTGGGGTTTTTTTAGGGGGAAGGGTATGGGGGGGTTGGGTTTTTTTTTTTTTTTTTTTTTTTTTTTTTTTTTTTTTTTTTTTTTTTTTTTTTTTTTTTTTTTTTTTTTGTTTAGAGGGGGTTGTGGGGAGGTTTTTTTGTTTGTTTTGTTGGCTGCTGCACAGTTTCGATTGGGATGATAAAGTAAAACTAGAATGTATAAGATCATACCATGGTCTTAGAACATCTTTGATTATTAAGCTTATCTATTTCCTTAAATCTCTGCTTAATGTCAATATTTTAAAGCTTATATAAATTTCTTTTCTATTTTAAACTGACCATTCACCTTTTGGTTTTGTTCTCCTTCTGCAAGCCTCAGTCTGTGAGTGGTTGTGTGAGAGTAAAACCTCTCCTTTATTTTTGGTCTGTTATGGGTTCAGACCATTGAGGTGAGAGTGCACATGGCAGGATCAGTTCCAGTGGAGCTGTGAGGCTTCACCCATTCCCTGCTCTGCAAAATCCTGTCCTTTCTAAGAGCCTGACTGAGATGGCCAGATGTTATTCAATGGAGGGCACCAAACCCCTTGCTATACTTGGCTTCCCAGTGGCTGGGGATACTGGAACCAATTCACTAACTTCCATGTATGAAATAATCTATTTCACCTTCTTAGTTCTCAAGATAGTTTGAAATTCTCTTTCAAAAACAGCTATTAAAGGTACAAAACTGCAGAGAAGATACTTTCTGTCATGGGGAATGCTGTGCAAGTTTTATTGGCAAAAAAAGTCCAAGCTTTCAGTTTTAATACCTAAGGCCAACAAAATAGTCTTGTTGCTTAAGGTTGATGGTTAACAGCACTTAAAATTTTTCTCATATGCCACTTCCTGTTATCCCAATAATTGAGTCTTAGACGTCCGAAAGATACTGTTTGGAGATAACTATTTTGTTTAAGTTTATTGACAATTTCTTTGCAGAAAAATAGATTATTCAGAGTATTACACACATTTGTGCACTATTTTCAGTGATGATATCTTCCTCTTAAAGAGAGCAACACCACCACACCCTCGCTCACTTTGGGAAATGTGATATGTGTTTTTGTGCGTTTCTTGTTCCCTGCAGAGTATGCTTGTTGCTGGATGTTTCATGTGTAGCTCTGGTGACAAATCTGGAGTTGTTCATGGCCTTGGATGAGACATGTTGGTGGTGAAATTATTCCCAGTGAAATAAAATAATAAAATTGTGTAAGACAAGGTATGTACCAATGAATTTTGGAAAAAGACGTTTCAGAAAAGAAAGGTTAGCTGAGCACCTGGGTTTCTAACATGTCTGGTTGCTGTCCGTGTTGCACCTTGCATGGTTGCTGTCTTCTGAAGCTTCTTTTGAGTAACACTAGGTAATTATGCTCTTTTCTTCTTCCTTACAAGAAATAGCTTAATTTTGTGCACTCCCTCTTCCTATCAGCAGGAAGTGAAGATTAGGAATCATGTCCCTTACAAGACTGCAGAGTAGTAGCACAAAAGATAAGCTGCTTATAGTAATTTTAGTGACTCACAGGAAAAATATGTTTTGTTTCCTTCTCATAAAATCCTCCCTTAAAATAAACCAAAAAATCCCTTAACCACTGTTTGCAGTGGAGGAAAGACGCAGTATAAAACTGAGAGTAACAAGCTTTCCTTTCTCATTCCTGGTAAAGATTAAGAGGTTGAACTGGTAAAATACTGGCTGTGCTGCTTATAGCTGTTCATATTAGTGTTTCCAACCAAAATTGGAGGTGGCCTGTTTCCAGTGACACTTGGAAATTTAGTGCTGTGTTGATAGTCTGAAATGGAGATCCTCTGACATTGCAAATGAAATATGTGCCACTGCAGTTCATTTGTGGTTTAGCTGGTCATGGAGTTGGGATATAATCATATTATTTTAACTCCCGGAGATCATTACTACTTTGGGAAATAAAACCCTCAAGCATCCAAACTGTCAAGATATATATTTTTTGAAGTTTTATATAAAGGTAATACTAGGTTTTATTTATTTTTGAATGTTTAGCCAGGCTTTCATTATTAAAACTAGATGAGAACAAGAGTTTGAGTATTTGAGTAATATTAATATGAAGGCCAAACACAAACCTACAAATTTTAAATTTTCTTGGTAGGAAAACTAGCTGTTTTGAAATAACTGCTTCCTTTATGCTAAACTGTTTATCCTAAAATATGGTCTTAAGCATGTACTGACCTCACATTGAAAAAACAGAGTCTCGTGGTTTATGTAAAGATTGTTCTTCCACTACTAGTTACCAAGTTTTGCCCAAAAAAGGCTTCCCAATGGATTTGCCCAAACAAGGCCTGGGTTCTCATAGAAACCCACAGAATTCAATCCTCAATCATTCAATTATCGACTTTAAAAATTTATTTCCATATAATTTTTTGGCAAAATGCTGAGAGCAGGATGAATGTTTCTCATTCTTCTTTTTTATTTGTCACTTCCAGATGTACTGGGTAATGATGTGTATGACCACAGAGAGGGAAGAAATGTGTGAATGCTGGAAATGGAATGGTTTGACTGAATACCTAGAAATTCTGCAGGCAGGGCTGGGTCCACTCCTTTTCCTCCACTCTCTCCCGTTTGGCAGCGTAGGGAATAGTATCCTTAGGACCTGAATTAAGTTTTCTTTTAATCGATTTTGGGGACCTTCCCTGATCTGAGTGAATGCCTTTCCAAAGTACACGAGTTTTTAAATCTCTCAGCCAAAAGAGACATTATAGTGTGGTGAGGAATAAAAATGCTCATTTAATTACTGTAATGGGATAATTTTAGAGATTACTAATGATATATGTTATGTCCTGTGTGCTTGACTGTTAAGTGCAAATGGACCTTTTATTTACTCTCCAGTGGCATATCATGAGGTTATTTGACTTGAATTAAATGTTGTTAAGTTCTGTGAAAATGGCATTCTAATTTTTCTCTATGTCAAGCTTCATTAAATGTATTTGCACTTACAAATTGCAAGCAAGATGTTAACATTCCAAATGCTTAAAAACTGAATATTTAAAAAGAAAAATTAAATAGCAGCAGTCTTGGAGGCTTTTTTCCTTCTCTAAGGGACCTTTCCAACACTGCTTATTTCCTGTTGATTTGATTCATGAATATTTGCCTATCAAATAAGTGCATTAATGATTGCATTTGGTTGTAGCAATAATTGTGTGTTTCAAATAAAAACTAATTAGCATAGTAAGTGGAAGAGCATCATGGCACATGAAGTGTGCTTGCAGTTCATTACATCTGAAAAATCACAAAGACGTCTTTTTGGCATTTGTTGCTTTTCAGCCAGTTACCAGCAATTATGTTCTGTTTGAATAGAAATTAAGTAGCTGATTTACAGCATTACTCTTTTTATGCTGAGGCATGAGCTATTGAGATTGAGGGTGTCTTCAATCACGATGCATAATAGTATTTTCTGAGAGTTAGGGTTGTACCCTCCTACACAGCTCTCTGTCTTGTGGTTGCTGCTGGAGATTTGTTTGGGTTTTCATAGCAGGGAATGACTTAAATATGGGTTGATTGGGTGCCACTCTTTCTGCCAGAGGCAACTGCAGACTGTGGGTGCCAGCCTGTTCAGGTATGCCAGAGATCTGAGAGGACCCTCGTGGACTGGGCTGTATCTGCAGTCAGCACCACTCTAAAAGGGAGCAGGAAAGCCCACAGCTAGAGTGTTCTATACTACTCAGCTTCAGTTAATGCAAATTATTTGGGGGACAGAGAATTGGGAAGTTCTCTTAATTTCTGGTGAGGAAAAACTCTTCTTAAGGTAGTAGATTATCTATAATAAGAATTTCAAGAGTAACATTGTAATACATGTTTAAATAAACAGATAAAAGCATGACTAAATTGACCAAGCGTTTGGTTTGGGGACTTCAGTTCTTGTGTGTTATTTGTATATAATATATGGTACTGGAAAGTTATGCACACTCTCATTTTTCACTTTAATTGCCTGTTTGAAGACAGGCATGACAGATCCAAAGGTTGCTTTCAGCAACTGAAGAGCACTGCGGTCACTTACTATTGTGCAATAATTAACTTAATTGCAGAAATTAGAACATTTTTTAAAGATTCAGGATCCTTGACTGAATTCCACACTTTCTCTTTTCTATTGTCCATATCTGAAATAACCTTTTCTTGCATATGCTTATATCACAATTTAATTTTTTTTTCAATGAAAGATGTTTTTCAGGTTTGCAAGTCCTTCTGTTTGTTTTCTTGGCTATTTGGTTTTTAAATTAAAAATGGAAAATGTCAAGTGATCATCTCAGTTGTGTTGCTAAAATACTTCTAGTAACTGTGCATTAAATTAATACACGTGAAGCTGTAATCAAAACACTGTTTGTCTGGACAAGATAAGGGATGGCCATTATTTTTAAAAGTTCACAGTCTGAATTACATAGTGGCAGCTTGCAAGGATGAAACAGGATTGTCCAAAGTAGTGTTATATATAAAAAGTTCTATTCTGCTGTAAGATCAAAGCACAGACTTGTTTCTGTGTAGGTCATCTGGAATATCATGTATTATTTTATCACCCACCAAGATACCATTTTCTCATATGACAATACCCGGGATTCTTGTGTCTTGAAGGTGTTGTGTTACAAAATGGAATTCTATTTGTGTTAGTCTGAGTTAGTGAATGGATGCTATTGGTTGTGGTGTTCTAAGAGGTTTTTGTGCTTTAGTTTTCAACGATTTTCTGCTTTTGAACTTCTCTGACCCTTTTTTTATGCTCCCTTTTGCAGTTATGTGCTCTGATTGCATTGTAGAGATGCTGCATTCATTAAGACTCAGTGAAGCTAAAATGCTGGGAGTGCTGTCCCTGGGATCATGGTGTCTTTCCAATGAAGAGGCAGTTTTTACAAATTACCATTTTCCTTGGGAAATCCACAAGGACTTCCTCACTTCCTTGGGAGGTGCACCAACGTGAAGGGGCCAGTGTGTGCTAATCCAGGGTGTTAAGTCAGCAGCTGCTGCTTTGCCTTCCAGCTGCCTGTGTGTGCATTCCCAATTTATACTTGTTGGTTTTTTTTTACTGAGGCAGGCTCCATTTAAATAAACCTTCTGTTTGACATTTTCTTTTGCTAACCACATGCTATGCATGTCTACACGCCTAATATGTAATTTGCAGTTATTAAGATTAATGATAACCTTTTTGTGCTTGAAGGCTTTAGGAAAAGTCCACAGTAGTTCAGATTTTAGGCTGTGCCTTCTGATGCTCTACCATGTCTTTGGACTGTGTTATTCTCCTCCAGTAATGCAGCAATTGCAATCCCTCAGTTGCTGTGTGGGAAGTCCATGGACCCGCTTTGAGTAGCAGCAGAGTGCCAGCCCAACAGAGCAGTACCCCAGCAGGCCAAAAATCCTGCAGTTTCATCACCTTCTTGTAATACTTTCGTCACCTGTGTCTTTAAGAATTTCTTTTTTCATGGCTTCATGCATTTAAGTACAATTCGAAGGGGGAAATAAACTGTTTGCAGCTTACTGAGAATTTTTTGCAACTCTGGGATAGACCGAGCAGGCAGAATTTTGTCCTGAAACATATTCTGGAGCCTCTAGCATTCACCAAAACTATGAAAGTTGACATAACTACAGTGTTTTCTTGTTTGTACTTGCCTGAATGTAACTTTCTCGGTCATCTTTTTAGAGCGCTAAGCCATCTAAAAGAAATTATTGTGGAAACGTGGAAGTTTGGTATCTGACCTGTTTCGCACACTTTCATAAGTCCATCTCTCTGGCATTTTTTACCTCGATCTTGGAAAGAACCTAAATTTGTGCTAAAATAGTAAAGGTGTTCTTGAATTCTATATTTAAAACTCTTGCAGAATCTTATCTATTCTCCGGTGTTGTGTCTTTGAAGTGAAGAGTATAATCTCCTTTTTGAAGATGAGGACTTTTTTTTTTTTTCTATTAAAGATATAATTAAGGGACAGTGTTAATATGTCTGTGATTTTTTTTTCTTTTTATTTATAAGAAGACATGAATAACAGTGCATTTGGAATTGATACTGTGATACAGAATGGTTTCCTTGTAATGGAGGTTTAGATGGGGAGCAATTTCCAGTAACATTGAATTTATCTATTTCTGACTTTTTAAGCTACATCCACATAGGAACAATTGAAGACTTTTGAGGAAGCCAACAGAAATATTTGCCTTGGCATCATTAGTGAAGTGAGCTAGTTTCAAGGGAAGTGTAGGTTTTAATTAACTAGCTGAGCTGACTTATATCAGCCAGTTTCAAGGCCAAGTGAAATACAAGACAGGCACTCTGTGAACCTGCTGGTGGGCGAGCAGAATGTGTGTATGGATGTTCTGGCAAAGCCAGGTTTGAGTCTGAGGAACCTCTGTGTTGGCAATTTACCCCAGTGTGATCTTGCACAGAAAAGATGAGATTATCATTAACATCTCCAAATGACTTGGGAGAGAGTTGTAAGTCCTTGGTCCTTGCAAATACGTGCTTTTATAAATCCGTTTAAAATCCTTTGCAGGATCATTATTTTCATTACATTAAAGGCATTTTTTACTCTTTTAGAGATTAAACTGAAATGGAAATAAGACCAATCCTTGGGTTGGCAAGGGGAGTTTTGCCTTTTTGCTTTTGTTGCAACTATTTGGCATAAAATTGATATGACTTACAGAAGACATATTTTTCAAACCAAAGTCTTTTTAAGATATGGACATCTCTAAACCCTTCCCTCCAAAAAATAGTATCTGCAACATCAGTAAATTGCCTTGTACTTCTCACCTCACCAGGAGCTCATTGAGAGACCTTGTTTGTTAGGCTGAAATTTGTTCCCTAATAATCACCCCCCACACTTAATTTGCGTAGTACCCGCAATGACAAAGATGGATAAAAGGATAATTATCAGCCATAAAGAAGCTACTCAGGTTGTTGATCTGTGAAATCTCTTGTAGGATTGTATTTGCCAAAAATATTTGTCAATCCAGTCACTGCATTTGTAAGTGAGCAGGTGTCTCCTTCTTTAGGCATCTGGACTTCTGTCAATCTTGACCTCAACCTCTGCTTTTGTTATATGGTGGCAGGGTGGGGTAAAAACAGAACTGCCCAGTTCATATTCAAAATGTTGAAGAGCAGTATAATTTTTACCATCTTTAGGTCATTATTTTTCTTCTGAGACTATCTTTACCATTTTGCTAGTGGTAGTGACCTTTCCTGGTCCCTCTAAGAAGAAAGCTTGTAGTTATAAAATAATGCCACTGGAATTTGTTAGCATTTTGTAAGGTGAAGTAATCTTTCACAGTGATTTAAAACCAGGGCCCTTATGAAAGTGAAGTTGTTTCTGATAATTTTCTTATATCTAGTTGGGTAAAAACTTATTGCTGTGTTATATACAATGAAAATGTGGAGTGTGTTTTTGTGCAGAAATATTAATGTAGAACCAAGTTATATAATTGAAGACTTTGCTTATACAGGATGTGAATGCCTTGTTTATTATTTGCTCTCTTTAAATACTTTGCCAGGTTAGAATTTTGCAGTGCTTTCAGGGTGCAAATTCTTTCTGTGTAGTGAAGTGATTTAGTAATCATAGCATGCTTCAGTAGTCAGTGATTTATTTTGTTAGAACATATTCCACAGAAAATGCCTGGCTTTATGTGAACAGTTCAAAGATGGCTCTGTGCAATTTATGGTCTCTCAGCCTTAATTATACACTCATACTACTTGTCTAGTTGTCCAGTATGAAACAGATTGTGGATGTGAGAAATTGGAGGGTTCTAATCCTGCGGATGAATGAGTGATTCTGTCTCTCTTATGGATGTTAGCATCCACACTTCAGTCTTTTAAATAGTGAGGTGCTGGGATGCAGAACAAAAATGTGGAGTAGTAAGTATAAGATAAAAATTTTATTTTAATAGCATTTCATTAAAAAAAAAAAAAGAGAAAAGAAATCTAGCACCATAGTAAATGAGGAGGTCATAGCTAAAAAACAAAAAAACGCTCACAGCATTACAGAAAGTAAGTTTTCCCACTGTAGAATGAAATCAGTGGCACATAATGTTTATGAGAAGAGACACTTAATGAAGGCAGCTAATGTACAGCAAGTGGAAATTTGTTCTACCGGATTTAAAGTGTTACTGCAAAACCAAGGAAGTAGTGAGTCTTGGATAGCCCTTGTTAATTCAAGAAGTGAGGGTAACTAGTTGAAGTAATGTTAATCAATCGGTCCCCTCAAGTTCTGGAGTCATTTTTGTGTGTGTGCTGGATACTTTTCTTAAAAGAAAGGGAACTCAGAGCAGCCCTAAGTTATATTGTTTAAATATTTTCAAGAAGAAATTTGTCATCTGTGAATGTTTAATCCATTATAGGTGTCTGTTTGGAAACTATTTAGGCTGCTTTTGGCTGACTTTGACCAGTCTGTGAGTTTGAAGAAACGTTGACTAAACATGTAGCATTACACAGGGTCATTTCTGTCAGACTGACAACAGATTTTTTTTTCCCCTTGCTCCTCATTCTGGTATCAGATTAATTGAGGGCATTGGCTGATCCATAACATCCTGGTCAGTGGGGCAGCACATGTTCAAAGGCATGCTTTGGGCAGCATGTGTGGTATTAGAAAACATTGCTAGTGTCTGCATGAATATGCTTAGACATGAGAAAAGCAGAGTGTTGGAAGTTCAGGCTTGAAGGTTCAGCATCAGGGAATACTGCTGCTTAATCTCACTGTAGCTGTACCTGCTATTCCTTGAAAAAGAAAGAAAAAAAAAAAACAAACCCAGTAATTACTGGGGTTTTGGTATCAAGTGTGAGATGGTTGTGATCTTTCTGTAGTCGTTAACAATGTACATTCACTCTGCTCAAAAGAGTGCTAACTAATATCAGGAATGTTAGCAGAGACTGCCTAAATTGAAAGTGAAATACAATGAATTGGGAGGGATCAGGCAGGGGCAGGAGGGAAGAGGGCACTCCAGGGAATGAATTTCATCTATGTGCAGTTGTGTGGTACGAGAGTGAACAAGTGGTTATAGACATGTCCATGAAAGTTTTAGCTTGTTCTTGTGTTGGGACATTTTGAGAGGGGAGCAAAACAGTGAAAGCAGTAGAGAGCAATGGAGGGCAGGATATATAGGAGGAATTGGAGTTAGGAAGGGGCAGGAGAGAGGAAGAGCACTGTCTGAAGCTGGGTAGAGGAAGAGGGAATGGAGGCAGAAAGGAATGGACTGGTGTCATTTTTAGACAGTGAGACAGAAATGGTGGGCCAAACATGCATGTGCCTGGAAAGCACAGCCATGCAGGTTTTAAGTGGATGCAGAGGAGCTGCCAGTGTGGTCTTCATGCTCCTCGGCTGGGGAAGGACTGTGTCAGGGCCCCGTGGCTGCTGCCACCTGTGGCACAGCTGGTCTGATTTCTCCTCTTTTCTGCTCTTCTTTGAGGGCCTTGCTGGGCCCCAGAACAAGTTTCTGTAGTTGTTTATTTATTTTTTATATATATATATATATATATATATATATTTATATTTATATATATATATATATATATATATATATATGTATGTATATATTATAGCTGAGGAAGAGAAATAATAGCCAGCAGTGTTATGTATAGTTCCTGCTGCAGTGCAGAAGTGAATGCAGCATTCTCATGACTGCAACCCAGCACCTGGTTGCAAGAGGAATAAAAATGTGTCAAGCATTCTAAGTGCTAAATTCATAGAAGATTTTTTTTTTTTACCATGGCTTGGATTATTTTGTGGAATTGGTATTATATACAGCATATTTGACTTTAAAAGCATGTGAAGTCTGATACATGGAGGGGGAGGGGATAGAAAGAATCTGCATTGCGTTTGTTTTGTGTCAGGCAGCACCTACTGAGAGACAGGAGTCTCCTTTCTCCAGGTGCCAGCAGGCAAATTGCTCTCTGCCTTGATAACACACTCCTACAAAAGTTATGGGGCTTTTGGTTTTTGTCTCTGTATTTTCATCTTCAGCTGGTGTTATGGGGAGCTGCTGGGAAGCTGCAGGAAGGGTGGTGGACTCTCCATTAGAGCCTTTCCTTGTCCTCTCCCACAGATAATGTGCAGCACTCTGATGTAAACCAGCCCCAATTTTGTCTCCTTCAGTCACAGAAACTGTTGTTTATAGGTGAAGGTTAATCCCATTTAAGAACTGGCTTAGCAAAGACATAGTCATTTAACCACAGATGCCTGAACTTGGGTTGCAGCAATTCTCAGATAGTCCTGGCTGGGATTAATGCCCTGCAGACATTCTGCATTGAGACAGTTTCATGGCAGGCCATGCACCACCGAGGTGTAAATCTAAGAGAGCTCACCCTGACAGTAGTTGTATGCTTGGCCTGCTAAATGATGGTGGGTTTTATAGAAACAAAGGCAAGTAAAAAATCTTTATATGTTATGTGAACTTGACTTTCTCAGAGAAGTGAATTAAACAGCATGGGAGATCACTCATGCTTTGCTGTCTTTGGTTAGCTTCATATGGAGTGTGATGTGCTGGCAATTACTGCAGAATTTCCCCAGGATCTGTTCCTCTTAAGAACAACAGGCTTGGGTTTGCTGATTGGATTGGCACTTTTATGCCTCCTCACTGAACTTTCTTAGAGTTATTTGTGTCTTCAGAGATATATTGATAAAGGCATGTTAGCAAATCCTGCAGTCTGAGCTGTGCAGGAGCAAGTGTAAGGAGAAAGATTAGGATCAGTCTGAGCTTTGAGAGGCGGACAGGGAAATCCCTTCTCCTTAAATAAAGACATTATCTGCTTGAGCAGTGGCGTGACAAATGCACCAACCCTCCAGCACCATCCCCATTCAGTTCAGTTAGAAATCTTCCATAAGGCATGGCAGCAGAGACAGATTTCAAAATAATTCTATCATGTTTTAGACCTCACAAAAACCACCAAAAGCAACTGATCAAGTCAAACTAATGTGCTTATTAAGATAATGAGTTTTTAAACATTAACAATGCTTAAAAACTGTAGGAGGAAGCAAGAACAATCCAAAATATAGGATTTGCTTGGAGTGCCCCGCGCCCTCCCCGCCTCACCAAACACAAAGTAGATATTTCTCAGAAATAAAAGATGGATAGCAGCAGTCCTGTGGGGAGCCATTTGGTAAAGGCACTTTTTATTCTTGATAGTTAAAGTGCAGAAATTGCACACAGAATTGCTTTTCAAGTAATGCATAAAACATGTTGTTAATGACTGTGTAGTAATCTGCACAGGCAGGATACACACTTTCCATTGGGAATTTTTGAAGACTATTTCTGCCCAGCTCCTAAAGGTGCCTATCAACTATGCAGGGCAAAGTTATGTTTGAAACTTCAGTATAACCCTGGTGTTTGGTGTAAGAAAACTGTCTAAACTATGGATGTACTCCCTTGGCTTTGGTTTCAGAAATTCAAACCAAAACTCCTTTGTTAGATAAAAGCACAACTTAAATGAAAAAATATGTTTTCAGTAACTGTTTCCATTGTCCTTTGCAGTTGACTGAGAAAGTTAGCACTCAAGGGAATTTGGATGTGTTTCCTTCAGGGCTTTTGGTGGGCAGTGCTCTGCTTGGCAAGCATTTTGCTTCAAGAGCATTTTGGTCTGACTTTTCTGATTCTGAGCTTCAGAAAATAAGCTGTAGAGAAGGGAGAGAACAAAACTAAGAGATGCAGAAGAAAAGTATTGAGGCCCAATAGAGGAAATCTAATCACTCTTGGAACATCTTAAATTGTTAAAATAGCTATATTAAAAAAGAAGCAAGCTCAAGCCATTTAACACTATAAATCATGGGAAGCGCTGAAAACTAATATTTGTGAGGGGGATTGGGAAAGCTTGTGTGACAGTTGGAAATTACATCACTGTTGATGTTTCAAATTCTTGCGTAAAGTAATGCAATACTGTGTTTATGAATGAATGGGCGAGTGATTGAGATGTGCTAAGTGTACTCTATGGATAAACTGGGTTGAGCTATTTTGTATCTCTTGTGTCCACTTAAGTTACTTTGCAGCACTCAGTCCCCTAATTTCAGTGTAAATACAAAAAGCTCAATTCTGTGTTTGTATTTTTTCATTCCAGATACAGACCCACGTGTATTAGAGAAACAAGAACTTCAGCAGCCAACCTATGTTGCTCTAAGTTACATTAACAGGTAAGTGTGGTTACTTTTCAGGTATAACTGATCTTGGTTTGCACAATTATACCAAAATGGGATGCTTATGGATGCACTCTATTTTGCATCGTGGGATGTAACACTATCATAATACCTGTTTTGGAAAAACAATTGAATTAAATTTTAACTAAATTTTTAATCACTTTTGCATAGGGCACAAGCAGACCTTCAGCTGCACTGCTCAAATACTTAGAAATGAGGTTGTAGCTTTTTATGTTTTAGCTAAATCTCATGCCAAACAAGATAATTGTTCTTGGCTTGGTTTCCTATTTTATTGTTCTTCACACAGGTGAGTAGAGAAAGATTTCACTTTTGATTGAAAAAAAGTTCTATCTGATAATATTTCAATATATAAGTGGATTTTTTACAGAACTTAAAAAGTTTTTCAACCACAATATATATCTTTAAAAAGCTTTCTTACCTGCCCTGTATAATCTAAAACTTGAAAGCAATTAAGAAATTAAACCATTTTAAAAGTACTTTTGTAAGTAATAGAGCCTCAGTTTTTCAGTTATTGACTGATAGTGGTACTGAAACCTCTGGGGTACTCTAGCATGGATTATTGTTTTTTATACATAGAAGACCAGTTTGCTTTCTTATTTTTGCTGTTTAAAGAATGAGATACAAACTCATAACCCTGTAAGCCTGGAAGATTACTCAAGATTTAGTTCGGCATAGACTGAGTTGATTGAAACTCTCATGAGTCATGCAAAATTTTTCTTTTTAATTCTACTTCATTTTAAAAATGGGAAAAAGCAAAACAAAAACCAACAAACTTTTAAAAACACAGAATCCACTGTTTGGCTTTCTATAATAAGCTGTAGCAAAAAAGTGTCAGTAGGTGTGTGGGGGAAGAATACTTTAAGGTGTGGAAGTAAGAAGTAAGAAGTGTGCTCACTTGGTGAAATGACTACATTTTCTCCACTACATGAGACTGTGATGATTAAGAATAGCCAGTATTGACATGATTTCCTACTTGGCAAGTAATTATTGTTCTTCCTGGAGACAGTCCGACTCTTAAACCATATTTTGAAATTAGCCGTGACCCTTTTTAACACTTAGTTCTGCTGATCTCATTTAATGTATAAAACTCTTTTTTTCCCATATGTGGGCTTGGTATGCTGTTGTGCATGTTGGTATGTTTCCCTCTTTCCATCATATACTTGGGTGTTTTCTCTTTTTGCTTCTGTGGTTATTTTACTTAATGTGAGAGAAGAGAAAGGTTTGGGTTTTTTTTTTTTTAAATTAGGGAAAAGCTGTTTTAAAACCACATACGTGACCATGGGACTTGTTTTAAGACAGTGGGACTTGATCATTAGTTTGGAGTCAGACTACTTTTAAAGTAGTTTGAAAGTGATATCTCATCTAAATTTCATTATTTTGGTACCCTTTAAACAGAGTTCTGTGTGACTGAGACAGTTTTAGTTGCTACACATCTTGTCCAAACTTTCTTACTCTGTCATTTCTGAAAAATAATTCTGGAGAACTGAACTGTGTTGTTTGTATAGTAAAACTGAATCTGAATTTGACTTGTGCTTGAACCAGCTGCTATTTAGTTGCTCTTTTAATTGTATCTTAATTTTTTCCAAAGTGCTAGTATCTTTCATTGAGCCACCTGCTCCATGCAACTCAAGCTCTTGAGGGAGCAGCAATATCCATTACAGTACAAGACATGCCTTTCTATTTCCCACTACATATGCCAGAGCTGAGTTCTGCTTTGTTGTCCCAGGCTATGAACTCAGATTTTGTAGCCTAATACATGTCATAAACATGTTGCATACTGTTAGATATCAAACACCAGATACTGCTGCACTTTTTTTAAACCCGTGCTTTTATGGCTTCCAAGTGGAACTGAACTTAGCTCAGTTCCTGCTGTGAGTTACAGACCTTAAAACAATCTTCCTCTGCAAGTTTGTATATTCAATATGTTCTGTGTGGGCTATACGGTCTCGTGGAGCCTGGGAAAATAGGGACATCTGATTCTCAGGGACTGGCAAAATTGTATGATAAGATGGACACTAAATATATGTTGTGGTAGAAAGATTAAATGGGTGTGCTTTATGCTCTGCCCATTCCCCTGTTGTATGGTGGCTATTATGAGCCAAAACAAAACATAAATCTGTGTTGTCTAGCTTGATAGCTGGGAGGATAAAGTATCAGTAAAACAGATAGTAGAGAGGGAAGGGTACTGGAGTCTCTGTTTACAACTTGAAACATACTCTTGTTTCCACTTCCCTTCTATCCCTGGTTATTTTCTCAGGCATATTATTGTGGCAGTACTGTTTGAGCTCTGAAGTTCTGAGACAGTCCTCAGATTGTGGATGTCTAAATCTGTAAGGCTCCATCTCTTTCTCTGCTGGAGATTTACTGCCATTACAGCTTTCAATAACTACACACAGATGCTTCTTCCATAGTGTGTGATCCTCATGTAGACAGATAACATTCCTTTTAAAACTGGTGGACAAAATATAAATTATGGGTCATAATGGTTTGTTACTGCTACATCAAACACTTCAATCAGACACTGACTGAATTGCCTCAAATCCCTTTCTCAGACAAAGTTTAGTGTAGCCTTAGTGCAGTCCCCAGTATTGATGGCTATTCCTTGCTTTCTTCTGGTTTGGTTTCTTAGAAGTCAGAATTGGAATCAATAAAAGACACACTACAGGCAAAGCAGATGCAGTTAATCTGCTTCCGTCCTATAAATATAGGAGAGGTTTGTCTGCAAGGAGTTCAATGGTGCTGCTACAGGATGGAATACTGGCTGTGATCTGTCAGGAGTAGTTGCAAATGAGCACTTGGGCCAACATCCTCCAGTACTTTCTAGAGGTATTTCCTTTGTAGATGGGTCAAGACTTTGTATTGCATTGAAATGCAGTAGTTAGCCACAGTGATTAATACTGCTTATACTGCTGCCTAAATGCAGGTTTTATAGCTTTAAGTTAATAAACCTGACTGTGAGTTTTGCTTGGTGTTTATTGGAATCTGCCTAGCATTCTTTGTGCCTCTGAGTGTGCCTAGTCTGAGCCTTTAGAGGTGATGGCTCTCAAGGTTGCTGTACCACCTGGCATTGCAGCATGCAGGCAGCCAAGGCTTTTGGACTGCTGCAGTCTAATGGAGAGACTTCTCAGTATTCTCATATTTGAAAGCTTGTTTAATGTGGATACTGCTGGTTACCTGTTAATGAGGAAAGCAACTGTTGTGGGAATGTTTGGACTTTTTAAAAAACAGCAAAACAAACATACCAATATTACTAGCACAAGTGAGAAGACAACAGAGGCATTCAAATAATTCCTTTGTCTGAAAAGGTAATATTAACAAAAGTTTTTAATAAAAAAGCTTTTATTCCCAACTTAGTGAAAGAAAAATTTTTTACTACTATGTTTTAATGGGGGTATTTTAACTTTGAGATTTTAAGTACCAGAAATAGGAAAAAAGCATGTTGTTGAAGTCAATTCCTTTCACCTTGAATATGAAGGATGGGAAGTACAATAGTAACTTGTGTTATTGGAAGCATATACAATAAAAAGAACAATTATTCTGTATATAATACAGTTTCCATGAAATACATTTTTCTTAGATACAGTAATTTCTTTGGTTAAAAAAAGTTTCATCCTGATGGGGAAAAAAGGATACTAGTATGCACCTACAACTGAAACTAAGCAGCCATAATTATATACTGTTTCTACTGCACATTGCATAATGGCTGTATTAGGGAATTTTTGAAAATAAAGGCTGTTGTAATCTTAAAATCTTTTAAAATCCACCAAAATACTTTAATTATGTTAATCCCAGGTTCTTTTTGATAGTGCTTTTCTATTCATAGTTGAGGTCATAGAAGAAGGGTTATATAATATATTTTAAGCATCGATCCTTCAAGCAATTGCAGCACACTGGTGTGAACATTTTTGGTGTTGCCCATGGGTAGTCTGTTGAATGTCTATAAAGTTCATTCTTGTGGACAGCTGGGACCACAAATTAAACCTGTGTTAAAAATTGGATGGCATTTTTAGATAAAGAGCTGAATCTTGGGATTCTCCTTGCATATCTCTGAACCAGTCTAACATTTTCAGTTCTCCCTCCAGATTTTAGTTTTAACTAGCAAGATTTTGCCTTACTGCTACCATTTTAAATTCCCATAGGCTTCAGGCATCTCATCTCCCCCCACTTCCCTTTCATTTCAACTGTCATTGACTTCTCATGAAAAAAATTCCTTACTCTGCCTCCTGCCTTTATACCACGAGAAGTAAAATTAATGATTTCTGTGAGCATATGTGTTTGTGAAAGAAATTATTTGCATGTAAAGTTCTGGCCACTAAAAACTGTCCCTGTGTCCTGTCCAGCTCACTAATTCTGCTTCAACTGCTATTACCTGTTTTTTCCTGGAGTAAAACAAACAGCCAACACCATAGGATTTAAAGATCATTTGAAAGTTATTTCAAAAAGTGGCAAATTTTTAGGTAGTGATATGTTTAGTATGCACTGTGTTACTAATGCAATAACAAGAAGAATGTTTTGGGATTTGAGGCAATGTCCTTTGACTACATTTGTGGGGTTTTGTTGCCTGGAATCAGAAGAAAAACTTTTGCAAACAATATTGAAGTGGTAATATAAAAAGCAGTTATTTAATTAAAGCTTTCCGATGCAAAAAATATAGGAATGTGCACACATGGTATGGGGTTTCTATGATTTTGATGAGGTTAATTAATTAGTACATCTAGCAGGTACATCCAAAAAGGGACCAGTTGCCCCAGCAACCCACACTTGAGTCTGCCCCTTGGAGTTGCTCCAGGGGAGTTCTTTGCCCTATATCCTGTTGTGCCTCTCAGGCACTGATGTAAAAGAAAATGTCTATGTTAGAAATTCTCTTCTTGAGAATAAGATTAAATGGAATTTCAAGAATGCGTTAGAAAGAGTCAGCTATTACATTTTAATGCATTCTAAAGTGTGAGAAAATGCTAAAACCTATACAACTAAATATTAAAAATCTACAAAGCTGCAAATATATGAGAAAGCTAAAAATCATTAGGCATCAGTTTCTTAGCAGAGCATCCAAACCATATAATAATGCAACATATTGCACCTTTGCTGTGGTTCAGCCCTGAGAGAATTTCCTGGGGTAAGCTCTAAGCAGTAGTTGCCCAAGAAGCCAGTGAAAGACTTAAGCCTCTCAGAGTTCATACCCCATGGCTGGATGTGCCATCAAAGTTCTTTATCAAACATTTTCTCAGCAGCAGTGAAAATCGTGTTGTTTCCTTTGTTTTTTCCTATGAGCACAAGCGTTGTTTGAGTAATTTGTGGGAGACAATTCCATTTTCTCCCCTTTGATTCCCTAAGAGTGTTTTAATCCTGAGACTGTTGATTAGTTTGGGGTAGGATGTAGCTTCTCTGTCTGGCATTTCTCCTCCTTGCCTTCTGACGTCTGTGTACTGTCACTGTAATGGCTGTTGGGGCACAGTTTGGAACAAAAGTCATGAGGCTGAAGAGAAGTTTCTCCTTGCTTGCATTCATAATAAATTCTTCTGCAGAAGGTATACGCAAAGTGAAATAATTCAGAAATGGTGAGCATCTTTCTCTAAAATAACTATTCCTGCATCAAAAACTTGATAAGCAGTAGATCAAGCTTCAAGTCTTTCTAGTTGATTCAAGCACGATATTTCCACTTTGAAGTTGTATCATCCATAGTACATAACAGATTGAGACATGATACCAATAAATATATAAGACTCCTTAAAATTAATTTTTGATCTCAAAATAGTTAATTTGATTTTTTGAATGAATAAAAAGTAAAATTTAAAAAAAGATATAACTAAGGATGATGCTAACTTTTTTTGCTGTAGCATACACTGTCTTAAATCTCACACTGTGATTTAGAAACAGAAGGGTAGAGACAAGGGAGACCTTTCCATTTCAGGAGTTCTATTTTAGATGAGTTTATCCGCATGGGAACATACTAGCCCATGAAGCTGTTAAAGCATTGCTGCATCACCTGTTGAGACTTGCTACATTTTATAGTGCCTAGTACCACAGTTCTTCCTCTCTGTCTTAAAATTTAACTTTTCCTTCCCATAATATGATCCTGTCTCATTTGAATGGAGTATCACAACTTTGTAGAAGTGCAGTGATTCCCTGGGATTGTTGGTTCTCATCATGTTGAAGGTGCATGCCAATGCTTCCAGTAGCTGGATTGGATGCATGTGACAGGATACAGAAAGAAAGGGATCAAAGTAACATGTCAATTGCCAGATAATATTTTTCTGTGTAAGCCTATTTTTAAGTTAACAGTGACCAAGTAGATCATATGGTTTTATTCATGTAGCCATATCTTTATGCTCTGCTATTTGACTTGTTCTGGAGATGGAACAAGACAAACTTCAGATGATAATTCAAACAAGATGTGCAGAAATGAATGATAGTTAGGGTAAGGGGAATGCCTTTTGGTTTGGAAGGATTTATGCAGATGGCTTTGTTTTCTCTTTCTCTTTTTACCAGTTTCAAGCTAAGCAAAGCTGAAGATTTATATGATGTACATCTCTTCTATTTCATGTCAGCAGTAAAGATCAAAAAGCAGATTGGCACTTTAAGGAAAAGCCTTAATGCCATGCCTTGAAATAAAAATTACGTGGTAAATTTAAATGTAGGACCTTGAAAGAATGTGTCTTAGTTGTGGGGTTGATTTTTTGTTTTAGTTGAGAGGGAATTAGCTTTCTTATGGTAATTTTTCTGTGAAAGACTCAGGATTTTTTTCCTTTTCTTTTCCACCCCATGGGTCTCAAGTGAAAGAAGCATTGCCAAGTCAGCATCATTTCTTGCAAGTGAATGTATGCACACCTCTATGTAGTTCAATTACCAAGCACTAGAGCTCTCAGTATAAGGATTTTCAGGATTCTTCTCTCCATTGGTATTTCTTCATCTTTTGTCAATGTAGCATGCCAAAATTGATGAAAAATCCATCTTGTCTTCCTGGCACTGTTTTTTGTCTTGGCCAGTTCTGTTTAAATTCCCAGCTTTCTGCATAGGTCTCTTGCACCAAGTCACTGCATTTAGGGAAGGGGAAGGAGAAATACTTTATCATCCCTTGCTTTAAAAAGGAGGGCATTTCATTTCTGTGGTGTTGAAATTTGATCCTAAGCAGTAGTAATGTTCTCAGAACAGCTGTTGGCTGCACAAAAAAACATATTCAGTTATTTTGCTGTCAGCTATGTGGGCTAATAAGGTTCTCACTATCTATTTCTATGTCCACAATAAGGTCCTAATTCTTACTAGACTCTGGTAATAACATATGTTCATTCTTTATATTGTAGTTACTTAACATATTTGCAGAGCTATTTGAAAAACACATTAATGTGCCCAGTTTCAGATCCTCTGCAGAAATAAGAACTTGTAGAAACTATTATGCTTTGATTTATGATTTAAGGATGAGCAAAAATTTTACAACTGTGATTAGTTTTCTTTTCAAGTGTAATCTGAGTTAAAGTGGCTGAAAGGAGCGGCTGTTCTTCCTGTCTCTACCATTTAGAAAAATGGCTGGCATAGACAGCTAGTTGCCTCCTATCCTGGTAAGTTTATTTTCTTTAAATCACCATCAACAACAGCAACAAAACATTACATGCACAGGAGAAAATTACAGACTGAGTAGATGAACCCTCTTAGGAAATGTTTATGCTGTCCAGTGTTATGCTAACAGCTTCTTGTGACAATCTTAGCTACATGTGATGTCTTGCAGATTGGCAAAATTGCCGTCCCTGGAATCCCAAGGCAGCCCAGACCAGCTGCTGATAATTTGCATTGACTTTGGCCTGATTTTTTTATGAACCTAAAATTTGCCTATCAATGACCTTGTGTATAAAAGTGGTTGTGCTTCTTTGTCTAATTTCACTGATTTTTAAAAAGTAGCAATATTTCATTGTAAAGCTTCCTACATAGACTTGTTGCAAAAAAGCACACATAGGATTAATCTACCGAAAGACTTAAAATTAGATTTTCAAATAAATTTGGTAGTTCAAAAGGCAAATTTTACTGAATTACTTTTTTTTCCCCCTATATACATTGTTTATTCTTAGATTCATTCCAGTAGTGACTATCCCATCAATTTATGAAAATGCAACAAACTATATCCATAATTCCTAAGGTGTCTAAAGATGCCTCATGTTTCCCTCTCCGCTCCTTCATTCTCATTTTTGCATATAACATTTAATATAATAGATAATAATTATAATATTGTTAATATAATATAATGATATATTATATATTTTATGTTATATATTATATATATGTAATGTAATAAATAATATATTATATGAATACAGCTGTTTAAAAATATAATATATAAGGGCTCTTACACAGCATTGCAAAGTCTGGCTAGTATTCAGTGAGAGATGGGGCCTGTGAACATAAAGGCCACGTAGCAAACAGAGTCACAGCACAACGTTTGTATATTGCCACAGGCATTCAGAATTAGGGCTACAATTTGGACGTTGCATACCAAGACTGTCCAAGCCATGCTTTAGGACAGCCTGTAGCCTAGACTAGAGATTAAGTGCAGATGAGAGAATATTCTTAGTGCTGGAGAACTTGGCTCATGAGGAAAGAGCATTGATGTCATCTTCCGCTGCATGAAACCTACTCCAAAGTGTTAGTCTCAGCCTTAATTTTCATTAAATACTTTTGCGGTTGGGTTGACCTCTCAATTTGATTCTGAGCCAGAGAGAAAATTTTATATCCTGCAAAGATGCATTCCTTATCCCACCACTTCCTCTGCAATACTCCAGTGTCCTGAGAAATGGAGACCAGGTGGAGAGCTTGACAGAGTTGGTTTCTTCTCTTCTTGAGGCCAAGGATGAATTTAGTAGGCCAGAGAGGGAATTTTGGAGTCCACCAGCAAAATGCTTTTGAAAGATGGTTCTCCTAGGTCTATGACTGGAGTAGCACAGGTTATAGCAATATTTAAGCATCTTCAGTACAGAGCTGAAAGGAAGCTGTGTTGTGGACTGACTAGGCTTCATGTTAGAACAAAATGAAGGTCAAAACTGAAGCCATCTGAAAGCAACTGGGGATGTAAAATATACGTATGAAAGAGAGCAGTGAGGATATACGTTATCATAAGGAATTTGTGAAGGTTAACTGCCGTGATTGTGAGCAGGTATTATTATATAGTAAAGGAACTTTTAATATGATGAAAACAGAGGAAAGAGGAAAAGGTTCCTTTGACTTTTGGTTTTCCTTTGGGGCTTCTCTCCTAAATTTGTAAGGTCTTGAGAGGGAGAAGCCCTGGCACATCATCTGTGATTTTTGTTTAGTCTACCTAATTTTGTTAAGATGGTATGGTATCATGTAATCAGAAAATTATTTTTGACAGCGACAATAGGCAAAACCATAGTGCTTACTGGATTTTTGTTATGAATGTAAAATCAGAGAAGAGATTGCTCTGATCTTGCCCTTGGATTTTTCTGAAACATCCTGTCCACAACTCAAACAGTGAAGACAATTCACAAGACTGTAAAAGCAAGAACTTGCGTGATGGAAGTAGAAATAAACCCCTGAAACTGGTGCAAGTACATGGGGGTTTTTGTTTGTTTGGTTGGTTTTTTTTTGGTGTACAGCTGTTGAATGTGTTTGTGAATAGAGGTGGACAGTTACCTGTCTTTAACCTCTGAAAGTCTAAAGTCTAATTCCATGCATTTTAACAATAATTCTGTATGTTACATATTACACATTGTTTAAGTAACTTATGTTGGATTATGGTGACCTGAAACACTCAGGCGGCTTGCTTGGCTCAGCAAACAAATGCTATTAAAGGAGGCTTTATTTAATTAATTTGGCTCAGCTATAGTACGGTTAGTCAGGCTGATTTACTACTTTCTGAGTCTTGGTTTCCCCGAAGCAATACAATTTTGCAGACACTAGATTTCTTGTTCCAATTTTTCAGAGAACTGAGAAAGGTTTTCTTTCATTGTTAGTGTTGGGGGTTTGTTTGTGGAGTTTTGGGTTGCTTTTTTTTAAAATCAGGCAAAAGTATTTCCTCAAGTGGTATATGAGGATACAGGCAGAGATGGAAATAATTACAGCAGTAATTCCATCTACAGGTGTAGATTGGCTGCAGGGGTAGACACTGCTGGTTTGTCCTTGATTACTGAGTAATTGCTGTGGGTTTGCCTTGCATGACTGTTTAATATCTAATAATTTCTAATTAGAGTAACTTTTGTAATGTATGAGCAAGACACTGTAACAGAGAGGGATGTAGTTGTGGGTTGTGGATTCTAGATGGAGGTGTAAAAAAGGTGACTTGTTCCAAAGTTGCGTATAAGTAACATTTCATATCTGTCACCATCAGTTCTGGGGATTGACCATGTCCCTTGAATGAACCTTTCACAAGAACTTTTGAGCTGGGAATAGGCTGGATTTATTACTTGCTTTTATAGTGTGGATAGCAGGACCATTCCTCTTAACATCCTATAACTCCTATAGCACCTATAGCTCCTGTGATGGTGGCAACAATTTGTGGTAGTAAGTTCCACTGCTGCTACACACAATGTAAAGTAAATTCAACAAAACTCAAATATTTGTTGAAAGCAGTTATCTTCCCTGCAGTAGCTTCCAATGTGAAATGTGCTTAATAAAGTGTTAAAAAACCTAGCCCAAAACACCCCTGTTCAAGGTGGGTTAAGGCATTTATGTGTGACTTCCCTCTCTACTGTTTCTTATTTCATTTGCTTATCTGCCGTTTCTAAAAGGTCAGTATTTAGGAAAAGTTGTGGAGCAATTTAAACCAGGTTAGTCAGGCAATGCTGTTTGCAAGAGGTAGCTGAACAGTTTCTGTCCTCCATGTAGAGGATTACCAGGGCTGATGCTGACTTTTTAGCCATAGAGCCTGGGTATAAGAGCCTGGTTTGAAAATTTTTAAAACTTTGAACTTATGCTTTTAATGTGATCTTTGGGATCTGACCAACTACAAAAATACTATCTGTGACCAATGTTGAGATTGTAGAAATGCCCTAAATTTGCACCCAGCACTATGTAGCAGCTCTTTAATAAAAAGAAAACCAAGTGTGTTACCATTTAAAATAATGAGGAAAATACCCCTTGCTAAATGTAATTCTCATAATCTGCTAAATATATTGAAAAACGACATTTTGCGAGGGCTTTTAAGAACATGCAGGAGAGTACTTAGATTTCCTGTTCCAAAAAATTTTTTCATTTAAAGTATATTCCCTTTTTTAAAAATATTTTTTCTACTGATTTCTCTTGCACAGTACTTAAGTCATAATGCTCTTAGAGGTTGCCCTTTGTTATTGCTTTTGGTTTTTGCCATTTAATGCAGAGAGCTGGAGAAAGGTTTGTAGAAACCTGTAATGCAATTATATAAAATTAATGTACTCTTCTCATGCTAGTAAAAGAAACATACAATCAATAGGTAAAGAACTTCTCATATTTATTTCATACTCCATGAAGTGCAATCTCATTTATTCTTATTGGCACCTAAGGTCCTGTGCACATAATTGTTCATTTGCATCATGTATTTTAATGTTGCTGGTAGTTTTGATTTCACCCATCTGGCTCAGTTAGAACAGTGTAACAGCCCAGCTAGGCTGGGGATTGTAGACAGCACCACTGCTCCACTGGAAACCAACCTGCATCCTTTTTAGTTAGTAGGGATTTTGCTTTAGATTTAGGTTTGGTCCAGTAAGAGCCCTTGACTACTACATTGACTCAAAATCTGTTATAGGAAACTACCTGTCACAGTTTCTAACCGAATACTTCTGCAAATCGCGTGTACGTAAATGAGGAGTGACTTAATTAGTTGTGAGACATCAGAATTAACTATCTTCCTACCTGATTTAAAATTGTGAATCTTTTTTTTTTTTCTTTAACAATATTTTTGTGCAGGAATTAAATCATTACCAAAACTTAATGTAACATGGATTTTGCTTTAGTTTCAGACAAAGACATTTTTAAAAATCTGCCTACATGAAATGCAGTATAAAATTACAACCTACATGCCCTCCTAAAGGTATTGTAAGTCTAGGCCTTTTTTTTTTTTTTTTTTCTTAATTGTAATTATTGGTTTAATATGATTAAGAAGTGAGGAAACATTGTGAGTAGTATAAGCTTTATAGGAAAAGATGTTGCACTTTCAATGAGCTAGGCAATTACCTGTATTTTGGCTTTGCATTCATATGATCCATAAAAGATGTTCGGTTTCCTCATTATTATTTTTTCTTTCCTATTGCTGCCTCAGTGATGGTAAATGCAAGCAGAAAATACTGCTTCAGTAAAGTTTGGACTTGGTTGTTTCACATCCTGAATATTTCAAAAGCATGCTGGAGGTTTTGTGCACAGGTTGTGATGAAAAGGCTTAGTTTCTTAATATATTACTGTGATGAGGAAAGAGAAGAACTATAGTACAGAGGTATTCCATCCCCATTTCTTGAAAATATTTTCTTGGCAGAAATTGTACTTAAGTAGAACTCCATTACCATGGACGATTCTTGATTTGCAAGAGCAGTAATTTTATACATACTGCTTGTCAATGCATGTTCTTACATATGGTATAAAACTAAAACATCGCTATCTGACGGGTTCTTCATTTTTGCTGATGTCCTTATTTCATTTGAGGCATGGTTTGTTGGGGCAGTGTGTAGGGCAGAATAAAACTTTCACGATGAAACCTGAAACTGGATGAAACAAACCTGAAGGCTGGATCAAGTTCACAGGAACATTTGCTGAGGTTTCTAAGTCTGGGTTGAATTTGCAGCCAATCTGTGCTCACTTACTGTGCATTGAAAGAACCACAAGAAATGTATTGGTTTCATATGGTTTCAGCCATCAGTCACTTCACACTAGTGGTGACTTCAGTAAAAGCTGGTTGTTGCTTGCCCTGACTTCAGTGAAAGGGAGTTGATGCCCATGTCAAGTGATGTAAAAAGTCAAGAGTAGTAGGTGGTTTGTCGGTACCATCAAGTAGGAACGTGACAGAAGGCAACAGAGTTTGTGCTCCCAAAAGCACAAGGGAGAAAGGCAGATGTAGGCAGGATCTCCCATGACTCTTGAGAAACTCCCACCTGGTCATTGCTGAGCTGCAGGACAAGTGACAAGGACCAGACTGTGCATGCAAGGTGGGTCTTTTGCCAGCATGGAAGACAGGACAAGGAAGAGCCAATTAGCAAAAGTGAGGATGCTTCTCCTTGTGGGTACAAACATGGGAGTTTCATGGAGGATGTCTTTTAGTCAGGGAAACACAAGGGAAAAAAGTTTAATTGTGGGATAGAAGTATTTCAGGGGAGTAAAAACCTGGGTCAGCTTAGTTATAGGATGACTGAAACATATCAAGAAAGGAGAATCCAAAGGATACAATACACACACTGAGTCAAGGACAGGTTCTTCGGTGTGATGGGTGGGGGCCAATATCTCATTTTAACAGTTAGAGAAGGGTTATTGAAGGATTATTTCTTGATTAGTAGATGCAAAAGGAAAGCTTTCTACTTTGAATTGTCTCTGGTAAATAAAGTCATTTCCTGCTGGGGATCACTTGAAAGCTTTGTGTGCTAATCCTCAGAAGACACTTGCTGATATTGGTGCTTGCAGCTCTCCCTTGTGAGCACTGTGCCACAGGAGAAGTTTGATGGATGCATGTTTGAATAGGACTTGGTATCATTCTTTGGAGGTAATGCCACTAACAAACATCCCTTTTTATTTCTCTGTCAGCAATGCTGAAATAAATTAGCTAGCACTTGAAATTGCTGAACTTTGGATTAAGTTCCAGAGTGGAAATATATTTGGGAAAAAAAATCTAATGATAAATAAAAAGCAATCTCCCAAGACACATGCGGGAAGCCTGATTCCACCATACTTCCTGCCAGTCAAAATTGTGGAACCTGCTGGCCATTTTTTGCTAAGCTTAGCAGTAGGGTAGAGGTCTTAAAAGTTAGATAAATTAATCTAATCTTCATCTAATAAGTTGTTGGCTGGGCAAGAAAGACCCAAATTAATGCTCTGGGTACTGAGAGAAAGGACTCAGGTGCTAAATGTTGTCTGGCAGTGCAGCTCTGGAGTAGCCTTAGCACATAAGAATTTAGAGGAAGCAAGTTTCCATTACATTTGCCAGTCACAGGCAATTTGTTTTCTGTCCATATCATCTAATGGAAAACTCCCTATGGCCTTGTGTTTGGTGCTCTAATATTTCTCGCAGTACTTCCCAGAACTACTGGTTTGTCCGTGGGGAATTCAGTAAATATCTATGAGAAATTAAGTGCCTTGCTGTAATACTAGCTTTGGATCAGTGGGAGTTGTAAAGAGTAGTGTAAGGTAGAAGATGTTTTAGAAGGAACTTAGAATGAGAACTATCAGCCAGATATTTAAGAAACCTCCCAAATTAAATCCTCCTTGGCACCTGTCTTCCTGATGATACTGTGTGTTGCAGGCAAGGCAAGCAAAGTCTGTGGAGCTGTGATTGGGCCTGGGTTTCCCTGGGAGCTGTAGGAGAGAACAATATCTAAAGGGACAAATGTTATCAAATGGTGGGTCTTCAAGTTGGGTTTGTGTGCCAATTTCCTTTGTAGCCAAAAGTTTTCTGCTAACTTTCAACAATTAGTCCACAGTATCTGAACTATAACCTCAGTTTTTAAGCGACAGATGCTGAAGACTTGGCTAGATAATTACATTAGCATTTACTTTCCTAAAATCTGTACATAGAGAAAGACAGAATACTGGCAAGGCTTTTACATAAGAGCTACAGTTCCCAGAAAGTAGCATTTCATTATTATGTCTGTGATGCAGCTTTGAGAAGAAAACCAGGTAATCCCTAAGGAACAATTCAGCCAAAGCATCTCAGAGTTGTAAGAACTGGCCCACCAGCACCTTGTAGCTCCTGCTGCCTGACTGCATATTTGTGCTCTTTTTTCTTTTCCACCACCCCTCAATTTCCTGTGAAGGTGAAATTAATGCAGCTCAGACAATGCTTCTGTGATGGTTTTATTTTTCCCTGTGTAAATTCAGAGCATTTCTATTTCTCAGTGCACTGAATGATAGTGACAGCACTGAAGATTTATATTTGATATGGTGAGAAGCTTTGTGATGTAAGAGGTGGCATGTAGGTTAAAAGGTGGTGACAGGATATCAAGAATTCATTGCTATGAAGAGGAGCACAGGATCTCACCGGGGAGGAAAAAAGAGTGAGAGTGGAGTCTACAAGGAGGCTGTATTAATTCTTTACCTCTGTTCATGCATTATAACCTTGAGACTAAGTATGAATATGCACTTTCAGATCTTCTTTATCCAGTGTGGGGACGGAATGAGAAATGTTTTCTGTGGAAATTAGAGAATGGATAGTAAACATTCCCAGAAGCATATAAAATACTTAAATGTATTTTTCCTCAAATACTGTCTCTGTTAAATGTAGTACAAGTTACAGATTGCTCTTTCCTTACATCATTTGATTTTTGGGAAAGCCATTAACAAAGGTATGAGGCTGTGAGCCAAAAGGCACAGGTTCTGTTCCCCATCCCATCAATTATCTGCTTTGCGATCTGAGGCAAGTAATTTTTCTGCCCCTGTGTCACTTCCTAATCTGTCTGATGCTTTGGCTGACTGCTGACAGATCCCTCCATGTCTATGATAAAAAGTACTTTATATCAGACAGGTGGTGGTGTCAGCTGCATCTCTCTAGTTGGTGTCTGTTCCTACAGCATATTGAGAATTACAGTTAATAAGCTAATCAAATAGAAGTATGTTAATTTAATTTCAAAGACACAGATGTTACTTTAAATTCCATAATATAGAACATAGAGATTAGTTTCTCAAGACTGGACAAGAGAGGCAATTTAATGTGAATTAAATGCAGAAATAACGTAAGTGATGAGTCTGCTGTGGTTTAGAAACCTTTGGTTGGTTTTCCTGCCCTCAACTGTTCATTTTCTTACATATCTTTTGCTTTAAAATTCTGGTTTAACCAAAGAAGAAATCAGACTATCAAGGTGTTCTGTCAAGGCTGCTTTCTAGTAGAAGTCTGCATGGAAACGTGTTGGCAGCTTTGTGGAAGCATAGATACTGGCAGACTTCTTTCAAATTCTTTTTGCTTGGCATTTATGTAATAGGTTGGATGTGTTGGCTTCCTGCACTTGACAGTTGTCAGAAAACAGGCATTTATGCACTTAAATCCATGGTATGTATATAATCCAACTAAAATTGAGCTATATAAGCTTTGAAAATTACGTTCCAAGAAAATACCAAAATTAGTTTGTAGTCCATTCTTATCTTTTAACTTCTGGGTTTTTTTAAATAGTGCTTGGTAAAAAGCCCACACCTCAAATACATACCTAATATATTGTCCTTCATTGTGTGGAATTGACAAGCTTAAAATACTATTGACAGGAGAATTTTTTAGTCCAGATGGTCTCAGCTTTGTGTAATTTACCTTTTAATGTATGGCTTGCCAGCTGGGACAACTTAGCTTTGGGTGAAATTTGCATAGCCATCAGATATTTGTTACATGCCTGGAAAGAAAAGTGGGAGCAAGTTCTGGCTTATGCTAATACTTTGCTATCACCACTAAAGCAGCAAAATAAGAATTAGACTCTTCATTTGTTCTTGGCAGTTAAATTATGAGTCTCTGCCTTATAAAGATTAGATATTTTTCCATGAGCTCTTTACTACTGATGAAGCAGGCAGTGCTTTAATCGTGAAATTGTTTCACCTTGTTAAAATACTACCGTTCTTGTTGAACAAATTAAGTTATAAAATATTGAATATGTGCACCAGGCATTTCCAGACTTCAAATACATTTTCAGACAAAACAAACTAAAACATTATGGGAATTCGTGTTTTAATGCTTGATTTTATTCTGGTTCTATTTTTGTTACAGTAGTTTTAAAAGATTAGACATTACTGGTTCTAAAATAGTGCCACACTATTCTTGTAAATGTCCCAATAACAACAATAATTAATATCCCCACATTTGCATTTTAAGCCACTCCATTTCCCTAGTCATCTATTACTTGGATGTGAAAAAATCATTTCTCGTCAAAACTTGGCACAGAATACCTGAATTCCATACTTTTTACCAGATGTAAAAATAAAAGTGAAAGAATTCATCTTTTTCCCGCCAATTAAAGGGTTCAATAAAGTATGAGTTAAATTTTGTCCTTATTTTGATAAACGGTTTTCATTTACAAAAGCTCTGATCTAAAAAAAAAAAAAAATAGATAAGAAAAAAAAGGTTAGGAAAAAAACCAGAGGGAAGTAGAGAGAGGAGGGATTGGGGGATCTGCCTCATGAATGATAATAACATGAAACTGCTGCTTTCCAGAGAATGCGTAACAGCCTCAGTTCCTTGGTGATTTTGGAGGAACACTTGCCTTTTGCAATGCAGTACTATAAGAAAACAACCATCATCTCCATGTAGCCACCACTGAGATGGCTTTGGTTACAGGGTGCTGATCACATCTGTCTCAAAATACTTCCAAGTGGTTATCAGGCCAATAGCCTTGTACTGCTTCAGAGTGATGTGTGTCCCTGTCTTCCCTGAGAAAGATTATGAATGTTTTTCACGTCTGTCATTTTTTTGTGGAGACTCTGGTTTTGCCCAAACCTAAACCTACTATAAAAAGCCTGTAGTATCCTGTTGAATCTTCTTAAGGAAACTTCTTGAGCCTAGGGATATTGAGAGAGACACCCATTGATTTAAGATTATACTTGATGAGGTGCAAGTTTTATTCTGTGATTCACCATTCTAATAATTATAATTTTCACTGGGGTAAAAAGCTGAGAAATACTTGGAACATTCAGAAAATGGCAAAAGCATCTCCTGCTTTGGGTTAGTAGCCTCACAAAGCCCACCAGTGTGCTGGCCAGAGCCCTACCCTGCAACACATAGAGTGGGCGGGTGCTTGTTTCATACAGAGCTGAGGAATGGTTTTTCTGCTGGATTGGTAAAAAATCTGTTGCAATAATGCTGGTTTTATGCCAATGAATCATCTTTATTTATTTAGGAACACTTTTTTTTTCAAGCCTGACTTCAGTTCATCCAATTATCACAATCCCACTAGGGGAATTGCATGGTTCTTGCAGATTTCTGCCCAGAGGTGTTGGCTTGCCTGAGGCATAGGTGTAAAAGTTGCATGTAACTGAAATATACTATTTTCTCTTCAGTCAGTGTCCATTGCCACCACTCAAGGAGACCACAGAGGAGACAGTGCCATATAATAACGAGACAATGTTGAATGAAGCCTGCCATCAATTTCTTCTTATTGCAGACACAGATTTTTATAACAGCGGCTTTATTCCAATCTGAGTTGAATTTCAAGTCTATCTTTGAAAAGAGGTATTTTTGAAAGCCAGAAACATATGGATGTGTCCTCATTCATCTGCAGAAGGACAAGCAGGGAGTGAAGGGAATGTGTTGGCCTGTATTGTTGGAAGCACATTGCCTCCATGAAGGGCAAGGTACTGTGCCATTCAAGTCCCTGCTATTTGTCTTGGCAAAGGACAAGTTGCTTGGTCCATTTCATGCCTTGCATGAAAAAGGACCCAGGACATAAGGCTATGTTACGTTGACACAATCTTGGTGAGTGTAAAATACTCACTAATTTAAGGAGGTAGGCTGATACTGATCCTGAAGAAGAAGGGAAAAAAAATTGCAGCCCACCCTTGCTCTAAATATGTAAATATTGGCATACAGGAATAGACATTTAAAATTTATCACAGAAGTGAGAGTACTTTGCAAGGCGTGCCTGGTCAGAATGACAAAAGAACAGGCATATTCCGTAACTTGAAACTCAGGATTCCTTCCCATTTCTGTCTCTAGTGGTTAGAGTTCTTCGCTCTTGCTAGATTACAAGTCCGCAGGGACTTTTAAAACTACTTATTCAGACTTTACTGTTTTGGATGTACAAGAGTTAGTTGCATTAAGCTGTAGCTTGGAAAAAAAAACTGAAACCATTTTATAGCATTTTAAAATAACTTTATTAAAGGATAGCATAAAAGATCACAGTTTTTCTGTTTTTACAGCTCTGCTTTGAAAAGATAATAAAGCTACTACACAGGACATGTATTAGGCTGGTGATTAATGTGTCTGTGTGTTGCAACTCCGAATACTCTGAAACTAGCTTTATATTGGAATGAATGAAAATGTCACATAATGAAACCACAGAGGAGGAGTACATTGCTAAGAAAATAATGTGCACTAGTCTCTCACTAGGTAACATGTTACATTAGCAGAGTGGGCTGAACTTCTTTTGCTTTCTGTATGGGGATTTTAAAGTACTTAACATCAAAGAGGAGCTCTGTTTTGATAGAGTAATTGATAGAGCCTGGATAATCCTATTGCACAAACATTAGCAGGAGGCTGGGGCTCTTGACATTGTGAAGAATACAGTGAAGTTTTAAAGTGTTTTTTTCTAGGACTCTTCATCAATCTGTATTTTAGGCTTGAGTTCTAAAATGTTGGGTTTAAGATGAGATCCACTATTGAATAAATAAATGTTGTTATTGGGAGGGAGATGGAAAGACAAGGTCTTTTTCCTCTAGGGAAGGATAGATATCTGCCTTCTTGTAGATGCTGCATAATTTAGGTTGGAAAGGATCCCAAGAGGTTTTGTCATTCAGCCCCTGGCCCTAAGTAGGGTTAACCTCAAAGTTAGATGGGGCTGATTAAGGAGCTTGTCTTTTTAGGCAGCCTTTTCCAGTGCCAAGGTGCTCTTGTGAAACCCTTTTTGTCTATATAAAACTGGGATTTTTCTGTGCTAAAAAACTTTTATCCGTTGACTTTTGCCCTTTTGATGTGTACACATCTCTGAGGAGAGCCTGGTTCAACCTTGTAGCTAGACAAAAACAGCCACCTTGCCCAGCTTCTTCACATCTTGCACGGTGCAGCCTCAACCGTGCTTCCCTGCTGCCCATCCATCACTTTGCCTCTTTGCTGGGGTGCAGGAGTGGACATACTCTTCCCAACCAGTCCTCACGAGTGCCGTGTAGATAGATTTAATGGATTCACTCAACCTGCTGCCTGACATCGTACTAAACTCAACACAGGCTGTGCGATTGACCTGTTGCTGCTGTGATGTGTTGCTTGATTTGGGCTAAGATGCTTTCTTTCCATTACCAGTTCTTTTCTAGGACATAGCATTTCCTAAGCCCTCAGTTGCCTTGATGATCTGTAGTACCAGTGCTGTACTTAAGAACAAAAAAACCCAAAACGAAATGAAAAAAAAGAGCTACAGAGAGATGTAGATGCCTAGTTGTCTGTCATGTGTGTCTTACTGTTAAACACCAGAAGTTGGAGTATCAGTCACCAAATGTTCAGTTGCTGATCAACCCAAGTTCGCATGAGGAATGTTCTTAGTGCCTCTGAGAGTTTGCTGCAAGAGCAGCTCACGTAACCAGGTCAGTTTATGCCTTCAGTGGAATTCATCTCAATTACAGATGCAGCCACTAAGTATTTTAATAACTATATCACTAATAGTTTAAAAAAACATTGAAGGATTAAGAGCCATATGTTCTCCCAGGCATGTGAGCTTAACAAATGCAGTATTTTGCTATAAACTTTTTTTTTTTCTCTTTGGTATGTAGCCACCCCATCCCTTGGCAGAAATGGGATTCTATCCACAAGCTACAGCCGAGGGTGTGTGGTCTTACAGCAGCATGGGAGGAGTTGGGTCAAAGGCAAACTTTTATATATGTGCTGTGCTACTGAGGGGAAAGGAAGCAGTAAACCAGAAAGGACTGCCTTCTTTCAATTCTGGCTGTTTTGGCTTTCACTTCTGCAGCTGAGGAATCCCCACTTGCTTCTCTGCTTCTTGTGTAAGAGCACAGATGCTGTACTGGAGAGCCAGTGGAGCTGTGCTAATGGGATTGAAGTCTAAATGAAGAACTCATCCTGCAGAGCCGACACTGTAGATTTTGTTGCCTGAGATGCATTTTGTGGAATACAAACTATGTTGGATGTATACAGCATATTGTTTATGAAAAATAAATCAAGCAGCCACAGGAACAGCATGGTATTTTCTGGACAGATCTGCACTTCTGGATGCCAAACATGGTTTCAGTAATCTCATATTTAAGGGAATACAAATTGAAACCTTATTTGAGTGTGGCCTGATGGTAGAAATATTTTAATTGATGCAACTAGTTTGCTGCCCAAATTTTTCTCTTCAGTATGTGTGGATGTGAATCAAAAACATTTTCATTATTTCTTTGAAATGTGTGTGAGCACAAGAGAAATGGGAAAAAGATAGTATGTTTGGTCAGATCTGTGGTGCCAAACTTCCAGACTCATATAATTTCTATGACTAGTTACATGATTTTGATATTTCTTTCATACTGAATGGTTTTTAGAATCTAATATTCTTGGGTCAGCTATACTTACCAAATCTGGAGCGAATGGAAGTTTTGTAATATTGCCACAGTAACTAGAACAGCTTCCAAAGAACAAAGAGATATTCCGGGTTAAAGACAGAAGGCAGAATGGTGTGAATCTCTCAGGTGTAGTATTCAGACTCTAGAGCTACAGAAAACAGCTTGTAGTTCAGCAAAGGAAGCAATTAGACAACCATTAAAGAGCAATCAAGAACATATCCTTGTGGGGAAACAAAGAATATGCTTAAAGGATGATCACTAAGGGTTAAAGTGCAGCCTAAAAGAAAATCAAGCCATGTGTAACTTGTGAAAAACTTGATTACAGTATTTACTGTTCTAATTTGACAGACTGTTGGCACAAAGATCAGGCTGTTACACTGAACCCACTTAAGAAAGAAGAAATAATGCCATGCTGAAATATCTTCTTTCAAAGCTTTTCATACTTTTTTCCAGTATTTTTTGAATTATTTCATCTCAGTTGCAGCTGGAATTGCAAACTTCTTGCTTCACTTCAGAGACCCATCATTTCTGAACCAAATATTCCTCTCTGCTGTGGGACTGTTTCAGAGGATATGTTATTGGAAGAATGTTATGCAACTTGATATAGACATTTGAATTTGTTCCATCTTCTTGATTTATAAACTGATACAATCTTCACAAGTTCGTCATATATAGTAAGATGGACTTGTTTCCCAGCATTTGGAGTCATTTAACCGAGCAAGGAACTTAATTATAAAATAATGTGCAAGACTGGGCAGTATTTTAGGTTTGCTTCATGGGTGTCAATGTTGGTTGTCAGTCTGTTATGGTGTTCAATACTGGAGTTGCTGTTTGTGAGCTCAAAATTAAACAGGGAAAGAAGAACAAAGGCAGAGAACATGGTGGCAGAGAACATGGTTGCAGAAATGAGAATTATCTTGGACACAGTGGCCATTCAAAATATGCAGACAAAAATGTGGCAAAGGACTTTTTTTGTGTCAGGATCTTTTATGAATTCCACACCTTAATTGAAGTATTCATTGTCCACATTTTGGGTCCTTTTTTTTTTCCTCATGTTTAATAGATTTCTTGTCTGCCCTGTAAGCCTTTTTTCTCTCTTGCTTCTGTTAAGGGTAAGAAGGGATATCATAGTCCACTTCTTTCTCATTTACTTTGAAATCAGTTCAAAGAATTCATCAGTCTTTCACTTTCTCCAAGAAGACGTGAATTTTATTCAGTTTAGAGCAGAAAATGCGTATTGAGAATTGATTGAACCGATTTTTTTTTTCCTCTTGTTTTTCTTTTCACCATGGTGAACACACCTCTTTTACAGGAGCTGATGACACAGGACCAGTTGTCAGTAGCAGAAGAATGCCCCCAAATGCCCCACATCATCATAGTGTAATTCTTTCTCATACTGGTCAAACAGCCATATCCTTGGTAACAAGACTAGCTCTGTGTACGCTCTCCAAATAGCTCATGTGCAATTGAGAAAATCCTAAGGCATTTTAGTGGCCAAGCTGTGCTTTCAGAAATAAACTGCATTGCAAAGCAAATACCCATCAGTTCCATAAATGACAGGGTTTTGACTGATACCGTGTCCTGCAGAGCCTGATGCTTTTATCAACTCGAGCCAGCCAGAAGGTAGCTGGAATGGAGTGACTACTGCCAAAATCAGGCCACGGAAAACTCTGAGGGAGCAGGAAGACTGAACCATGCTGAATAATTTTCAACTTCTTTCTCCCTCTACATTACTTGTTAGCCTTATAGGTGTATAAATTTTTAATTAAGACATTGCAAGATGTCATAAGTTTGCAGGAAGATTCTCAACACTGGACTATATTTGTTTAAAAGGAACATGCATGTACCGGTAGAAGTGTTTTGTGGAATCCTAGCTCAATTGAATAATTTTTATGTAGATGAAAAGGTTATTTGTTTTTCATGCTTTTGGAATCTACCTATGTTCTTTTTGTGTGCCTCAGTAAGTTGTCAAAGCTGGATGTCCTGGAGTGTGAATCCAGTCCTTACCTGAAGGGTTTAAGTTCTGATGAAGGTTTGCAGCATCGTGAGGCAATCGGAGGGAGTTCTCTGTGGTTTTATTCAGACTGATGCTCCTTGGTAGGGTGTATCTCAGTGTTGTAAGTTATTGAAGCAGATCATTCTTTTCTAAAAGTTTTGGATTTTTTAATACATACATATATATAATATATGCATGTGTGTGTGTGTCTGTGTGTTAGAAATACCTGTAAATAATTTCATTACTCTTTTTAAAAACAAATTATAGGCGTCTTACTGAAAAGCAAAAACAAAGGATGGAAACTCTCCTGTGGGTCAAAATTACATTGCCATCCCCTTCTGATGTGAAATAAAAGCCTAACCCTATCGGTTTGGGTGACCTGTAGGGTCTCTTAGCAGGGGAAGTCAATGAAATGCATCACAATTAACAATGTCTTGTTGATCTCCCACGGACTGGAACTGTAGCAGATAATTGTGCAGTAGTGGGAGTTTTGCCATGACTAGCTTTATCATTTTGTCAGTTTGCTAATAAAAGGTCACCAAGGGTACAGAGCATCTGAGATTTACATATGGCAGATACGAAAGCATTCTGGGGAGCCTGCTTCAGAGAGGGGCTGGGGCATTTGTTGCAATTGACACCCATGCTGTGATTCCAGAATTGACAAGAAACGCCATTACTAAGCGGATCTGCCAAGATAATTAGAATTCAGGGTTGCATTTTTAATCTGACTTGAGTCAGATAATTTATCACAGCGGTAGCAAGCTGTCAGGGTCACACAATAAATACTGATTATGGAAGAATAAAGATTAAGTGCAGCCTTACAAAAAAAAAATAAAAATAGGCCAAGCTGTACTCAAGAAACGTTTTCTTCCAATACTTCCCATGCTAATTTCATGTAATATTGACAAAAAGATCATATCTCTAAAATGAGCTTTTTTATGAAAGGAGGTAATGCTGTGCAGGAGTGTCTGTACTTAGGGCCTATTTAAATTTAAATTGCAAATTCATTGCAAAGAAATATTAATTTTGAAAAGCTGGTTTAGCATGACTGTTTCATTCCTATCACCACCATAATAATTTGACGTATTAAAGAGAGAAATACTTTGTTCTGAAAGCAGTCCTAATTTGTTAGCATTAGTAAGATGCTTCATTTTTAATTTAACACAGCTCTTGTTTTTGATTTACCCATGGACAGTTTATGGCACTTTCATTTAATTAAAGAAGCCTATTTATTAAAATATGCGACTTAGAAAATGTTTTTTGAAATCCATTTACAAACTAGTATGCTAAGGATACAGCACTTCCATATTCACCTATAGCTTTTGAAGGATACAAAATCCAATGAGAACATAGCATTTATGCACATAGTATGTTTCCTTGGGAACAAAAAGCCACTGCAAAGGTGAATAGATGTATGTTGTATTATAAAAGAAATTGTAAGATATGCTGAAATGCAGTAGCTACCTTTAGAATACAATTTCTTAGTAAGGCATTCCATATCTCTTTAGCGCCTTCAGCAGCCATTTTTAGGTGGTGTGTTGGTTATGTTGCTTTCCTTTTCTACTACAACACCATAACTTACTGTTTATCCCTGTAAGAACTTTAAAGAAGTAGTCAGTTATTACTGAAATATCTGCAGCTGGATACTGCGAAGTCTCAGCTGAATAAATGAGAGATTTGAGATATTAGCAGCCTTGCATTTTGGAGTAGTTTTTTGATTTGCTTTCTGCCATTGAATATTTCATGTAGAGTGGGTGATGTTTCCACTTTTCTCTTGGCAGCATTTGTGGTTAACTCATTATTTTTGCTCTGGAAATAGAGTTTGTGGTCCTTTTTTATTACGATAGATTTCTAGTACATCTGCCAAAAGAGAGCAATTACTGTGAAATTTGCTCAATTGAAACTGAGCAAATGAAGCGTGGATGAAAGATACTTGAAAAAGTAATACATTACAAAATATTGGGAATATATATATATATATTTAATTGTAACTGTCAAAAAAAAAGTAAAATATTTTGAAGTATTACTTAATTTCCAGAAAGTAAGTCGATAATTTTCAATAACTAAAGGTCTTTAGTAACCTTTGAGTATAGATATGCATGACTATGTTTTTTCAAGAGATTTTCTGCCTGTGTCATAAGCTCAGAAATTGCAAAATTCCTCAATATTGACTCTAAGGCAGAGTTAGAAAGTGTTTCCCTTTGAAGTCGTGAAAATTATTAATTTTAGTAGGTGCATTAATAATGGAGCATCTTGTTTGTGGGGAACAAAGCACTCTAATCTATATTTTATTAGGCAGGTCCCTCATATCAGGCACTTGAAATTTCTATGACACTATTTTTTATGGTATACTTAATGAGAGCTTTAGTCTTTCATCTTTTGAAATGCCTGTTTGTAACCAATGAAAAATGGAACCTTTTTGTGTTACTTGTATGAATGTCATTATTATTATTAATATTATTACTATTATTATCATCATCATTAATTTTCTAGGTAATGAGTTGTCCTGCTCCCTCACTTAAGTAGCAGGGGGCAGAAGTCTATATAAGTATAGCGTTCAGCCTTGCTGGGGGGAGCAACACAGTGTGTGAGAGACTGTAATTTTGGGGCCACAGGATATTAAAGCTCAAATTGAAGGCCAGCCGGGAGAGCAGAGCACCGGCTTGACTGCACCATGTAAGTGGTTTGTTACTCTTGTCCAACTGCAATGAGTGCTGAGGACTACTAACTTAAGATACAGCTTTTATGGACCCACCAGACTACCCTGTCCAAGTCTGGGGTAGATTTGTCCAATTAACGTTCTTAATGTATTATTACATTAATTTTGTGTTAATAACATAAGCAAATCCTGGGGAGGTGTGAGCCTGAATTCTGCACAGTGAAAGAGCTGTGTTTGCAGACAGGTTGGGGATTGCATCTGCTCAGAGGGCATTATTTAGGAATTTGCTTTCAAATAGCTCCTTTCACTGTCTAACTACAAGGGACAGTAGCTGGACTTGTGCCTGGAATAAAATAGGAAAAAGAAGTGAGGCCACTCCCTGGAAGCCTGGCAGCTCTGAACCCTCCAAAACCTCTGGGCTGGTGTTTCCTAGGTTCAGATCTGTCAGGTGAGGATAAAGGAGGGCAGGCAGAGAGGGATGCTGAGTGCCTGAGCATTGAAGAAAGCATAATAAATCAAACTTGCATGATCTGAACACCTGTGTCCTAGGCATCTTTTTAAGGCACTCTTTCTCTCCCTGCAACAGCTTCTAGAGCTGTGGTCTGTGATGAGTGGTCTGTACCCCCTGTGGTGGTGCGTTGCGTGCACCTACCTCAGCAGAGATGTGGAGGGATGCCTTCAGTGACTCTGCTTTCTGCATACAGCCATCTCCTCTGTAAGTGCTGCTTCTGACCACATCAGGTTCCACAGCTGACAAGCTGAGTGACACACATAATCTTTTCTGTATGAAGTGCAGTGCCAGCCTCCCTTTTCGTTGTGATTGTCTGTTAATAATTGTAGCGGTCTCACTGATTAATTGATAAAGTCTTAAACTTACATAGTACCATATTAATTATTGAATTAATTCCTTATAAAACAATAGGAGAGCAAAATAGAAAGCAACTTGAGCATTCTTGTATTCCTTACTTTAATCATATTACTGAACACTGTTCAGTTATCCCATAGTACAGCAACGGTTGTAAATGGGTAAGTCAAAAAAGGCCAAATGGGATTGTGTTGGAAGAGCTACTTCCAGTGGAGTGAGACTAGGGCTGTTGCAGTGAGCCCTGTGACTCGTCTGGGATGAGGTGTAGGGCAGCAAAGGGAATAAAGTCGTGTCAGAGAAGGTTAGCTCTCCTTTAGAGGCTAGCCAAGGCTAAGAGAGAACAACTCAGCTTTTATAAATGTTGTATGGAGAGTAAACAAGCAGGGAAGGGAACTATCCAAAGTAAAGAATCACATAGCTAGCAAAACAAATGTTTGTAAATTTGTTCATGGATCTTCTGAAGCTGGAAACTGGAAGAAAGTTCTTTGCTTGAAGCTGTAGTCACCTTGATGCTTCAGTTACTGTAGAAAATAAAAATTCTGCACCAGGGGGCACTTGTGTGCACCAAAACTCTGCCAGTGCCAACTAGGCTGGATGATTTGTCTCAATAGTTCAAAATGGTTTAAGAATTTTCTTGCCCATGATATACTTGAAATACAGTACTACCTAATTTCAGAGTGGAAAAATGAGGAGTATAAATCTATTTAACAGTTGAACTTTTGATTCACACAGTACTGTGAACTGTATGGAAATCCAAATGTGAATAAATATGTATAAGGAATTGGTTAGCCAACACTCAAGGCATGAAGAAATGCCATGTTACAACTTTATAATGCATGTTACAGCTGTATAAATAGAATAAGAGTTCTGTAAAACCTCTGTGACTTTTTGCACTGTCTTAGATGGGCCTTAGGTGGTGCTGTTGCAGTTTTTTCTTTTGGCAAGTGGCTATTTTAAGTGCTTCAATAGTTTTTATTCTGCTTTGCTTTCTAGATCATACCAGGAAACTAAGAATAGTTGGCTACACCAATATTTGTAAAATTTACCAAGGTGGAACACTAAAATATAACCACTTGTCAGGTGCACTTCATTTCCTAATTTGAAACACTTTAGCACCTTTATATAAAAACTGAGTAATATTGAACTATGCTCATAGCATAAGGCATATCTTGCTCTACGTGTGTTATTTTGTCTAACGGTGTATAAATGTGAGTATAAAATTAAATTAAAGACACAAGATCGAGTAAAACCTCTCCAAAATTAGGTTCAACATGTGGGATTGATGCTGTAAGTTCACAAGTCTTTCAACTTTCCATATGGCTAATTAAAAAGAAAAAACGTGGCTGAATTTTAGAAACGAAATGTGTATGTCACATTGGCAACTTGCAGAGTGCCTCCTCTGTTAAAGGACCTATGCACTAGTTTTACATCCAATTTCCTGCCCTTATCTTCCTTATGCCAGCTCACAGTGTGATTCATTGGGAAACAGTTTGCTTTTTTTTCCTATTTCTTTTTTCACAACATTAAAAAAAAAAAAATTCCCATGAAGGTTTTTTCCACTACAACTGCCTACCCTTTATGCTCTGCAGCCTGCCAAGCTTGCCAAAACTCAGCAGGTAGCCCACATGGTATGCATGTCTGTGTGAGAACGCTCCCCTGATGTGGACAAGATGTTGGTTGTAAAATGAAGCCAACATCTTGTCCACAAGTGTGCAAAAAAATATCCTCAATCTGGACAGACATGTTTTTGTAGGCTGAATGCATTGGCTGTGCTAATTCAAAGTCTAAGCCTTTTAAAACCAGGAAAAAATAATTATATAGTTACAGTACCAATAATGCTATCAGTAGTAGTAAAGCTGCAGACATATTTGTTAATCTGAGACTGTTAGATTAAACTTTTACTGCCCTGGTATTTACAGTAATTCTTTTGGCATTTGTGACTTCAGGGGTTTTATCGCTCCTATTTTAGTCTCCACAACCTGGGCAAATAATGTAACCCCAAGACCGTGGGCTAGCAAAAAACAGTACAAGAATTAGGAGGAGAGATGCTGTGGGTTCCTTCTGCAGTTTGCCCAGAACTTTCTTTGAGATAGATATTTTTGTTTTTTACCTATACCCTGTTGGGTGGCATGTGAGGAGCAAGGAAAAGAGTAATGTATAGAGAGAGAGAGATAGCAGTGACAGACACAGACTCCCTTGCTCCAAACTTGGATATAAATGCATGAGGCAAAGCTGGTTGCATAATGTAAACAAAACAAAAAAAAAGCCCTACAAGGTTATTCCCTGGAACTGTGTATGCTTCATATTTTCCAAACTAAAATTGTCAAAATGTTCTGATTAGTTTAAAACTTGGAGGGACTAAACTTAGTTTTTCTCATGGGAGCAAACCAAAAAAATTGGCACAAAACTTTAACTATACTTAGGTGTTTTCACTTACTTCAGGCTAAAGTATGGGAAGAACAAAATTTGGTTTAGCTTTCACTTTGGTTTTTTCAGTTTAAGTTTGTGGTTTAGGCTTTTTTAATCTGTCACAGTTTGAGTACTTATTTAAGTTGAAGGTGTTCTGAATTGCCTAGGTCTGCCTAAAACTGTGGGTTTTCCCAGTCCATGATTTTTTTTCTCAGAAATTTAAAACACAACACTATTACATTACACTTGAAGGTACATATACATAGTGATTGAGTACATCCACACTTCAGCTCGAGCAAAACTCCTGTGGATGACCCCACACTGCAGATGAAAACCAGGATTCACTCTTTGCTTTAAAGGATGCCTTTCCTCATGACCTGCTAGTGTATGGTTAGCATAGTGATGTTTCTCTCCTCTGCCCTCACAGAGTGTGTGTTAGGGCTGGGGACACCCAGACTCCAGAGTATTTCCCTCCACTAGCGGGAGTGTTCTGCAGAGGAGCCTCAAAGCTGCAATTGCTTCCTCTGGATTCTCACTTGAAGCTGTTGAATATGGGGATACTTGGCAAACCTAGACATTTCCAGTCATATAGACTCATGGCACTTACTTTAGGCATTTCATTTGGTTTTCTGTTTTGATGGCTTTTTTAAAAAAGTTTTAATGGAAGCTCTTTGTTTATTACCTGGCAAAGTACATATTGCCTATTCTCCATTTACTTGCATTATTGAGTAAAAGCCCTTGAAGGTTTGGGATTTTAAAGTGCATTTGCCTAACATGTGCACACCTTTTTTTTTTTTTTTTTTTTTTTTTTTTTTTTTAGACATAATGGTCAACAGCTTTGAAGAATGTTTGGCTGTTTTAGACTTGCAGATTAATACCTAGTAAAAGTTTGGACATGTTCTTCCACACAATGCTTTTCCTATCTAGATCATCAAAGTTCAAGGTTGGCAAGTGTCTGGTTTAAATAGCTTCTGGTTTTGTCTTGATTCATTCTGGTTTAAATTTTCATATTATACAAGATCTAAAACTTAAACTTCAGTATAGCTTTCTAATGAAAAGGCAAGACTAGATTTATTTTTAAATTTTTTTTTGAGAAGAAGATGAAATCTCTTATGTGCATGGGGATTTAGTTCATGCTCTGTTTCAGGAGGGTAATTTTTTTCATTCCTTTAGGAGATCTTTCTTGATGTACTAATATGCATCACTGTCTTGAAAAATGACAGCATGCTAGTGTTCAGCAGGCAAAAAAAAATTACAGTGTGTGTAAAACTCCTCCTTGATCGTGCATGACATTGCCCGGTTTATGAGACCATGCAACTAAAGAGTAATCTATTTTTAAGCATGTAATTATTCTTGGCAGGCAGGTATTTCAAAATACATAACTTAAACTTTTTTCTGTTCCGAGTCTACTTCAGGCTGTGTGATATATCCATTCTCATGGTGAAAAAGGACTTTTTCATTTTTCTTCATAAATGTCATTTTTGAAGTTTCATTTCAGTCTATTACAGGTGAACATAGCTCATAATTTATGTGTTACACCGACAGACTACAAATAATAATGTCTCTTAGAACAGCAAGTCAGAAAATCACCTAGCATATTAATTACAATTGTCAAGCAATGACTGATCATAAATTTAACATCAAAGGTACAGACTTCCCAAGAAAGCATCTTAAGTGCTCTGTTAAAAAAATTTGCCCTTGAAATTGCATGTTAGATAATAAATATTAGTGTAATAGTAATGTATTAAATCTTTTTAACCTGGAAATGTCTTTTTAAATAACAATTTGGTAGAAAATTTGGGGGAGAGTGTTATTACTTTGTTATCTCACAGTCTAAGAATTCTACACCTACATGTGAATAATGATATACCATTAAATTTGTTTATTGGATTTGGTTATTTCTTATCACTTTAGAAGCACCTGAAAGGCATAGAAAAGGACAGTGTTCTCTGTGATGATGTGTAGATGTGTACACTTGTGGTGTGGTTAAGCCACAGTCTTCTCTGTGTCCCCGGATTCCACCACCTCTAAACTACATGGGTTTGTGGAGTGACATTTGTGACCTGCTAGAGGGACAGTGCATGCTCAATCATCCTACATCTCTTGGCTTCAAAGCCACGCAGGGTCAGCTTTTTTTAAAAAAAAAATCCAGTTGGACTTTTTTGTCCTCTGCAAACTTTTGATTTTTTCCATCACAGAGGCAGTTTGTGGGTGAAGGATTCAGGCATGGTGTGCCTTGACAATTTCTCCTAGGTATGGTCACGCTCCAGTTCCACACCTGAAAGTTGCACAGGTTTAAACTTTTCCCAACATGCAGCCAAGGTCTGGCTTGAGTGCAAAGCCCAGCCCATGCCCAGAAGGTTTTCCCAAGGGTAGTGGCTGAGGTTGGTGGGATTCTGGGCTCAATAGCAACCATGAGTGAGTTCATATAAGGATTCCGAAGCGACTAGAGGTTTGAAGGAGCCCGCTGTATATGCCTTTGCATAGGCCTCATTGTCAGAGAACTTTGTAGCTATTGAAAGTCAGTGGGTTACAGTGAATATTCAGACATTTGTCTGAGGTTACAGTTGTGGTTGAAACAACTATAAACACTATGAAAGAAGATCTGGGTCTAAATGTGGAGGGGAGTGGGTCACAGGGAAATGAAGACGAGAGGATGGAATTACAGAAGACACAGGAGGAGCTGGTGTTTATTGCAGTAGGAGTTTGAAGGAAGTGGTTTGTATGTCCTTAGGAAATCCAGCTTCATTAGTTCTGTTCTGTGCAGAGCTTTTTAATTTAAGCTAGAGGGGTAGTGGACTCACAATTGGGAAATGACAAATAGCTTTTCGATTTTTGCACAGTTGAAATCCTTTCTTTTTCTTAAATGTATCTCAGAAATTGCTCCCATGGTGTACGTCCAGCCCAGTGTCTGAACTAGTAAATGGGAACAGGCAATGGAAAGACTTGTCATGCAAAAAATTAATTTGAGGAATATGTGGAAAGTGTCTGTGATGAAGCAAGTCAGTCTAAAGTTGTCATCACTTTCATTTGGCATAACTCGGTGCTGCTGGAGAAAGGGATGATTGCCTCTCCCTGTTCAGGCTGCCTGTTTCGTTTGTGTGCTGACTTTGTGGTTCTGACGTGGTTTTGGTTGGGTTAGCTTTCACTTGGACCAGGTCCATGTTCCAGCTTGCCCACAAGCACACAAACAGTTCTGCTGGGAAGAGACAGTGGTGAGAACAGGCAGGTTGGTGTGGAATGAAAGGTGGAACAATTTGCCTTATGAGGAGTTGGGCCAGGCAAGGGGATTGCAAAACCATCACCCCCACAGGGATGGCAGGGAGGGTCAGAGGCTGCATCCAAAGAGAGCTGCTAAAGAAGGATAATCAGCCTTAATGTTGTTAAGGAACCATTAAAATAATGCATTGTGGCACTGAAAGTATTTCTATGTCAATAATTATTTTTCAATAATTATTCAATAGTAGTGTTTAACTTCTGACACTTGTTATTGATAACAAAATGCTGCCAGAATTTTTTCCTCTCTTTCTCCCTGTCTCTCTTTTTTCTTCCCTTTTTCTTCTTTTACTGGATCTCTTTACTGCACTCTTTTAAGGTATAGGACTGCTGCACTTGGGGTGCAAGCCTTTATGAAAAGACATTTCCCTGCCTGGGCACCTGAGCGCCTTGTGTAAACCACAATGCTGAGGGATGTGTGGGAGCTGGATAAGAGATACTTGGATTATCCATACAGGCCTGCCAGCAGAGCAGAGGCTTCTATTAGTTTTTACTGAGATGGAGCTAGTTTGAAAAAGCTGATGTCCAGGAAAAGTAAGTATTAACTTCAAGTATTTATTATCTTTTAGCTGAATCCAAAGCATACTGAACAATGAGCTTGATTTTTTGGAAGCCATAAACATATTAAAAGTCAGCCTTAGCCTTGGAATGTAGGCAGGCAGACTTAGCTTCATCATATTTGGCAAACACATCATGGAGAAATTTTCTGTGTTTTTTAATGTCACTAACATAAATATAACTACTGAATTTCAGCAAAGCTGTGTTAGCAGATACACCTACTTTGGTTAGTGTTACTTATTCTGTATTTCCACATCCATATGAGATGCCTGCTCATGGTACAGACATCTGTCTTCCACTCCTGATAACACACAAGTCAGTGGTGGGAAAACCACTGGATTCCCCACACCTGGGGAAGACTTGTAGCCTGATGCTTTTCAAAAGAACAGCCCCGTGGTAGTAACACCATATCTGCAGGGACTGGGTTTGGGACCTGACATTAAAAATGTCATTCCTGTTGGCTGCTTCATTATGAAACAATAGCAGGTCCATGCAATGGGAGGCTTTAGTAAAATTTTAATTGTCACACTTTAACCTTATAGAAAGACAGCATTTCAGTGCAAGGACAGCTTATAGGAGCATGTAATTTTGCAGTTTTCTTTTGGATTGGCAAAGTGAAAAAATGTCAGAATGGCTACAGAACCCTGTAGCTTGTTTCCAGCTCTTTAGTGACTTCTTGCAAGCATTCACCTTGTCTAATTTGCAAAGCAGAATGCCAGTTATCACAAGGCTGTGGCTGATAATAAAGATGCTGAATGATATAAAAAGAGTAAAACTAATGTAGTACATAAATTTGTTGATTTGTTATGGTTTTTTTCAGATTTAGACCTGAAATTGCACAGAGGTTGTTTAGAGTTTTTTGAGAGTTGAGATGATGTTACCTGGTTTTAAGATGCTCTTGAGAGATGAAAATGGGGAGGTCAGAGACAGCCTGAGACTGTATTCTTACATTTTCTGTGTGGTTTTCCTATGTGCACTGGGTGAGAGAGTTTACAAGACAAGTTATGCGTTCCCCATGTTAAGCTGTTCCTTATTTTTTAAAAGCACTCGGGGAATCCTTAAGGATGAATGGTTTGGGGGTTTTTAAATAGGTTTTGGTTTCGCAAACCCAATTACTTAAGCAATGGCGAAGACCCTGCAATATTTTTGGCTAAGTGGAGGACCACGTGAACAAGCAGAGAAGGAACTTGGGATCCAAAAACACATATACCGTTGCCTAGCTCCAGATGCAATTTATGACATATGAGAATAATCAAGTCCTGAAAGTGTAAAGGCTTAAAAGTTGAGAGCCAAATAAAATCTATTGTAGTGGATTAGGCTAAAATGTACTTAGAGCAGCCTGTGTTAGAATTGTTTTATTTCTCATCAGAGCACAAATTGCTAAGGATTGTCAGCAATAAATTTGGACTTCAGTTTGATAGACGACACCGTCTGCAACCTATGAAATCGAATAAAATTCATTAGTATGCCATGATTCAAGATTTCTGTAAAGGTTAAGAAAAATATGACTGTACATAAATAAAATATTATTAATCGTGTGTTTATGCTAGTCTTAAGGTACGTTAGCTATTATATTTTCACATCATTGTTTAGCAGTTGCAAATGTACCAAAAAATTTTGGCAGAAGACTGTTCTTAAGTGAAAACAGAGAGCCTTAAACTTAGAAAATACCTTAAGAAAATCTATTTAACTGTGACATATATAAATAATCCAATTAATATTGGAAAGATGAATAAAGTTATTCATTTTAGATTCTGTTATGACTTTGCAATAAAATATATGATAACAAGCTTTGCCGAAACATTGTTAGTACAATGCAAGTTGTGACTCGAAGGCCAGGGAATTTCCCAAAGCTTGTTATTTGGGCAGTAAATTTGTTGCCTTTGAAGGTAGTGATTTTTTTGGTAAAGACTTTGTCTTTGCTTTTACAGGCAGTGGATTTCTAGGTAAGAACTGCTCCACTGAGGAGCCAAAGGAAACCCAGAACTGTATAAATAAATGAGGAAAATGCATCGGGTTTTATGGACATAATACAAAAAGGCAGAGGCATATATGTCAGGCTAGAAGGCATACCCAAAAACTCAGCTGTACGAGTTATTTCTGAAAATAATTAACATAACAGTGGGCAAGTTATCCCTTAGTTTGGTTGGGATTGCTTATTTTAATTTGTTGCCTTCCCCGCCGTGTTTCTACAGCACAGTTAGAGAGCATTCCCTACTTGAGTTCAATGAGTAGAGGAGAGAGATTTAGATACATTCTTGTATTACAGTCTCACCTGCCAGTAAATAAAACAGAAACTAGTTTTGTTTGAGATATTAGCAGAGGTTTCTTCCAGTGAATATGAATTAGTTGCTTCTTTCTCTGCACCAACATCTCTCATACTGTAAGGAGGTGTGCCCCTGTTTTACTGGTGTATGGGAGAAGAAACTCAGAATTTCCCTGATTCAGCTTGACCTTTATACCAAATTTCAAATTAGTTCTCCCCCCTGTACTCATCGAGTTCTACATGTCCTGGTTTTAATTTTTTTTAATTATTTTTTTAAAGAATACAGTGAGATCGTATCTTATAGACCCAGAAGTGATGATTTTCCCAGGAGAGAAACCAATTGTGGGCTGTTTCATCAGTTCCTGGACGATGATGACAGAGGAGTGGGAAAAGTACGTTCTGATTCAGCTGTTTATTCCCACATGTAGTTACTAGTTTCTAAGTGATGTTCACTTCCTTGACTAAGAATTGCAAAACTGAGAACATGGTGAAATAGGCAGACTATTTGAAAGCACTTTATTTCATAGTGGAAATAAATAGGACATATAGAGAGCTAAAACTTTATGGTACTTTGAGCTGTTTGTCTTGATTATCCCCAAGTTTTCAATTGAAAGAAAAAGAAAAGTGGAACAAGACCACTGCAGAAGCAACTATTCTTCATGTTTCTTAAAAGGCTAGGTTTTGTACCTAGAAACTTCTCCATTGCTTTAATTATTAATTTTAATTTTTACAGTGACACCAGAGTCTTGATGACAATGAAGAACCACCGTATGAAGTACAGCTGTAGTATTAATATTATACACCTTTTATGGTCTTCAATTTAGCAAATTGGAACAAAAATTCTTACTGTATGTCTTCCGTGCTAAGGGAAGCTCTCTGAAATTTGCCTGAAGCACAGACATGTAGCCTCATATTGTACAGTTATGTAAGTACTTTTCCCTAAGGATCTGATAGCAGGAAGATAGTTTTTGCTTGTGGTCTCATGGGATAAGCTGTGTTCCAGCAGTACATACCTTCAGAGGCCAACTCCGTAGATTCTTAGGAGGTGACACATGCTGCTTGTCATCTGTATACTTCACCTGAAAAGTTATTTGTGAATTTCAGGTTTCCCCATCCTACCTTACCTACCTATACCTGCTGTATAATTTCCCTGGCAAACTAGCTCAAAATTTTGTAATAAAAATTGGAGAGGATGGGCAGGGGACTGCTAAGGTAGAGAGTAAAATGAACCATGACATGAAGAATTGCTGGTCTGGTCAGTGGTATCTTACTGTAAATATCTGGTAGTTGATACTGAGAGGGTGTTCACAGAAAATAGGGATTTAGGCTGACAAGAGAAGGCTGAACTGCCTCCCTCTTTAATCAGTGGAGGAGAGAGAGGTGCTTCTCAAAGAGATAGTATAGACTAGCCAAATTAATCCTTTCTCTCTACATCAAGGGCAATATCAGTGGAGGAAACCAGCAAGATTAGGTGAGTAAAGTACAGTGAGCTGGAAAGGTGGATGAGGAGGTTTATGTATATTGCATGGAGATGACTTGGTGGGCACTTGGAAAGATTAACTTGATGTCAGTAGCTTATGGAAGGCAGTTCTTCCCAAATATGCAGTGGTTCTTTCCTGCTCATTTTGTGGAGTATCAGCCCTCTCAAATGGCTGATGAGAGATAATCACAATTAAAAACTGTGAACAGGCCCCATGTCAATTATATCTGTATCAATATTTACAAAGTTTTTGGTAGCACAGAATGGATTGTTATGGTTACCTAGACATAACATAGGCAAGGAAGGTTACCTAGACCACAACATAGGCACAGACCCTCTCTCCACATTTGCAGAGGAATTGTACTCTTTTGCAGCAGGATTGAGAACTCTCACAAGTGAGAACTCTCTAACTTGCGATTTGATGCAATGAGTTTATTCTAGAAAAACATCCAATGTTGGTTTGAAGCCAAATGAAAGACTTAATTTCACTTGGTAAATTGTCCTTATTGTCAACTAGGTGTTGGGTTTTTTAATTTGAAACCAGAATGTTTTCAATTCCCATCCATTAGATAATGTTATCCCTCTGTTTATTTCAATGTAAGGGCCTTTATGTATGTTTATAATCCACAATGAATGATCATTAATTTCCTCTTTGAAAAGTTAAGAGCTTTTGTGGCTGTTGTGGTGTTTGTGTGCCCTGAAGAAGACTTCTTTTTTTAATGGGTAAAAATTATGAAGAGTTATTTTCCAATTTCTAACTTGCTGCGATAGCCAAAGGCTTAAGAAGACAAGTCAACCACTGCATTAACTCTTGGAAAGAAAATGAACAGAACATGTCTATCTGGTTTAGCACTAGATTTTGGCAGAGAGGCAGCGTTCTCAGTAGTGAACCAATTATTATGGATAATAATGTTTTAGCTTGCATAGATTGTTTTTTTTTAGAGTGTTCCCAGCTAATGATAGTCATTAATCCATTGGTAAACTGAGTCTTGAGCTTTCTGTTCTGATCTTTATTTTTGATTTGTTTACTTGAATGGATTTTTAATGTGATAACAGTCAGATGATTTTTTGATAGCCTGATGTCATGGGTGATTGAAGTGTTCTGTTTCTTCCATTAGTTCTTTCCTGCTCATCATTGCCAATATTACTGTGAGTAGCTTCCCTTCTCCACTCTTACATCAGTTATGTGGGTTGGGGGAAAGGAGGATTAGTGTTCAGGGGGCTTGGTTCTTTTCTCACAGAGTTTGGTTTAAATTTTATGCTTTTCATGTTCATGTTTCTGCAATTAAATCATGAGACTGTGATGTGGCTTTCCTTGCTGTGCTGAAAATACTCAAACTTTATTTTCTCTTAATCCTTATCACCTGTCCTCTCCTATGTTCTAAATGAGGAAGGCATTGGTGTTGTTGAAATTACATTGTGGTGCATAAGAATTTGCAGCAATAAGCCTGTGAGTCTGGGGGAGCAGTCTGTAGATGTGCTGGGAATGCAGCTCTACATGCTGTGCCAGCTCTTAGGCAGCTGCCGTTCCCTTGGCAGTCTGGTACACTGAGGCACACAGTGTACCAAAATGTTCCTTCAGTTGTGCAGTATTGGGTTAGAGATGCTCCCCTCCAGTTGGGAAGGTTCTGGGAGAGTCAAGGGATCATGATCTAGAGAGTTTTCTCACTGAGCTCATGGGTGCACACAGACATGCTGTGGTTTTTAAGGAGAGATTTGGGCAATGCCTTACTAATCCTGATAACTGAGGGACAGGTATAAGGGGAATTCTCTTTGGAATCAGAATGTCATTTTATCTATTTATTCCTTAACATTGAGCTTCCCTTTTTTTGTAGCTGAGTTTTAACTTACCCTCCTTGTCTGTTACCATGGGACTTTGTCCTTAAGGACCTTAACTCCTCCTAACTTCTGTATCCTGCCCAGTTTGCACATTCTGATCCATCTTTGCAGCTTCTTGTCCCGCCAGGTTGCCATGGGCTGTTTTGAGCTGCTGTTGACAAGGATGTGAACACCCTGGGTATCGAGCCCTTTTGTGGCAGCACTCCCATCTCATTCCACTCTCCTTGGCTCCCACTCCAGTGCCGGGGTGACCCTGATGGTTTCATTTCACTGCCTTGCAGGATTCGAGCCGTGCTGAAGCTCAGTGATGTTGGTATTGGATTTTGCAAGTCGCTGAGCACCTCATGCAAGTGTTTTCAATTACTCCAGTGTCAGTGGGAGATGAGGATAAAAATGGTGCTGAGCAGCTCCAGCAAGTGGCTGCCATGTCACCACTGCAAACAGATCAGCCCATAACACTGTGAGGTTTATTACCTAAAGGGGAAAGAGTTAACTTGGGGATGAGGGAGAGATAACTTCTGGTGCTAAATGTCACAGGTTTTTTACTGCAAATATACATTTCTAAGTGGTGGTTTGTTTTAATTTTTGTGGTTTTTTACTTTTTAGGACTTTTCAATCATTTGCAGCAAAAGCAAATAAAAATATTGCGTCTATTTAGTCTCTTGACGCTGCTAAGATAAAGAATGGTCTTGCTCCAGAAGTATGTTCAGCAATATCCATCCTAATTTCTGATAAATCTGAAAATCTTATTTAGGGTTACCAGAGTCAATTGTTTGACAGCTTTACAGTAATTACTCACCAGCTTTTGAAAAGTGACTGGATCTGTTTGCTTTTAAGGGACTTAAAAATAGAACTTTTGAACAAATACCAAAATCACTTTAATTTTTTTTCATTTAATGACTTTGATTACTTCCATTTACATATTTGAGATTAAAATTAATAATTCTCAAATTATTCAAATTCAAAGTTTTGCCTTTAAAATTCAAATTTTGCCTTTTAAATTTCATGTCTTTATGAGTCTCCCATTTTAAGAAGTGTATGAACCCTACATATAGGATTTTCCTGCTCTTTCTTTTTAATTAATGCAGCACAATAGACATGAGTTTCTCAGGGGATGGAGAGAAGTTTTAAGTATTTCAATTGATTGTATGTGAGAGTTTACATGCAATTCACATAGAAAAATGCTATACAAGGGCTATTTCAGAATTCTTCACTTCAGAGAAAGCAATCTGCAGCAAGGGGCAAGCTTACCTGAGCATCCAAAAATCCTAGTAGCCTTAAAAGTTACTGAGTAAAATTTGTTGCAAAGCAATGTTCCTACGTTGCTTAGTCCTGCTGCAAGTATACAATAAAGAGTTGTTTTCAGTTCAAGTAAAAATTGGTTTCCAGGAATGAAAAAATATTTTATAAAATTAGTTTGGATTGGAAAAGGACACTAGCATTGAAGGAAAAATATAATTATTAGAGAGGAGGCAGATCATAACACAACTTTTGCATTTGCAGGTGTTAAAAAAAATTCTTCTTCCTTCAAAAAGTTTTTGTCTCCCTCCATCGTGAGAGACTGATTAGAACTGTCTTTCAGTGTTTCTAGGAAGACAGCTCCAGGAAAAATTGTGTAATATTTATTTTCATTGTATTTCATAATTTCTATATAAAATAGGTTTTGAAAATCCATTCTGAACCATGATCTAAGGTCAACCTTGATCCTATTAATAAAACAGCCTTTAGAATTTGTTTCATTGATAAATAGAGAAATTAAGGGGAAAATAGATTTTAAGGAGCTGGCCTTAGAAACACCTTTTGAAACATTTTTGAGGATTAATTTATTGGAAGATTAAAAACTCTTTTTGAAATATTTGGAAGAAGCAAAGTAATTAGTGTCAAGGCATTATATTGAAAGTGTTTAAGCTTTTTACCACAGATGTTGACTGATGGATGAAAAGTGTTAAGGGTAGCTATTATTGACTTATTTTAACAGCAGTCCAGAGGTTGTTCTCCAGGTCTGTAGATTTTAAAATTACTCCTCTGGTGCTTGACATAGATTCCAGGGAAAATAGAGACAGACATGTATCTCTTTAGTCTTGGTATTTGGTGGGTAGTTAATGTGGAAGGAATATGCCAAAGCAGACTTGGAAGGTCGACAGCAGAAAGGAGAGGGGGAAGGATTTAATAGCTTTTTAGCCCTTGTGAGCAAAATTAAATCTGTAAATCAATATGATAAAGATTTTTTTAACTCTTCATCTCCAAAGAGAGTACTATGTTAATATGTAAAGGAAAGTTTGTGAAGTTTTTGTGAACAGCAAGCAACAGAAAGTTATTTTATCATTTGCCTTTTAGCTCTCTCTTTCTGCATGGTGTTGCTGATGTGAGAGAACTGCCCCTTGCCAAGGGGCTGCTTGGCCCAGGTCAGGGTTTTAGGTGAGATGAACAGCTGAGAAATGCCCTCATACAGGTTCATGTCTGATGCTCGGGGCAGAAGTGGGAACAAACCTTGGCCATGTGCCTTTCAGCCCAGACAGTGGTTCTCTAGCATGGCAGATTTGCAGACCAGAGTCAACACTCAGTATTTTCCTAGGCCGTAATGCACCAAATTTTGCCCTCTGGCTTCTAATGAACTGCTGTTTAATATAATTTTGTAGACCATCAAGGAACCACTAAGCATACACTCATGGGAACCACTGTGCTGAGAGGGACAGAGGTTTCAAGTCCCTGCAGTTGGCCAGGCCAGCTATTAAATGTGGCTAATATTTGCACTGAGGTTGTTGGTGTGGTTTAGGATCTACATAGGAGATGAGCAGAAATTTGCATTTAAAGCATTTTGTTAGACTAGGCTTTTGCAGGTTGTTGAAATAAAACTGAAATTTAAGTATGTGTTGCAAAATACTGCGGCATAGCAGCTTAGGCACTGACTGAAGAATGGAGAATAATAGTGGTAGTGGCGTTTTGAGGCTGTTGCTGAAATTTATCTGCCACATTCCCTCTGACAACATTTTCAGAAGCAGAAAGGGATGCAGGTCAGTGTTTTGCATGCAAGGGATTGTGCCTCATTATTGACAACCTCAGAAATTCAAAATTCACGTCAGACACTACCACACTTGATTGTGGTTATTTCAAATCTTAATTAATAGTTACATTTCTCTTTTCTTTCTGGGTTTTGAGCTTTTAAGATGTTCTCAAGGTGTATTTGCAAACTTGTCTAGAGTTTAAGCAATGTTTCAAAAATTGAAAATTACAGGGCAGGTTAGAACATTTTCTGTCTCTGTGTGAGTGCTGTGGTCCTCTTCTCAAAACAGATTCTTTCATCAGGGCTTACCTTAGACAACCATCAGGACTTACACAAATTGCTAATTCTATTATGTGTGCTGAATCCTGTTAGGTATGTGCTGCCTGAGTAAGAGCTCCCCAAAAGTCATGTTATCTTGGCCGCATGTTTTTTAAAACTTTGTTAGTTAATTATTTTGGCTCTCAAAAGAACTGCCTTCACTTGGCTGTTAAAATGAAAAAGATTACACATATATGTTTAGTATACAAACATGTATTTAATTCATATGCTTACCTGTAATAGATATATGTGTATCCATTAATCTGTGTGTGTGTGTGTGTGTGTGTATAGATATAGGTGGAGGCCTCAGCTGGGGAGGTATGAAACAGAGAATGCTGAGATCAGAAAGACTCACAGTCAAAAGGAGTGGTGGAATGACATTGGTAATACAAAGAATATGCGTGTCACTTGGGTGTAACAAAGTTGTGGGAGAACAAGGCAGAAATGCTACTATGGATTGATAATACATCGATTTTAGGGAGTGTAAAGTGATGGGAGTGTAAAGAACAAAAGTGTAAAAGGTACAGGTCAGATCTCTTCCAGTGGTAAGTGGAAATGATGATGGTAAATTATTTTAAAAACTGTGGAGATTCATTACAGAAAGTTCTTCATTTAATTATTTTCTCTTTACCTGTGCACACAGGATCAAAACCTGCAGAAATATCAAGGAGGTAGATAAATTATATGGTCTGGCACACAAACCAACTTAAAACTAGTGCAGATTACAGCAGTCCCTGGATACTAGCTGGAGTTTACTAGACCTGAGATAGGTACTGCTTTAGACAGCACCATGTGCGCATGCTGTGTGTTTCTGTATTTTATACACTGGCATTGTAGGAAGATGCATTTCATGTTGTTGAAAATAGAAGTGAATTACAGTGGTTTTGGATTCCTCTGGAGGGTGTGAGAGGATAGATGGTTTTCCTGTTCCCTTTGTGCCAGATGCTGCTGGTGATGTTTCTCTGAAGGTGGAGGGTTTAGGACAAGAGGCGATGGGCAGAAACTGATGTACAGGGAATATCACCTGAATATGAGGAAGAACTTCTTTACTGTGTGAGTGACTGATCACTGGAACAGATTGGCCAGAAAGGTTGCCATGTTGCAGAGCCTCCCTCACCAGAGCTATCCAAGAACTGTCTGGACACCATCCTGTGCTGTGTGCTGTAGGATGACCCTGCTTAAGCAAGGAGACTGGACCAGATGATTCCTTCCAACCTCATCCATTCTATGATTTTGGTTCTGTGAAGAAGCAGAAGACTTTAGGTTTTGTTCCTTATTACTGTCACTGGCAGAGAATTTCACATTTATGGAGTTTCATGAGGCCAAATTGTCTGAAGCATCCGCGGTGTGGCCAAATCTGTGGTATTTTTGTGGCATCCAAGCTGAGCAGCCTATCTAGTCCACTGAGCTCCCTTCCCTTGTATCACCTGACATCATAAACCCACACCTTGAAAAAGCAAGATCTTCAGGGCACCCCAAATTCACAGATGCTGTTGGTGTGGGTCCTGTGATGAGTACTTTCCCACCTTACGTTGGCCTGCCTGTCTGAGCCTTTCTGGAAGAGGCCATGCTTCATACAGGGGCGAGTATGTAGGTGACTTGTTTTGGGGTGATGGGGTGAGACAGGTAACTGTGATGGGATGGGCAGTGATGCGGGGCAGCAGGACAGGACGAGGGATGAGAGGTGATGGGGATGGACAGTGATGGGGATGGGCAGTGATGGGGATGGGCAGTGATGCGGGACAGCAGGACGGGAGAAGGGATGTGAGGTGATGGGGATGGTCAGTGATGGGGATGGACAGTGATGGGGATGGGCAGTGATGCGGGACAGCAGGACGGGAGGGGGGATGAGAGGTGATGCGGGCGGCGGCCGCTGCCTGCAGAGGGCTCTGTGACACCGCGTTTCCCCTGGCCAAGTGCGGGGAGGAGGAAGGGAGCGCTGGGGTAACGCTTCCAACAGTCTGGTCTTAGTCTGGTAAACAGACTAGGAATTGTGGGCTAAGTCCTTTTCCTCAGGCTTTGCACCAAGGCTGAGATCAGATGACTCAGTCCGGACTCATTATTTTAATAGCCTACAGCTAGTTCACATAGCAGCGGGAGTCCACAAAAAAGGCATTTAATTGTTGAAACTCAAACTGGTACATTGTAACTGCAGATTATGGTATTCAGATTTAAGTGATTCAAGTAATTTATAAAGCTTTTGCACAAGCAAACTGAAAGTTAAAATACTGATATTGTAATAAAAAGTAAATAAAACATACTTTTGTACGTTAAGACCCAATTAAAGAGCATGATTTAATTTAACAAACTTAAAAGAGGCAGGTGATATTTGCCAACATTACTACAGCTGTGTTTTACATTAGGAAATTAATTAAAATAGTAATTTATACTTTTTTCCACTTGCAAGTCTTGGGTCTTTCTGTATTACACCATCTATTTTCTCTTCATACATTGTATTAGGGTACATTTGTAACCTCACTTAGGCAGCATCACAACTTTGGGGTTGTTTTTTTTCTTACCTAATGAAAAACCAGCTTTCTGCAATAATGCCAGCTAAGCAGATCAAACAGGGCTGAAGGAACTTCCCTGCTGTCTGCCTGAGAAGCAGTGCATTGTTAGTTATTCAGATGTCAGTCCTTTTCTTCTGCATCCTAGCAGGGTTTTGCTGGTTTCATCAGTTCACTCGAGCTGGAGGTGGGAGGGTGGCTGCCAGTGAGGGATGCAAGGGAATGGTTTCCTGTTAGACTGAGCAAAACTGGGGGATTTGCTGCACTCCCATACATGCCTAGGTTTGGTGCAATAGCACGTTGCAAGACTAACAGGGACAAAATTTCAGAATGCAAATCAGTGTTCTGCTTTTATGCCTTACAGCTGAATATGGGACCTCAGGAGCTATTCTTAGTTCTTAGGTACTTCCCCCTCCCCAAACTGCTAAAACAGCAATGATTACATAATGAACTGTTAACTTTGTCAGTCAAATCAGCTCAAAGTGTAGAAAAGTACAATTTTTTTAAAATAGTACACAATTACCAAAATGCAAGCTTGTTATTCTGTTTGTATAAGAGAGCAAACACATGTGTGATGGTTATCTTCTTCCTTTTCCACTTTTCCTTGTCTATCTTCACCTGAACTTTGTTACCTTCAAGGAGGAATCTTTTGTGTTGGCTATTTTATAGACGTGTGACTCATTGCAGCAGAGGCTGAAGAATTGGGAATGTTCAATTTGCCATTTTAGTGGGGCTGAATTGTTTGCAAGTTGCTATCGTCCTTTCAAACAACTCACGATGCCTGAAAACTTAGTTTATTAAGACCAGACATTTCACATTCCTAATGTTAAGATTGCTGCAATTTTCCATTATAAGCTTTACCCCACCCAGTCCTCTGAATACAGATTTATAAATCAGTTTCAAAAAATGTTTCTCCATCTAAATCTGCACTACGTTTTAAGCTTGGGAGAACATATTTGAGCTGAATGCTCTTTCTCAACTGGAGAATCATGTTCTGTATCAGTGCTTTCACAAATGGATTTAGTTTCTTTAAAAATCAAACTGTGAGTGCATTGTGAGTGACTTTGGTGTGTCTGTTTTTGAAAGAAAAAATAGCATCTGTTTTGAGTTTAGTTTTAATGTAGGAATTAATTTATTATGCATCTTATTATTAGTTTCTTTTTGTCATATTTCTGTTGAATGGGTATTCTGGATTGCTTACTGCCTGGAGGAGCCAGTGCAGATATTGTATATGTGATAGATTTCTGAAAACCTTCAAAATATGTTGGTTAATGTGTTTGATTAATACTGTGTAAAATACCGAAGATTGTTTTATTTATGCAGATTGATATTAGACTTCCTTAAAGTTAATAAGCAATGCTTTGTGATAATATCTATTTTTAAATTCTTGCATGATGAATCTGTCTTTGGGTGTTGACTTGAATTCTCAGGAGAACTCAACACAGAATGATACAAGAATAGCCAGACATAAATGGAACATTACAAGAATAAAATATCTGACATTTCAGCTCCCAGTTTCTGAAAGCTAAAAGTCCTTGTGGCATCAATAAAATGAAACCAAGTCCAACAGTAAAAGTGTGTGTCATGCACGCACAGATCTACTTCTCTGTAGGGCTGACTGAAAAATTGTTTTTATATGAATTGTTACAATAAGCTCTTCAAGAAGGAAAGAGGGTGGACCAGTAATGGAAAAAAATACAGTATTTTATGTTAAGCACATCTGAACATAAAACATGCTACTGCAGCTAGGCAATCTGACAGTACTGGAGCCTGTGCAGAGAGCCAGAACAGGGCTTGTACACTATTTCGTCCCACACAAGAACTATTTTGAGATTCAAGTCAAATTTAGAGCGTACAGACCCTTTTTTTTTAACTCTATGGGCAGTTTAATTCCATTTTCTCCACAGACATTAGTAATTTGTTGAAGTCTATAATTTCTACAAATAAGAAGGCACACACAATTTATTACCGCTGTACTTTCACTAAAGTAAAAGTTAAATTTTTACTCTGCTTTCAAGAATTTTGCATTTCATTCATGTGAAACCTTGGAGTAGTCTAGCAAGTCATAAAATGTAAAATAACTGTATTTAAAATATTTAAATTTAATAACTGATAGGTAAAGTTAGAGTATTACTGAAAAGATGCTATCAGTATTCATTCATCTGAGATTGTCTTTAGTCATCCTAAGAAAAATAATTCAGAAGTTTTGTTTCTATGATGCAAATTTAAAAATTGTCATGGTGCATTTTTTTTAAATTATGTGGTTTAAAAATTACTTTAAATGAAGAAGATAGTGTTTGTGTCACATTATTTATGTCTCCTAGGATTCTCATTTCGGTCTCTGTAACATTTTATGGCTGTGTGACATTACATTATTCCTCTATATTAACAAGAGTATGAACTGAAATTTCAGGATTCATGACGTTATATTCAACGATTAATTAGGCAATAATGCATAAAGTATCTGTTGTTAGCAGCAGGCGAGGGCTGGTTTGTTCGTTAGTGGCTGCAAACAAAGCCAAGGCTGATATATGTCCCAATAAGCCACTTGGTGAGTGCAGGGAGGAGATTTCTGAAATAAGAGCTGCTACATTATGCTAAAGGCTGCAGCATCTTAGAAATCTGTCCCAACTGCAAGAAACTCTGCAAGTGTTTTGCACCATCCAAATGCTCCTTTTCACCAGTGGCAAAATTCTGGAATGAGTTTGATAAGAAATAAGTTGATGTCGTGACAGAACACAACATAATGAGCATTTCCATCAGATGTGAGGGTTATCATGACTTTTTAAAACTCTGCATAGAAGAAGAAAACTCTATAGAAGAGGTGAAAATATCGTGCCAAACTATATCAAGTGCTTGCTGCCTTCCTGCTAATTACCTCCTTCAAGTATCTCTTTTTCTCAACTATTGCCTCTCACTCCGTGGAAATTACAGAATTTTGAAGATGCAGTTAAGTTATAGCTCCTTTCTGAAACTGACTCATTTACTTCAAGATAGGGTGGAAAAATCTGGGGAGGGTATGGGAGGGGAAGGGAAGAGAACTAGCAGTATGTTTCTAATGTTTGGAAATTACTGTTGTTCTCTTGAATTTTTGTGAGCTCTCATTTGGTTCCTTTTAGGCACTGAAATGTCATTTTTTTATTTTAAGAACATCAGAAAGACAGCGTGGGCTTCTCCTTCAGTCCCCATCATCAGTCGAGGGGATAAGTAATGAATTTTTATTATGAATGAAATGTCTAAAATAAGACTGCATCTGCCCTGATTATGTTCCTTTTCAAATTTTATTATCCAGTGTGCATTTTTTCTGACAATTTAAAAATAATATAAAATAAAATGTAGCCATCAATTTTTTATATGTTGTATTACCTAAATTCAAGAAAGAAAAGGCAAAAGTACCATGTAATCTAAAAATTAAAACCCCCCAAAATAATTTCTACATTTGAATTTTAATTAAACAGCTATTTTTGTGATGGGCTGAACATACCACACTGATTCACATTTGTTTGGTTTTAATTTTAAATTAAATATTATTTTGGCGCTTCTTGAAAAGAAAATACAGGAAAATAAGTGTAAGCAGAATAAAAGAGAAGAAAAAGAAAACAGAATGAAGAAAAAAAAAAAAGATGTAAAAGAACTCCTTTCCAAAGAGAAAATATTGAAATCCCTATATTTAATATCATAAGCGTTTAATATATTACATATAATATAGTTAATAATTATAAAATGGAAAGCTAGGGCTTATGTTCAGTGTTTGATATTTCTCTTAACCGAAGTATGAAATGTAATTCACACTGATGTTTTTGTGTATTCCCAAAACCAAGAGAGATACTGAATTTCTTTCCATTGCTTTTAACACTGCCTTGTATTGATTAACAGTGAGTAAACACATGCTTTACTGTAGGCAGTTGTATTATTTGGGAGGGTTTATTTTCATTCTCTTAGAGTGGTAATAGATTTTTTGGCGTATCACTGTCCATTAGCTCCACTTACACATTTAGATATGGAATTACTCAATCTTCTGAATCAATTTTCCACGCTAGAAGCACAAAATATCTCCTTGGTGAATATTTTATTGTGTTTTATTGTATCTTTTAAGAATGTGTGAAGAGCAGACAACTAAAGTAAACCCACTGAACTCTTGCTCATATTTAGCAGATTTTCTAAGGTTGCAGCCTTGAATCTCCTGACAGCATTGAGTGTGATTGAATGTTGTGTTCGAGTCTTTCAGTGAAGAGGCAGAAATGCAATTTAAATTGTTTAAGGTACATGTGCAGCCTAGTAATCTCTACTACGTTGGCTTAAGATGCAAATATTCAGAAAAATATGTATTACTCTATAGCTGATTTTGTGGCAGTAACAGTTTTGCGTCTTGAGAGGACTGGTTGAATAATGGAAATGAAAGAATTGTACTGGCGATGAATTATGCCTAAGGCTAATAATAAAAAGAAATCTGATTCTGTCCTATCTGTCTAAGATACTCATCAGTTTGTCATAAATATTCCATATTTAGGAGAGAGGGAAAGTTTTCAATAGATGAGTCTGAATACCACTGGCACTGAGAATGAACACTGAATTCCCTTTTAAGACCTGATCTCAGTGAATGAGCACCCTGGAGTCCTATGCAGATGTGAGGTGTTTCTGCCATAAATACTGGGCTGGAAGAGTTCTTTCCAGAAACTTAGAAATGCCTTTTAATGATCTGTTTCATCTGGGTAGTGCCTGTTGTGAAATCCAATACAGGTTTGAGAGAATAATTGGGAAGGGATTATTATTTTCTTCCCCACTTGTTACACTTTTTGTGAAATTAGAAAAAAAGCAAGACCATCCGAAGGGGATTTTGTATGAATCATATACTTTAGCACTATGCAAATAGTCTGTAATCTAAATAGTGTGAAGGCATGTGGGGGATTATGCATGGTTTTAATGGGGTTTTTTCACACTGATGTTTCTTTTTAGGGTTTTTCTAAAACTGTAATGAAAGCTCTCTAAAGGAAAAAGTTTGTTGCTAGCTTCTGTGAAGCAGAAGGTCTATAAAGAGCTGTGGAATACTTCTGTTTTCCCCAAACTGCAAAGAATGATCTGTGAAAGTGCTCCAGGGTGTTCATCAAATTATTTGAGTTAATGGATGGTCTAAAACTTGCTCATATATTTTCTTTCTTCATGATTGCATAAATAATGTGGCAAGACATTACTGGGGATACTGATTGTCTTTGTTTTGGCCCAGTGTTGTTCAGGTTCAACTGAGAAAAACCTTTCATCCTTTCCAGGACACAAGATAGCCCAACTCAGTGAACTTGTCTGTGAACGAGTACTGCTGAACTCCCACCATTTGGATTTCACCAGAATTTTCCTTAACCCAATAGAAGTTCAACTTGTAAATTGTCTCTTCTTTCTGGCATTGGTTAAATCAAGCACAAGAAAAGATAAAGTGTATGGAGGACAGCTCCTGACTTGAGGAGTCCACAGAGTCCTGTCCTACTGAAATGGGGTCATCCCGTGAGAAGTGAATTCTCCTAATCCATCTTCAAAGCGGAGATCTCCTAAAGTTTTAAAATACTGTACAACTACAAGTACTTTCCATCCTAGCCTTTTTTTTTTTTCCCTAAACACTGCTTATGTGATGACGAAGACTGAAAGCTAAAATTACCACCCCCACTTCATTATTTCTCTTGGTATGGCACGGACAAGGAATAGCATAAACATCTTGAAGCAAAAATGGGAAAAGATTGTGGAGAGGAAACAGATACAGCAGGGACCTTGCTCTGGTGGCTGTAAAGAATAGCAAGAGAATTAATGTGTGGCTTTCATGTATGTATGTATGTAATTTAGTAGGCAGCAAGCTAGTGTGTGCCCCATCTGTCAAGTAAATCTGACCACTTTTTATCTAAATATAATACTACCACTAGGCAGCACAAATCTGTAATAGAGCACCATGGATTTTTTTTTTTTTTCTCCTCTTTCCAGTCAATCTTGAAGTTGAGCGTCAGGCTAAAGGAGCAGTCTGCTGAAATACAAGTGATGGAAGCTCAACATATTCTCATGTTCTGGTAAAGGTGATAGGCTTTCCTAGGGCAGGTTAGCCAAATTAGGCAAACATGAATATGACCTGAATGCTACTATAAATGTTTTTCCATAATTATCTGGTAATGAAAAAAGGTCAGAACTGATTCTGTTCTGCTGTCTTTCTCCACTGTGGGCTAGTACTGATGCCCTAAAGAGGCTACCTAGAACAGAGACTAGACAGTGTTAAAGGAATAAAGTAGGTATTTATTTAAAAGGCCTTCAAAGGATACACCTTGGGCCATACAAGAGCCTGGCCAAGGCTACACCCAAGATGGACAACGAGTCATGTGTTTTCACACTTTTGTAAGTTTTTGTCCATTTGGGTTAATTGTCCAATTACAGCTTCAGGTTGTGAAGTCCCATCCTCCTAGTTTGCTCTCCTCAATTCACTGTTCTTTGTACTTTTTGAGCCTGAAGCTGCAATGGTGTCCTTGGTTCTCAGGCTGGAAAAGGATTGTTTTGTCTAACTAAACTGTGAAGAGAACTTGCTAACACCTTAAATGGAGTTCAGAGTTATATAGAAATGCAAAACAGAATTTGGAAAATATGAAAGCTAATACCAAAGGCATCAGTACTGGTTGACAGTGGTGTGGCATAGGACAGGGTATATTTGTTACTGTTAGGTAGTGCTGTACATTTTTTTTAAGCTTGTGTGCAGCTGGACAGTGTTGCAGAGCAGTCCTGGGTTTGAGTCTCCATGTGGTGTAATCTGCTTGTTATGCAAGCTCAGAATAATCCCCCTCCCTTCTCTTGCCTGTGCACGTGGTAGCTGGAGAACAGTAGACTCGTGATTGTGACACATCTTCTGTTGGTATATGTCTTAGAAACTAAATCATGAAGAAACTAAATGTAGCAAATTAATATTCAAATCCAATCAGGCAGCTGTGATGCACCTTCTTCACTGTCAGTGTGAATGTCTGTGGACATGGAAACAGAGCTGGCCCAAAAGCTGACTTCCTTCACCAACAAGATTTAGCAGTGAGGAAGAGGAGGAAAGGGTACTTCGTGCTCTGATGAGAACTATTAGGAATATACATTCTGAAGAGTAACCTGGGTTCTTTTTTCTTCTTTTCAGTTTACCTGCAGCTCATTTTTATAATCCTTACTCTCAGTCTGGGTGTATGAGTCCTGAGCTCTTAAACTGCCTTAGCACTGTGTGTAGCATAGGTTTTATGATAAACTAACTCTGACACCATCATGTGAGTCACTCTGGGGCATGATCGTGAAGCAGTGCATGCTAACAGCACGAGGAAATCTCTAAGACTATGTTCTGTTCATCCTTGACTCCAAAGCTTTTGGGGGTGACAAGTCTCAGAAATTCTGGGAAAGGTTAGATTTGAAAGTGCTTTTTTTGAATTTGAGCGTAACCTCTGGTCTTTGTGACTTTTTGTGTTGGTAACCAGAGCTAACACTGTTTGTATTATATTGCCACCTATATGAAAAGTTGTGCAACACTTTCCATTATAAGACTGTTTCAGTTGCTTATGTTGCCAACATTCATCTGTTTGGGCTGAAATTTTCCATGCTGGGTGTCTCCTTCAGGCTGAATTTCTTGGGAAAGTTTCAATAAAAATACTTGAACCATTCCAGGGAATGAGAAGAGGGGGGAAAACTATATTTTGTTCATGTTTATTAAAGTTGCTGCAAGCACTTGATTCAGAAATCACTGCACCCACATTTTTTGGAGCAGGGAGTTGAATAATTAGGAAAGTTGTGAGCAAAGAAAAAATTGGTGTAGGAGAGATTTCTTTAGAAAGAGATTGCTCCTGTCTGATATTATGAACTGTTGGCAAGAAAGCACACAAACCCCATGCTTTTCCAAACAGGGTCAGTGAATGGCTGGGAGCTGAATGATCCTCCTTGTTTCACTGCACCTCTATGATGTATTGGTTTGAGGGAAAGAGGATTATGAGGTGTAAACAAGATCGTATGCAACAGAAAAGGAGACTGAAATGTGCCCAGTGGTGGAACTAGAGGGGCAGAGTTATGTTGATAATAATTTGAAAATAGCAGAGGTAGCTTTGCCCAGCAAAGAGATGGATCTGAAGATGGTGAGACAGACTATCAAGAAGATGAATTCAACCTAAGTAAAACAGCAGCCTTTTCTAGTTACAGTTCATTTTCTGTTTCCCAGACATCTTGTGTATTTAAATAAGGCAGGGGAAATTGTATGCAGGCATGTAATTTAGAGACCAGTATTCAACACTAATTCCAGCATGTTTCATTTGTGAACACTTGCTGTTGCAACAATAATGTACTTTCAACATGAAAATTAAAGACTTAGTTGGAAATGTCATTCTATAGCCATCATTACAATACTTATATTTTAAGCTTTGAAGAACACTGCCATAGTCAGACACATGTATAATACTGCATTTCAATTAAGATACTGAAAAATGTTTTCTTTTAATCCATTTAGACAAGTTTCATTTTCAAACCCAGAGCACTGCCAGTGCTTCAGCAAACATGTATGGGACTATTTGGATCTGGAAAAGTTAATTCCATACATGAGATACTGGAAACTGAACTTCTCAGCAGACTCTGCCTTCCATTTCTCTCAGGTTCACAGTGTAGACAACAAATGACATTTTGAAATATACTTTACATGCTTAGCCCAAATGGGAATGAGTTAAGAGGATAGGGAGAAGTTTCAGTTATAACTTCACATTTTCCTGATTTTTATGGACTTCAACCAGAGTGGTTATAACTCAATATTATTTTAACATTGTTATTTGTGGCTGAGTTTACTAAAGAGCGACTTTCATGCTGCTGCTTTTAATATCTCACAGTTGAAGTTATCTTCCAAGTTTTCAAGGATTTATAATGTTACCATAACATTTTCTTAAGGAATAAGGCTTCCCATCCAGAAGCAAGCATACATCATAGTACAAATTGCAAAAATAGTGAATTGGACATTTCCTTGTTAGAGGAAAGCAAATGTGTACTGAATGACCACTTTATTAAAATCCTTTTACTTATATTTTCTTGAATGAAATTTAGACTTCTGTTTGAGGACTGTTTTGTCAATATCATCTGTGCCCTTGGCTGAAGAAGAGAAATTTAACACTCAACTGTTACTATGGATATCTGCATTTAAAATATTAACTTCATAAAAATGCCACATCTGGGCTTGACATGATGTATTGTCGTCTCAGTTCAAAGAAGATAAGCTGCCATGTCACATACCTGTTTATTAATGCCTGTGTGTTGATGTTACTTATCATGGCAAAGATCCCCTTATTAATGGCTTCATGGTATGGACAGACAGGATGCATCTTTATTGCTCTAATGTTACCTAAAATTTTATGCCATAGTGTTTTGAGACTATGGTCAAACAAATGCCTGGGTGTAACTTAACTTTTTATTCTGTATCATGTGTTACTGGATATTTTTTTTTATTCACTGGCAGGTGTAGCTTGTACTGCAGCCTCAAGGACAAAGGGCTGTACTGACAAGGTGATTTACTTTAGCCTGCCTTAGGAATCCTTCAAGATATCCATTATTTATTATTAATGTATATCCATATGTAGTGGAGGGGAAAGACAGAGGATTCAAATGTCTCTCGAATGCCAAGTCATGAAGTCTGACTTGCATAGATCCTCTTGTGTGGGAGCCCCAGTCTTTTCAAGTGAGAGCTAATATAGGTGCCAACAGAAATGCTTTGAATGTCAGCAGAAAGCAGCATCAGGTCTTCTGGTGTAACTCTTTGTGTGTACTTGGAATAAAAGTGATCTTTTCCAGTTCAGTTGTTCCCTTTTGAAAGGAATCAGAATAAAAGTGAAAAAAGGCACTTTTTATTCCAGATGAGATATCCCATGCAAAAAGTTTCCCTGCTGGAATTACAGTACTACTGGTAGACCCCTGGCATCATGCTGGTGGGATTCCTACAGAGATTAGCCTTGAGTTGCATTAGGCCTTCCTCAGCCTGTACAGAGAGACTTCATTTGGTTTCCAAGAGCTGGGAACTCCAGTTTGAGGAATTGCAATTTAATTAGACATCTTTTATGCCAGGCAACGTTGTCTAAAACCCTTAGTAAAAGGATGTGATTATCCTATTGAAAATTATGTATCTACACAAAGTAATTAATTCTATCCCTTTGACCTTCAGATTGAAGGTCATTTGCTGCTAACATTTTTCTCAGCTACTTTTTGAAGTAGCTACTACAATGATTGAATGTAGTTACTGTAAAGGACTGAGTACAATCATTATATTATTGTTTATAATGCTGAGCTCTAGGTTGAGGTTTAAAAAACTTGTGTGTTTGCACATGGTGCAAGTATCTAATATAAATTTTATTGAAATCAGAAGGAAATGGCCCAGATGTTGAACACATAAAGCTGTTGATGGAGAAGTTTGTAATTCTGTAAATTTGTGTGTTGTAGAGGAACTTGTCATGGCTGAGTTTGAAACTTCATTGGGTCAATGAGAGCAAAAACTCCTTTATCTTCACCTAAAGCTTGCTGGTGGACAGTGGTTCAGAGCTCTCATCCTCATGATTGTCCTTGTTCTAGATTTATGACTGATGCAGCTCGACGTGAGCAGGAGTCTTTGAAGAAAAAGATTCAGCCAAAACTCTCTTTGACTTTGTCAAGCACAGTGTCCCGTGGGAATGTATCTACTCCACCTCGCCACAGCAGTGGAAGCCTTACTCCTCCAGTCACCCCTCCAATCACTCCCTCCTCTTCATTTCGCAGTAGTACTCCTACAGGTAAGCACCTCTTCTTTAATTCATCCCAAATAAAGGGAGCACTTCTATGTGGCATTTGGAGAACAGGAGACATACTGAGGCATTGGTAAGAAGCGCCCAAAAAATAGAAAAGCAAAGGTTGTGGTATTTTACGTTTGTTCTGCAGTCCCTAAAATGTGTGTGGGCATTTGTTTCCAAATTCTTTGCTAATGCAGAGAAGGACACTGACTTTAAATGTTGCATCTGAAATTATGTGAAGAAACTAACCTTACCAGAAATGCCAAATGTGCAAAAGACCTCTTATGTATCGGTAGGAGAGCTCTGTCTATGGTACAGTGTCAGTTAAAGATTTAAAATAAGTGGTCAGTATCTTCCCCCCACCCAATTTCCCTCCCCGCTTCCCCCCCCAATTTATTTTTTTTTTTTTTGTGGGGGACAGTGGAATTAATTTTAAGTGGTCAGGGAGGAATGTTCTGCTGCTGTCATGTAGAAATTACTTTCGTTAGGAGACTATGTTCATGAAAAGAAATAAATGAAAAAAGGGATCTATATTTCCTTCAAAAGCTAATATTCCACTGGTTTTCCAGGGTATAAAAGTCCTGGGATTTTTTTTTTTTTTGCGCTGATTAGAGTAACTGAAAATTGCTTGCTATCCTGAACCAGATCTCTTGGCCGAAGTCAGCCTGATTTACTTTAAGCAGAGATCTTGTCAAATAATTCTGGTACACTTCAGACTAAATACCAGTATTTTCTTCTAAAAAGCTCAATGCCTATAAAAGGGCTATTCTGTTCTGTCATAGATAGGTCCAATATATTCATTCTCCTTAGCAGGAAATCACATGAGCATCACTGCCCTGAAAAACTGTTACGCCACATGTTTTTTATATAGGCTATTTCATGTCTTAGTATTAATGATTAAATGGAAAAGTTGTATCAGTCCTTGAGATGTTCTGTCTGGAAGTTGTTAAATGAAGTGATTGTTCAGTATATCCCTGGTTTTGAAAAAGGGAAGCATGTTGAGAAAAGCTAAATGATAAAGTCCTAATGTAATTCAGAAAATTTTAGATTTTCTTAATTATCTCCTGTTTGAAACAAACTGATTCATTTTCTTGACATCCTACAGATGGCAAGGAGTTTCTTCTTTCTTTTGTTTACATTTTGTACAGCTCCTGAGAAGGCTAATTCATGATGTGGTCAGGTAGTATAACATTGCTCATCCGTCAGCAATGTACTCTTTAAAACATGTTCCATCAAATACTAAAGAAAAAAGTCAGCATCTGTCTAGCAAAATACTTCTACTATTTATATATTTTCCAAACTTTTGAAGTTAGTCAGAATGTTGTTTTACCTGCATTTAAGAGAATCAGCCTGTTATGACTGCATTTCTGCCAGTCCTGCCTACCAGATTATAAATAATACCAGCCTTCCACTTTCTGCACCCTCTGTTCCAAGTTCCCTTTTGGACCTCTGTTCCAAAGCTAGGGTTTGTAACATCCCAGTAGCGAAGAGCATATATTCTTTCTTTAAGACTTTTTCTAAAATGTACTATTTAACTGCATTGCATTTCAGCGGCCTCAGCCCAGGATTTCCATTTTTATCATCCTAATTTTTCTGGACCTAAAGTAAGCATTGAACTTTTTCTGATAAACTACAGTTTTTTTTCCCAGTGTTTACCTGGTGTAGGATGTTTTCTAACTGAGATAGATGAGGTGCTCAGAGTCACGCCATGGCTGAGTTTGAGTGGGTGCAGCGCCTGGAGAGGCAGCCCAGTAGGGGTTGCAGACTAATGTCAGATGTGTTGCTTACATGTGTTTTATTAGTCAATGCAAATCTTTTTCCCTCAAGTGCAAGTATATATGGCAGTTAACTAGCAAGGTGATGTAACTAAGGGTAGTTAGGCAAGATCTGTTCCAGGAAAACAATTTGGAGTATGTATATTGTCCTACATTTCAGCCTCACAGTGCCTACACAGCTTTCCAGCCCTACAGGCATACCCTCCACTGCATCCAGTGAGAATGAAGAATATTGCTGTATTCCTTCCATGCAGTCCTGTTTGATTTGTACTCCGAGAAAACTCTTATTAATTCGCCTTTGAATGCAGGTAAACATGTATGTTGTGGTAACTTGAGAAAACCAAGAGGCTTTTTTCCCTTAGGTTGTCTTATACCCTGTATTTGTTATAATCCAAATACAATCCTTGTCCTCACCCTCCTTTAGACCTATGCTTTGTCAAAAATAAAATGGGATTGCTTTGACTCCATTTGTTCATGAAATTCTGGGAATGGCTGTTTCCCTTTTGTTATCTCCTATCTCAGTTGTTGGATAATTTGTGAGGGCTCAGCAGTGTGCCTGGCATTACTGTCACTGCACAGGGACAGTATCTTAAGGGTGCCCCTTAGAATGCCAGAGAGGAATCATGCCCTACAGGCTGGTGAGGTGGCATACAAATACACATGTTCCACTCAGCAGAGAGTGTCTGTCACATATGGCTTCTTGTCATTCTTGTTCAACGTAGAAAGTGAAAACCACACTAATCTTTTGAGTCTCCTTTTCCATGAACTGTCCTCCCTTTTGGTGTGCTGCTCATCTTGGCTTTCCCAGGGGTGTTAGTCTTGGCTTGGGTGAAGCCAGGAGCTGCCTGGATCCCAGCCACATTTGTGCATGTCCTCATGGTGATGTCTCACCACTGCCCAATGGTTTTAAGCTACTGCTGTAAGTTTTCAGCAACGTGCAATTTCATATAATGATCTCTCATCCATGTATTGACCAGACTCAAACCCACCTAGCTTGTGAAACCTGATAAGAAGTGGTTCAAGGTGTTTTGGCTGCAGAGAGTGTTTGTTAAGTTTTACAGTAAAAATCTGTGCCAAGACTGTGGGGCCTCATTCTCAGACAGAACTGAGCAGCGTCCAGACTGACACACATCGATGCTGAGAATGTTGCATGTGCACACGTAAGTACCTCCTGCTTCTTGGTACAGGAGATTATTCATAGAGAAGCAGAAATATTCAGCAAAGGACTGTGCTCTTTAAGGCTCTTCTCAGGTAATGAGGTAGACATGTATTTATCTTCAGATTCTGGATGTGTTAGTCCCCTGAAATGGCTCATTTGTGGTTTTGGTGAGAAGTAGAAATGCAGTAGTTAATTTTCTATACTCCCCCTCTGTTCCCTCGGGGTGGCTGGCATATGCTCTCTGCTTACATTTGGCTTTTTGTTCCCTCTCCTATAACAAGTTTTCTCTTCTTCTTAAGACCTGTATCCTCTAACGGTTGCAGAAAGTTCACTTTAAAAATTTGCTCCAGTTTTTATTTTAACAATAGTGCCTCCCAGGAGACTTTGTTTAGTAGGGCTTAAATGGTCTTGTTAGAGTTCACAGGCAGGATTTAGCAAAAGAAATGGCTTCCATTAGGAATAAAGTCTCCTTAGGGTGATAGTGAAATAGAGCAAAGTAGCACCAGCACACAGCTTATTTTGGAAAGATGTTGGCAGTCTGCAAATACTGAAGTATCTCTTTATTTAAGGAGCACTCAATTAAGTCACAAAAACTTATGTTGCTTTTATTTTTAAATGTCAATTTTAAACCCACAAAACTAATGAAGTCTAGTTATGGGTAAAAATGGGGCTGGCATTGAATCCTCAACATACGTTGTTAATTTTTTGACTGTTTTCATACATCTGTGTGGCTCACAGAAGAAATTTCCACCCCTAACTTCCTGGCTTTTCAGTGTAAGTCAGAGGATTGACATTCCTTTGAAAGCTATGATATCTCTTCATACTGAAAAGCTTTAAAAGGGATTCAGTGATAGTAACTTATTGGGAATTAATTATTAAAGTTACATGTTCTCAATTTCAGTTAGAAAAGTAATTCATAGTGATAAATCTCAGACTAAAAAAAAAAAAATAAAATAAAGCCAATTCTGCATTGAAGAAACACCAAAGATCATCTGAAACCCCTGTTGTGTGTTTATTATTTTCCTTTCTATTTATGACTTTTTTTTTTTTTTTTTTTTTTTTTTTTTTTTTTTTTTTTTTTTTTTTTTTTTTTACTATTCCAAGCGTGGAATAGTAAATTTCAGCCTGGAGTGAATTTTTTTCCTTCCTATAAATCTTAAAGCAAGAATTTAATACCACCAACTGGCTTTTTAATAGTTCTGCCCTAAGTCTTATGCCCTCCCACCTTCCCCTGCACAAAAAAAAAAACAAAACAAAACACAAACCCAAAAACCACCGCAAAAAAAAAGAAAGCTGGAGTACTTGAAAACCTCTAACTTAGCATTTTGCGCTGAAGAAGCTGGCTCTCAGACATGCTTTCCTGTTTATTTTTTATTTTAATAGATTATAAGTTATAATATTTATGCAGTTTTAATAGGTTTATAGACCTATTTACTGCCTGATCATTTGGGGCAGTGGATGGCAGCCAGTCTTGGCATAGAATGTTGAGGATGCTGTGGTTGCCTGGAACAGCTGTGGCCATTTCTCAGCCCTTGCACTTGGGAAGGAGATGAAAAAGTGCAGTTTTCATGGGTGGTCATAGGCTGACCCCATGGAGAATTGGCAAGTCCCATTTTGATTTACAGCTGTCATTTGAGCAGGTGACAAACTATTGGTTTGTCCTATTAATTAGGATAAATGCCTTTCTGGGGAGTCATATTTGTTCAGTCGTTTTTGATTAATTGCATTTGAAAGTTTTTACCTTTCATAAATATGTCAGACTTCCTTGAAATTTCCACCAGTCCAGTCTCAGTATTTATGTGACCCCGTTTTCTACCCACAGAAAATACCTAACTTTTCAATTTTTAAAGTTTTTTCTCTTTCTTGTAAAACTTGAAAGTAATAAACCATTTTAATCTGGAGTAAAAAGAAACTTTGTAGGATTTACCTTAACCTTTAAGAAATCTAAGATCTAAACAGTGATATTTTAATCAAATATGCCTAAAAATTCTGCAAAGTAATGTTATGAGACTTGAAAAAATATTACTGAGGCTATCAAATTATTACTGTTGATGTAGAAATTACTATGTTTACCATCTGAGGATACTATCTGAATTATACTTTAGTAGATTTATAATAAACCAGTAGTTTTGTAGAGATATGGAGCATATTCTAAAACTGAAATCAAAATTGCTTTGTAGCTTTGTCAGTAGTCCTAAAGCTGCACTATTTCAGTCAGAACACACTATGTAATATGGGCCAATTTTTATCTAATAAATCATACTAGTGGTGAAACATGACTAAATATAATGTATCATTTTGTAACTGAAAGTGAAATTCAATTAAATTTCAATCAAAATAAGAAAAAAGAAATCAGTCCTCCCCTAGTGTCTTATTTTCAGAGCCTGGTGTATTTAAGAGTACTTTTTATACCTAGAGCGATTGCATTTTTAAATGTTTGCAATAATTTTAAATATATTTATGTTTGATTCAGGTTTGGGTAACTGAATTAAAGAGAATCATATCCCATTTACATCATTAGGGAATATCTTCTAAGGCTGAATATTTTTAAAAAGGTAAATACAAATTTTTACTCAATAAAATTAATAGATCCTTAAAACTCAGACTATTAGTATCTTCTCTGATTCAGATGGATTTTGTTCAGGATTCAAATGCTACTACTGGCAAAACAGTGACCAAAAAATTACAGCTTCCTTCTGTGTTAACAAGTGTTCATGCTGCTGATGAAATAATTTAGAGCATCATTGTTCCCTCTTTGGGTGACTAATTTACAGGAGAGGAAAGTCTGCATATTACAACAAAGGAACTCCTTTCTCTGCCTACCAAAGGCAGTTGGGACTCAGAAATTCTTCCATAAGGATCCGCCTTTCTTCTGGTCCATTAAGGAGCCGTCTGTTGTGGAAGCTTTGATTTTGAGAAGCAAAACACTGTGTGACAGTTAATGACTTTTCTCAATAAACCTGGTTATCTCATGTACTGTTATCTCAATGACATGAGATATCATTCCTGTAATTCTGCTGTATAGCATTTGCCTTCAAGGATAACTCATGAAGGAATCCCATGGGCCTCCTCTTGAATCTGTTCCCTTTTCTCTTCCAAGAATGCAAAAGCTGAAAGAAAACCACCCATTGTTTGCTAGTAATAGCAACCAAAACCACAATAGTAACCAGCCTTTGGAATTGGGCATTGAAATAGATTAACAGGCATATGCTGGAAACTAATATGGTTTAGATTCTAAATGTGTGTTTAATTTTTTTTACTTTAAGTTGTTTAAAAAATGCGTTGTTGTAATGTAAAAGCTCATTCCTCTTCATAGGTATCAAAGCAGCTAACATTTCAGTAGAGTTTCCATATGTCAGGCTTTCAACAATGAAGTAATCATATGGCACAGACAGCTGTTGCACAGAGTGCTGGAACAGCACATTAAACAGAGTCCAGCAAGAAAAAGAGATCTGCTCGGCTGAACTACTTTGAGAGTTTAGAGTGAACAGCAGAAATATAAAATAGCAGGGATGTTCCCCCACAAATTAATTGAAGACTTACAGGAAGAGTTAGGGTGCTCAAAACTTTTTGTGTTGATGGATATGCTATTAATACATAGCTGAATTAAGCTGAATTGGTTGCAGAACTGCTATTTATAGCAGAATCTGGCTGCTGTCAGCAGGTGGCATTTCTGAACTCCATGTTAGGTTGAATCAGAGTAGACTATGAACCAAATCTGCTATTCAGTTGATAATCTGCAACAGCTTTCTCTTTGGGCAATGAAAATTTACTCAATGTTGCTACAGCTAGAGAGATACTGCTCTTTTGTGGTGGGCTTATTTTTGTAAGCAAAGTGCACTGCAAAATATTCCTTGATTAGATCTTAAGGGAGTTTGAAATTAGACTTTGGAGGACAAATAAATGGAAACAAGTACACATTGATGGCATTTTGAAAATTATGCTACAAATTCAGGTCACATGAGCTTCAAGCACATGATTAATGTTCAGCACCTAATACTAAGGAAGTAAATGCTGCCTGACTTGGAGCACATAACAAGTGCTTTGTCAGACTGGAATGGAGTCTTCACCACTTGTAGAGTTGCAAGCTCAAGAATTTATGTAGTCACAAAAACCCAGCTTTAGCAATTCACTTCAAAAATTCTTCACCTGTGTTAGCATACTGTAAATGCTTAAATTTAATTATTACACTTTATGTTAAAGTAGCCTAGTATCATGCAGATGTAATTGAAAAAATAACGAAAAGTAGAAATATTAAATCAAATCCCAGGGCTGTTGTATTAAGTTGTTGCTGAGAAATGGGCTTGAGAGTGTTACATTTTTTTGTGTTTGACTTACGGTGTGTCCAGCATAGTAAAGCATGAATCAACCAAGCTCTGTTGCAGCTTGAAAAAACAGACTTTCAGATGTCTGAGGAGCCATCTCATTACTTGTTCAGAACTTTCTATTTGTTTAATTGCCTGTTCAGAGTCTGAAGAACTTTTATGCTATGTTTTTATTAAAAATTAGATATATGGACTCACTCTTGGATAAACACTATGGGCAAATAAATAAGCAAGCCATACTTCACAAAATGAAGACCAAATTCAGTTCTCCAGCATAATGAATGTTTGAAAACATTTAATATTTCAGACCTACAAGGTATGAAAAAAATCTATGTTAAAATATCTTGTGGAAACTGAATTGTGGTCCCCTGACAAAATTTCTTTTTGAGATGCTTCACTGTTGCCAGGTTTTCACATTTCTGTTTAGATGATGGAAGAGAACTTCCTTTATTGGAGCCAAAATGGTTCCATCTAATTGCAGGTTTGGGGGCATATATTAATCCTGCACACTAAATTATATTGTATGTATAATTGCCCAGCATTTAGCAATGTGAGGCACCTATTCTAACAGAGCCTTATAGGTGTTCTTGTAAAAAATAATGAAAAAAATAATGAATGACATTGTGCAAAACAGTTGATCAATGTATGAGTTAACTATAGTATATGTGTGTGCTTAGGTATAGTACAAGATTTTAACATGAGCTTTTGGCTGAGGTCATGACTAAGCAGGAATAATAAGAGAAATCTGTAGTAGTTTCCAGATTCTACCTTAAGGAATAAAGCTATAATAAAAGGTTTCTAATAACAATGGAAAATAGTAAGTAAAAGTCCAATTGTTTCCTATAGGGGTTTTCTTAGAACGGGTGGGATTTGTTCCCACGGATAAAAGATGTTTTTTCAGAGCTAGATGTCACATTCCAATTTTAGGGAGCCAAGCTGTAAACTTGTACATATTTCACTATTTCTTCCGTAATCCAAAGTGAAAAATGTTTAAATGTTCATCACTGTGCTTGGCTAAGTGCTTCAGAAATGGGTATGGTGTTTTTTCTTTCCTAGCAGTCATCAGCTGTCAGGTGACTGTCTGGCTTCCTTAGAGATCCTTAGAGAGACAAGACTGTGTATTAACCTGGTTACTCAGTGACTAAATCAAACCAAAAGAATTACATTCCCAGAACATACTGAGACTTAGGCTTGGAGGATCTGCAGAGCAGAGATAATTCCATATTGTAGGCACTGCAACAGTGTTGTCACATCTTGGACTAACTTGTAGCTCCAAATCGAGCAGCTTGGAATTATCCTGAAGATAACTTGGTCAAACCTGCATGTTTTTTGACCTCTAGCTGTGCAATTACCTGGGTACCTGCTCTGCAGTTTGGCTAAACCCTAGAAGGAGAAAGGATGGGAGTTGCCCATCCTTTGATGGCTGTGTCTCTTACAAGGGAGGCCCCGGTGTCTTTTTTTTATCTCCTAGCCAAAACCAAAGTCATAAGGACTCACAAACCCCAGCCCTGTTTGCCTTACAGAAGTGATCTGGTTTGTTTTACAGTGTGTTTGGGACTCCTCAGAGTCCACCTCTTTCAGCGCACATGGAGCAGGTGTTGGTCAAGGCTGCAAGGACTACAGGGCTGCAAGTCTATGACTACAGATCTTTCATAGGCCTGAAGCTTTGGGGTACAGATCCTGGAGGATTTCTGCAAGGCTGTGCAAGACAAGCTGACATGACCCATGAGTGTCTTAATTTTTCAGGGGTTTGGTATTCATACTGATCCAAACCTGTAAACTTGTGAAGATGGAGCAAGATTGTGGAGATTCTCCTGGAACTAATCTTTTCCATGGTTTGCACGATAACTATGCTCTGATAACCTCCCCTGCTTAGTCCTTTGTTTAACTCCATCCTAAACCAACTTATAACTTAAGTACAGAAAGACCTATACTATAATCACAAAATGATATTTGAAAGTGGTGCTTCTAAACATTTAAATTGCTTTTAAAGTAAAAAGGACATTTTTTAAGTGTATCTAGAGGAAAGTAAGACTAATATGAAAATAACCAATGGGGGGAAATGGGGCTTTGCTGTAAGGGGAAATACACGTTGATTTTTTAAAATCATGATTCCTCTCAGTTTTTTGCTCTATTTTCTCTTTTTCTTAATTTTTCTACTTTATGGGTGCATTTTCATATAATTCTGTTATATTTATGATTTGCTCTTTAATTTGGAGTAAAAATGTGTTGAGCCCAGTTTGCTATAAAAATATGTTCTGAGAAGATTAGCTCAATTGTCAGGTTTTGTGCTTTCTAGTAGAATTCTGAATCTTACCAGAGGAAAAGGCACACAAAAATTTAACACTACCTTTTATTTCATCTCATTCACTACAAGTAGCTTTACATGTGTGTTGTACTTTGTCTTCCCAGCCCCTTCAGAGCATTCTTGTTTGATACAGACATAAATTGTACCAGCAATTGTAAAGCTACTGTGCTGTAGAATTGTATTTTAATTGCACATACCTGTAATTAATTGTATGGGAATTTTCACAGTAGTCTCCCCAAGGAACAATTTAATTGAAAAGTAACCAAGTTGTCTAGACTACAGCAACTCATAAAATCATCACTAGTTTTGGGGTTTGAGCTACAAAGCAGCAACAGAAACATGGCTTGTAGATTTAAAGTACTTCCAAGCACAGGAACTGTTTTATAATCCCCATCGTAGTAGTCTGCCCTGGCAAACCATTTTTAACAGGGTCAAGAACAAAAAAATGTACAATAAGCTTAAAAGTAAAGATTATCTCTGCGTTAATTTGTGATAGGATAGGGGGTTTTGTGTACAAGCATACCCGTCACACATAGACCCATCTTCCTCCAAATGTGTAAAAAATATGCATTTTGTAGAAAGCACATTGTGTCTGCCTTTCACAGCTTGTGGCATAACTGGTTTAACGTAGGGATAGTGTGACACTCAAAAAGTTACTTCAGCAGTTCTGGGTAACAATGATGGCATTCATGTTTGTGTGTTTATACTGCAAGGGCCAACTGGTAGAAGGGTTTTTATTTATTTATTTACTATTTAGTTTTGTAAGTAATCTGCTAATTATCTTGAAAATTCCTAGCTGAAAACAGAAATGGTTTTTCTCCAAGTTAGAAACAGTAGTGGCCGCATGGAGCTTTTAGGTGTTTATTTAAATTGTGTGTGTGTGTGTGTGTGTGTGTGTATGCACATACATATTTACACACATATACATATAGGTATATTACACTGTGGCATTAAATGGGATTTATCTGTACCAGTGTAGTACCTCAAGGACTGAAAAAATTACTCCCTGTCCACCAGTGCCATGTGTCTGCACACTGACAGAAATGTTATGGTTTAGCAGAAAAAAAAGAAACAGACTTATTTAGGCAGTACTTCAGTGTGCTGAAGATGATGAAACTTAAGCAAATGTTTGAGTTTTCCTTGCATTATGGCCAAAGCAAATCAAAAGTAATAAAAAGCAAGGACTAATGTACCACTTCCCAGTTGATGACTTATAACCCAGAGAGGTTTATTTCACAGGGGAAATGGTGTATCATGAGGTGATGTTAGCCAGTACAAGATCCTCAAAATTATGTAACATTTTAGGAAAAACAGTGTTCTTTGTAGCTTTTGTGTATTTCCAAGTGAACTAAAAAACATGAAACGTTCGCTGACTCCTAAAACCACAAGTTCCTTTTGTCTTTTTAGCGCTTGTGGCCTGGCAGGTGGAAAACACCACCCTAATTCTTGCTGAAGATGAAGATTGGTGCTTTGTCCTTGCTAGCATAGTCTCCCTCTTGAAAGGTTTTTCCATATATAGTCAGACAGTGCCATTCACAACAACTTCTAAGCACTTCTGCCTCTAATGTTGAAGGAGACAAGAAGCCAAGGAGCAATGGAAAATAGCAATTTGAAAAGTACTTTGATTTCAGCCCAGTGATATGTCACCTGAAACAACTCACTCCTGCTAACGTACGTTGTGTAGACCTGATTGAAACAATGATAGCCTCAAAGAAAGGTTTGTGACAGCATAAGAGGCACAGTGTACATTTTATTTTATCAGAATCTTTGTCTTTAAAAATGAGACAGGGGAAATGACTCCCCACTAAATGTGCTCTTATGCTTGTGTTAATTTCTTTCTGAGAAACACGAAGTAGGATTAATAAAAACATAAGAGATCTTTCCTGTAGATTTTTTATGTAGTTAAAATGATAAAAGCCTTGATTCTTGCTCAGTAGTTGATAGCCGTATTAGCCCATACTGGTAATTCTGGGTCTTAGGACTAGCTCTCAAATCATGCTAATGGTGTTTCTTAAATCTAGATGGTCAGAGCTTCAAAAGCAGGCAGAGAGAAGTGGTCAGTGTGTATTCATGCAGATTAAATCTTCCCAGCCCTTCAGTGCATTGAAGTGGAGAATCTGCCGTTGCTTCCCTTGTTGCTGGTCAAGGGTTTGTAGCCAGCCCTCTTTGGCTTCATAAACGTGACATTTCCTCAGCCCAAAGCTGCTGAAAAAGCAGAGTTGTCTTGCACCTCTACAGCACCTGTCTTCCATGCCCTGAGCCAGGGCTGACATGAATGCTGCAGCCCATTCACACAGGAGGGCCTAAGGAGGCCCAGGAGCATCTTGGAAGTCCCTGCCTAGCCAGATCCTACTGAAATCAGCAGCACTCCTTGTGCAGTGCAGGCTATGCCTGCACAGTGATAGCAGTGCCTGGGGGGAGCTCAGAGCAGCCTGCAGGATTTGCACACCAGTGAAGGCAAAGGCTCCTCAGTCGGGGTGGGGAGGGACCTGTGTGCATTAGCAATTTTATGACCTGCATTGTAAGTGGCTGGATAGCTTTTGTACAGCTGTAAAGCATGTATTAAACATGTCTCAAATGTATTTTCATAGCTTCATAAAGTGTAGTTCATTTATGTAGGTACTTTTTATTGTAATCCTTTATCTTCAACATGTAACTGTTTCCTGGTACCGTTTCTATTTTTTCTTCTCTTTTTTTATAAAATGGGGTAAAGAAGAGAAAAGAAAAACTGCTGTTTTGTTATATGCATCAGGAGAGTCCTTAAGTACAGTAATAGTGTGCCCTGAACTTGTATTTTTGTATTTCTAACCTTGGAATGCAGGCCTAGCAACTAAAAAGCCAAAATAACATTAATTATGACTGTTCTTCGCTGTGGTTTTTGGAGTATAAGTTTGGAACAGATGTTTGAGGGGAGAGAAGGGAGGGGAGGAAGGATGGATTGTTTCTTTTTCTCAGCCCCAACTGGTTTTAATTCTTTTTTGAACATTTTGAGAATATCTTTAAACATTTGCCAGATTTCAATTAACATCCTGTGACTAAAGGTGGAAAATGTCCTACTTTGTTTTTCTTCAAACATATACCTGCTCTTGCTTCTCATGCCAAAGCCAGAAAAAGAAAGGAGTCCAGCTGGCATTGGTTTTATTACAGTTACATTACTTTGCAGGTTAAGCCTCAAACTGGGAGGGGTCTGCTGGGCTGATTTATTTATTTACTTTTTTTATTTTCATGATTTTTAAAAAGTGCCATGTAAAACACTGCCATTTAATTACAGGAAGGTTATGTTCTTTTTTGGTGAGTGTTTAACAGCTTATTCTTGTTTACATGAAGTTGCAGAAATCTAGTTTTAAAATATGTTTAAAGTAGAGATTGTGTTCTTGGGTTTATCATGTTTATCCTGTAGTATGTATAAACACAAGATTGTACATTATTGAAAGCCCTTTTTTGTGGAAAACAGGATTGGGGGGAAAAAGTTTATATAAGAATGCAAAGTAACTTCCCGAGACTATTGGCGCAGTGTGACCATAAAACTTCAACAGCACATTGTGCAGTGACATTATAACAATTTGCTTTAGCACCTCTGCAGCGTTCTCAGAAAGCCCTGCTCTACAAAACACATGCCGTGGTATCAGTTGACTGTTTTTTTCCAGAATCAGTTCTTTACATGCATGTTTTTGTGATTAGTTGCTGTTCCACAAGTAATTGGAAGTGGGGGATTTTTTTGTTTATCTTATTACATGTATGTTTTATTTGCATTTATACATTCAATAGGTTGTAACATATCTGCTTATATAGGTGCGCAAGCGGATTTATAAACTTTGAATTAGGATTTACAGTGCTTTTGTTTTAAAGACTGTTCTTTTCTATCAAGATACAGATATATGAGGAAAGAAAACGGCACACAGTTGCTCCTAAGGCCAGATAGAATCCAGCTGCTCCACCAATCCCAGTATTGGCTCTGGTGGATTTTTTTTTTTAACCTGAGTGTGTTAGTTCTGTTTCTCTAGTAGCCCAAAATGGAGAGCAGCTCTCATGTGTAAATGGTTCTCCATTTTGCTGAAAAGAAGTGTTTACACATGAATTTGAAATGAAAAGTGAAAAAGAATATATATCACTAATGTCATACTAATAGCACTTTAAATATAAAACTTTATGTTTATTTTGTACCTTTATCATTTTAGCTTAGCCTCCAACATTTCAGGGTGATTTCCATACAGGTTAGCTCAGCCAAAGTCATTCTATATCAAAATACAATGTATTCAGATTTACGTTTTACCTGTAGGAGTGTTTGCACACTTTCCAAAGTGAATCCAAGCCTTGTAACAGGATACATTTTAAGTCACTTGAAATTCAGCAAGAGCTTATGCTGAGAGCAATGAAATTAAAACTGCAGTTGGTGTGAAATGTTGGAATTGCCCTATCTACCATGTCATTTAAGACACCAGGTGCTGGATGTTTAACTGTGTGTGGGTTCATCCTGTTTGAAGTACCACCCTCCAAAATAGCTGCGGGAAGGATCTCTTCAGACTGTCTCTGTAACTCTGCAAATTACAGTTACCATTTGACTGGGAGAGAGGGGAGAGGATGTCCAGAAACACCTACCTGTAACTTTAGATGCTTAAATGTTCCCTCCTTTGGTCTAGCAGTGGAGGTCTGAAAGTGCTGTCTGAAAGATACTTTAGATGATGCAAACAAACACAAAAAAGTTTTTCGTGGGTTTTTTTTTTTTGCTTAACTTATTTTCTCTAGCGCTTTCAAGTGCTTTGTGCCTAAAAATAATGATAAAAAACATACTGTTCTTTGTATTTGAATCCATGTTCACATTATTACATGTAATTTTCAACAATTACATTTTTTAAATTCTCTTGGTGCTTATTCATTAGCTGAGCCTTGCTTCAGCCAGAGACAATAGAAAATTAGTTCTTCTGGGCAGAAATACATCCTAACAGCTCATTATTTTGTGCTTGATAGTTGATCTGAGCTAGGAGAGGACTGGAAAAGAGAAAAGGAAGCATGATTTCTCCAGAAGACATTGTTCTGGCCAAATCCTGCTCTGACTGGTGTCATGGGAAAGAGGAGGCTGCTGGCAGGGGCAGCCACAGCCCGCAAAGCCCGCAGGATGCACTGGCAGCGGCCAGCCCGGAGCCCCCGCCCCACCTGGCACAGGGCCAAGGCAGTAGTCAGTCATAATTGCTATTTTGATGGCTCTGTTGTGATCATGAAGAGGCATGGAGGCCTCTGCCAGCCCTGGCAAGTGCCTGTTTGACAAACCATAACCACCTCAATCAGCTCCCACCGGTGACAGCAAAGTTCCAAGCATGCAGTCAGCTTTGAGAACAGAATTGTCCCTCTTTGCCCAGAAATGAGGATCAGGAATATTTACCTGGGAGAAGAGCAAAAATTCAACTGCATGTGCTTATACCCACATGCTGGAGAAAGGCTCCAGCCTTCACTGGGGTGAACCTAGTGCTTGTTGTATTGAAGTGCTTAATCCAAACACTGGAGTGGTATTTGCTATCTAAAATACCAGTGTCTGTAGCACTGCACAGTGCTCTGTTAAACCTCTCTGGGTTTTCTTCAGTTGTGTCTAGATCATCTTTGTGGACACGAATGGTAAAAGTATTTTTGAAAATGTAAGAAATTATTCTGAATGGACTTTTTATAAAGGCTGAAAACCGCTCTCTATCATCTATGTCCTCTTTCCCCACCCACCAAAGCAAGCAAGCAACAAAGACCCTGGCTTAGTGTCTCTGGATGATCCAGTGTCTGACATTTGTTGCTGGAATTTGCAGAGCCAGTACACTGTGCCACCCATACCAGCTCGCAGCTGAGAGAGTCCTCATACAGCTTCTAAAGACTTGCATGGCTGCTGTTATTTGACTGTTTTTTTATTTCATTGCCCTGATCATTTATTTCCTGTTATATGAAGAAAGAGTATTTCATTTTGGATGACTTTATGTGTCTTTAGATCAGCAATGAGTATCACCTGTAGGAACATTGTCCCTGCTGTGTGCATCCTTGGGCACAGAGGGAAGAAGTCTGACAAATTCATAAATGTGCTTTAGCGTTAACCCAAAATTCACATAATATTAATAATTCACTATTTTTATCAAGGAAACTGTCGCAGTATATGGGAATTCAAAGTTCTTAACATAAGAAGTGCTCTCATAAAGCTGTTTCTATGAAATATAAACTGCAAGTCCCGCACGGGACAAAGTGTGAAGCTGAATTTTTATGAGAAATCCTTGGAATTACCATGAACTTTCAGTGACACTAACAATGTTAGTTCCCACTGCAGTAAGCTATTTGCTCATAGTTATTCATTGTATACTTAAATGTATGCTTTCTGGTCACAAAAATAATTGGCAAGGATGTTTTGGGTTTGTTTTTCTTCATGGGAGGAGAAAGGAAGAACTCATAATGTTCTTGATCAGAGGTCAAGATAGATCCTATTCATTAAAATGGCACACACAGCTTGTGCTGGTTTTAATCAGCTTTGTCTTTTTTTATATTTAAAGGCACAGAAGAAAAGTCTTTGGATTTGAAAAGCGATGTAAAAACAAATTCTATGCACCTGCTAGAACCAAGATTCATTTAAAGTTTAGGGGAAAATCCTCTGTAAATCTTACCATAGAGTGAATTCACTTGTGCAAAAGGCAGAATTTATCTTGGCTACAGTGGTGTGAATAAAGAATAAACCCCAGAAATATAAAAGATAAGGCCCCAGATTTTCAGCAGTGTTGCTGGATGTTGTCTGTTCCAGAATGTCAAATGAATTAACTACCTGCAAAGTATTTCTGAACTCTTTAAATTACTGACTTAATTTACTGGAAAACAAAAAAGTAGTAGATGGGCATTTAATAGGTGAGATCTTTGCTGGAGGATTAAGTGACATTCTCACTGATTTTGATAGGAAAACTGACTGGCAGCAGAGGTGTAGACCAAGTCTTAATGGTCAGCTTTTCTTTTTGTTAAACCCAAAGGCTTCTTAACCTGCAGGCAGTAACCATAATCTCTTTTTGTGCATGTCTTTACTTTTGGCTGGGACGTAGACAGCTTCCTTATTTGTGATGAGTTGTTTAAATGCACTGTGAAAATTACAAGAGAAATAACTTGCTGGAATTCTTTGTGACCAAAGAAATGGTCACAAATGTTTTGGGGCTTCTCATAACAGGTAATTTTATGTGATATCTGGCTCCAGTATGGCATACTATGTGAGTTGTGCCTAGTGGAATCCACCTCCCCTTTAAGGAGTAGTGGCATTGTTTCAGCATGGAAAATTGCAGGGGAAAAAAAAAAGCTGAACTAGCATTCTTTCCTTTCCTTTGTTTCGTTTCATTTTTTGATCTGCTGGGGGCAGCACAGATGAAGTGAGTCTTTTGGCAAGGCCACTGGAGTGGGGAGTGGGGAAATGGCTTTGTGGGCCAGGACTGAGGGAATATTGCATGCGAGGGTGGGTGCAGTATTAAGAAGATGTTACTGAGTTATTTGGATAATAAAGAAGTGGTTTAGGTTAGGCCAAGGTAGAACTGTGTAGGGTCTCTGAATGAAAGCCAGATGATGAAATTGGATATTATGTTAAAGAGCAATGAGCTAGCAAGAAGCCTCAGAAAAAGCATTGCCAGAGGAGAGAAGAAGAAAGCAGGTTTTTTGTTATGATAGAACTAGTGTTTAGTTATGGTAATAATATTGTATATTTGTACAGTGCCTTGCTGAAAGCACGCGCTTCTCTATCAGCCAGATACTTAGATGCTTTGTCTTAGAGAATGCGTGTTGTCGAGTTTTGGAGGAGGTTTTTTTTCTATTCAGACTTCTGAAGCCTAGTTCAGGTATTTTTCAGTGGGGGGAACATTCATTCTGCTTTCCAAGCACGGGGAGGAAGGGTAAAGGCATTGGCACACATGCTACAGGAATGGCTCAGCTCAGTGCCCAGAGGGCAGCATTCCCCAGCACAGCATCCTGTTTTCCATGAGCATGGCAGTGTCCAGGGGGAGCTCAGTGAGGCACCTCTTTGGGACCTCTCTGAAGAGTTACCGCAACCTGCCCAAGTCAGGCAGTTGTTACACCCTGAAGTAGGCCATAGGTTAAATGCAAAGGCGCTTCGTTTCTTTTCTGTTTTCCTTTTAAAAAGGTAAATATTTACAGATATAATAGTGAAACACCAACCAAGTTGAGGGGGAAGAAGAAGGAAAAAAAAAAAGGGCAAGCAATTAACTAGCTCTATCTTGATCAAATTGCGCTGCAGTGCACTTCCCCTGGCGCACTGCTGGTCCCCGGCAAGGCTGCCCCAGAGCCCGGGCAGCGCCAGCTCGAGTTGCAGTTTGTACACCTGACATGGAGCCTCCTGCTCCGCCTGGGAACGGCCTCACAAAGCCACCGTGCTCAGCCCTGCACCACTTAATTAAAATACCTCATCCAGGGGCTGTTTATAATGGCAGCGCCGACCTACATGTTGTGCTTCTTGTTTTTCCTCTTGTTTTATTTCCCCCCTCTCTGATGTGTTGCATGCAGTGAGGCACCACATGGGTTGCTGCTCTTAGACACTGACAACTGAGGAAATTAAATTTTAAGGCAGAGTTGGTTAAAAGCATGACTAAATCAGCGTTGTTTTTCTGTAACAACTGAAACAACATAATTATTTTAAGGTTGAATTTTTATTGCTAACGAATTTTATTCAAGGCAATAATTTTTTTTTTGCATTTTCCCTCTACTAAGATCCTTTTAAATACATTTTGGGATTTCTAATTTCTTTTTTTAAGAGATTAAAAGCAGTTGAGTTCAGTAGGACACTGTTAGATAAAAGCAGTGATAGAGTGCAGTTACAGCTTCATATGAAGTCATACAGACCATACTGTTTTGTGCAAGAAGAAATAGATATTTATATGGTCATTCATATGAAAAGCTCAAAAGCTCATTGTATTTGTAAAATCTGTACTGACATCTGAATTTAAAAATTTAAGATAATGAAGCATTTGCTTCATACTGGTTAAAGAACTGTTTTGAGTGTACTAGACCAAATCTTACATTTTTGTTCAGGTAAGCCATGAAAAGAAAACCATAAGGATGGTGTGGTCTCATGGATGCTTACACACAGTTTGGTCTCTTCTGTCTCTCTCTGTCGCTGAGTCTAACTGAAGTACTGGCAAACATTTTTACAGAATTGGATCCTACCCTACAAAATTACTTGAAAAATCAAAAGGGCACTCCTTAATGCCTTTAGGAAAACTTAAGGAAATGCTTAATAGTAATGACTGCAGCTTCTCCCTACTGTTCTGTGCATCTCTTATTTTATACGTCATATTGCATACTAAGTTTTAAAGAGCACTTATTATTGCTTTATGAAAGGATACTCTTTATCATCACTGAAAGGAGTGGTGTCCCTAAGAGATGTTGTACAGTTTCAAATGATGTTTTCTTCAGGAGGACAAAATCCTATCTGAGCGGAAATCAGCTGCTCTTAAGGGGGCTCACAAGGGGATGATTATAAAGGCAGAAATTGTTGGTATCAGTGTTTAGAATTGTATGTTTGGACATCCTAGAAGTGCATATGTGTATTTACAATAGGGTTTTCTGTTTCATTTGCTTTAAAAAAACCCCACTGAGCTAAAAGGTTTGAAAGGAGCAGCTTGAGGAATTTTTTCCACCAAGATACAATCAAGGGCAGGAAATCGTAGAAGCAGAGTTGTGGTTTTGCCTCCATTTTTTTATTAGTTAATTAAACTATAACAACTCTTAACTTCATTTTAGGTTAACTGTTCCTAGAGTTCAGAAATATTTTAAGAGGTCAATAATGCTTTCTTTGGCTCTCACTCATTGGGAGTGGGATGAGGAGCTGCAGTCAGCAGGGCAGAGTTTTCCAGATGTGCTGCAGGGCCTGTGCGTGCACTCATGTCGACGGTTGTAGCTGGTGGGAAACCATCCCTCTTTCCTCATCTGCACACCATCCTGGACAGATGGGAGCCACAGGAAAGAAACGTGGACAGCCTGACATCTGTCCTGACTAAAGCTCAGGAGCCCTGGCTGCTGGCAGCTACTAGTTGCCACGTGTTGTTACAAAGTGCTGAGGCTGACTGGGAATGGTGGGGAAGGGGGAGTCCAAAGAGGAGGCAAGTGTGGAGTTTCAGCAGAAGCAGAAATACCCCTAAAAGCCCGTTGCGCTTTGCAGTATGGGTTTTCCCTATCATTTCTGAACTCTTTAAAGTGCCATGAGGCATCTGTCTGCATTTTCTTCTCGCGGGTAGAGCTGCTCAGAGCCGCGCACTGAAAGGGCACATGAGGGAAGAGCCGTGCAAGTGTCACATAACTGCCTTTAATAGCAGGAGTTATTCCAGCACTTGGAGCCAAACTGTCTTTCAGCAGAAAGGATAAAATTTAGCAGAGCTGGGAAAGGGAAAGAAGAAAGGGGAGGGGAAACACAGCACCACCTCCTGCTGACACCACAGAGGTTTCCCTCAGCTTTCCCTCTCTCTCCCTCTGTGCATATATTTTCTTTTTAATCAGCTGTGGCTCTTCCCTCCCCTGCTTTTCTTTTTTCAACTGTATTTTTACAGTTGGAATTCTGCTTTTCTAATTTCTCTTGTTTCACATTTAACTTCTTCAGAGGATTTCGTTAATAGTTATTGCAATTAAAAATAATAAATAAACTCAGCACCAGCTGCTCAGATGGCTGTCTTAGCATATCTGGAACATAATGCGGTCTGTTCAGGGCAGCCACACAATGCAATTTATACCCACACCTGAGGGAATGAATTTCACAACTATAATTGCTACAATATAATTCTTATTAATGTTGTGCTATAATTCCTATTAATTCCAAAGGGCTAGTAAATGCATTAGGACTTGTCAACATATTATTTTACACTGTTTATGATCTGTAGAATTACGCTCTTCAGTATTGTATTGCTTAAAGAAATGCCTTAAAATTAGCTTTAATTGGAGGGGGGGAGGGAGCATTTTCTGTTAGGGCACTGGGAAAGACGGAAGGATCCTGGTGTTTGAGAAGCAATGAAACTGCATTTTAAAATCAGTCCTTTGAACTCTCTGTGCCATACAGTTAACAGTTTATGAAGATATATTAATAATGTCTGTCCTGGTTATTAGAAAAAGAACCAGTGGTGTCTTTATGAAGGAATAAATAACTACAAGAAAGATAGGGTTATGCAATTAAATAAACTGTCTTCCAGAAAAGACAAAAGTGGGGAAATTACAAGTCATTGTAGCTGATGTAATAAATGCAGAATGGGTTATCTTACTGTGCTCTTATTTATTCTTGTTTTATCTGACTGCCCTGCTTTTCTAGGTAGTGAATATGATGAAGAGGAAGTAGACTATGAAGAATCAGACAGTGATGAGTCCTGGACTACAGAAAGTGCTATCAGCTCTGAAGCTATCCTTAGTTCAATGTGCATGAATGGAGGGGATGAGAAACCTTTTGCCTGTCCTGTTCCTGGATGTAAAAAAAGATATAAGGTAAGTAGTAGTGCAGACCTATCTAGTTTCCTGCTAGTGTAGATGGTGGGGGAAGCCTCTAAAAGAGGCCTCTAAAAGTGTTTGCACTCTTCTCATTTAATAGACTTTTCACAATTATTTTTGTGATATTTTAGCAGAATATTTTATGCACTAGTTTCCTCTCAAGCCCAGCCAAGTTTATTAGTTTTACAAGGGATATCTGTCAAGAGAGATTACATATAGCAACTCTCTTGCTTTATACATTTTAATGACCTTTCTGTTATTTAGGCAAATCAACTGCAGAATGCAGGAGGTACTGCAAGCAAAATAATCTCTTGGGTCCCTTTCAGAAACATGAAATAAAAAGCTTCTGTCGATCTGTGCCAGAAACAATTCCTTCTGCTTAACTACTACAGATACTGCCTCCTCTTTAGTGAGACAGTGCCCAGGGTGCATTTTCTGTTAAAGATAATGTGTGGAATGTAGTGGTTAACATCATGCAAGTCAGAATTCACCTTGGGAAGGCAGAGTCTTGCAGAAATTGTGGCATCATTCTGTGCTGGGTCCGAGTTCCCATGACACATCTGCACAGCTGTCAGTGACCCCACATGCAGGGCTTGCATCCCTTCGTGTGACACCCTGGGAATCGATTCCCTGACACCTCCACCCCACCCCGTTCTTTAATTTCTCTCCTTCATGAGAAATGTTTTGTCTTTTTATGTGAGTGAAGCATTTCTAAACTGGAACCTTGAGCTGGCCAAGGTAGAACATGCCAGGATGTTACAGAAGTGTTGCGTCACATGCATCAGTGCAGAGACAGATGAAATTGTGTTGAACATCTTGCACTTCAGTGTGGCATTCGCTAACCACTGACATTTGAGAACAGAAGTAGTGTTTTGGCAACACTTCCTCTAAGACATTTTCTAGAGTTTTTGCATGAACTACTGGAAAATCCAACCACTGACCCTACACCCTAGAAAAACCATGGTGGCTGGGTTGGTTGTATTTTATGGCTTGTCCTTTAAATAACTGATAAGTAGGGACTTAGAAGAGAGCAGAAATATGAAATAGAAATAGAGGAAGGTCAATAGCAGTTGAGATAAAAGAGTTGTGGCAAGAATGGAGAACCTGTGCATGAAACTATGTAGTGGATGAAAACCTGTTTCAGTGATGCTGCAGCAGCTCCCACAGCAGCAAATCACAAGTCAGGTCCCTGTACAGACCACTTATCCCTGACAACACTATTTCATAAAACATGGACAAGAAAGCAGTGTGCTTGTTTCTTAGGGACATACAAGTCTTTTTGCTGAGATTATTCTGAACTCTGTAGTATTTATTCTCCAGTTACAGGAAAAACTGAACACCATCTCCAGGGCCAGGGCAGAGGAAAAGATAGTTTTGGACTACTTGAGAGTATTACTTTGCAGACAAACTCACATTATTGAAGATCAATACTTTCCTTGCGTGTGGTAGGAGCTGTGCCAGACAGAGGGTATGGTATAAAAAGCTAAATCCCTAGCTCAGGAAGCAAACAAGCCATGGTGATTGTTAGAAGCCGTGTGCCCAGAGGGCATCAATGCATTGCAGAAAACATTCACTTAATGGCAAAGTCTGGAAGGAGAACCCTGTAATTTGCTATATCCTGTCTGTTCTCTGTTTGACTGCCTGCCCTCCGTCTTTTTATTGCCCAAAATGAGCAAGCTGTTTGTGCCTGCTTCTGCTATCTCACTAACTTCATCTCAAATGCATGAGGACTGTCTATAAGGGATATCTTGTACACCATTAATGGTCGAGCAGCCAGGCAGGGGAACAAATTAATGGCCCTTAGAGGGGCTGACAGTGAACAGCAGCAAATAAAAAGTACCTCATTCTCCTAAAGAGACTCACCTCTGTTTAGTCCTGATAGAAAAGCACATTTCCTTAAACTCTGCCTCACCTCATTTCTCTTTTCTGTTTCCTCCCTTTTTTATTTTCCGCCTACTTTTTTTCTTTTTTGCATTTTTGTCTTTGTTTCCTTCCTTTTAGCTTTGTGTCAGCTGTGTTTCTTGTTTCCTCTTTATCTTCCTTCTGCTTAACCTGCTTGTCTGACGAATTATTTGCAGAGTCTGGGTAGGGAGTCCTGTGATCAAAGCACTGGGATTTTCTGGTGGGTACTGGATAATCACAGTCAGGACTGTAAAACAATTATAGTGCTCCAAACAGGAACACAGACATGCACATACAGTAATTGCCAGGCTCACTTTACGGCTGAGAAAGGATGCATTCCTTTAGGGAGCAAGGAGGAAAGGAGGATATACACAGTTTTCTTTTGTCTGGCATTAGATGACGTAAGTTTGAGAAGTAGAATGGTATTTTTAGAGATTTTATTTGTGTTACAGTACTGCTTAAAGGACCCAGTAGGGATGGGGCACCTTTTTGCAAACAATGTTCAAGGATAAGAGGTGGCCTCTGCACTGAAAAGTCATTATGGAAAGGTAAATAAGACAAGAATGAGTACAACAAATACTCCAAAGGACCGGGCTGGGGCGGACAATGGAAACTGTAAGGAGAACATGTTTATACACAAGCCCAGATGTGTATCAGAAGCCCCTGCTGGCCTCCTGCCCAGCTGCTGTCTCCTGGCGCTTTCCCATAGGCAGTGCAAATAGTCATAAACATTTTGTTGTTCTTCAGGAACTTTATTTTTAAAAATTGTTTGCTTGTAACGTGTATTGGTACTCTATATAGAGATTTTCTTGAGAAGCCACAGATCCTGGGAGAAACATTTTTCTTTAAATTACATCTGGCATAGTCAGAGATATCTGTATAAACCTGAAGTACACTGACTTCTAGATGCTTTAAACATAAGTCTTTGAACTAATTTCTGAAGCTTGCTTTCTTCTCTAATTATGCTTATTGAGGTAGAGAAGAAGTTATAATCGCTTTATAGTTTTCCATTTATGGATATTATTTTCCTTCTGTGATTCATCTTTGATGCCTGAAATTTGATTTTAGTAAAGCATCTGTGTGATTCCAAGGAACCCAAAGGTATAATCCTTGTTTCTGTGGAGTTCACTGTCACCAGATTTTGGATTCACATCCAAATTTAGATGTCCTGTCTAGAAGTGTATGAATATTGAGTAGTTAATGTGTTCTGCAAAATACCACCTTGTAGGAGCTAAAATGGGGATTTATGAAGGTGTTGATTAGTCTTCCTTTTATTCAATACCCCTGAGTGGTCTCTAGCTCTGGAGAAGGACTTTGTGTTTCAGATGTAGATAAACCTACTCGGGCAATATCTAAAGAGCAAATGAAGTTTAAGACATAGTAGATACAACAAACCTCACAAATAATGCATATATGCTAGTATAGAGAAAACCCTAGGAGATTTGTCCTAAATTTTCTAGTTTGTGCAAAGTCAGTAATAAAAAGAATAATAGATTTCAGGGCATACAGAATGTAGCTTATATCCTTGACTTTTCTTTGGCCTTGGGGAAGAGGAGAAGTGATACCTTCCAAGGCTGCTGAGTCATTGTGCTTGTCGGTCTGGCAGGTGTAAGGATGAGGGTCCTGTCAGGTGACACAAACCCCCAGGAAGGCTGACCTATGAGTGGTGACACTCAGCAGAGTTTAGGGAAGGAGAATATTAAATTGAGAGGGAAACAAGGGAATTTATTTGAAAGAAAGGAGCAATCCAGAGCTTGCAAGTTGAACAGAGGAACTGGACCCACAAAGAAAACTTTGGTATGAAGCGCCAAGAGTACAAAAACATGTATGAATGTCCAAGACTGAAACAAGAAAACTCTCAAATCATCCTTTTGAGATATTTTTTTTCCTACATGAAGTGGGACTGGCAAGTTCTCTGCAGTGTAGTACCTTTGTGAGTCCTGCTGTGCAAAAGGAGCCCTGCCCAACAAGAGCCTTTGTGTCCTTGCAAACCAGGTAGTGCCAGTCTAAACTTCTCTATCGCCTCCTGATCTGGTCCCAGGTTAATAATTGTTTCCTCCTGTTCAAGATTTTAAGAGTGCCCTTCTCTATGGCCATCTTCTTCCTCAATCATCTCTGAGAGTAAATAGTGAGCAACCTAAGTAACTGCAGCAATAAAAGTGATGTATGAGTTTGGTCATGGCTTTTGCGGTACCTCAGCAAACTCAGCCCAGACGTACAACAAAGTGTTTACATTGCAGCAGTGGAAAAAGTGCCGAAGAGTCACTGTAATTCTAACAACAGTTTCCTTTTAGATAGAAGTACAGGTCAAATTTCATTTCACACAGGCTCCTCGTGCTCTGCATGGTTACTGTGTTTCAAACCTTTCACTGCCCAATTCATCCCTTTAGGTTTCTGTTTTAGCATCTCCTTAAATTTTTCTGCCTGAAAATACTTTCTCCCCCTTCACCAGACTGAGGTCTACTGGGACTGATGGATGGTTTAAAAATCTGGATCAGGAGAAGAGTACCATTGGCATGGAATAGTGAGAGTGTTTGTGATTGTAGATTTACAGCATCTGTAGCAATTGATAGTAGCTCAAAAGTATCTAGAAGGGATTTCTTAGAAAAATTAGAAGTTTAAGCGGGAACAGGTTTTTGTTAGGAAAATACTGTTACTGTAGGTAATAGGGCTTGTTTTAAAAATTTCACTGCAGCAGCAAAAGTTTAGCAGGTCACCCCCAGATTTTCCCCTCTTTTGAAGGCACAGGTCCTTAAAGGTACACAGACGGTGACAGATGATGCCTTTATGAAGTCCTCCTGCCACCCAGTGACAATCCCGGCACCCTCACCCTAATGGTCCTGTGAGTGCTAGAGGTTGAAACTATGGGTGAGATGATCCAAAAGCTGCCCCAGGATCTCAGATTACTTGCAGGGAATTCACTTGACTGCTCTTTGTAGCTTTGTAGCTTTGATGTGCTCCTGGGGTTGTGGTGCTACAGCTTTCTGCCTCCTCTGAGTATTCTGCACCCAGACGAACCCTGCCCTGATCGCTCGTGCTCCTGTGTCTGGTTGGTGTTGGAGATGGGGGATTCTCAGCTCCCACATCCTACAGCAGACAGCTGTGCAGGGGTTTTACAGAATTTTTAAGGGTGTAAAGGACAATTCAGAGGCTGGATTTGCAATTTCAGGTGAGGATTCACTGCCTGGATGCTCTGGAAAAGAGGAGCATGAACTGCAGGCAGAACAGTAGCTTGCAGTCTTGAACCTCTTTTCCAGGGTGGATATTTGAGACTGTTTTTCTGTGAGTTCCAAGGTGGAACTTCCACTTACTGTAAGCTGCACATTGATAAAACTTGTTTTAAAGAGCCAAGGGGCTTTCTGTTATGTGTAACACCAGGCAGTGGTTCAGCAAAAACAAAATGCCCTAGACCTAATTTAGTGGGTTAATATCCAGGCTGTTTTAGCTGATTTTAGCTTTTTAGATTTTTTTCTTTCCTTTCTTTTTTGTTTTGTTTTCTTTTTTTTTTTAATATTTAAAAAAATACTGAGATACATATCTGGAATCTTTAGAGAGAACAAAGAAGAGCCTTAGAACTGTCTCTTTTTGTCACAACTGCTATCTTCTTTGGGTTCATCCTAGGAGAAGCTCAAATGAAAGACAGTATGTTTTGCTTATTCATCCAGAAATCCAAGCTCTTTTAGTGGGAGCAGATGAGAGATTCCAGTTTACTTCACAGAAGAGTATCACAACAGCTGCTGAGATCACAACAGCTTTTTCCATTTTTGCCAGAAATATGTGAAAAGGAAGACAGAGGAATTACTTTGATTTATGTTTAGTAAGGTTTTTGGTTGACAGAAGTTTGGCCTGTTTCCTGCCCTTGCCAGTGTAACAGGGTGTGTGTTGTGTTGCTGTGTTTTGCACTAGTGGGGATCAGCTCTCCAGTTTTAGCTGTGGAGTATTCCCAAACAATAGCTATTTTGAAGACAGCTTCTCTGGATTGTTTTTTAAGTGTCCTGTGTAACTTTTTTGAGTTAAGCATTCCCTGCAGTTATTTCTTTGGAGGCAATGTGTAAACGATCAGAATTTGCTGGAGTTTAAAGACGTATCTACAAACAATGACACAAAACAGAACAGACCCACCATGGGGGAGTCTCAGCTCTTTAAAGAGGTGTGACCCTAGTCTTCATGCCAATGCTTTGTTTGCTTGTAAATGAACCTCTGAATAAGATTTGTCAGTGCTATATGAAAAAGATGTCAGGACACAAAGAGCAACCATGTGTGAGTCCATTAAATGGTATTCTTTGGGAAGTGACGTACATTGGGAGATAAAAATCAGGATTAGCCAAGTAGGTGAGTTTTGAGAACCATACAAATTATTGTCCTTGTCCCACCTGGTACCTTGGGAGCACAGCCCATGTGTAATACCCTCCAGGAGCTCCTAGCAGTTTATAGGATTTTGCTCATAACATTGATCCATTTTCAGGTTTTGCCTGGAAGCAGAGCCCACGTCAGCCCACCTGAGCACTGACATTTTCCCTTCTCCCTCACAGAATGTGAACGGTATCAAGTACCACGCCAAGAACGGCCACAGAACACAAATCCGCGTACGCAAACCATTCAAATGTCGCTGTGGAAAGAGTTACAAGACAGCTCAGGGCCTGCGGCACCACACAATCAATTTCCATCCCCCCGTGTCTGCTGAGATCATCAGGAAGATGCAGCAATAACATGCTGGTCACAAATGTGCCAAGAAATCCTCACCAGCAGTTGCTGATTTTGAGAACAGCCACCTTTTTCAGGGGAAGCACTCAGCAACCCTTTAAAAAAATTAAATGCATGCTTTAAAATTTTCTGTAATTTTGGAATGATGTATCTTTGTAGAGTTAATGATTTTGTACATTTGCACATGTTATCATCATACCCATTTTCATTACTTTGAGATAAGGTGCTATAAAAGCTATAGGTTCTTCAGAACATTTTTCTCCAAAAAACAAACAAACAAAAAGAACTAGGGGGACGCTGCATATTTAGTTGTACTGATGTGTGGGACAGGAGCGTGAGGAGGAGAGCTTGGCACTGACATCCTTTCAAGATTGTAACGTGATGAAGACTTTCGATGCATCTGTCAATGTGTGTGCAAAACCAAAACAGTACCGCCCTCGTCAAACTATAGTTAACATGCCTTACATAACGGAGTTATCAGTGGAGTAGCAAGTCTTTTAGGTAATGGAAATATAAATAAGAAAGAATGTTTAACATAATATGCTAAAAATATTTTCATACTTAAATAACATACATAAAAAGGTGTGCTTGCTGTATTTTATATTATCTTGCAAATCTTTCTTTTTTCCTCCCTCTTGAAATGCTGAAAACCTTGCCATTTGAACTAGTAAACAATCACTTTAGTGTTAGCAATTACATTTTTTTTCTCTGTACAAGACGTCATGTTATGTTCATGCCCATCAAACTTTTGAGGACCAATATCCCAGTCCAACTAAATATTTACCCCTGAACTATCTGTTAGAAAGACACTTGGAAATACTTAAGTGCAAATTTATGTGTGTGTGAGAAACAATTATCTTCATCTCAGATGAAGTTTTGAAGCACTTTGTAGTTCTCTATTGCCAACAGATTTAATGTTTTATGTGTTGCCAATTCTTGCAACTACTGTACAAGCATGTGCTGCGGTTGCAAATAAAAATGAGAAATTCAGCGCATGGTTTAAGGAGGTCCGTTAGTTGTGCTAAGGGAGTTCTAATGCCTCTCCCTCACATTCATTGTGTTTTGAGATTTTCTTTGTGCATTTTTTGCTTCTCATTGTAGGTCACTGCATTCCATTTGGAAGTGTCTGTTTAGCTTTACAATTAATTTTGCTGAAATATGACATTTGAGCCTTACTGAAGATTAAGTGCTTCTTGCAGCAGGTGGTCAGAGACTGACTTAAAAGCCAACATGAGAGCACTTCGTGTCTGGACCATACCTGAACATTTGTTGCTTGCCATCCTGCCTTGAGCATTCTTCTCACAAGTGCTATTCCTGGAGTTCAGCTGGCTGGGAGCAGAGGTGGGCACCCTCCACCAGCCCTGGCCTGAACACTCCTTTGCCTGGCAAGGGTGCAGGAGGAACTCCCAGTGTTAACACAGTCATCGCCTTGGCTTGGTTCCTGTTCTTTTAAGTGCAAAAGAAAGCTCCTATAAAGGAGGAATGAGCTTTCCCTATTTTTTTTTTTTTTAAAAGCTTTAAAGGAAAACTTTGTAAGGATGACAATTACCTTTTCTCCAGCAGAGTAAAAGTCTCATTAAAACACATAAGAATCATCCTAATGAGTGTTTAGAACAGCCGAAGTGAAGAGAAACATCCCTCTCTCAGATCCCAGAGAGGTGACCGTGACAGCCGGGTTTAAAGGATGATCCAGACATGAGAGTTACTGGTACACACAAGGCCCCAAGTGGCCACTTCCCACCTTCTGCAGCTTTGGCAACAGATCTGGCCAACAAACACGTTTTGGCTCTGCTCCTAGTGCAAGAACTACAGGCTGGGCGAGTTCGTTCAACAGCTAAACAGTTGTAAAACGTCATTGTTGCATGTAAATTCCTTTCAACTATAAAACTGAAATTCCAGTTTCTATTTACCTATTCATTGTGACAGTATTATTAAACAGGTAAAGATGGGACTATTTTGTTATACTGTGTATAGTGAATGTATTGTACTGTGTCTGTGAAAAGTGTGCTTTAAATTATATTTTCATATGTTTTGTTGGGGACAAAGTACTTTAAGTTTGAAAGTGACAGAGGTTTGTTTTAGAACTGAAGGCAACTTAAAGAATTCCTGTCAGGAAAGCTGCTTATAAATGTAAATCAAATCACATTTAAAATAAACTGCCTCTGACCTAAAAAGACTGCTCTTTTCTCATTCCTAACCTGGAGTTAAGTTCTTGGGCTGTATATAGTCTTCTATCTGTTTATTTTACTTTGGTACCATCAAACTCGTGGAGTCTGTTCTAACTGTTTTCATCTGCTGTTGAGTTACAGTAAGAAAAAAAATCCATGCTTTCCCTCAGGCCAGCTCTTGATATGAAGCTCTCAGTTACAAAAATCTTTAGACTTCAAATGGCACACAAGCACTGATGAGTTGCTGCTGCTCAGGACACTGCAATTCATCCCCATTATGCAGTTTTTAGTAAAGTCCTGCATTAACTGGAAATTGCATATGTTCAGGAGGGAACTGCAATCAATAGAAGCTACTCCAAGCCTTAATTCCAGAGTCTCCCTCTCAAAGAAAGAACATAAACAGATGTGAGAAGCAGCCCTTTGTCATACAAGCTGAGTAAAGTCTACACCCTGTTTAATTTCAAAATGAGCAGCAGGAAAAATAGACCACTGACTCCATGAATAATTCTGCTTTTAATGTAACAAGACTACTGTACAACAAGTGGGAAGCAAATTTACTTAATACAGTTAAAGTAAATATAAAATGTTTAGATATACACACGTGTTTTTACTTATTGGAAAGAAATACATAAAGTTAAAACACAAAAGGTTTTAAAAGCCAGAAGGAATACAATCCACTGTTGTGAAAATAGAACAATATTTTCTACTGAATAAAACTGCAACATAATGGCAATGATTTTTTAAACAATTACTTTTAGGCATTTAAGCACAGCTGTTTCTTTCAACTCAAAACCACTGCCTTAAAGTGTAACGTGCCTCATTTAACGTTATCCCTTAAGGCAAACATTCTACATGTGAAACTAAAGTATTTGCCATTCCTCTTGTTGCAAGCCTGGAATCTCACAGTACATGCATCTACATCTCAGAAATGTACTAGAAAACTATATTTTCATAGGGTAAGTAATGTAGCTTTCCAATTTAAGTGTTACTCAGAGAAAAACTACATGGATTTGCTAGGAGAAACACCTGCTTATTACATTTTTAATTGTGCCCCAGTTATCAAGGTTAAGAGAAACCACAGATGTTTTGGTGACCTTTTTTAAATGTAGCTGAAGAACACCATGAAGCCAGTCTCATTTTTTCTGAGGCTCAGTCATTCCTGTGTCCTTAGGCATTCCACTAAGTAGGGGAAGAAATTCCACTAAGTAGGGGAATAAATAGCTACATACACAACGAGGTGGGGGGTTGTGGGTCTCCTTAGTAAAGTGTTAGGCAGAGAGAGAACATAACCCCATAGCAGCTTACAGCCATGGCTCCCATTAGAGTACATGAGCTTTTAATCAGAAGTTTGCGCTGTTACAGAAAGCTGCACTGCTTTTGTTTTGGAGGTGGATTACTCGAAGTGGTGGGGTTTTAAGCTACACTGCAAAACAAAGTATTTAATCGAAATTTAATACGTTCTGATCGAAGTGCGTCTGGACGTGCCTCTCAAAGCCTTGCTGGTCGTAGTCAGGCGGGAACTGCTCACTGCACATGGGACAAACCTTCCAGTGGCTCTCAACGTGCTCCTCAAACTTGCTCTGGTCGTAGTTTGGGGGAAACATCACATCACAGAGAGGGCATTTCTTGTGCACATCAAAACTTCAGGAGAAGGTGGAGAGAAAGCAAAAAGGGAACAGTTTATTTCTATTTATTCTGTTAATGCAAACTAAAAGCAGGATCCTGCTGCCACTGATATTCAGAACTTTACTACCAGCCTAAATTTGAGTGGACTTTGTATCTAAGTATCTTCCAGTTCATTTAAATGTTTTTGCCAAAAGCACTCAATACAGTCAGAGTAGTTTTATACACAAATTCCAAAATAACCTGGCATTTTAAAAGTAACATAATTTTGACCTTACTCCAGCTACCACTGAATACAAATCTATTGAATGCCTTAATGGCCAAACAGTTTCATGGGAAACCACTCTCTCTGCTCATAAATGCTTGCTCTTAGCAAACATAACACTTTATAAAAGTTCTAAACTTAGGTTCACAATTAGGTTGGCAAGAGAAGGGAAAAAACCAAAAGTTATTCATTCATTTACTAAAAAAATTGTCCAAATTCCATCAAAGGTATAGCATGAACAGCCTGCCCAGTCTCACTGCATATTCTCTGCCAGTTAATTGTAAACCAAACATTCTTTGAAAATGCTCTTTTCACCTCCACCCCCACCCTTAAGCAGTTCTACAGAAACCTCTCCATGCCCTTAAAGACCAATAAAAGATAACATCTACCTGGAATCAAAGCAGAAGCCAGTGCCGCGCTCACGCAAGAGAAGACTTGGGGGATCAGGAGCAGAAGGTACAGTGTTGTCATCATCCTATTGAAAAGAAAAAGTATTTTAAAGAATAACCCCTACAAACAGCTTTTTTTTCTCCTCAATATGCATTTTTGTTATCAAACACAAATCCAGATGAAATTTACCTTCACTCTGTAATTTCTGCAGCACAAGTTTAACTTTCATACATCTTGGCTCTATTATGCAATTCAATAATAGAGCACAAAACAGAGTTATTTCAAGGTGGAAATACAGGTACATTCCAAGATTTTTGGAACTCCAACTCCTACTGCATTTACCATTTTTTATCTCAAAGATGCCTTACAAGCAAGGGCTAGGGATTATCTAGCTGATCTACAAAAAACAATGTGCGAAGGAGCACATACAAGAGCACGCATGCTCTGTTTTATACAAATAACTCATATGCAAATAAATTTCAGTTTTAGGCTAACATACTTTTTCTTTATTAAGGGTTAATGGAAACAGGGAAGGATGGGAAAATTTCTTCAATATTCTTCTGACAACACCTGTTTAGTTTCAACCATTTAACATTTCCATTAAGCAGGCAGTGGGGCCTGCTATGACAAGATGCTGCCAACAAACTATCTTGCAGCCTGTTTGCTTTGCACCTGCAGTAAAAAGGGCATATGATTTTTAAAACATCAGTTGTTCCTTTTGTCATGAAGGAGACAGGATGGATGTATTAAGAAAAACTATTTTGTTTAAAGTACCCTCATGCTACAATGCTACAGCTTGTACAAAACCACAACAAATTCACTGACTACCAGACTGAAGCATACCAGGACTTAACAAAATTCATGTGCATCTACCATCAGTAAAACAGTTCCACTACAAACACTGGCCAAATTAATACTTAAGTCTTAGTTAATTTCTTCAGTATAACCCCTTTGCCCCTCCTCCCCCCCCACCCCCCCCCTTTTTTTTTTTAAAGCATTTGGCTTACTGCTGGTCACTTGGTAAGATAAAATTATTTTACAGCTTTCAGCTTCTGGCAAGTGTGGTACCTACTACATACAAATGTAACATCCTCCTTGTTCCTTTGAGAAACATCTGAGAAAGAGGACAATGCTTTCCTCTGCACAGGCATACTTACACTGTCCTACACGGCCCTGCAAGAACTCCCTTCAACAAAAGGCAGCACATGTAAAAGCCTTTGGAATGTCCTAAGGCTACAGCTTTCTTGTGGCCCAGTTCCCTTAATTGTGAAATTCATACTGTGTGTTCCTTACAGCAGCTTCTGACCTAGGCCCTGTACAAGAATGTCAATACTAAGTATGTACTGTTACGATACGGAACGTCTGTCTCCTCAGTGTACTTTTGCTCTTGGCCAAGTCACAGGGATCAGTTCTTAACCTTTTGAGATGCCTAACCCCCACAAGAAGAATGCAAATGTCTCTGTGTTGAGCTGACCTCATAGAGATGTTACAGAGATTACTGTGTAAGCACGGCATGGTCAAACAGGAACCATGAGAACTTTATCTTAGTCTGAGAGGACTTCCCAGCCATTCTAATTACAAGTTACAGTAAACACTATACAGTCACAAAGAACTAAAAATTCTCACGCAGTGCCCTGGGGTAACTCAGGAGTTTTGTCCATCAGAAATGACAGAAATAGACAGCTGTTGGAGTCCGGTACAATGGCACCTTCTCTGTTTTCCAGAGGTTCTAAGTGTTCCATGTAAAACCGAGCACCTTATGGGGGGAGGAGAGATCATCATAGTTCACGTGGCTCTCATCTTGGTTCACAGCCACTTAGGGCCCAGTATCATCCAGCAATCCATTCTTTATTCTTACAAACAAGGTCACACTTTTCAACCTGGCATTTAAACACCCATCACTCTCCCCTGGGAAAAAGAACCATCCCTGACAGCTCAAAAGACAAACTGAAGTGGTTTTTGAAGCTGCTTTACAGAGAGTATGACAACAATTGCTAGGACACCAAGCCTCGGTGCCTCAGCAGCTCTTGCCTATGCTGTATGTTAAGCAAAGGCATCAGTTTACTTCGATACCACGTGGTCTGATGAAAGCCCACACTCCGTATTTTGAGAAAGAAACAGTTTAATCTGCTCTTTATGTAGATCCAAAGCCACCTATCTTGCAGTCCTGACAGATGACCAGGGACATGGACATGGCTGCACATTCTTAATCAGAGAGCTCTACAGTGCCCTGCAGTGATGTAACACAGCGGGTACATGGTCTCAGGCCCTTAGGAAAGAAGACTGATACCACAGACCCACAGGCTGGTACCATGGTCCTGTAGCAGAACAAGTGCCAGGCCCCCTGAACTCAGAAATCTGAATAATTAGGTGAATTAATTATAAAGGATAACTTTATAATGATAATGACTTAACTATTATCACTGGACTGTACCTCTGGCTCTTTAAAAAACTGCTACAATTAGTTCCACAGATGGAGTGAATCATAAAGATAAATACAAGTATTACGCACTATAGCATGGTAAAAAAAGGGGGTTTGCCACTAGGGGAAGAAGGGAAAGCCAGACATGAAACTGTGAGAAGTAAGCGCAACTCCATTACTTTTACTGAAACGAACCAATTCTGTCTCAAGTACTGCTTTCATAATCACAGCTGTAAGCAGTTCCAAGATTGTCAAACAGAAGTTAGACAGCTGTATGACACAGTACAAAATCCCATCCCCAAGCACTACAGATCATTTTGACATGCAGAAGTAAGGAACCAATGCCCATCCTAGGCCTTAAACAACATATGAACAGACACAGAGCTGACATGCAGTGCAGGTACACTGGGAAGAAGGGCACATATATTTTATTTCTGATTCAGCTCTGCTGTAGGAGTGAAATCAAACTCACTCCTCTAGGCTCTCTCAACCTCCCTGCAAGCAGTCTGCTCTCCCAAGAGACACCTTGATATCAACTGCTCCTTTCATATCCTCCCTATGCAAAAGATAGTAATTGGCTGCCAGGTTCAGATCAGGCTAATAATGCATTGTGGGGGGTTTTGCTAGAAGAAAGGCCATTTTGGAGTTACCGGAAAAAATACCCTGACCTGGTGCACATTTGCCAAGAGTTACATTCTCCATCCCCCACAAATTTAGCATGCCTAAAACATTGTTTAATAGTCTCAAGACAGTTATTCTGGGCTTGCTGCCAACTGGAATCAGGACTACATTTCTAAAACTCATACTTCAGTATATTTTATATATATATATATATATGTTTTGTTTATGGATCTCTCCCTCTACTGCTAGGAATTCTTCGCTCCCAACAATTCCATTTTGGTCAATTACAGGATCATGAGCAAATGGAAAGTTAGTGTTGAGTAGATGACAGCAGAAACTTGTGTGGCAAGTCAGCCACTCCACACAAAATCATCACTGTGCACATGCTCAGCTGGCACTATTAACACAGACCAGTTTATCCCTCTCAGAAATCACAGTTTAATTGTCCTATGAGTTCCAAAAGCCAAAGCTACAAAAATCTTGTAGTCTTCCCAGTCATACAAAACTGAAATTTTTTTATGGCAACCAAAGACATGGAAGTGCCTGTTTCTAAAGAATCAAGCTTTGGGAGAAACCAAACTCGAACACAGCAGCAAAAAATTTGGAAGCATTTGAATATCTTCCGTCACATTAGTTTAAGTAATTAATGTAGTGTGGGTGTTACAGTCACTTCCATCTCTTCATGACTGTTTTGGTAGTGGTTCACCTATGATGATGAACATGTCTACTTTATTTATCTAAGATAACAGACCTTTTAGCCATGAAGAGGTGGAAGTGACTGCAACACCCTTAATTTCTTAAACTAATATAATGTGTAGTAATAAGAATGTGGACAGGAGGACAGCAGAAGTCCACATAATGGTAGTATTTTAAACAAAGCAGCAAGTCCTTTTCTTCTGGGAGGGAATCCTCCTCCAGCAAAAGGATCTACATCCTGCTGGTTGAAAAAATGCAGAGAATTACATCTTAAATACCTTATTTAAAAAAAAAAAAACAGTCCAAGAAATGGTAATCCCCTCATATTTATCATTTTATAGTTGCTGTTTCTTCTGCACAAACGACAGATTCTTCTTTACAATGGATCAACTATGTATGTGGAAGCTTTTCATTATTTATTTACATCCTACCTCAGAATTGTTTTATTTTTGGCACATTACTAAGTCTCCCTAGAAAGACTCCTGCAGCCCCTCATTTCCATATAAATTCCTACACTATACATACAGTCTATTTGGGTGAGGAACAAGCAACTGATTCTCAACTGCAAATGAAAAATAAAGATACAAGCTATTTGATTTAAAGGCACCTTTTCTAAAGCTGAACTTTATTTAAGCCTGTTATATTCCACCTCATTACAAAAATCCAAGCTGTGTCTGCAAACGAGCACAAGACTCTAGCACTGTTTCTCTTGGGTTTGCCAAGAGGGCAAAGCACATAGATCAGAGAGAACACCCTGCTAATTAAACTGCAGCAGATGACTAAAGAAGAGAAGAGCTTGTCAGATGTAATAGCTACGTCAAGAATGATCGGATTAAATATGCAAAATGTGAAGTAAAGGTGGGGACAGCATGAAGCTCACATTCGAGATCTTGAACAGGCTGCAAAAGCTCTGACAGTTTCTCTAATTATTCACAGTAATGGACATTGGGAGCAAAAGGCAGGAGGGAGAAATACATTTTTCTCCATTATAGGTGCTGAGCACCAGGGCTAAAATCATGCCTGTCTGAACACTGATCAGTTTCTGCAAAGGTTAATAGCAATTAAATGTGGCAAACTAGACTAAATGAGAAACAGGTCATGATACTACTGTACTTGCAAAGAGCACAATACTTTGCAGAAAGGTATTTCTTGTTTAATATTTTTGAAGGTGCAAGAGTACTTGGAATAAGAAAGAGTAATAGATCTGTTCCTGTTCAAATGAAGACATACAGTCCAATTTATTACAGAAGCCAATTTTTTATACCGGAATGTGCAAGTTAACTGTACTAAAAAGCAAAGCTAACCAGAAACTTGAAACATACAAAGCCCTAAAAAAAAAAAAGTACAAACGTATCTCTTTCAGTTTAATTAGCTTGAGGCAACAGTCAATTAAACTCTTTCAAATACATATCCAATAGCAAAGAGCATTCAAAATGGAAATTAATAAATGCAGATTTGCAGAAGACAGAACAAAAGATTAACTGATTAGAATAATGTATCTAGCAGGATACAAATTTACAGTCAGCACTTAACTGAAAATACTGGTACCTGAATCCTTTGTGTTTTTATTTATTCTGTTCTACTTTAGTTCCTATATTCCTATTAAAAAATGAGTGACATGTGGCTACATTTTGAGCTCTCATTCTACCACACAGGAGAGAAAAATCATGAGTTGAGATTACTTGACTTTTTTTACTTTAGTACTTTAAAAGATTAAGAAGCTACTGTTCTAATACCAAACCAAGCTGTCAGTAACTCAAGATATTAGGGGAACAAGTATATTATCATCAATAGAGTTTTCCCCTTCACAGGAAGCAAAAATATTTTTCAGGGATAAGAAAAGCCAATTCCAAATTTATGTAACAATAAATTGGGCTTATCAGATACAGAAAACCTGTGTGAAACTCTTGGTAACTCATCAGTAAACGTATGGAGGAAAATAAATAACGAAAAAGGTAACTTGCATTGCTATCCTCAGGATCTTCTAAACCATCAGGCCGACTGAGATTGCGTGAAGGCTGGCTACACACTACATCATCTTCTAGCTCCCAAAAGGAACTTCTAACAGGTGGTCTTTGGATCTCATCAGGATTAAAAGCGCCATCTGCTCCATCTGAAGAAAAATTAATTAGGATATCTTCGTTCAGTAGGCTGTATTTTGAGATTACAGATGTGCTACCTTACCTTTAAAATCAAGAGTTAAACATATTTTTGGTTTAGATAATATAAAACAATAGGAGAGAATTAGCTTCTTCCAAAGGTGTTTAAAAACTTGGTTTACCTTACTGATTCCCATCATAAAATAAAGGCTCTTTACTGATGTTCACCAGTCAGAAAAGGCTCTGTAAACCAGTCTGAAGACTGTTGATACTTAACCTGCATTAAATGAGGCACTGCTTTTGAAACAGCGAGGGAGAAATTATATTGGGGGTGTGACATTTATTTACCTCTTCTTTCCTGAATTGCATAAGGGTTTCCATATTGCAATACTGGTAGTCTACTTGGCACTACAGGAACTGGTCCATTTTCCTCTGAATATGGGTTGCGAAAATGTAATGTCTGCTGTGAAGTCTGTCCTTCCATCATCCTTCCAGCTTGATCTCCTGGTGTCCTGCCAAGTTCCTAAATAATAGAAAGTTCAAAGTGTAGTTCAACCTATTTGAAATGTTTATGAAAATCTGCTAACCTTCCTACTGTCTTTTCATTTTGGTCTTATGCCAAGTATACCATTAATACTAAAAATAGTCAATGAAGAAAAGAAAATACAAAGAAGAGATTTTAAAGGGATATTATTTTTTCTTGGTTTGTTGTCAGTTAGTTCTAATTACATAAACAGAACTGCCATGTTTTTCAGGTGTCTGCATTCTTTTTACAATGAAGAAAAATTAGCTATATCAGTAAAAATGGGTAGATTATTAATAACAACTAAATATAATGTGCAGTGAGAAAAGTTTTTAAAAGTTACAATTAAAAGGAAACAATTCTTTCTTTCATATTATACCATACCATTCAAAAATGTAGCATTTTTGTATGTGGAGCACGTCTTTGTACATACGTGACATAATTCCGTATGGAATTTTGTCAACTTTTCAAACTATAAAGGGGTTTTATAACTTAGAAACCATTAAAACTCAAAGCCAGTATAGATCTTAAATGACACAAATTAAAGTGACTTCGGTGTAGTCAAGGCATCAGCTGTAATTTATCCCAATAAAAATCTTTCTCATCCTTCCATTCAACCAAGTGGGTTAAGGAATAGAGAGCAATAAGCCATTAATCTCAAAAGGAATATGCCATTTAAATTCAGAACCAAGCAAAAAAATCTGAGATATAAATATGAAAACAATACTTTAAAAAGAGGGATTGTTAAGGGAGACAAGCTTTCCAGTAATGTTCTGATTAGTATTTTCTTCTGGGTTGTCTGGGTTCATGTTTAATATTTGCTGATGTGATGCTAATAAAATCCTTCAAGACTGAAGTGTGTCTTTTCCCCAAAGGACCTTAAATTGAAACTTAAAACCAAAGCTTCAGTTACTAGTTCAACTCTGTGAGAATTAAAAGTCTGTATAAAAAAAGAACAATTTAATATTTTTTTCTTGCAGAGAAGTGAACTTCAGATCAATCTCCTGAACAGAAAAATGCAAAAATCAAGTACCAATAACTACTCTGAAAACAAAGCACTACTCAAATGCAAAGAGACTTAATTTAACAGATGGCATCCCTCCTCTAGATACCTTAGATTTATAAACTAAAAGGAACATGTGATTAAAATAGGTAAGATTAAAAAGCTATGACTGCATGTTTTAGTGAATGTGTAAAATCTAATTCATCTTTACCCAATACAAAGCAGGAACAATTAATTAGCAATGAAATCAAGATTCTCCTTTTTAAAACCAATTTCTTCTGCAATATAGAAGCAGTTTAAAATGGGAGGCAGTAACATTAGTACTTTAATTTTAGCATACAATTAAAACAGATTGTAGATCAACATGACTGTAAAAAAGGTGGTGCAAAAAAATCTTAGCCAGAAGTTGGATAGCTAGGGTAGAGACTGATTTAAAAAAAAAAAAATTGAAGGCTATCTAAGTATGTAAATAAACCAGAAACAAAGTAATTTCATAGGGTTGAAGAGACAGAAAATGAGTATTTTTAGAATGCTATGCTTGGTGACATTTATAAACAAACACTGATAATGAGTATAAATTGAAACGCTGTTTACTACTACTCCATGCTTAATCTTTTAAATCATGAGTCCAGTCTAGCAAGGCACTTTGATTCTTCTTTGTAATGTAAATATCTATAAATTTGGCAGACAAAGTTCCAAGCTTTTATAAGCTTCATATATTATTATTATTATTATTACAGCTGATGTTCTTATGTGTGGTGTTTAGAATTACTCCCTCCACCTAAACTAGCCTCACTAAAACTCAAACTTAGTTTTCTTTCGAACTAGAAAAATATGAGAGATCTATAAAAAATTATATCCTTGGCTTAAAAAGAAGATAAATTAAATACCAACTACTTGAGAATCTAGAATTTTACAAAAAAATTAACTAGCTTAATCTGAAAGTTCAGTTTTTCTTCCTTTTATCAGTATTAAAATGCTTATTTTTACAAAGTATCTCTTTATGCTGGAATTGTCAAGTAAACAAAAAAGTTTCAAAGAAAAATCCCAACTTTGCACAACACCATGCAATACTATCTGAATGTAATAAAGACATTTTTTATTTCACTTTTCAGTAAAATTTGGCTTTGATTAATTGCCATATAATACCTCAGGAGTACTTCTACAATACCTTCTCACTGGTGAAGAGTTGCAACTGTGATGCCAGTTCCTTTATTCGTCTCTCTTTTTCTGCCAGCTGAATCTATATGAACAGAAGATTCTTGTATTAGTGAATGGAAACTATTTCCCTGCATGTTACATTGTGAAAACAAAGTTCCCTGATGAAGTTAATCTTTCAGATGAAAATAGTTTTGTCTATTACAGTTACATGCAACACGTAGTGTTACTATAAATCCAACCCAATCTGCTGGATAACAGCAGTTCATTAGCAGCCTTTTCTTGCCAGTTTTCACTGAAGAGCTGTGGTGTGACAAAATCCTTTGTTTAAAACAAGGAGTAGTATCAGTGGCACCAATGGCAGGAGGGGCACCACTGTCCAGACACAGCTGAAGGTTTGCAAGCCTCATCTCATTATTTATGAAGAAATCTCCTGGCATTTCTTATATTGCACCACAGAACTTGAGAGAACCAAAAGCTACTCCTGCCTCAAAGACACTAAATTTGTTTCATGAACATCTACCTTGTATCTCTATTAGGTGCTCTGGGTGGAGGTACAACTGAGACACTACACAATTCTTCCTGGCTTCAAAATGATAATTTAAATAATCTCTCACTACAAAGAACAACTTAATTTGTATTCTGGCTCCTTTAGAGACTGCCTCTTCCTCTGTTTTTCCAATATCTAAGCTCAATGCTTGGCATAACTGCTTATCAATTTTTTTTCAATTCTGAAATTCCTCCTCCTCGTTTAGGTCAATGGGGCAAAATCTCCTGACTGGGAAGAAAAGATCACTTTTTCTCTACCACCTGCACCCTCCTGAATTACAACAATTTTTTAATTGCAGTCAAAATGTTCTCAATCATGGAATCAATTATTTATTACACCAGCTGTTGAGGAGTTAAACTTATTTCACATTAAATTATGCAGGGCAACCGATCACTTTACTTTAATTAGTAAAATAAACTGGGAAAGAGTCATGCATTTTATAAAATTGAAATTAGAGCTTTGGAAAATGTTGGAAAAAGATGGCCTATGGAGTACTGAAATAAACTGTAGAGTAATTTGTCATTTTATAAAGAAAAAGTGCTTGCAATTGCTAATAAAAAGGTGTTCCTAGTAAAACCAACAGTCACAGTTCAGTTTAATCATTCTTCATCACAATGGGCAAAAATAGGCAACAGAATCAACTATTATTATCACCATTGGACTGAGAACCAGCAGAAAAGCTGGTCTCATGAACATCTGTTGCTCTCACCTCATCCCTATTTGACCCAAGAAACTAATCCAGCATACATATTAGAATCACATAAACTCAAAGATTAAGGCCCCTTGTAAACTAAAGCTGCCCATTATGCTTGACTTTCTGGTGAATGTGTCACACCACACTACCAAGACTATAGCTGAGGTTCTTCAAATTAAATTCTTGCACGATTTTAAAAACAATGGATAACTCCTCTCTTTCTATTGACTTAGATACAATGCTTTAGACATTACTACACTGGTAATCCAATATAGAATATGAAGATCTTAGACAAACACACCGACGAATCTTCCTGTTAGTATTACAGTAAGCAGCAGGAAATCAGAAATCCCTTGCCCTTTTCTTCCCATAATACAAGACTACATCATTTAGGGGCTTGTCTAAATCCACACTATTAAAAGACTAATGATCAGCTGGTAGTAGATCTTAGCAGACCTCTCTTACTTTAAAATAAGCATTACAAAACTGTATTGTTCCTTCAAGAGCAGAATTTGTATTTATACCAAAAATGTATTTAGTGTGCTTTCCTTATTAAAACATTACTTGAACTATCAGAAACAACCAGCCATGTTAAGACAAGGTAACCATTCATTGTCATAAACAAAACCTGTAACTTACTTTATACTGATCCTCCATTGCTGCCAGCTGTAATTTTATACCCTCGTTGATTTTCAATTGTTCTTTCCACTTCAGCTCCAGTTTGGCTAATTCATCAGCATAAACACTGCATTTCATCTTCTCATCCTAAAGTAGTTTATACCATGGCATGAAATATTTACAGTCTAAAGAGATTTTCCTTCCCACCCCCAAAAATGTCACTGTGTTAACTCCATGTTTTTAAAACAAGATCATTTAAAAATGGCTTCTACAAGCCTGACTGAAAACTTTGAACTGGTCAGGACCACAGAACACTGCATAAAAATGATGTTCAATAGGCATTTCTTTGAGTTTTCAACAAGATGATATTCCTTTTTAGTTTCACAGTTTCAAGTTTCTTTGTACCTTAATACTACTATTATTCATGATTATTCTAATACTACTATTATTTTAGTATACTAGTATTATTGCTACTATTATATACGAGTATTCTAATACTACTATTATCCATGATTATTCTTTCAAGTGCCTCACTTCAATACAAAACCTTTCCCAAGTCACTTTTACAACCTAAGTATCTTTCATCCAGAAGGTCAAAGGCATATCTTTCTTGAAAAATTACTATGGAATGAACAGCCAGCAGAAGCCAATGCAGGCTCTCCATGGACAGGGTCATGAACAGAATTACAGGAGAGTTATTACATCCTGGAAAACTTTATTAAAATAGAATAATATCATTGTGATAAATAGAATAAACAAAATGAAGACACAACACTCAGAATTTCTTAAACTGTTCTCAACCTTTTACCAGTGCCACTGATGCACTACTCCATCATTATACACACATTCAACCTGGTTAAATGAAAATCAAGTGTCAACTTCGGTCAAAACAACCAAATGCTTTTTATGTATGACTGAGCCTGAGGTAGTTGGCAGCACCCACTCAGGTGTGAAAACACTGTAAAAGCCATGACAGGCAGATACGGATAAGTTATTTTGCTTTGGACAGCGTATCAGATCAACACTGCCACACTTGTTCCAAACATCAACTGGCTTACAGCAATCTGCTGGATTTGATTTATAAAACCAACTACACTTAATTTAAGAATAGAAAGTATTTAAAACCTTAAGCATGTGGACATTTGTTTTACTGTATCTTGGTTGTCCTTGCCTGGACCCTCAAAAACCATCCATAGTCAAGAACTCAGTGAACAAAAATGTGTTTTCTAATGTTAAGATTTCTACAATAATCACAGTGTATCACACAAACAAGGAAGGCAACTCAGCTGGGTAGGCCTGGTGGTTTTAAGGCTTAGCACCTACAGCTACTTTTTGTGCAGCTTTATGAAGCAGCTGTTTACTTACTGCCAACATTTGCTTGCATTTCTTATACTTCTCTGTTTTCTCAGCAATCTCTTTATTCATTTCACGCACTTGCTCCTTTACCACGGATTCCGAAACTATGTCAGATGAAATGGGGCTAACTGTGAACATTGAAGAAAAAAATAAAAACACTGATTTTTTTTGTTCCATAAAGTTTGTACAAGAGAGATGACAGCCCAGATTTGAGAGTGCATCAAAAACAGAGTGCTCAATGTTATCCAAACCAGCGACAATCAGCATTATGTGCTATGTAAGATCAGCAACCTTACTGCCACCTCTGTGTTCAGTTCTCTCACACTGAGAGAAGATCAACATAAATACACACATATGTAGTACTCTCCCAAGAGAGAAAACAAAGGAAACACCAGAATAGGTATGCTATCATTCTAAATACTCTATTCTTACATAAAAACATGGAAGTACCTCAGCAAACTACTTCATCACACACCATCACTGAACTTGCTGGGATTGTATGTTTTAAAAAATGCTTGAATTCACTTCAGACAGGAGGAAACTGACAGAAATTACAACCTTTGGTTTTTACAGACAGCAAGAATCTGTCAGTTATAAAACAACACAGAAAAAAATAATCAGCTTTTTTTGGCATTTATCAATTTAAAAACTGAATGATAAAATCACAGAACGGTTTGGAAGGGACCTTAAAGATCCTCTAGCTCCAGCCCCCCTGCCATGAGCAGGGCCAGCTTCCACTACACAAGGCTGATCAGAACCCCATCCAACCTGGCCTTGAACACCACAGGGGATGGGGCATTCCTAACTCCTTTGGGAAGCCTGTTCAAATGCCTCACAGGGAAGAATTTCTTCCTTAGCTTTAACCTATTACATATTGAAGTTTTACAGTATTATTTTTGCAATAAACTAATAGTTCATAATAATTATAAACATCTTCTAATAAACCACTACTCCTGTAATTCATGAAAATAGTCAGTAGACTTGACCTTGCCATCACATAAACAGAACTTTTCAGCAGATTGATTTTACAGTAGAATGTTATAGTGGATAATCATAATAACATGACTGCAAAATTACTGCGCTATTATGCTCAAATGAGTAAGATTTTTTTATTTAATAAATTGTTTCTTAGCTTGGCAAAACCATCTCTGTTAACCATGAAGCAGAAATTCAAGAGTTCAGTTCTACTGACATTAGTAAGTAGCAACTAAACTAATACACGAACTTATTTATGAATATTACCACTTGTAAGAGACAAGATATTTAGTTCTATTTTCACATCTCTAATTAATGCTTTAATTAAAAAGAACAAGTCCACCTACTTTATACTAAGAACACTATTAGTGACTACTTCACATAGACAACACTTTCAGGCTTATAAAGACAGACAAAATTTAAGCTGTTGATACCTGGAGATGCAGGCAACTTTTTGCCTGTAAGGACGGCTGTAGCTGTTTCAATGTTAGATGCATCTGTCAGTTTCTGTTGATGCCCTGCAGTTTTCTTTGTGAAAAGAAATTTTAATTTGGTACTTGATTAAATGAAAACCAAAGCACAAAGTAATGTATCTTGCAAAATTTATAATTTGCTCCAAAATTAGACAGAACTGCTTATTTAAACAGTACGTAGTAATAAATACACAAAAACATTTAATTCTACTAAGACTGAAATTTCTTCAGACTATGATTTTTATCATCTTACTTGATAAAGGTCTTTTTCCCTAGAAGGAGTAACTTCTAAGCACGTTATTAGAAAAATCTCATTTTCTAGAGAATCAGTTACATTGAAATTCATTAACTTGAATCTAATACTCCATTAGAAAAATAGAGTCTGTATCAGCAATGTCTGCTGGACTTCTGGAGCAAAAGCAATGAAATACAGTGTTTGCTGTAAGATTTGCAACATTGACAAAGATAAGGAAAACTTTTAAGGAAAAGTCATAGATGCTCTGATATGACACCTCATTCACCATTGACCTTCTGGATGAGACTTTTTTTATGCAATGTTCTGTGGATAAGAGAAATATTTAAGTCTGGTTCTCTTAAGAATCCATATTTGCGCATCTTGCCATCGTGCATAGGCCTTTTCCCTGTTTGAGCCCCTCTCCAACTCTAATTTTTACAAAATTCTGAAGAACTCTGCTCTCAAATCTGCTTGAAATTTGCTTTATTTATGAAACAAACCTTGGAAGAGTGGTAAGATTACAAAATACATATGGAATATTACTCCATACTGTGTTGTGGAGACCTCTTCCCCACTTGGCTTTTAAATCCCACTTCAAGTTCCCTATTTCCCCCAGTTTTGGGCTTGGGGTTTTTTGCTGGGCTTTTTTGTGGTACTGGATAGAGGCAATAATTATGGATTTTCCCTGCTTCAGTTTCAAAATTCTTCCTTGAAGAGTGGAATACTTTTTAGGTTCATCTGAACTCTACTAGGCAGAAGCTACTACCAGCTACTATAAATTCTATGCTTGATTTGGACAACTACCTAAAAACTATCATGGAAGTAATTGCACAAATAGGTTTTGTGAACAAAAATGGTAAAGAGTCATTGCTTACCACACATTTTAATCTTTTTAAAAGCATTACTTTTCCCAGAAAATATTTGCTGTTGAAATGTTACCAAAAAAGCAAGTGCAATTTATCCCATTCTACTTACTGCCTGTTCTGTAAACTTGTTTACTTGTTTTTGAAGTTTTTGACATTCTTTGAATTTTTCCTTGTAATGGTCAGCAGCCATTTGTAGACGAAGCTTCAGATCTTCAACTTCTCTGCGCAGTTCCTGCTCCACTGCATTTGAAGCTTCCTTAAAAAAAAAAAATAGAAACTGTTCTTCTTTTGTTCAAATATCACTATTTCCCAAAACGTCTTTTTTCAATTAAAAAAGCATAATGCTCCATGTTCTCTGAAGCTCCTAGTTCCTTTGTGAGCAAGAAAGGAATAGCACAAGCAGCAGAGCACAGAGAGAAGTAGAATATATGCTGAACTTCATTCCAAGCAGGACACACTGAGGGACATAAACAGGCACTGGTGTAACACCAGAGGCAGGTAAAGGAGTTTCTTATTTTATGGGCTCAATAATGTGTATCTAAAGTTCGAATGTATAGGAAAGTCTGCACTTCTTCCAGGGCATGTTCCAGCTATCCTACAGACAAGTATAGCCACATAGCAAAAGTGCACAACTATTCCCTCACACTCACTAGATTTCACCCAGGAGTGGCTCCACTGAGCCACAACACTGATACACAAGCTACACAAACCACATCAGGCAACTAGACACAGGCCATGCTCAGATGCTTTCTGGTAACTTGAGGCATTCGCATGACTTCCTACTTCTTTCAAGACACATTTCAAAACACAGTGTATACAAATGAAACTCATAGGAAAAAAACTCATGCAATTCTTTGACATTTTAAATATAATAGATCTTCCGAATGTTGTAATATTCCATTACTATTTTGTGTTCAATATATTTTCATTCAACAGTTACACCATTACAGTAATCCTAGTAGCAAATAAATGCAATACAGTTGCAGTCACTGAAGATCCTTGATAAAGCTCACTTTAATCAAAATGATGAAACATATATTAGCTCACTATACTAGTCACTATCCAAGACTAAGGTCAAGACAGTTGCCATTACATTAATATTTTTATACTTAAAAGTACTTAAAGAAAATTAACTTTGATCACAAATATTGGAAGGACTTAAAAGAATTCAGAGAGAACCTATCAATGAGAAAAGAACATTATAAAATAATCTAAGTTTCTACCAATACATTTTCTTATTCGAATGATTTCTTTATGCTATTCTGCCTCACTTAACAGAATTAAGATGGAGAAGATTCAAAATAACATAAATACTGCATTATTCTGTGAAAATAATGTGGGGAGAAGTAGATGTGAGTAACATCAGAAACCTCTTTTCTGAACAAACTTCCAGATCAGCTAACATGCACTTGATTTAAGGTAGTATACTGAATGCTGAAAGAGAATTTGATAATTATTTCCAGTAATCATCCAGGAATTTTATTCCCCATCTTCAGTAAAGCTTCAGTAAAGATTTTATAAATACAGATGAACTTCAATATTAAATATTGAAAATTTACCTGTTCATTTTTCAAAGCTGTGATTTTTATGAGTTCACCTAAAGCTTCAGCAAGTTGCTTTTTGAATTTTTCATTTTCCAGACGTGCACTGTGAAGATCTGCCATTGTCTTATCCCGCACATTTACTGCGTCACTCAGCTCTTTTGACATTAGAACAGCTTCTTGTTTGCTAGCCTGAATCTGATCTTCCGCTTTCCGAAGCTGCTCTTTCAAAATACTTGCCTCGTCCTAGGAAAGAGAAGAGATGGAAGAGAATTCATGATTTTTTAACTCAAAGCTCAAATAAAGGTTGGTACAGGGATAAGAAACGTTTGAAAGAAAAAAAGTTTTCCTGGTGGCTTTAACAAAACTACTAAATCAAGAAGTCAGTACACAAGTACTATTTTCCCTACTTATCTTCTCTGGCAGCAATGATGCGCAAATTTATTTCACTATGAAATAAAGGCAAACATTATTTCCTAGTGAAATAGTTTCACTACAAAATAGAAGTTTCAGTTTTGGATTTTTGCTGGAATTTCAGCTTCAGTTTTAAATGTATGAACAAAAAAAGTCTGTTTTCCACATTTCTCTTCTTATCACTGTAGAACTCCAGCATCAAAAGCAAAGTTCTTCTCACAGAAACACACTGAAGGTAAAAACAGAGCAAAAGGTTTTACAGTGCCTACAACTGGTTGATGTAAAACACTGTAAAGCAGCTTTGGGAGGTTTTCTCACAGCTCTATTTCTCAAGAACTTGCACAAGAAGCTTTTCAGAGGGAAGAGAGAACAAATAATAATGAAGAACAAGATACAGCACATAGCACTAAGCACACAGGACAACCCAAAAGCCAACTGACCAAGCTGAACTACCAGCCTCTCTCTCCTCAGAGAAGGCCAGGATTACAAAAAATAATTTTTATTTATTTATTTATTTTTAAAAATAAGCTACTATATAAAGTAGTCACTGCCTCTGGACTCCCTGATGGCATAACAATCTCTTATTCTTGAGTCCAGATGTAAATTCAGCTATCTCTAGTGCATTATTTGCTAATGTTTTTAATATCACTTAAGTCCAGAGGAATACTAATATATATTGTAACCATTTATGAAGATGGATAGGCAAGTAAATGCTCTAAAGTCCTGTCTCCTAGCTATTTTTACAGCACATGATACATTGGTGACATATTTCAATAAATGCCTGCAGTTTCACAGTGTGAGATAAAACTATTAATGATCCCATCAGAAACATCAAAAGCAATTTAAGCTTAATAAATGACATAAACGTTTGGTTAGTTCAGTACTGATTCATATCCACTCTCTTCAAAATAAAACAAAGTAGTAATTTAACACATTCAGAAACAAAACAGCAGAAAAGAGACTAAATACGTAGTTACATCTAAAGATGTAACTTAAAGCAAGACAGTATGCCCTTTTTTCAACTCTATGTGCATTGTCAATTGCACTGCTTTTCCACTTAGGTATTATATTCATAATTCATATTACTTTAAAACAATTTCTAGCCTTTTGAGATCCAAGTTGCTTTTCAGTGAGAAGACTGGCAAGATAAACAAGAAAGATGCCTGCATAATCTGACTTATCCATACTGGCCTCAAAGACTATGTCTAAACTGACTCTAATTTGGATCAAGAGCACATTTGAGAAGCAAAACCCCCAGTCAATTTCATTACTGCCTATCACACTGTAGATCAGAGAACAATCTCAAGGCACAGAAACTGCATTCCTTTTGGATGAAATGGAACAGGATGATGTACATAAAGAAAAACACCTAATGGTTATTCTATTGTGGGTTTACCCAGGCTCGATGCCAGGTGCCCACCAAAGCCACTCCACCATTCCATTCCTCAGCTGGACAAGGGGGATAATATAACAAAAGGCTTGTGGGTTGTGATGAGGATAGGAAGAGATCACTTAGCAATTACTGTTGGGGCAAAAACAGACTCAGCTTGGGGGGAAAATTAATCCAATTTATTACCAGTCAAATCAGAATAGGATAATGAGAAATAAAACTACGTCTTAACTCATCCAGACCCCAACCCCTCTTTTAAGGTTCAACTTCACTCCCAAATTCTCTATCTCCTCTCCTCCAGTAGCATAGCAGGATGGGGAATGGAGGCTGCAGTCAGGTCATCACACATTGTCTTTTCTGCTCCTTCCTCCTCAGGGAGAGGACTCCTCACTCTCTCCCTCTGCTCCAGTGTAGGGTCCCTCTCATGGAGACACTCCTCTACAAACGTCTCCAACATGTATCCATCCCACAGGCTGTTGTTCTGCATGAACTGTTCCAGCGTAGGATCCCATTCATGGGGTGCAGTCCTTCAGGAACAGACAGCTCCAGCATAGGTCCCCTGTGGGATCACAGGTCCTGCCAGCAAACCTGCTCCAGTGCAGGCTTCCCACAGAGTCATAGCTTCTTTCAGGCACATCCACCTTCTCAAGCATGAGGTCCCCCACAGGCTGCAGGAGGCTTCACCACAGGCTGCACAGGAATCCTTGCTCCAGCACCTGGCACCTTTTGCTCTTCTTCACTGACCCTGATGCCTGCAGAGTTTTTTCTCTCATGTTCTCACTCTTCTCTTCAGCTGCAATTCCTCTCACACAGTCTCCCCCTCTCCCATACCCCTCTTTAATCTGTTATCCCAGAGGTGCTACCATTATCCCCCATAGACTCAGCCTTGGCCAGGGTCTATCTTGGAGCCTGCTGGCATTGGCTCTGTCAGACATCAGCTGGTATTGGCTCTCGGGGGAAGCTTCTGGCAGCTTCTCACAGAAGCCACTCCACTACCATAACCTATACAAACCCAATACAGGTATCCATAGCACCCAGCTAGGACTAAGTCTGAAATAACCCCACGTGGACCAAAGAGAGCATAAATATGAGTTCTTCAGCAATTTCACTCTCCTGTTACACCACACTGCCTGCTAACCACAGTGCTGCCACAGGGCACAGTAAGGCACCACTTCCTTGGAAACCCTACTGTCACTGCAGAGTTCTCAAGTCAGCATTGTACTTGATAGTACATTCACCTAACAAGTCCTTCAGTAATTATTCCATGTCTCCACTTTTCTTCTCCATCACTCTCTATAGTCTCAACATAGCTACATTACAAACCTTTTCCTCAACTTCGTCTCCTTTTTCATGAAGCTAAAAGCAATGCAGGAGCACACTACTTTTACTGTACTCCAAGATTACTTTTTCATACATAGTTAAATCTCAGTTTATCATGTGAGACCTTGACAAGCTCAAAAGTTGCAAAACTAGAACAGATCTCAGTCTTTTCACCATTTTCTAAATCTAGAGAGAACATCATAATCCTCATGTCTCTTAGCCTATACCCTGATAATTTCTTCAATTTCTTCCTTTCTCTTGTCAAGCACATACAACATTAGATATGTTTATTCACATCAGGCCAATTATATCAGTACTGCTTACCTTGTTTGATGAGGAGTGCAAAAAAGCTTTCTTCGCATTTTCTTTTTCAGCTATTAATAGCTGTAATCTGCCAACCTCCTCTTTATAATACGATATCATGTTTTCTTTGTTTGCATCCAAATTCTTAAACGTCTGGATTTCTTTTACTAGTTTGGTGTTTTCTATTTCTGTATTCTTCAAGTGTATCTGCAATGACGCTAAAACATGTCAAACTTCTTCCACATTAGGAGAACTACTGTTCATCTGTCTTATTTATGTGCTCACTAAATTCTAATTTATCATAACTTGAGGCAGATTAGAACTTGTAAAGACAGAAATTAAATATTTGACATTATCACTGCCCTCCAGCCCAAACTTTCTGGCTGGAATTCTTTCAATGTGGTCACCTAACAATAGCTCCACTCTACCACTGGAAGTTAAAGCCCTAATTTCTCTCCACATCAAATTAAGTTATTCAGGACTCACTCCTCTCTTCACAAATGCGGACAACTAAGGACAAGCAAAAAAGAAATGACTTGAAGAAAACTAAAGAGAAATTAAACTTCTAGTAGTAACTGCCCACAGTCATCTAAGCAAACAGGTCTACATCAGGAATATGCATTTTCAATGACAGCAAATTACTTTCAACAACTCTGCCTACAATAACGCAAAATAGCTCCTGCACTCAACTGTTTTCCACTCAGACCAGAATATATGTGTTATTTACAAAGGTATTCCATGCTTGTAAAAGATGCTTTGAGATTTTATAATCTAGGAAGAGAAATAACCTTTTAAATACACTTGACCTGTTTCACACAACCTAAGGATTTCATTATTTTAGCATATAAAGTTTTTTCTGCTTTGGAGGGAGGGAGGGTGGCACTGTATTTTATTCTATATATGGGTGTCTCTCAATACCAGCAAAAGAAATCAGCCATGCTAGTAAAAAACAATGCAATAGAGAAACTACTAAAGCTTCTCAGTGTTATACACAAAGCTCAAGAAGAGGGATTTAGAAAACAAAGTACGGAGAGAGAATTTAAATGACTAAGAAGTATTTTAGTTATGAAAAAGTGTGTTAAGGATGATCAGTTACTGGGTGATGCACTGTATAACTGAAAAGTTTTCTCACAAGAATCTATTATTTTTTGTTACTGTGTCTGAGCTTTAACAAACTAGTGATTCGTTCTTCTTAAGAGACCTTTTTATACCATGGTTGAATTCAGATGCTGTTTTCCTCATTCATTTTTATATGAGAACATCTATAACTATCTTAAAGATATGTTCACAGAAGTTACCCATTTCCATTTTTCCGTAACAAATTCAAATTTATTAGACTTCTCCATAAAACATTATTACCTTTATTTCAAACTGCTTCATTCCAGTGTATACAGGTACAAGTAATAAAGTTACCTTATAAAGTTCTTTTTCATCCTTTTCTGTCTTTAACACACATTCAAGTTGCTCCTTCTCCAGCATCACTTTCTTCAGTTTGTCCTTCAGACTAAAACATTGAAAAATTAATGGTACAGAACTATTAATACAGAAAATCTATACATATGATAAAAAACTTTAGTCTAAAAAAACATCTTTGGGGAAAAAATAAAATAAGGAAGGTAAATAACAAAAGAATAAGTACCTGTCTAACTCAGTTTCTTTTGCAATGGCTTTCTGAGTAACAGTCATGATATCTTCCTCAAGCTGGAGAACTTTTGAAGCAGCTTCATCATGCTTCTTCTTCAAATCATTATTTTCCTTTTTAAAAGCTTCTGATGTTTGAATATTATCCTTTTAAAAAATTTGCAAATAGATGTCATTTAAGAATGTGATGCTTCAGAAGTAGGACGTACTATTTGAATTATTGCCAAAATTTGGCCATCAGATTTCTTCTCTTCCTTAAAATGTATAACAAACCCATTTCAAGTATATGTAAAGAAATATATATTGAATATTGCTATGCACAGTTCAAATATTAATAAGAGGTCAATAAGGAGTTAGTTTGGGTGCAAGCATTCAGTTACTCAGAGCCTACCAAAGACTTCAGAGTACAGGATAAACACATTATTTCCTATCTTCTGCCTATTTCTTTTTCACAAACAAACCACTGACTGTCTAGCTTAGAAAACAAAGAACTTTTATTTCTCTTTATACCTGCTTTTACTTAAAAAGAAGAGCTTGCATGTTTCCAGACAGTTACACTACAGAAGCAAGCCACAGTAAAGACAACTGCGGGCAAAAGGAGAAACAAAACAAAATAAAATGCTGATTTAGAGCTGGTTACTACATGACAATCTCCTAGCTAGAACATACGGAAGGTCTCACATAGCTCAAGGAGCCTCATGCAACCATTGTGGGATTTGTATTGGATATTGAAAGCTGAGAGAGAGGATGATGATAATACCCAAAACAGATTCCTTTGTCAGAAAACTGACAAATGCAAGATGGGAAATCACTTTAAGTATTGCATTATCTAATTACAGTAATGTCCATACTGCTCTAAGACAGTGGACAGCTAAATGCCATCTCCACCACAGCAAAACAGCCATTTAAAAAAGTCACACTATCTTAAATAAGCCTGAAAACGTTTTTATCAACATAACTACTTTCTTGGAAAAAAAAAAAAAAAAAGTAACACTAAAGCAGATCACATATACTGAGATAATATGCCACCTTTTTCTGATATTTAAAAAAAAAATCTCAACTTATTATCAACCTTGACAGTGATATGAATCAAAATGTAAAACAAGGTCAAGACAGACTGACCAACATACCTAACTACAGTATGACTTAGGAGTGCTTGTGTAGATACTAAGGTACAAGTTGTCTTTCTGCTCTAGATTTGGAAGATTAAAGCACTACTTCGTCAATTCATTTTTAAACAAAGCTCAATGCCCTGAAATAACAAGACTGTACTTTTACATCAAGAGAAACACATCAGCCAGACTTTACAAAGAACCCCTACTGGCCAAATTCCAACCTAACAAACAATGTTTTAAGTACAATAAAATATAATGAGGACTGGGTTTAGTCATTAATTGTCAAGATACACTGTTCACAAGTATAATTAAGCCCCACTTTTACAAGCAACTAAACAGAAGTTTGAGCATTATGATTTTTTTGGGGAGTAGGGGGAGTTTGAGGGGTAGGCAGTATTGAATTGAGGAGTGGCAAATATATCTGATGACTCACTCACTTGCGACACACTAAACCGGCATGTAGATTTTAATTTTTGCTATATATGCTATATAAAACAACTAATATATTACAACCATTTAAACTCTAAATGGCTTTCTTATGTCTTAAGATAAAAAAGAATTTCAAAGGATCTTGAATGTGCCATCTTTTTTCAAAAGACAGCATTGGAGAAGATAACTCACAACTTTCGTAAGGTCTTTATTTCTGAAGAGCTATCAGTTTCTTGCAACAAAATACATGTACTTGGTGTAATGAGGGCAGGATATTTTAATTAAAGTCAGTATTCCAAATAAAACTTGCTGTATAACCAGCAGCAACAACACACTATAACTGCTTGTCCTCCCCTAGTGCAGTGGAGACTAATTACTTGCCCCTGTTTTGAAAGCCTAGTATAGTAAAAAGTCTATTTCAATGCATATCTGTGTTTTCTCTAAACACCACTTTGGTATAACTGTAACTGTTGTAACCCAAGTGCCTTCAAAAGAATTTAATCTGATACATTATATATACAAACTGTACAAACAGTTCAAACAGGCTGCCAAAGGTAACATATATTAAAAGGAATTAATAGCCTGAAAAAATTCTCTCCACAAACAGCATTACAACTGATGCTGCTTTGCTAGTTATTCTAAAGGGACACAGTACTAAAATGTAAAAGTTCCATACTTAACAGATTCTCACCTAATAAAGTTGTTTAGATACAACTAAAGCCCACAGTTGTTTTTTTTTTTAAAAAAAAAAAGGATTAATTTTTAGAGACAACTTGTTATTTTACAGAATTCTTTGTAATTCAATTTAGATGGAGCAATCCCTAGTTCCATACACTGGTTACAGTGGTTTCAGAGCCTGTAAAATTTAAAATGAGTGCTCTTAGACTATTTTACAGGTAAAGTCAACTGTGTTTAGAAGGAGTCTAAAGGGGACGAATATAATAAACATATCGAAAAAATGTACAACAAAAAAAGATAATTATTTTCTGTAATCATTGTTTTAATTAATCTTATCCCATACAACTACCAATACTATATAATTTTCTTCCACCTTCTTAACAGAGGAATAAAAAAAGCACAGCAAGAACATGAATCATTTTAATGAACTGGTTTAAAAACACCCAACAATTTTAAGGCTATTTTAATCCAGTTACAAATGCGGCTTCCCCATCTTCTTCCCTAGAGCTGCAACAGCCATAAGGATGGAAGTGGGAAGTAAACTGCATCACAAGAGTCAAGAGTAAGCAACCAGAAATTACTTCAATCAGCTTTACTGCTGCAAAAGAAGTAGTCATCAAAGCAAAAATTTGTGTAACTACTAGGAGTCTCATTAGTAAAATGAAACAACAAAAATTCAAAGAGTTGTTAAGTTAATTTCCCTAGAATCAAAATTCCATTTTGAAAATCTTGATGTACCTTCAGACAGGGAACAAGAAAAAATATAGGGATTCCAAAATCTTTACTACTATTCTAAAATGGCAGAAGATTTAAGACTGATTATTTTAAAAATAATTTTATTGTAATTCCATGCAACCCTGTCCTCATAAAGCTATTACAAGCTCTATCTAAAGGCTATGCAAAAATCATGCCTGGGGTCATCCTTGAAACACATTTAAAATCCATTTAATAAATAAATTCCCGCTGCAAAATGACTAATAATCTTTCATTTGAGAATGGAATAACCATAATGTTTCTAAAGTCTCATTTTCGTAATAGAAAATCATGGCAAAAATCCACACATTCAACAATGAAGAACAGCACACTTTTCCTACTTATTTCTTACTTCTAATGGATTTTTGTAACAGCAGTAAAACATTGCTGAGCATAGTCTGGTTAACGGAATAGTAAAGACATCCCTCCGATGATCAGCACATACAACACATTTTTCAAACATACTGAAGGTAGAGAGGAGATCCAGAAGACAGAAAAAAAATTTGAAAAATACAATCTAAGACTATTTCCAGATGTGACATTTTAGAGTATGGCTGTGGTCAGCATGGTTTTTTATGCTTCATCTTCCCTTTCCATAACATGTAGAACTCCCTACCGACCTTTTCAAAGTCATCCCACACCTAAAGCATTCACTTTTTTACTTTTTAGAGAATGCATACACTGTAATGAAGAAGGGTGAAAAGTTAAAAATTAGCTATGCAGCTCACACTGAAGAGGTCAAATCACTCAATACAAGACAATCTATTTAAAAAACAAAACAAAACAAAACAAAACAAAAAAAAAAAAGGCAAAAAGCAAATGAACAAATTAAAAAAAAAAAAAAATAAAACACCACCTTTCAGCTGGATTGATTTATCTGGATGTAATTTAACGTCAGAGGAACTAATATACTTGATATCCTACAGAGAATTTAGGGGGTTTAGATCAATTATCTGCAGGAGCCTTTTCTTTATCTCACTGGCATCACAGCAGCTCCAACAGAAACACTTGGCTGACATCATACTCTGTTTAAAGGACCTCTGAACACAACATAGCACCATTGCAGCCAGTGCAAAATCTGAGTCTGCCCATAACACGCAACATGAAAGTTCTGAAAGGAAACCACAAGCTTTCTTTCTAAAAAGAATTTTAGCATTAATTAAAGCAGCAAATCAAGTCCAAATAACTTCAATGACATTAAGCTTTTATCCTCGTGACTATGACTTAAAACACTGCAGTCAATTTTGAAAATCTAAGACGCCACAGTGACAGTACTTTAACTAACATCGTAAAAGTGATCAAAACTACGGTCTAAGTCTGTAAGAGTTCATCTCAGTTACATCAGTCACTCAGTTACTGTCATGAAGATTACAAACATGCAAGTTTTGCAGGAGGCAGCTGAAGGATTTACACCCACTATGATTTTGCAGCATGTATTTACATGTCAGAATGTAAATACATCTTAAAACATGCTATAATTTCACTATAAGCTATTGATTTTGCAAAGTCATTTTCTTGAATACATAATTTGAATTATAGAATATCTCAAGTTACTATTTAATTTTCCAGTGAAATAATTCTCAACTGCCCAGTTCAAGAAATAGTCATACACAGAACAGTCAAAAAAAACATGAAACAGGGTTTTCTCTTCATATGATGTTTATAGTACCCAAGGGAGCTGTAATTGCTGGTACTAACCTGAGCAAATTCAGAGTGTTTAATTTGTGTCTAAAATTAAATGAAACTGGGGGGGCAGATTTTTGCTTGTTGTTTGTGTTTGTGCCTTTTGGATGGTTCGCTGTTACTTAATTTTTGGGAGGGTTTTTTCCTAAAACAATGCATTTTCCTGACCATCAGATTTTCACACATGCAGCACACATGAACAGTATGAACAGAGCCTGGTCTAAAGACACACTGAAAAAACAACTGATTTACTTACGTCTATGCACACAGGCTGAACTGGGTTGCTCACACTGCTGACATACCGCACTGCACAACTATGTTTTTCACTATCTAAGCAGAGAAATTCTCCTTATAAAATGGCATCAAAGGCCAGCTTAAATGAATCCCTGATATTTGAATAAAGTTCTCCAACAAATAAAGCTACTATGCAGGTAGAACCTGTCAGTAGAATGTGAATTTACATGGATGCCTTATTAAAATTCCCCATCAGATAGACTAGTAAGCCCACTTTTAAAAAGTCAAATGGTAAACTAAATTTACAAAAAGCATGGAAGAACAAGTCAGTAAATTCACTTTTGCCTCAATTTATGCATCATAACAGAAACACTATTCAAATGTTCACAAGATCAAAGGATGAACCGGCAGTCTTCAACTCCATTGAAGAAACTACTGCCAGAGGAATAAGACTTGTCACCACTGTCACATTAAAGAAATCAGTTCAGAAGTGCCCTCTTCCCACTAGAGGGAGACCAATGACTGCAAAAGCATCTTTTGCAAGCTCTGCTCTCTACAAAAGCACAAAACCAACTGTTCACAAAATTGAATGGTTGCAGAGTATCAAAGAAATGACCAATGAAAGACACAGTGACTACTACATGCTTCTCTTCTTCAGCACAGTAAAACTGATTCTTAAAACAGTAGGCAACTGCACTGCTGCCGCAGACCTTACACACAGTTTAAGCATACACAAAACTGGGAACACAAAGACCAAAAAGCAAGCACTCTTATTATGTACAAAGCTATATACAGTTTATATCCATAATGTCTAAGACAGATAAAACATACTAAGATTTTGTTCCATTTTTTTTAAAGTTTGTTTCCTTTGATTTTTAAAAAAGCGAAATATATTCAGCTAAAAGCAGCATAATAATGTTATTCAACACACTGATTATGTACCAGTTTAAAAAAGTAAACCATAGGAAAAGTTGAAATATTAAAAGCAACCTGAACCATTTCTGGCAACCATGCATAATGTGCCATCTTCTTAAGCAAAACAATCACAATGCGTAGCTACATCATTATTTTAACAGTGTTATATTGCTAGAGTTGCAAGGTGTATATATAGCCTGATCCAAAATAGCAGTATGCTACCAGAGGATATCACCCTAGTAAAAACAGATTAACTCTGAAACACTAACAGAAGGTTGTAAGAAAAAGATGTGACATTTCTGAAACATTTCCAATAATTTCGCATTTACTCTGAATTCTCACACAGAGTAGTAACAGATTAAGTTAAATCTTCACACTCAGTAAGAACTATTTTAATGTCATCTGGGGAAAAAACGAAAAAAGTAGGAATGGTTTAACTGACATGAAAACTGCTGCAAAGGAATACTATGTTTTCCTCTAACTGAAAATACAGCAAGCCATTTTCAAAAGGCTAAAAGAGAGGGGCAGGAAATTTTCATGCTGGGGGCAGGAAAAGGAAAGGCCACTCACACCCTCTCTAAAACTGCTTTTGTCAGTACAACTACATACTGCATTAAGCAGGCCTTGGATAAGAGGAAAAAGATCAACCTAAAAGAAATAAGGACTCAATTTGTCCTTCATCTTACAATATCTCAAGCTTGGGCAGGGTGGGGTTATTAACACAATTCAGTGGTAATAAACCATAAGTGCACACTAAAAAAGTGGGGCTGGAGAGCATGTTCCCTGTGAGGGCAAGCAATGACTAATGCTGAGCTGTATGTCTTGCAAATTTTTTTCTTCTGTGATGGTGGCAATTACAACAAGAAAAAATATTGTCTGCAGAATCATTTGTGTGTTGAATACAAATCTTTTTCTATTAATGTGATAAAGCACTAAAAAAATTAACTGAATCTAAAAAACCAAAAGCCTTTAGGGACAAATAGTGACTTAGAGTGCAATAACGTGTTACAAGAAGGTATGTTTCAAGATCTCTAATAGCACATTATGACTTTATGGCTTGAATGCATTTATTCCTCCTGCCTTTAGTAGGAAATGACATGGCTACCTTGTAAGAAGACAAACACAAAACTGTTTATCTCCTGAACAGTAAGGGCACCTTAGCAAACTGAAGTCTGTAGTCTGCTGCAGCGATTAATTTCAAGTGCCACAAACACAGGAACCCTCCTATTAGTGCAACTCATAAAATGGGAATCTTTTCAATATGCATAGAGCCCAACTGTCAAGCTTCATGGAGCACTGATTGTATTACACCTGAATAGACTGTTTAGTATGCCATGTTCTTAAAAGATTGATTGCTCTACTTTTAGCTTATCTCTTCCTAGTATTTTCCCCAGCCACTTACAAAATACTCCAACTCGGCAAAAAGCAGATGGAGAAGACACCAGTTCCACTGCCCAAAACTCTGCAAGAGTAACTAGGTGTGAGGAGAAGTCATTTCATCAGGAGTAGGAGGGAAGCACTAACTGGAATTAACTGTGGCATTGTCATATCTACAACTATCCTGTCTATTTTAAGAAAGCAATGCTTCTACAGAAGCATTTCTCAATGATCCAAACTACTTCTGAGCTATTTCTGAAAGTAAAGTACTGACAAAAATCAACACCAAAAAGAAGAAAGTAGTCTAAAGGCATATGAATAAATATGAGTAAGAAGGGGATTTTAAGAGAACTGTTTTTTAAGGAAACATTTTCATATTAGGAACTTAAGGCTTTCCCATCTTCTATCTGTTACACTGCACCACAGTAAAGTAACTTATGTACTACAACCTCTAACCACATCATCCACAGTCTGTTCAATTCAATTACAAAAATACAACATAGCTTAACAATGGATTTGACCAAGAGACAAAACACGTGAACTAAGATATCCATATTATGTTCTCTGAAGAAACTAAGTAAGATATTTAGAAATTAGGCAGATTGACAAGTATTATGTATCCAGGGGTTCATAACTCCAGGGCTCCCTTATCACAATACAAATGTAATACGTAAATATTACTATTTCAGTAATAGTAATATTAAGTTGCCAATATATTGGCAGCATAAAGAGCTCTGAACCCAATTAGGATCAAATACAGACACATGTGTCTGTACAGACACATCCACTTCTTTGGCACATGCAATTACTGCTTTTTAAACACAGTGCTTAGTACTACTGAGTGCTTAGTACTACTGGGGTTTTTGAGAGCTTTTTGCACAAGCAGAAATATATTGAGCACTTCCTGATAGAAGTACTTGGAAAAACAAACAAAAAAAAAAATATGCTCTTAAGAGACTGTGTACAGATTCAATTTAACTTAGAAATTTATTTCTGTTAGAAATAAAGCTACCAATTATAGCTGCCTCAAAATATAAAGGCAATGACATCTCATATATAGAAAAAATATATTTTCTTATATGGGCTATTTTGTTATATTGTTGTTCATTGGCTTAATGTGGAAATATACTGGAAGATGTTTTAAGTGGAATTCCAAATACTCAAACCTTTACCTAAGTTAAAGATTTTTTAAAATACCATTTTTTTTTTAATTAATCCCTTTCACTTTTTACCTATTTATGCATTAAAAGTTTGTAGAGCTTAACTAAAAATTCACATGCATATGAATAAAGAGAACTAGAAATAAAAGAAGAAAATAAGAAGTCCCCATAATACATGGTTAAAATAACCACTCAAAAGGTAAAAATCCCATAAACCAAGCCAAAACAACCTGGCTCACCCTAAGCACCTGTGAAGATTCTATTTTCACGAAGAATAAAAATACATTCTGATTACTTATCACTTCAAAGATTATACCCTGTAGTCTTACATAAAAACATCGAAGTTAATGCCTTCCTTAAGTTTATTGCCAATAACAACTATTCACATCACACAAAGTGCAATAGATTATCTGGGGGCTGTGTTCAGGATCTACTTTACAAGATCTGTGTTAGTGGTCAGCTAGGGAAGGGGTGTTTTGTGGGGCTGTTTTGTTTGGATTTTTGGGTTTGGTTGATGCTTTATTTTTTAAACAAGCTGCAAGAAAAATAAAACCCAGGTACTGAAATCCAGTTGAGTGCTGTGTCACTGCTGCTCAGGAATCTTTAAATCAATGCATTAATGTACTGTATGTATTCCCAGCAAACATAAATGATATAATCCTGTGATCCACTGCTTTATTTCACTTACTGGAGTGGCGAGGAAAGGAGAGCAAGTCATCTTCAAGAATGGAGAGTCACATATAAAGCACTGTTCATTAATATTTCTGATGATTAAAAAGCTAGCTTACTGCACCTGATTTGGTAAATGTAGTACATGCTTGCTTAATTTTCAGGAATAACACCTGATTTATATTCTGCTTATAGACATTAAAAAATTAACACTTTTTCAACTCAGCATATAAGTTTCTTTTTTAAAAAAAAATAAAAACAGAGAACAGGACATAGAAGATGTAAAATAGACAGCATCAAAGTCTCAGAGACAAAAAAAATAGCCTAAGTTAGAAAACTTCCATTGTATTTTAACCAACTGAAGAGTTTAATCACCTTCAGATCAGACATCTATTTGTATCTAAATACAAGTGAAAAGTTTGTCACACTGCATTCTCTCTTCATGAAAATACAAGGCCAAAGCAGAACCAAAAATACCAGAGAAAAAAAGAGACAGAAAAAAAACCCACAAATCCAAACATTCCTGAAATTAAATTCTATTTGCTAATTTCTGGTATCTTAGAGGTAAAACTATTTGGATTACAGAAGTTCACTGTAAAATGCAAGAAAGTATTGAGACACTGTAGTTAGACACAGTCTAACTACATCCTTGCTCAACAGCAGTCCAAATCCCATTTCACGAATTGTTCTAAAATGGAATGGGAAAGCTAACATGGGTTGGAACTGACAGTTTGCTTTCAAATATTTTTTTAAATAAGAGCCTCAAGTGACAATGAAAAGCATCTATGTAGCTCATTCAGATTTATCCACCAAACTTATGATCTGCAAATCCGTGAAATGTGAATTTCTATTCTCTCATTGATTTAAGTTAGCTCTCCCATGCATGTTAAATTTATTCTTTAATAGAAAAAACCTTTCTAAACATCTTATCCTTTCTCTTTTCCTCAGCCAACACTCTAGTCCATTTCATTCACCGTTCAAAAGTATACTAAAAAGCACTAATGTTTTCAAGTTCTCTCAACAAATTCCTATTAAAGGTGTATGACACAGGACTGTTGACATGTACATACTAGTACCTAGAAATAGTCTATTAACTGCTGTCCACAGCTAAATTATATAGGTTTCATTACTTCAAATTTGTCCATGTCACCACCTCCCTCCCATATGTTTTTAATCTTCTCCTAAAAGTTGGGTTTTTAAAAAAGCAGCAGCTTAAAAACAGATTAGGTCCAACTTTTTGGTATCCTTTTTATGGTATTAGATTTCCTCCCTACCACATACACAATTCCAAATTAAGCTGGCTTTGGTGTAGGCTACATTTACATTTTCACCATTAATTAGCACTTTAAACAGATTTTTAGTTTATGCTTCTTCTCCCTTTGAATTGTGAAACCTTTTAAGAGAAGTCAGTTACTAGTTACTTTTCACTCTTTACATACCTTGGCAGAAGCATTCTCTTTTGATCTTTGCTTTTCATACCAAAACTTTTACCATTTGCAATAGCCTGTGTTCTATGCGGTTATTCCCTAAGGAGAGCTTTTTTTTGAAAAGCTTGCCTTAGTTTTAAATTATTGTAAGCAAACTTTAAATTATCAACTACTTTCCACTATGAATTCCACAGTTAAATATCAAACATCTGGTAACAGTTGTCATCGATTATCTTACCAAGCCTGGTACCAAAAGGCTTAAATATTTTAGCCATTTTACGACATAAAAGGAATAGTGGCAGGAGGTTAATAGGAACTGACCTATGCTAGTGTAAATGTCTATCTAACTGCTGTGGGGTTTTGATAGCTGATTTTCACACAGTCTGACTGGTTCTTGAAAAAGAAGTAATACAGACATTATGAGTCAGCTTTAATCAGTTAAACAACTAACCTTTTGCTCTGTTTGCAGTTGTTCACATCTCTGCTTTTCATGGTTAAGTTCTTTTTCCAGTTGTTCAACTTGATCTCTGAGTTGTGTTGTTTCCTTTTCCAGAACAGAAGTTACCTTTAATAGCTCTTCTTTTTCTTTTATAATTTTTTCAATTTTAAACTGTAAAAAAAAAAAAATGAAAAAAAGAAAATAATGGGATTTAGTAATTTTTCTCCCCTTCATTCTAATCTAAGAACTGGAAAACTAATTACTCCAGCATTTGAGCAGAAGCACAAATTGTGTGTTCCCTGGTTAGGTCACTACAGTTTTCCCCTTATTTTCAAATTTCTGAAGTTTAATTGCTTTTACTGCATAGTACCAGACTACCATTAGACACCTACTTGCAGTGTCCTGATTTATCCTCAAGTTTTGCTTCCTTAAATGAACTGCCTCTACTGTTCCCAAGTGACAGAACTATGGAAGAGCTAATTCTGATGATAGCAGCTTGGTGAAAAAATGACAGCTGACTGTAGAGACACACATTCTCTCTAAAGCAGTATTTGAGGAATTTCTTGAGAAAAATGAATACGCACATACACCCCACACCCCACCACCACCTGAAAAGTAAGACCTGGAACATGAACTGTGCCCTTTCAATACTTAAACAGAGCACATTAAAAAGATGGGCAGACTATTTAGTAGGGCCTGTAGTAACAGAACAAGGGGTGAAGGTTTTAAACTAAAAAGATGATAGATTCAGATTAGATATAAGGAAGAAACTTTTATGATGAGGGTGGTGAAACACTAGAAAGGGTTGCCCAGAGAGATCATAGATGCAACATTCTTGGAAAAGTTGAAGGTCAGGCTGGATGGGGCTGTGAGCAACCTGATCTAGTTGAAGATGTTCCTATTCACTCTGCAGGGGGTTGGAGTATATGACATTATATGGTTCCTTCCAACCCAAAACATTCTACAGTTCTATAAACAAAGATCATAAAAAATACTTGAAAACTTCTTTGACTTTAGTGCTACAAGTACATATCTAAAAAGCAAAAATATCCCGGACGTATCTCTGTACTAACTCTTATCCCTAAATTTTGAAAACCATGAATCAAACACACGCACCTACGTGCCTAGATGCAACTGACAACTGGATAAAATGTCTGATGGCAAGGTAAGGGAACTGCACTCAGCAATCTTCCAAGAAGAAACGTGAAGAAAAGTTAGTTTGGGTTTCTTTTTTTTTTTTTTTTTTTTTTTTTTTTTTTTTTTTTTTTTTTTTGAGGTGGGTGGTTTAACCACATCCCTCTAGCCAAGAACACAACATATAGAAAACTGCTTAAAATAAAACAAGAGCTACTCTAATATACTTAGGCAGCTGCAATTATTCAGCTCAGTCTCCAGGGCTCTTAACTTGGGCAAAAATAGAAGAATACTGGTTCCATAACTTCTTTCATACAAGAAGCACCATTTCACACAAAGAATATCTAACCCCCCTCCAGTTGGTGACTACAGATGTGAGAGACAGGCAATATTCACTCTTGTGTTTCCCAATCCATACTTAGTGCTGTACATTTTTAAATCTTGATTTGTTTAACCTGCAAATGTTCTAACCTCAACCAAATACTACAGAATGAACCAGAAACAGATACATTACACAGACACATGCAGGTCTTTTCCTACTAGTTTTTCCTTCAGTATCTGTGATTGTCTGTATATAGTATAAAAAAACAAAAAACAACATTTTAAGAATTTTTGTATCAAACCTCAAGAAGTCCAGCTTTTGTGGTCACCACTAACATATCAGAGTTTCCTTCATCTTCCATAGTGAGCAATTCTTCAACAGGAGAAGAGGTACGAAACTGGAAAGGTGTGCTTGCTCCACGGATTTCTCCTTTGTAAGTCACGTAACAGAACTGATAAAATTCTCCATCATCATTTGGTAGGTAATATCCTATCAAAATAAATTCATATTTGAGAAAATATTCCACACAAGCTTACAAGTCTCCATCTGCAGACAGATTACCACATCATGTTTGACTTACAGATTTCATGCTCATTGCCTCAGTAAGACATAAATACAGCACCAAAGCAGCAGAAAGAAAAAGTCATCCTATTTAGTAACCTTCATCCCCCAGCAATTTCTACTAGCATTTAAGACAAAGATTAAACAGTGCTAGACAATAGCTGCTATATGTACACATCACCTCACATACATTAAGAGCTGCTGTTTATACATTTATGAAACAGGATCATCAGCAATCAGATGCCATGAAGTTGCATCATGACCACATTATTGTGTGACTACTGTACAGAACAGAGAGTAAGTAATTTTTTGGCCTTGGAATACCTACACAACCAAATACAACAGAAAAAGACAAAATAATATGCAATGACAAGACATCTGCAACTTCATTAGGTACCATTTGTACATAGGGTTTTGTTGTTGTTGTTGTTTTGAGGGGAGGGGTTTGTGGGACAAACATCTTTTTTTTTTTTTGTTTTTCAATGCCAAAGCACAGAAATGCTCTAGATGGATGACAGCAACTGAAAGGGAAGAGCCTGCAGTTTAACAAAGAGCTTATTTTTTAAAATTGAAATAAATTTTTCTAGACTTTACAAGGTAAGAATAAATCCTCTTTCTTAAAGCTGTGTAATGGTACATGGTGCAAGCAAATTATTTGAGAATTTCTGTGTAACTATCCAACTGAACTATTACCCAATAAAGCTCCAACCTCTTGCATGACCCGGATTCACACAGTAAGATTTATGAATATAAAACAATTATTTCGAGAACTACTGACATTTTTGCCTTACCCAATTTATTGGAAAGAAAACCAGCCAGTTTTATTCAGAATACTTCTTTTCAGATACTGTAGCCAGCCTGAGGGTGATACTAACATAATAAACCCTTACTCAGCCTTCAGTCCAGCAGGTGATGTCACTCATTTCAGTTCTTATTTCACCACATTTCAATCTTCTCCCTTTCTAACCTTACCATTAACTTTTCACCAGCTTTTATTCCAGATTGCTGCAAGTCTCATCTCAGTACTCTTAGCTACCTTTCTTAGAAATAATAAAACATGGCATTTGCTGCACCGACAGCACTTGTATCAAGAACTTTATGTTTCCGTTAGTCTTATACTTTATTAACAGTCACTCAGGGAATAGTATCTGAATCGAAAAGCATCGGGATTCATCTTTTTGAGCCTGGCTACACCTTCCTATATAGATAGTATTGTAGTTCAGTTTACCTGATTCAGTGCTTAAGTAAGATGAAACTATGCAGAAATAAATGTAGAACAATCTACATTGCTGCTTCAGCGTGTTTTAATACTGGTTCAGACAATCTGATTTTAAAATTAATGAAAGTCTTTTTTCTTGTGTCTAACATGTACTGAAGAAACAGATTTCTGATTATTTTCTTCCAGCACACCTACTTGACCATAAAAAATCCCAACCACATTTAACATGCTGCACAACATTTACTATTTAGCTCAGATAATTAAGCTCCTGTAAGCTCTACTGATCTCATCTCAGCAGCATTAAAATATCTTGCCAAACACAACCAGGAGACTGCTTGAATGGAGATTCAATCTGGCAGCTCTATAAAAGTGGAGGTCTGTCAGGATGGAATGTAACAGATGGGACAGAGATACTTGGTCTCTCCATGTGTGGTAAAATTTCTGCATACAAAGGACTGATAATGGCATGAAGAGTTATACTCTTCCAGATCACTTTTCATTTCAGTCCAATCCAATTTCATTCATTCAGTGAACTTTGTTAACTGTAAAAGAAACTAAATATTTCCTTCCAGTTTCTACAGAACACACACACTTTTCAATCAACTTCAAGGTTATAAAATGGTTATCAGGTTATCAGACCACGTGGACATGGTCACCATTGAAAGCACCAGAATAAAAAAGACCTTGCAAGAGAAAGAATTGAACTCGAAGTTATCACTATTTGCAGCTTTAATAAGACAAGCTAATACAGTCATCATTGCAGGACTGCAATTATTTAATTTTTAAATACATTTTAAACAATAAACACACACATGAAAAAGAGTAAGGCCAAGTCTGGGAAGTAAAAACAAAAGGTAAGATTGCACATAAAATTCTGTTTGTAAGCAGAAAAGCATTAATTCAGTGGAGGTGCTCCTTTCATGCTCTGTTTCAAATGTGTGTAAATGTTTTGACATTTGTTGTGTCCTGTGGCAACAAGCTCTGCATGTTGACTGTTATAAAAGTGTCATCTCTACCTCCATTTTGAACTAGTCACTTGATAGCTTACATCAATGGATCCTATTTATTTGGATATACAGAATGGTTAATCCACCTATGCCATGGGTAGCTGATTTTAGAGACATGATCACATTATTTCCCTTTCCCAGCCTGAAAAACCTGGCAGAAGGAAATCTGGAAGGTCATTTTGGCAGATTTCCCACTCAACAGGCTGCTGTCAGCACCAGAGATTACCGTGGCTGTGTCTAAACAACTGTATGGAATTCTCATCCTTCCAAACCAGGATACCTGTTCAAGAGCTACATTTCTCCATCGTGGTAAAAATGCTATTCCTACTGTCAGACACAAACCTCCCACATCATTGTCCCTTTTTCTATTTAACAAGTGTAGCTCTCATCTTTGTAACTCCACACCTTTACATAGAAGCAATTTATAATTTTGATCTCCTTTGTTGCACTTTACTAGACCTGTTTTGAGACTGCAAAGGGGAGGGAGAGGATATGACCTGCATGTAGTGTTGAAAATTATAGTTATAGATACTTGTACAGTTATAGACTTGTACAGTGGTGTAACATTTTCTGTTTTGTTCCTTATTCTTTCCTTAAAAAACTTCAGACACTTCCATCAATTCCTTGCAACAAAAGGTCCCATGCAACTCTATGACTGCTCTGAACCTTCATAAAACCATCATCTGCACTATTTCTTTGACAAGAATCACTTCACATTGATAATGTTTAAAGTCCAGAGACTAACGACTATGTAAAGACAAATTGCACTAAGAGAGGTCAAGATTAAAAAATCCTGCTGATGATTAAACAAAGTAACTTATTTTATTTTAGTAGTTTTCAACACAGCTCCTCTATCAGTCATGAATATCTGCCATTACCAAGTCACATACTTTTCCTTACAATTTTCCTTGACATCTAAAATAAGACTAAACTTCCCACAGTGAAATGTTGAAAATTCTCCTCCAATTAAACTTTTTTTAAATTCCAGAACTGTTATACAATGCTCAGCACGAAAATTAACAGAAAAGTATTTTAAAAGCTGAGTAGGCTGGAAAATACAGATAGATACTGCCTTATACTCACCTTGAAAAGTTAGCACACAGTTAACAGTTGATCCTTCCACATAATTTTCTGGCATAGGTGACCAAAGAAATGTGTAATAATCTCTTGCAGTACTCCAACCAACCTAAAATTAAATAACCACAACAAAAAAGAATTTTTAAAAAAATCAGAAAGAGAAAACATTAAACAGAAGAATTTGATATACACGGTTAAGATATCATTGTCTGGCCTTTACAACATACTGTAATATGCATATTTCTGTTCCAAAATGCAATCAAAAGATACTTAAAAATGTTTACAAATCAGGAATATTTTAACAAGCATATCAAAGATTTAGCATTAATTTTATTAAGCTTGTTACCTAAGGCAGTAAATGGGTCTAAGGCAATAAAAGGGTCTATATAAAGTAAAACACCAGACAGTTTTCACTGTATGTTAAACTATTTGGTACACTAATTTTTTTTCCTAAAAATAAACACATTTCTATATTGAAAATACAAAAAGATTAATTCTTGATTTTATAGTGAAATTTTCTTAGTTAAGAAAGTATGTTCTGCCAATGTTGACTCTTGTGTCCACAGTCCAACTGGTTCATCAGAAAACAAAAAAAAAAAGGGGTGGAGGGGGGAAGCTTTCTATGCTACTGAAAAGATCACAACTGACACTTGAATTTTTTTGGCAACTTCTGCAATGCATTTCACTGGAATGCTAGTTCTGTCATACATACATGCTATGTCTGCAAAGAAAAAAACAGATCTCCATGAAAACAGAACTTAGCTAACTCAATGTAGTCGTCCTGCTAACTTCAATAAACCTCTGCTTTCAGAGATTTCCTAGGAGTGTGATTCTCTACAGTGGTGAGCCACTGACACAGGTTGCTCAGAGAAGCTGTGGATGCTCCATCTCTGGAAGTGTTCAAGGTCAGGCTGGACGGAGCTCTGAGGAACCAGGTCTAATGAGAGGGATCTCTGCTCTTGGCAGGAGGGTTGAAACTACATTTTCTTTAACATTCCTTCCAACCCAGGCCATTCTACGAGCCTATGATTCTACCCTCTGAACACATATATCCCAGCAGGCTTAAAATACATGCAACTAAACCAGAAAGCCAAAGCAACTACTGTAAAGCACTGGATATTAATAATAGCATAGTGGTAGAGAAGAAATACATTTGATTTATTCCATTGATAAAAAAAAAAAAATCAAAACCTTGTCAAATGCTAGATGTCGTACAGTTTATCAATAACTGGGTATACTGTCATGGAAGAAATAAGATATGGAAAAGGAATAAATTGTTTCCCAATTTTTATCAGGTAAAACAGTGTTTCAAGAAAAAGAAGAAAAAAACAAATACGCACACACAAAAATCACACAACAACCAAGAAGAGATTAAGTTACCAATCGTGATTTTCATTGCTTCAACAGGCAACACTCCCAAACTCCAAGTTTAGAAGTCTTCCTTTATAAAGAACACACTACAGTAGTGTATTTTAAAAGCTTTAGTAGCTGAGGTTTTAAAGGAATTTTCAATAAAAAGAAAAAAGAAAAAAAAGGAGAACATGTTTATATAGGCAAAGGCAAAGAGAACATCAGAGGTGAAAGTAATTCAATAGCAAAGCAGCAATTATATATATATAGAGGCACACATTTAATGTGTGCAAATAAATGCATAGCATTAATAAAAAAATCTGAATAGATTTTTCCACAGATATCCATTCACTTTATATTAAGAAGTATGGAAAAAGTAATGTTGAAGATGATGGAGCCTTTTTTTATATTCTCAAAAAACACAGATTGATAACAGTGAAACCAGATGAAATTCCCATTTTCAGTCACTTCTGCAAGGCAACACTCATCAAAGAAACGCAGTGCAGATATTCAACACATCCACTAGAATGGAATCACCTACTACATCTTAGGCCTATTCTTAGCAAAGAAGATTTCTACAAAATCTCCTACCCCGCAGCTTTTAAAGACGTTGAAATGAGACAACTGGGGTTGTCATTCCCACACTTAAATATCTCAGAAATACCAAGGAAAACTCTTCCAGTAACTTAAAGGTGGTAAAAGCAATTTTTTCTCGGTAAAAGTTCACAGGAAAAACATTTCGCAAATTTTCACATTAGTCATTGTCTTCAAATCCAACTCAGATGTTACTACCCCTTTTTTTTTCTGACTTTTTTACTTCCAAAAAGAGAAGCATATACCATTATTTGGTGTCCTAAACAAAAGTACACAGCTTTCTAAATGTAGTTCTTTGTGAGTGAAAAGTCAACAAAGACTTTTTTTGTTTCAGAAAAGAAACTAAATTATCATATCCAGAACAAATATTGTATAGAACTGAAGTAATCTTTTCATCTTCCTTTGGTTTTCATTTCTGTTAAAAACCAAAATATGCACACACTGCTACTGATGCTATCTTCCTTACTAAAATAACATCATTCCTTCTGATTATTAACACTGAAAAACGTAGAGAAGAAACAACATCCAGTGAATATAAACACGAAAATGGTTCCTATAGGAGATCAAATCAATTTCTGATGCAGTTTATTTCTGAAATTCTATCTTTTTATATTTTCCCTATATATCACACATTGATTTGTAAATTTAATGATTTATCCTGGAACCAAAAGTTATTTTTATCAATACTCTATCTGTAACAGTAATCAACTAAAGGATTTTTTGAGGTAATTTTAAATTTTAGCCATACTGATACAAACAAAGAAAACAAATACACTTCCTGGTCTGTTTCTCAGCAAGTACCGTATTTTAATCTGTGGCCTGCTGGCACAGATTACACAGATGGCAAAAAGAACTGTGACATATCAAGAGTTAAAAGGCAATACCCTGGGAAGTTTACTCCTCAAATACTTTCTGTAACAATTCCCCACATTTCCATCATCTCTTTCCCCTGGCGAGGTTCTCTATCTTAGATTCTTATGATCATGACAATTCCATTCTTTCTTAATAGGCACATACAAATTATCAGCAGGTGTGCATTGCCCAACAGCCCTTGTCACTGCACAGGATTTCAGACACTGAGGGTTTTCCCTTCTACACATTGCACATGCCAAAATGTGACAATGTAGAGAAGGAAGTATGAACAAATGTCATCTTCCTCACAGCTTAATACATTTTAAAAGGGGAAGGTGAGTATTCTGCAGCAAAGCAAGTTAACTTAGTAACATTTTTCAACATTCTTCCTACATAACAATAAATATCATTAAATTCCACAGGGTTATTTCTTAGATGGCACAAACAAGGAGCAAAGCCACATAATTATATGCTGAGAATAGAATAAAAACAAATTTAAGTAATCCATGTTTTAGGTGTAGAATATAAATCCTTAAAATAAAAAGAAATCTGTTTTTTTATCAACAGGTTTTAATAAACTTTTACTTTAGTACTTTGTAAATTTTGTCAATATTCTCTTTAATAAGCCTAGTATGGAGTACAGAGTGGTTCCAAAATACCACATACATACTCATAAGCTTCTCTATGGCAACGGATCATACTATCACAGATCCAAGACTACAGCACACACTGGATGGCTCAGGATTGATTTAAATGTGATCTTTGACACAGATATTTCTTTCAGCTCAGAAAGAAAACTGATAGTTGTCTAAAGACAGTGTTAAAATTATATTAATAAAATTTAACACTGCATAAGGGAAAGTAAATAAAAATCGAGAAAATAAAACTAGTGGCAAAAGCTACAAAGGAAATCAACAAAAAGTGAAACATATGAAGAGAAGATGGGAATATTTATCAGCAGCCCTACAGTGAGTTTATATGATAAATAAAACCCTGTAGCTTTGGAAGCAAAACAAACAGCATTCTCACGAACATCAGGCATATTACCTTGGAAAAATAGTTTCATTTTTAATTACATGAATCAGAAAAGCTGGACTATGTCTTACTGCTGATCATACCAACAAAATTTACTAGAAATAATATAGACTATCTTCCAGGTTAGTCTCTGAAAGGGGAGAGGGGTCCAGATTCCCCACTAGAACCCATTCAATGTGAACACCTTACCTGTATGACACTGACAGGAGGAATATGGCTACTTAAAATGTAAGGCCTATAAAAACATGAGTCTGGCCATTTAAATTGCCAAAACAGTTGATACAACTAACACTGAGCGCCTCTTTTCATGAAAACATTATATAAACAAACAAATGCTTGTAAGAAAGATCTGAAAATTTCATTTCTGCATTTGAAATTCAAAACAATGAAAAAAAGCCATTGAGAGAAATTACGTCCACTATAAAAATACATTTTAAATAAGCCTTCAATAATACTGTATCATTTTTCATTTTCTTCATTTACTAAGCAAGTTCTAGAAGTTTATGAAAATTATGAAAACTTATGAAGCTGCAAGCATATTTATTTACATTAATAATTAGAACTTAACAGCTGTTAAAAGATGGTAACAAGGGGAAAGATGTGAAAACCGACACTTAATTCCTTTTGAAGACTCATGTGAAGTTAACAGTTCTGTTTTGGTACGAAGAACACATTCTTATGTACAAAACATGAAACCAAAGTTTAAAGTTAACTTCAGGTATTAGTTGAAAAAATCAACCAACACAAAAAAACCCAAAAACAAAACAAACAAACCAAAAAAACCCACAGCCAACAAAAAGTCAACTAAAAACAAGAAACCAAGTTCCAGTCAAAGTGCTAAAGTCGATGCACAGTAGTATTTTCTTACTATCAGAAATCTTAAATAAATGAGAAATTTCTATAGGACACACTGAGAAACTTTCTCTGAGCCAGGAAGAGCGAAACAGGCACAGTTTATTAGTCCAACTTAAAAACCTGGAACGGGACATGGCAATCTTTACAACATCCACATTCAAGCACATAAACACTACAAATTATGGAAGAACTCTGACACAAAACCTTCTGAAGTTCAAAGGAGAAAAATGAAGAATGACCTGTCAAACTACACTCACTACACTTCACTCATTGTGAAGCCTGAACGCGATGAGCACACAGCCATCTCCATTGACTGACTGTGCTGATACTGTTACTTTTTAAGGAATTCATTGAAAAGTCTGAAAACATTTTGCTCAGAGTTCAAAACCCAAAAACCAGAAACATTCTTATTTCTCAGTCAAAAGAGTATATAAGACTTAGATGATGCAACTTCCTTAGAGAAACAGAAAGAAAAAAAGCCAAGTTTACAACTGAGTTAAAGCATTGGCTAGTCAACACATTCTTCTATATTCTCTACATTTAATTCTTTCACACTCCACTCTGAAATACATTTTTATATTAGACAGCTGTGCATAATTGCAAACATTCTTGCTTTCCTGCCAGAAACTAATCGAGAGATTAACAATCCAGAAACCAAATCCTATTTTCACCTTCTCAGCCATGTTTTTAAAACAAAACATGACTACAGATCATTTATCCCACAAAAAATGTCATATCCAGATTAGGTTATAATGTACAATGTCTAACTGAAACCTCACTTTACTTAATTTTCCCTCCATAAAATGGAAAGCTTTAATAGGCCATTACAGAGTAATCCACTCATGATATACCTATCTCCTGCTTTTGAGAAAACAGACTTATATGATTGAAGAGTGTTTATGATGCCCTAAATTAAAATAAACCAACTCAGTAGTCACAGTGGAAATGCTGAAGTCTGGTAAAGAGTCCAGCACCAAGTACTTCACAATTTGGCTGGGCCAGTAGGAACAACTCAGCTGTCCCATAATACACAACTAGACAGGTTTTTCTTCTACTAACAAATGGTTACAAAAGTTTTCTTCTTCTATGCTGCCCCACAGATATAAGCTCCTTTCTCAATGCAATGTCACATCACACAGTTAGATTAGCTTTCCCATATTTACCTTTCACCCAGTATGTTTCAAGAGAACAGCCTGAAGAAAATTTGCCAAGTAGAAAAATAAATGCGGGGAGGAAGCATAAATAGGGAGTGCCTGTCTGTATAGCAATAATGAGTTATACAGTATCTACCTGAGGGAAAATAATAAACATTTTATTTCACTGTATCTCTTTAACTCTCATCTGTCTCATCTTACACAGAATCTAAGCTTTTCTAAGGTGAAAGCTCTACGTACAACTCCACAGTGTTTTCAGTGTAAAAATTATTTCAAACTTTGCTTTCATTTCTTGACTTTCAGATGAACATGGAAAATAAAATTTTGTTAAACTTCTTTCCTTTTATAATTGCTTGGTAGAGTCAATCAATTCAATCCGGAGACAGAGTGCCTTAAAGAAAGACCATCAGCATGGGAGGCTCATTTGGTTTGTTCCCTGGCCTCAGAAAGCCGTTACACAGCTGAAAGAACAGCAGCGTTCATTCTGCTACATTAACAGGGCCTGACCCATCTATACAACATCAACAAGCCAAAGAAGCAAACCCAGGAAAACACTTGTTTAGCTGCGTTAAACACTTGTTTACCAACTCAGGCATAATCAGCATGCTTTACTGTAGATACCTAATTACAATCCAACTGAAAAAAAAATCACACAAAAAACCTGACCACAAAATTTATGAGTAAAAATTACGCCCTTTTCTAATTTAAAAGGTAAATTAAATAGCTGAGAAAGAAATTTGGAAAAGCACACTAAATACTGCAAGAAGACAATGTGCTGCCTCTGAAAGACACAAAATTACAGACAGAAGATAAAGTTCTGAATGTATGTTATACAGTTTAGTTATTACTGACAGCAGAAAATCAGCAGCCTTTCCATGGTAAGAGACACTTTGCCCCAAACCACAGACAGCACAGGTGTCAAAGCAAAACACTTTTGGGATCAGTATCATAGGAAGAGACTTCTCCAAGCAGTCTTGGTTTGAGGTATAACCATGACTAAAGCAGCATAACTCAAAAGTAACAGCAATGCCTGTTCTACTGTAGCACATAATCTACAACAGGCAGCTACGAACACCAAGTTCTTCTAAAACAACTAGCAGATAGGAAAATGAAACCATCTGGGTGCAGTGGAGTTCATACAGACCAAAATCACCAAGAGTTAACACTGTTAATACTGAGATGCCACTGATGCAATGTAATTTTGAACACAGGCATCATCAGCAAATAATGGTATCTAGATAGCAGTTCTGAAAGAGTCAAACTATTCAAAAAATGTCAGAACATGGACATAAGGAAAAGTACTTATTTAAGTATTAAGTACATGGTAGTAACATTCAGGCATAGACATTTCAAAATAAGTAAGCAAAGTCAAACCTTGGGGGTTTTAGTCTGTCTGTGATCACCTTATAGCACATGCAACTTTGACTTAGCCAAGATGATTAAGCCTTCACTTTAGACATGACCTTGCTACTCCCATTGGGATTAAAATCGGTTATACAACAGGAGCCCCAAGGTTGAGATATTCTTGGGTAGAAGATGGCCGCAAAGTACTCTAGATACTTTATGGAAGGCTGTAATCCCAAAATGTTCTCTCAGTCCCAGACCTGAAAAAGTCCACTTCTGCTGAATGTTACAAACACGTACATTAATTTGGACTATTGCAAACATATGGTATTTGTTGCAATATCAAGTTACTATCAGGATCTTAACTTATGATCATCTCTTATTGGTTCTATTTCTACCTCATAGTTCAGAGGAATGTGCCAAAATGACATTGATAGAGTGCCTAGGCCATAGGATCAACTTCCTCTATTAGATATAAATCAAAATAAATATGGAAACTATGAATTCTCTAAAAGTAAACTTGTTACCTATATAAATTACTGTCCAAAGAAATGTATGACAGATCAAAGAGTAACAAAGCTACTGTATACTTTAGAAAATAAGCATGAAAATGTATTTTAAAAGTGCAGGTGGGGTTTAAATGAACTATTCCCTTGCTACTATATCTCATGAGAACTATCAATTAGCACAGTATTTTATTTTAAATTGTTATCAGCTACTGACTACTTTGTTATGCCAATTCTACAAACTACCGCACCAAATGGTTTTAGAAAATTAATGACACTTGGAAAAAAAAGTTAAAATTTCTCGACAAAGGTAACAATCACATAAACCCAGATTATCCTTTTCTTCATCTCATCTAGAAAAAACAAGTAAGGTTGCCACGGGCTTTCTTTTTTTAAGCCAAGCACTCTTTACTTGTCTTTCCGAAGAAAGTAAACCAGAAACCAACAGAATCCCTCTAATTCACAGATACAGCGATTCTCAAAAACATTCTGAATTCCAATAGTTCTTTTCCCAGCTATTTTAACAACAGGACATACTGTGCACTGCACATTCCTGTGTCTATTATGGCCAGCTGTGAAGTGATGATTCCATGCCAGAAAAATGGTATTTCTATATGCATGTGGCAAATAATACATCCAGATGTTTGTTGTACTTCAGAATGTAATCTGTATATGTGGAAGTAATTGTCGTTTAAGTTATCAATCTACAACAAAATCAGGATATTGAAATGACTCACACAAGCTGTATTATTATTTGCAGTCCAAAGGAGACAAAATAACCCAGAGTACTATACAAAGATATAGCTATACTGCCTTGAAAAAATGCAAACAAGTTGCGTCTGTATCAAATACAGTGTTAGACTGTGTTACAAAGACCATAGGTAATTCAATTCTGACATTTTCTATAAATAAGGCCATTGAAAATACAGAAATTAAGTTGCATGCAAACACAGGGACTGCACTGATGCACAAACAGTAGCTCAGATGTGGTCTTGTAAACACTGAGTACTCTGAGCAAGACGTACTTTTTGTGTCCAAATATGTTACTAAGATCTTCCCAATTCTGGTTATTCAGTTGTTCCGTATGTTAGGTTACCAGAACATCAGCTCACCATTTTTAAGGTGTGGATATTAAAAATATGGAAATTAAGAAAGGAAGTATTTCCTTTTCTTCTCTAGGGGTACCCAGAGACAGTCAATATCAAAGCACGTCTATAACTTGTCAATATCTTAGAAGAATGGTAATATAGATTACTCAGAAAAATGTATCAACCAGAACTGAGGAGAAAAGTTTTGATGGAATAGTTAATTAATGACACAGCAAGGCCAAAGTCAGTGGCTTAACATATATAAGACTGATTACATGCTTATATTGCAGGTCATTCCAGCATGCTTGTCTCAGCTGAATTATACCTTCAGAAATGCACAAAGTATTATGATATACCCCACAAACACTACACCTTTAACACTACTCTCTTGATTCAGTATCTTTATAATGCCCATAAGAGCCCTACTTTGTGTCTTTGAGATGTACAGTAAACCTGCCCCTCTTGTATATTGAACATCTGACAGCCCCTATTTGCAGACATATGTCTCCAGACAAAGAAGTAGGCGCTGCTTCCTAGAAACTAAGCAGGTTTTTCAAACACTTCTGCAAATCTGGACATTATGTATTAATAATGCAAAAAATATCACTCAGCCATATGATTATTTTATTTTATAGTCATAAGATGTAGACTTCTCTAGCCGGAAATTAGGACTACCTACAGCCAGGACAATTTTGCAGCCAGATGTAGTGCACACATTTGTTATTTTTCCTCATTTCAAAGGGTTAGATTTGGGTCATATTAAAGGCCTCTCCAGATTCTGATTAACCAGAGATGAGCAGAATCAAATAAAGAGGTCTTGGATCACTCTAGGAGTACAGACCTCCTACAAAATCAATCAAGGATGTTAAGTCTTCTCACCTTTGACTCCATGCTAGGAACCATCAGGTTATGCTGCACAGAAACCCTCAGTAGAGGGAAAGCTGAAAAAATGCCTTGTCTGAAAAAATGCCCGTTTTTTCTTGGTAACACACAAGGATATAACTGATCAAGACTTATTAGCACTTGATTACAGATGACTCTTCAGAATACCATATAAGCAAAAAAACACATAGCAGCAATGGCAGACAACAGATTTGAAGACTGAGTCAAAACCTGTGTTTGACTCTTCTCCTGTATGGAACAAGTAGGAAAAAGAAACACAAAACCAATAAAAAATGCATATGCAGAACTTTTGCTCTAAAGGATAATATCTTCATTATTGTACTTCCTACATCTCCCAGTTTCTGCCAGACGTCCAATCCTAGAATAAGCGTATGCATTTAGACACCTCTAGGTTGTAAAAAACCTGGTATATCGGAAATAATTCTCCTATATGCAATGTTACTCTTTCAGTTTATGAACACTGGGTCTTCGTTTTTCTAAACAATACAAAATTACTTGCCCAGGAACAGTTTTAAACCTGTTACTGCCACCATAAAGAGGCTTAGCAACTTACACTGGGAACAAAAAAAAAATCACATTTCACCTACAGCAGATGCAGAGAAGTTGGTAGAGTCTTAATTTTTACAACTTCAAGTAAGCTGCTATTAGGAAGAGAACTCTAAGGAAGTTTGAAAAAAAGTTTCAATTGTCATTCCATATTAAACAGCCATGCCAAAAAAGCAGGCATAGTCCTTCCCACACACACATTCTCAGTCCCCCCATTTCCATCACAGTGACACCAGCACAGCTGCTCATTGCACCACACCATGATCAAACTGAAGAACCAAACCAGTTATGAAATAATATGACAAAAGCTGGGGGAGGAGAGGCTGTATTTTTCTAGCAGATCATCCCACTGATCCATTTCACTGTGCAGTTGCACTAACAGCTGGACAAGCAAAACAAAAGCAATAATATAAGGCTATATATAACCAATATTTACTCAAGACATCATTGTTGCTGAAGAAATGCACTTGGATCTTAAATAAAAAACATTCACTTAAAAAGGTACCTAATTTTTTACCTAAGATTTTTTTCAGTTCATTAAAAAAAAAATCTTATCTAGCCAGTAGAGCAAACAAGACAGAATACTGCTGAAGCCACTGACCTCTAAAACTCAACAAAAACCAACATTAGAACCAAAACCAACAATGTTCACAGAGTGCAGGAAGAATCTTACTTCATACTTATTTTCTACACCAATTTAAAATTGCACTGTTTGCTGGGGTTTTTTGTTGAGGTTTTTTGATTTTTTTTTTAACTAGATGCCTTTTTCCTCTGTCCACTATTCACTATTACAACATTAGTTTCTTCTGTGCAATTCCAGACAAAGGTTAAATGACACCAGCTTGAACAGATTTGTTTTCTAAGCAACTTATGCACTTCAAAAAGACAATGTGAATTTTATTCCCTCTATATGAACAGTCTGTGAATCAAGACTGAGTTCTCCCACGGAAACCTCACTTTCATTGCCTACTAGGCAATACTGAAGATCATTAATTATTGTTCCCATAATTAGTCAAGGTTTGCTTTTGTCCTTTTTTTTTTTTCAATCACGGGCTCACTTTACTAACCATGCATTGTATCCTTCATATAAGTTTCAGTGAAATAAATGATAAAACACCTCCTGCTTTGATCAAGTTTCAAGTCACCTCCAGGTGCTTTGTTATTTGTTCATGAACAATCAAATCTCTAGAAGTCACTCATTTTTACATTCTGATCACAGTATAGTACAACTTCTATTATCTATTCCAAGATTATGTTTTCGTAGTTTATTTTACTGCAAACATTACACATACATATTTGAAGACAGATACAGCTGGCCCCATTTAACTCAGTGTACAGTAACTAAACTAAGTATATTCATAGCACTTAGTATAAGCTGATATAACCACTAAAAAACCCCATTTTTATTCTTTTCCCATCTTGCAATGCTTCCTACCCTTCTACTAATGAGAACCAGGCAAACTGGAAATTCAGCTGGGGAATTCCATTTTAAAAATCTAGTCACAAAACACCGGTCTTAACCTCAATCAATTCCCTGATTTGATTCACCACACAAGATCTCATTTCACATAAAGAGGAAGCACAAGAAACAAGCCATCCTGCATAAAAGATGTTTATTTGAACAGGAGCACTGCCTTATGCCAGCTCAACATGTTCCTCAAATGACTGCCAAAGTATTACCTGCCTCTGTTAGAGTAAAATAAAGTAGAATAATGTCAATATTTATGAAATCTATCATCACACTCAAGATGAAATCAGATACCTGTACATTGTACACAGAACTTTGTGTAATTGCTGAAAAACTGTTTCCAAACTTTGCTTTTCTTTTACCTAATTAGTAATTCTAGAGTCCTGTCTGATTGCCTCCCTCACTTAGGTGAACAGACAAAGCCATTAGATTCAGATTTCAGTAATTTTGAAATGCTTACACGCAATATAAACAAAACAGCCTATAAAGTTTTGATAAAGACAGTTTTTTTACATTTCACAAATACCATTAACTAAATATTCATGTGTTTTCTCAGTTACATCATTTGTCAAAACTTTGCAAATAAGGCACATACACACTTATTTTTAGAAACCTCTTACAAGAGAAATCTGCCTGTTTATAAGCTAACACCTCCCTGGCACAATTTAGTGATTGCACAGTCACTGCACATTGCATTAAAAAAACTTCTGCTTTGTTACAGAGCACAGTATTTCTACATTGCAGAGGAGTAATTTAGCTTGAATAAGGACTCACAATCTGCGGATTACAACGAAGTCGATCATTTACATTCTCAAACAGTGAACTGAGTTCTACAGGCAAAGTGCTCCAATAACAAATTAGTCTGTCACTCTTCTCCCCTTCCCACTGCCAAAACATCACTTCATTACAGTCTGAATCAAAATTTCTATTAAAGAAAATTGAAATAAGGAATTTAAGCATCATCTATTAAGAGCTATACTGGCAAAGACACGCAAATCTTTAAGGTCTTAAACAGAAGTAGATATAAGAATTAATCAATTTTTAATCCCATAAATAAAGCTTTACTAACCTTTGACAGTATCTCCAAATATCTTTTTTCCAAGGATCTGTTTTGAATAATTTTAGTGACCTATACTGTTCAGCCTGGTCTAGCATTAAAAATTAGTCAGGGATGTGGGTCAAATTATCTCCAGCTTAGTTTTCATCCTCTGCAAACACATTTCACACACAGTATCACATTCTTCACTCAGACCTCTTCACAATGTCACTCTATAGCCATATATCTCTTCTCAAATCATTTCCATTTAATTCTGCACACATTAAACCTTCTCTTTACTCCAGCAGACTTCCACCTGGACTTGCTCCTCTAGTTTTGGTCTCCAGTTTGGTCTTTGTTACACTACTGACACTCTAACAGCAGGAACCAACACATCACTTCAGTGATGTTCAACTTAAAGTTTACTGTTGTTGAGATTTACTTTTTTAACTTGCAAGAGAGCAAGCAAACATCTGAAAAATAGCAATAGAACAAGCAAAACTTACCTTGAAAATACCAACCCAGTCTTTCTGATGAGGATGGATAAATTGGGTTAGAGTGTAGTGACATTCAAGATGTGTGTTTGGAAGGTAACTTTTCGCGACATTTTGAAAAATCACATGTGCAAAATTTGAGGTCTGCAAAGTGCTAGCTGAAGATGGAACTTCTTGAAAGGATGACATGATTATCTGTAAGAAAATCGTAGAAGTTGTTACTCGAACACAGTGGAAAAACTAGTTAAGTTACAAAAATTAATCTAGTTGAAATACATGACAGAAAAAACTAACAATTAGTTCCCCTGTTCTGAAAACAGAGAGCTTCAGACTAACTTCACCAAAGTGCACTGCCTCAGCATCTCTCTAGAACAACCACCTCTCAGAATAAATAGAGCAGTCATTTCAGCAATGACATCAAGATGAAGAGAAAGCGTTGCTTAGTAATGCCCCCAGTATTATATCTCAGTGTCAGAAAGTGGAAAATAAAAGCAGTGGTGTGAAAACAAAGCAGGGTTCTAACTTAATGAAAAATTCTTAATGGTTCTAGACATGCTCGAGAGGGAGAAACAAAAGTTCAGTAGTTTCCCTGCTTTAAATTTTTCTCATATCTGTAGTGCTCAGTGCTTTTCACAGCATTTTTACACATGAAGGTTTTCCTCCTCTCTCAGTAAAAGTATCAAAGTTCTATTTTAAGACTTTTTTTTTTTTTTTTTTTAATAAGAAAGCTTATGTAAACAGGAGGGTTTTGTTTGGGCTGGCTTTTTTCCCTCCTTCTTCTTCAAGAGTTTTCCTGCCCCCATTTAGCAGTCTGTGGGCATCTTTTACTATTCTCACTGTAACACATACTTAGTGTTTAGCTTCATTACCATAAACAATGGCCTGCATTGATAGCAGGAACATTGAGGTATGCATGCAGTTGGACGGATTAGCACTAATCAGTTGGACTGCAAAAGCTTTTAATCGTGCTTTCCATTCACCACCTCATTCAGGATACACAATGCTGCAAACTACAGTAACACAAGATGCTCCAAGAGCAGAATAAGAACATCTCTTCCTCAAATTTGGCAATATCTGCCAAAAATAGAACATTTGCAACTAAGAAGTTTCAAGTGTCTGATTCTACTGTACAATCACAATGTTTCGATTTGATATCAAACATTTGATATTAGGAGGATTAGGGCCTTAAGTATCTGACATTTCTGGAAAGATGAGCTATCCTTTTCTTGCAATTGCTGTTGAAAGTAATTTTATACCTACCAAGCACATTCACACCTTGAAAGAGGTAACTGCCAAGTGTGTGACATAATACATTACTTCTATTGAAGACACATGTGAAAACCAAAACCAAAAGGAGACAGGCCACCCCAAGAATCAAGCAGTTCAAATATGAAAAGCTGTTCATGTACCTCCTAGAGCCTTTTAAAATATCACCAGTTTAAAAAAAAGTAGCAAAGACCTTGTGCTTTCTGAAACAAAATGCTCTCTGAAATAAACAAATATCCATCATCCAAAACAAGGAAAAGATAAATGCAGAGGGGTTTTTTTAAGTTTTAAGCCATCAATATTTTAAGCTTATTACCGCTCAATTTAGAGCAGCACGTGAAGCGCATACAGGCAGCCATGACATCATTTTAATGTATCAGATGTTAAATGAAAAACAGTCTTGTACACTAACCAACACAGGTTACAAGACAAAACAGCAAGCTTGTAATTGATTATTAGATATAAAAGAAAAAGAAGATCTTTCACAAGCAAGAAACTGAGTAAAGATCAAAACACAGTTTTCTAGAGAAAACAGGGTACAGAATAAATCCTATCAGTTATGTAGCTTCAGAGTCCAGAACAAGAAATGTTACAGCACAGTAAAATCCTGAAAACTCCCACACATCTCAAAACAGAGGATTGCATTCAAGGCATCTCTCAGTTTCACTCTGAACTATAAATGGTATGCATCACCAATTTCTACAGTTCTAAAAGAAAAATAATAACCTTAGTTATTTTCAATTGCAACAAATTAATTCATTTTTCAGTAATTTAGTAAATTAGCCAAATAACATTGACATGAAATAGTGTGTTTAACTTTCATTAGCAAGAATAAGTACAAAAAGAGAAAACACAGCATTAATAACAAAGCCAAATGCATTTTTTTCAGTAACTGTATTAAAAAAAAGGCACCAACACCAACCAAAAGGAAAAAAAATATCCATTTCTGCTCACTGGTGGTCAGCTGCCACAGCTGAAAACTAACCCTAGCAGAACCAGTAAAGGTAGAACTGGTTTCCAACCCCAAAGCAGAACTGTTCACAAATCTAACTTGTGCAGACCAGCACAATCAGCTGGGATTACTGTTGCCTAGGAGGAAAATCCCCGGGGCTTAGGTGATGCTCAGATCTACTTACAGTTTAAGGATAGTTACGGGGATGCTGGGTACTTGCCTAACTCACAGCTACCGGCTGGGAAACGGGAGAGGAGGAGGGAGAGCTGCGCACAGCCTTCATTACTGACATGACAAGCGCTTCCCACGGGAAGCCCAAACGACGCGTTTGGCTTTGCGCAGCGGAAGGGACGGCGAAAAGGAGGAAAAGCTCGTCAGGCAGGAAAAACGAAAGCGGGACGAGCCGCACCACCCCGGTCAGCTCCTCCTGAAGTCCTCCAGCTGCGGTCCCGGGTCCCCGACACCGCCGGCCCCCACCCGCGCCGCCCCCCGCCCCTTCCCCGCCACCTGCCCGCCGCGGTCACCTTGGCTCCGGGCCTCCCCCTTCCTCCGCGGGCCGGGGAGCCCCGTCGGCCCCCGCAGCCCAGCCCCGCCGCTCCCCCGCCGAGCGGGGCCGGCCCGAACAGCTGCCGGGGGCCGGTGGCGCAGAACCGCAGCCGCACGGCCCGCTCGCCCCGGCCTGGCCCAGAAGCGGCCGGACGCCGGCGGAAAGGAGCGTGTCAGCCCTGCCCGGTCCCCCCAACCGGCCGGGGACACCTCTTACCTAGGCAGACGCGGAGGGCGCCCGGGACATCAACATGGGGCCTGGGCCACCACCGCCGCGCAGCTCCGCCCGTCCGCTCGCGTCACTTCCAGCCCGGCCCCGCCCGCACGGGGCGGGCCCCGGCACGGATCCGGTTGGGGCGCGGAGAGTCCCCGGCGGTGTCCGCCTTACACGGGCCTTGGTGGGGCTCAGGGCTGTGGGTACGGTGTGTGCCCCCCTTACACGGGCCTTGGTGGGCTCGGGGCTGCGGGCACGGCGCTGTACCAGGCGTGTGCCCGGCCGGGCTGCTGTCACCTCTGTACAGCGCTCCCACGGTTCCTCCCGTCATCTCCGTGATTACAACATCAGCTCTGTCAGACCCACTTACCCCTAATTAATCATCTCTTCCGTCCCACGTCAGGACACAGGCGTGCCGTCACCCTGCTGGTCACCGTTAATCTGCCAGCCTTTGCTGGCCTTCCCTGGTCTGAGGAGGGCGCGGAGGGGTGAGATAAGAGCGAGTGTAAAAGGCTTACACAGGGTTCTGCCTGGTACCTTGGCGGGTCTCCAGGAAAGGGCGTTACATCACACGCAACGCCGCTTCAGGGAACCACGGAAACACAGAGTCATTTAGAAAAAACCTCTGAGTTCATTGAGTCCAACCTTTGACCAGTCACCACCTCGTTACCTAGACCGTGGCACTAAATGCCACATCGTTTATTGAACACCTCTAGGGGCTTGTGACTCCACCACCTTAACCACTTTAGCTGCCACAAGTTTATACACGATTAATACTTTTATCATATCTGATAGTTTTAAAACAATCTAGATTTAAATGGTTCGGGCATTGAGGCTTTTCTGACTATGCTGGGAGCTGTTACGCAAACTCCACTCAATTTTCATCCCAAAGCAGCTCATGGAGCAGTGACCAGAGTCAGGGTGCTGAGTAAAAACAAGCAGTGATGAGTACCCATCACTGGTGTGCAGGATTTGTCTCAGTGCACCCACAGTTGGTTGCCACTGTCTTCAAGATCATCTTAAATTCTTTGCTGCTACGTAGCATTTCTTACGTGTTTTCATGTGTATTTTAAACAAACAGGTTAGGAGAGGCATAGTGTTATTATAAATAATATGATTAATCATTAGAATGACTGAGTTAGGTTTCTGACAAGTTCACCTGTTTTTTCATGATCAGTCCTAACAGAAATTAAACTAAGCTGGAGCACAGAAACTGTCTTTAAGTAATTATGGTTATTCATTGTACTTGACGTTTTTGTTTCTGAAAACAGTCTTATGTCTTAAGGTGTGCCAGAGGTAACTAAATTATCCTTTGATTTGTAGTCACAATGAATAATCTCTTATGTCATCCATACATTCTGTGTTTCCCTAGAAAGCAGTAAATTCCCTGCTAGTGCTAACTGATCATTTTAGGAGACAAAAGAAGTGTATGTAGAGCAATCACTCCTCTAAGACCAGACGAACTTTTGTAGTGGAAAAGGAAGCCAGTATCTTGTTCAGCAATAAATATTTGTAATGAGGTAGGAAAAGCTATTTCTTCTTATCTCAATCTTCCATTTCTTCTCCTTGCTGCTCTCTGTTCTCTGTGATGTGATAAAGGGCTGTCTAAGAGTCACAAGACACTGTTCTCATGTGGGCTGGAACTTAGGAAGAACTCAGGGTTTAGTCACTGGCTGGGGAATATCAACCTTGGTGAGGCTAAGTAGTTTTGCTTTCATTTAAAGCCATTATAATGCAGGTTTATGGGAGTATGATAGGGAATTTGAAATAAAGATTTTATTTTGCAGCTAACAAAATTTTTACAAGTAAATGCCTGGGAAAACAAACAAACAAACAAACAACGTCTGTTTCCTAATTTTTTAAAAAATACTTCTCCCCAGTTCTGAGTTTTTAAAGAAACTTGAGATATTTCCATGTTCACTTAATAAATGTTCATTCAGTCAATAAAGGTAGTTATGGTTTACTCATAATTCAGTATTCAGTTATTATTTCTATTGCTTAATACATATGGAAGAGGGAAAAAAGCTACACATGGTGGCATTCACATGAACAGTGTAAATATTAGGACAAATAAATCAAGAATAATCTTGTCTTTTTTTGTACTTATATCCACAATTTTCAGGAAAATTTATTTTTAAACTTTTAAACTTGCTATCTTAACCCCATAATGGTTGTTATAATGCATATATAATACAAAAGTATTTCTGACTAAAATAAACATGTAGTTTTATGTGTTCTCATGTATGCTTTTGCATCCTAGGTTTAGATGCCAATCCTATCCCTCTAGAATTTTTAGATATTTTACAGAAAGATGCTGCAGAGCCTTTTCTAATTTTGTTATTGCCCTGTCAAGAACTGTTAAGTACTTGATCAAAATGGACAAGTGGTCCACAGTGATCCCAGAATCAACAATCAATATCCTTGTACGAAGATCTGAATCAAGAAAAATGTGACTGGGATTGGTGATAGTTGCACTTGGCTGAGAATTAATGGTTGAGTGCCGTGATAAGTCTGAATTTGTTAGACAGATACTATTTCCTGAAATTCATCCATATGATATAAATCTCTTAGAAAACTTCCTCTTGAGCAGAAAAAAAAAAAAAAGAAAAAAAAAAGAAAAAAAACCCCACAAAATGTATTTTTCTATCCTTACTTACATTCTCTGCAAAATATTAAAAAAAAAAAAGTTTGAAATCAGCATTTCTAACAAAACTTTATTCTTGAGATTCTCTTAACACGAACATACTAATTCAATCAGAAAAGCTTATTACAGGTATGGTGACAATAATCCCATCTCCTTCTGACTTCATTTTCAGCTTTCCAACTCCACTGATTTCAGTAACAGGAGACTAGTTTTGTTCAAGCCAGTATTTTAGCACAGGTGGTAAAATATGGTAAGATACAATTTTCATGTGTACCAGAGTGTACTTTAAACATGTAGTATCAATGTTTAGCCAGTATTTGTGCATATTTAAAAGAAAAAGAAACTATGAATGTCAAGTATCTTTTTAATGATACTCTCTCTCTCTATATATATATGTATATCTGTATGTGTATGTATAGGTATATGATCAAAACCATATAATCAAATCCAAACCATGTTTGTTTGAAGGGATGTCCAGAGCAGCTCAGAGGAGCCCCTTGCTCCGGGCCTTGCCCAGTCACATTTCAAATGTCTCCATGGGTGGAGACATTCCACTGTCACCTAAAGAACCTCTTTCAGTGATTGAAATCACTTATTATTAAAAAGTTTCTTTCTATCAGATTGGAATTTGCCATGTTGCAGTTTTGTCTCTTGCCTCTTGTTCTTTCACTGTGCACCTCTGAAGAGAATTCTGTTTCATCTGTTCTACACCCTCTGCTTAGATGGTTGTAGATAGCAATAGGTCCTGAAGCCTTCTCTTCTACAGGCTGAAAATAATTCCTCTTCTCTCTCATTTTGTGTCAATATGCACAATCTCTAAGGAATATATGTCAAATACATTTCACCAGGGTATCGACTTGGAAATAAAAAGCTGGCAGAACCCTTTTTTAAGGGTCTTTATTTCTGAAGTGCATAAATATGAGGACAAATATACAATGGCAAATTGCAGTTGTGGTTGCAATAGAAATATTAAATAAAGTAAAAAGTGTGTGTGAATTCAGTAACTGGATTTGAACATTATTAGATTCCAAAGAAGTTTGAAATTTAGTTTGAGATGCAAAAATTTCCCTATTTGTAATTATATTGAGACTTTGCCAGGATGATACTAGTCTCTCCTCAGGCATGAGATGAATGAGGAATAAAAACTGTAATAATGAAGAATAAAAGCATGCATTTAACCGGAACTATCAAAGGAAGCGGGGAGTAATTATAGACTCCCAGGGAACAGAGCCTTGGGTGTTTGCAAAACATTGTTTTTATAACTGCACTATCCTCTTCAACATATGAGCTCCTTCAGTAATTTAGAGCCTTGAAATTAAAAATGGATCCCTGTCACATCTGTTTAACCTTGGATATATGTGAACATTTATTCAGATCCAGAGCCTAACATTTTTTTTTCATTTATATACTTTCTGTATTACTGTAGTCTAGACCAAACCCATGATGAGTTTTTGAACCATCCCTGAATTCCTCCCCTCTGAAACTCATCTTTGCTTTGTGTGAGTGACAGAAAAATTACGTATTTCTAGGTTTTATTACCAGAGGCAGGTACTTGATGTTGTGGATATTCAATCTATTGGCATGACATGATGATATTGATGAAGTGTGGTAAGGAAATGCTTCAGTTCTAGTAATGTGATTTCATTTTGGTTTGACTCCTATTTCAACACTCCCAAGTTTTAAAGTATGGGCCATGTGAGATGTAAAATATATATATAGATGTCACTAATCGGAAGCTCTTTCTGGTCATGTTGTAAAACACACTTAATCAACTTCTTTAAGATCATGTTACAGAAAGCTATTAACTATACTCTTAAAACGGTTAAATAGTTATAAATAATGTTTTATGTTATGGCTGACAACACTGAATTGCTCAGCATTTAAGGGAACCTAATCACAGGGCATGCAGTTTTAGCCTTCCAGTAAGATGGTGTGGCAAAACTTCGGAACATATTAGAAATCCCATACTATTGCTAACATTTCCTATTAAGGAGAAAGTTTCTCTCTGTGTATTTTGGATTTCTTTTCCAACACTTAATTGCAGCTGATGAAGAAAAGCTATTCAAAAGCTGCCAGGGCTTTTAAATCTGTAGAGTGAGATTGATGAAATTTGTGGGTTTTCCCAAAAGAGTATAGGTGAGAGCAGACATGTAAATTTTGTATGTGTGTGCATGTATGTGTGTGACAGAGGAGAGAGCAGGAGCTTACTTCTAAGGTGTGAGACTTGGCAGCACTGCACTGCACAATGGGCACAAGAAACCGCACGTCTGTAAATGACTACATTTGAATTGCTGTTACTTCACTGTTGGGTGACTGTATTGTTAAAGTGAAAAGGAATGTTTTTAATAAATGCAAATAATGAATTAAATGCTTACACATACTGAGGTTTTACCCTCTGGTGTGTAATTAATATATGTGCACTGGAGACCCAGGTCTGAGGGAGTGTTTCATTTCTTATTTATGATGTTTGCAAGGGTTTTTTTCCCTCCAGCATACCTCTTACTGGCATACACAGAATGGCGTGTAAATGACCACTGAGTAGGTGTCACTGAAATCTTAGCAGATATAGAACAGGTAAATACCTTTGTTTGGTATGCTTTAGTAGATTTACTGTTTCTCTCAGGCTTTTATCTTTTCTATCTGAAAGTAATAGGAAGCTCCCAAATGACCAACATTTTGTTTTCAGAGGCAGGAAAACTGCATGTGGCAGGAAACAAACAAGCAATGAGATTTAAAAGTTCGTGTACCTCAGAGCACAGCACTTAACTCTGAGGGACTGCAAGTAGAAAGGCACTTTCCACAGCAGCCTACAGCATGCTTCTTGTATCTCCTTCTGGGTCCCCCTCCAGCCCTGGCTGCCACAGAAGTGTCTGTATACTCTTATCTGCATGAAGCTTGGCAGCTTTCCTATTTTCTCATAATGGTATATGTTTTTCTGAAAGGATCTAAAGATATCTGTGTCCTCACAGTAATGCTTCCTCCAGCTCCTCTAGCCTGGCTCAGGCACTTGTGTCTCCACCATTATACTGGTTTGTCTTGCTCTTTGGTTTCCCTGAGCAGCTGTGTTCAAACTGGGGGTCTTGGTGCAGCTTCACAGTTCCCTGCCAAGACCGAGACCGGTACCACCTGAGTGATGCAGGAATTCTTTGTCAGCCTTAACCTGGCACCAAGAAAATGATCTATTGGGTCATGCAGTGTGGAGTCCCTTCAGTCCACTCAATGTAATACCCAGGGTCTGGCCTTGGCAAGACAGACCCCAGCTACCCCTCCTGCCTGAGAGAATATTTCCAGTGTGCTCTGTACACAATGGTTTGGTCGGTTCTGCCCCCACTCAATGACCTTGGCCTTGTGATTCCTTCCCCCTCGGTGTGTCTCCATTGGGTTCAGGTCAATGACCCTACCTGCCCTTTGCCTTGCCCCCAGACCCTCTACCTAAGAGGAGACAGGGGTGGGGTTCTATCTCTCACCCTTGGCTCTCTCACCCTCTCCTGCCTGCCTGGCTCGGGGCGGAGGGTGTGGAAATAAAATGGACTCTTGTGCTTAACAAAACAGAGACTTGTCTCGTGTGTCTCCTTGGCGGCTCCTGTATCTCCCTGGACACGATGGACACGCGATGCTACAATGCAGTGCACTTGTGAGAGGCTGTACCTGGCCTGGGTCTCCACACAGAATTCAACTCATGCTGCTTTCCCCATAGCCCCTCATTCAGCTTGGAGATGGGTCTAAAGCTCTGGTGTAGCTTTTTGTACAGAAAACTTCTTGGTCAACAGATCTTGAGTCTCTCCTTCTCCTACTGCTTGAGTTCTGAAACTCTTAGATTATGAGTTCTTAAATTCTATGAAAAAAAAATAATGACCGTATTGCTACATACATTACATACAAATCAATTACTTGGAAACACAGTGCTAAAATGAAAATTCATCTTTAATTCACTCTCCAATGATTTGTTATTCTATTGTGTCTATTAACATTGTACAGAGAAGAATATATTGGATTTGCTATGCAAATTTACATACAGAAAGTAATGCCACCTTTCTAGTGTTATTTGATAAGCACTATTCAGAAATTCAAATATATTCTAATCACACAACATTCATACCTTTTTGTACTTCACAAATTTATTTCCTTATATAAGGAATATTTTTAAAAAGCAGAATAGTGTAGAGCTTACATTTCTAGAACTTTCTACAAAAAGGAACATATTTATTAAATGGCTCTCCCTTTTGCTAGTATATATTTTATATATTATGTTGTAGCCAAGTTAGCATACTTTGTTTTCCAAAGTGTGGTTGCATGTTATCATGCCTTGGAACTGGAAACTTTCGATCAAAATAAAATTTACATTATTAATATGGATAACAATTCTTTTGAAACCACAGTAAGGTTACAGCCATGACATATGGCTTTAGTTCACTACATGGCAAAAGATCTGTTGGGCCTGTAATAAGTGTTTTGTACACAAACACCATGGTAAAACTCTGTTTTTACAGTGTTTATTTCCATTATCTTTGCTAGGATATATCAGTGGGTAGCATTTGGTTCACATATCTTCATATTTTGAATATACCGTGTCTGTGCTGAAGAGAACTTTTTTTAAGGCTTTATGAAACTGCCTGCTTAGATACTACCATTGAGGCCTGACTGAATTTGTCAACAATATTTGTTACTTTTACAGCCTGTAAGTAGTGCAGCTTTTCCATAAAGTTGGGTGACAGATGTATGAGTCTGAAAAACACTAAGTTATCTTACCAGATTTGAGACCTTCACCCATCAAAAACCACACATTGCTATCTTTATTTTAGCATATCCGGAATCCAGGCATTTTTCTGCCTGATAGAAGAGATGCCAAAAGCAAATTCATTCTGTAGTTCTCTCTCTCCTTCCCAGACCTTTGTTGACTTGTGTTCCCAATTCTGCTGCAATTAGTCAACTGCCAAGGGAGAATTCATTGAATATTCCTCCTAGTTGTTTTCTAAATTAAAATACAGTTATTCTTAGTTTTTGTCACATTAATCACAGGTCTGCTGGGGCCAAATCAACTCCTTTGACAGTGGGAAATTGCACAAGCTTTCAAGTGGGATAGATTTTCTCCCACAAAAGAGCAAAAAGTCTTATGAATTGCACCCATTGCATGTCTAGCATCATCCTGATTTTCCATTTACATATTGCTTTTTGATCATTTCACACTAAATATTTCAATTAGAAATCATTTATATCACAACTGTACTTGGCCTTCAGTATTATTAGGTAGCATGGAATATATTCGGTGATGGTATGAAAGTTATTTCCAATAGGGCTTATGAAGAACAGCTGAGCAAGTATGAACTCCTGACCTCAAAGTGTTTGTTTACTGGGAACTATACTCCAGTTCTCTACATTTAATCTGTCTTGGACCAAGCTGACATTCCCCCACTAGATTTATTGTATCTCTAGAGGCTATTAGAAACACAACGTTGTCACTGTTTATCTAATAAGATGATAATAGGATTATATTAGTCTGCTGATAATGGTACATTTATTTTCATTTTAATAGTAACAAACCAAAGTTTGATTTCATGTTTAGTGAAGTTATTGTGTTACTAGGGGAAAAAAAAACATTCAAAAAGTACCCCTTTTCAAACAAATCAGTAATGGAAAATATTTTTATTCCATCTTATTTTTAAATCAAAGCATTGGTTTGTGTACATGAGTAGGTATGCTATGTCAATTTTACAGAAATTATAATCATGAGAAAATCTGACTCAGAAAACTGGGTTTCCTATATCAACGACTCCAGCCTTTGGAAGCTTGTCATGATGTTTTTTCTTGTGCATCTTTTCCTAGAATTTATTTGATATCAAAAGGCAGGCACAATAGACCAAATTTGCATTTCAATTTTCTTTAGTTATAATCAAGATGTCCAGAATAAATTAATTTCTTATTATTGCTGGTAGCTTTTAAGACAACAAAAATCACATTATTTTTAAAATTCAGTAGGGAAATCCAATAATATATAACAGAAATTTAAAACAAAATTAATAATACATATGCATTGTCTGTGGTGCAATGATAGTGTTAGTCTTAAAACAAAGGTGCAATTTGTACTTAAAACTCTTAAATTTTACATAGAGTGAATTAATTTTAAATTTTCAGTAGGGCTGAAGTGTAGAAAATAAGTTGGTTTCTTTATGTTGATTTATATTGCTTTAGTAACAGTGTCGCTTTATCAAAAGTTAATTAATTGCTCTCGCAGTGGGTTATGCTCCTGGTTACTATTTCTTCTAGCAAGCCAGTGGTAAGGCATGCAACCTTGCTCCTTCAGGGACCTTATGTTGCTTTCTTTAAAATCAAGAACTGTTAAGAATGTTGATAGGAGCAGGATTACCTCACATTGGGTGAAGTCAAGAATTTGCTCAGGAGCATGCCATATAAAGACAATCTTTCTCAAGCAATGTGGTTTACATTTTGGTGCAGGAAAACCCAAGGACTGAGTTAGTGCCAGGTTTCCTCTTGCTATATCAATAAGGAGGTTAGCTCAGGATTTTATCAGACTAGTGTGAGGTTGATGCTTTTATCCTGATACACATATGTTGGTTAGAAAAAACCTATTTTTTCTGTGTTTTATATGCCTGCATCTTTTCCTGGGAAACAATTACCTAATCCTAACTCAGACTCCTTAAGTTTGAGATCAACATACCATGGAGCTTTTCCATGTTGCTTTTCCCAGTTGCCCTACTATGTTCACTTACTTTTCCTACATCAGTACCAAATAACTGGCTGAAGACATTGAGTGACTGTTCTGTGCAATTCCCACACAGATCAGTATGTTCTAGATGTAGTGCATTGTAGGTAGAAGTAAAAATAAAATCACCATGACTGATAACAAATATTTATCATACATAGCAATACTTCTTTTGGATTTTGTTTCCTTCTTCAGCTGCTTTTAGAGAATCTGCCCATCTAAATCTGAACCAAAGTCATCATCTTCTTTGCATTTCTGTCATGTGAAAGAAGCTTGTAAAAGAAGGTATTTAATAAACACTGCTGGATTCTAAATCCATTAGAAATGCTAAACAAATCTTTCAGTTAAAACACAAAAATCAAATCAACCCAAATTTGCTATGGGATGCTCTACTGGTAATTTACTTTTTAATTTTTTATGTCTGCTTTCCAGTTCTTCTGTCAATTTCTTGTGTCTATTCATGGTACAACATATATGCAGTCACCCACTTAAAACATCCTACTTATTTGTTAAAGACAGTAGCAGTTGAAGTTGTTCATAACCAGAATTGCAACACATTCCATTTAGCAAAATGCTTAAGAAGACCAGTTCTTTGAGTGAAATCTTTTCAGGAACTTTGGAAAATCCACACTATGTTCCATGAAATTCAGCTAGATAAAGTGTCTCTATTACATCCTCTTTGTGTAGGAATTTGAACAGGACAATTGAATTCTTCTAGGAAATGGGTACTTTGAATCTTTTCAGCCAGCTCTCCAGGAAACTCAGTCAGCACAGTCTAGCCTAAACATCCTAATGGGATTTATCAGAGCTAAAAAGAGGACAAAAACGCTTGTGCTTAACTGACCTTGGTATCAATTAGTACAAATAAGTATGCATTGCTACCCTGTGGTAGCCTGCCCCTAACATTCACCCAATATCCCAGTTAGATGCAACTGCTTTCCAAACTACAGTATAAATGCTTCTGACAAAACTGGCACTACATCTTCATACCAAAACAAAGTTTCTATGTTCCCCCAGGGCACTGCATTCCCACAGAAGCCTGGAAGTTGTGTCCCCTTAGATATATGCAATATTCCAAACGTCTCATGTATTTAGCTCAAGATTGATTACTAAAATGCATACTACTGCAGGATGTATCATATGATTCAGCAAGAAATAAAGCAGGTCTGGTTACACAAGAGCTTTTTTTTCTGTAGGCAAAAATAACCACTTGCATTGCTGCTTATGCATTCCAGTTTGTTATCTAGCAAAATATGCACAGCTAAGAAATGAATGCTGTCCTGAGAATTGCAACTCAAATATTTACAAAATCAAAGAATGTTATGTTATGTTGTACCCAAGGTCCCTCTAGCCTAGTAGTCTGTCTCCAGAAATGACCAGTCAGAGAGGAAATACTTTGGGATATTTCTCTGGAATGCTTTCCCAGCTCCAACTATTTGCAGCTCAGGCCTTCCTGAGCAGTTACACTGTGCTTTGATTGTATTTTCAAATATTATGACAGCTCTCTGATGCAGACAAATAAATGCAACAAATACAAGATGAAAGGTTAGAAGGAGGAATGCAACAGTAGGTTTGGCTACCCATTAATTTTGATTCAAGTTTCAAATGTACTGTTGCATCCACTACAGTTTCTTTTGGCTACACTAAGTAGCTAACTCTGAATTTAAATAATACTCTGCAATGAGGGTTCCATTTTACAAGCATCTTATGGTTGTAACTCTTGCTAAATTCAGTGAAAATTTAGTTATCATCCCAGAGTGTCAAATATGAGATCCTGAAAAGGATATCTCCCAAAAATAATGGAAAACAAACAAACCAAAAAACCCCCAACCAAACCAAGTCCCCCCAAAACCCCACCTCAAAACAAAAAGAAAACAAAACAAACCCAAAACCAAAAGAAACAAAAAAACCCTGCCAAATCTCTGAGCAGATGTAATTATTTCATGCCAATGGAGTTAAAGTCAAGGGCAGGCTCTGAAGTGAATATAGATACCCTTAGCATGTTTTGGCACAGTGTATATATTTCCCTTTGCTTTCAGAGGTTCCTTATTATTATATCTTATAATTAATGGGGGGAAAACCCCTTAAATGTAAGAAAATGAAAACTGACAAAAAATAGTATAAATGTTCTGTGTTCTTAGGGTTGTGGGTTTTTTTTTTTAATTCTTTGTTTTGTCCTTTTATATTGAGACCTTTAAAGAAAAATAAGATGGCCATATTTTCAACACTAAGAAGGAAAGGAGTAGCCTTCTTTACTTTTTTGTTTTGTTTTGTTTATTTATTTTTTTGTTTGTTTATTTACATGTTTGATTACATTTCTTTACTTGTCCAGTAACTTAGTGGGCACCATGTACCAATACTTAGAAAACTACCTGCCTATTTATAGAGTAGTAGAATGTAGAATTATCAGTTGCTTTCTGAATTACAAATGCTTTGACAAGTTCTCATGTTTTAATATCCACATGCCAATACTACAAATCATGTAGTACACTTAAGGTATACACATACTTCTTAAGGTAAGAAAATGAATCTCAGTCACTTAAACAGAAAGGTCTAGATTTAGTATGTCACTAAGCATTATTACTGTACTGTACTGTATAAGTAAATATACACAGTTTTTGATGGTCTAAAACTGGAAACTTCATTTGTCTTCCCATGAGTAATAATATCGTTTTACATTACCAACAACCAGTAGTTTAGGAGCTGATTTAAGCCTGGACCATTCAGTCCATCCAGAGTGAGGCTGAGTGTGCCGCTGCCAGCATTTTTTGAGCAGACAGTAAAACACATGGCTGTAGGTTAACAACATTTCTATCTGCATGCCTGAGAAGGCCATAAACTGTAATGCAAGGATGGGGATAAACAGTGGGGGATTTTTTGAATCCTGCTCATTTCACAGGTTCAGTATAGAGAGCTGTTAAAAGCCTGAACTTATTGGATTGAGTGGGAGGATCTCCAGGTATACCTAGGTTTGAGTAGCAACAATGAATTATAGGTGTTCTGCAGCTAAAAAATCAGTTCTTAAAATATTATCTATACTGTTTTTATAAAGCACCATAAGATTTGCCAATGGAAATAGACATATACCAGTTACATATTTACTATTTGTCTTCGTCATATACAATTTTTATCCTGTTATTTTTTATGTGTTGTATAAACCAAACTCAACCTGTGCTAGAGCAAAAAGTAGGCTAGGAAGTTTTCCTTCTGAAAACAGTTCCAACCATAATCAGTATGATATTTTGAGATCTCATTTCATGCCTCAGTCATAAGGTTGGCATTACTGCTTTTAAGATACAATACACCATTGATGAAACAAAACTTCAAAGCCAATTAAGCATTGGACATCTTTGTACCACTGGCAAAGTGGTACACTTTGCCTTCGTGGCATGTTTGCAGTGTAATCACTGATTTCTGGAAAGCTTTTCTGCAGTTAAAGATAAAAATATCCAGTGAATTTATTTTTATAGACAACTTTATACTTGACTCACACTATTTTAAAACATTTTACTTTAAAAAGTAGCAGCTGGATGCACTCAAATGAGGTATATATTTCTATTCTTGACACAAGGAAAAAATACCAACTTGTAGAACCAAGCTATACAAATAAAGTTTATTTGCATTTTAACTAGTCATTTTCAGAAGTCATCACATACAAATCTTTATGAAACTCACTACTAGGTGTGAGTAAGGAGACCATGCTGTTTTGTTTGAAAAATAACCAACGTTTATGTCCTGGGTTTTAATGTAAGTAAAAGCTTTCCTGGCTATTTACTTAAACCAAATATGTTTTTAAGTTAACAAAGCTTTTTCCCTTCATTTCATGGAGGAAAAATGTAATTAGGTAGGCAAAGAAATAAACACACAAACCAAAATTAACTAGCGAGACTTAGTGAGATAAACTTCTACAAAGGGGAAGTTACTTTTAACAGAAGGAACTAACTGTACTATATGCCTACTAAAAGTTCAAACATCTCTAGAGGGCATTTTGGAGGGAAAAAAAAAAAAAAAAAAAAATCCACCAAAAACCAAAAACTCTATTTGTTTCATGTTTTCCCTTCTGAAAATGATCTCCACTGTGGTAGTCCTGCACCATCTAGTCCTGCAAGTGATTCCTTCTCAGACTGGCTACCTTATTGGTACTAAACTACTAATATCAGTTCTATCTAGTGTTCATAATGTAAGCAGAGATTCCATTTAATCTAATCTCAAGGAATTTTATCTGTTTGCAAAAGTACATTCTGTACAAAAACAATGTGAAAGCTATAGTACTGTAGTAGTTGTGTCTGCAACAAGCCTTTATATACAAGTGTGTTGGCAAACACACAGTAAGTCTACTACATTTTTATGAATAGGACTGTCCTTTTTCCACTTTCTCATACTTCTTTTTGGGACTAATTATAGTGTATTTTTATAGCCTGTTGGTACTAAGTTTATTCTCCTCATATACCTTTTAAACAAAGAATGCATTATTTATACCTACACAAACAAAACCACCTTGGACATGAGAGGGTGTAGAAAAGATACAACTATAGAGGTAAAGCATCATCTTGTAATGAGAGTTACAATCAGAATTCAAGGACCACAATGAGTACACCATTAGACTCTTTGTGCATTCCTCTACATTTAGCTCCCCTTCCTACTGTCCCCTCTCCACCCCCCCCCAAAAAATAGAAATCACTTTTCTAACTCAGTTCATACTTGATAGGAGTCTAGACCAAATTGGTAATGAGTCAATGACTCTGAAAATTTAACATGATGAAGAAGCAGGCTGGAATGCAAAAAAACCCCATGTTTTCTAAGTACTGTGTAAAAATCAGGTTTCAAAGACTTCCAAAGACCTTATTTGGACCATACCTCAGTACAAACTTCTGCCAGTATAGCTGCTGAATGAAGAGTCACACCTCTTCTCATCTCAAAACCAAAATCAAGTACAAAATAGTAGTCAACCTCTTCCCCGCTGAGGATAAGGGTAAACATAGCTCAATAGCTTTATTCACTTGCCAATCTTGAAGTGGCCCAGTGAAAGAGATGAGTGAGCTTACAAAATTATTGGTATATTTGAGTCTATGGAGGTTCCAGTGTTTTGCAAAGTGTTAGCAAGTGGAAGAGTTTCTCTGTTTGTATCTCTTTCCATTGCTTTAATTACAGAGATTTTTTTTCTTTCTTTTCTTATGTCATATTCTGTCTCAATGCTCAGCTGAGAGGCAACAAGAGAAAGAAGCAACTGGGTGAAGGTATAAGATCAGCCTACTGAGTGGTAGCACTCTCACATGTCACAGTAAAGCTACTATATGACCATAGCTGCCTTCACGGCCCACAAAATTCTTTTATTCCTTGAGCTAGGTTAATTTAACTGTATTTAACTGTATTGCTTTACATGGGTAAATATAAAAAAATGTATTATGATACTGATAGGAGAGACAAGCTCATATATACTTAGCCTATTCTTTCTGTGCTAACATATAATTGAGTGAAGACACGTTGTGGTGAGACCCGAGATCTGTGCCTCATGACTACACTCCCAGAAGTTTGTAAATGATACTACATAACAGCTACAAAAAAAGGTCTGACCTAACAAGAGAAACCTAATGACTGAGGGAGTACCCAGCATCCTGCCACAACAAAGTAAGGCAAGTTTTGCTGTCAGGAAAATAAATTAATTATTTTGTTCCAAAGAGATGAGCGTGGCAGTTGCAGGACCGGAGCTGAAGTTTTGCTCTGACAAGGCAGCACTCACCTGCCTCCAGCCTGCCCTCCCTCAGAGGGTGATGTGCTTCCTCACACACCTGCCTCAAGCTCTCCCAGAACTGCCAGTGAGTCTCCAGATGGCAGCTGTCTCTTGCAAATTTTATTGATGTTGATAAACCCTGTGTTAGGCCTTTAGGAAGTGCTCTCTGGGCATGATTCTGTTAGGTTTGCGTGGCAAAATTTTGGCAGTGGGTGTGTGCTGCAGGGCTGGCTTCTGTGACAAGATGCCCCTGCAGCCCATGGTGACCCCGGTGGGACAAGCTGTCCCCCTGCAGCCCATGGAGGTCCAAAGTGGAGCAGAGATCCACCTGCAGCTCATGGAGGACCCCCCACTGGAGCAGGTGGATGTGCCCAAAAGAGTCTGTGACCCCATGGGAAGCCTGTGCTGGAGCAGGTTTGCTGGCAAGATCTGTGACCCCACAGGGGGACCCACGCTGGAACAGTCTGTTCCCGAGGGACTGCACCCACCCCATGGATGGGATCCCACACTGAAGCGGTTTGTGAAGATCTGCAGCCCAGGGGAAGGAGGACTGATACTGGAGAAGACTAGGGAGGAATGTCTCCCATGGGAGGAACCCCACGCTGGAGCAGGGGAGGAGTGTGAGGAGTTCTCCCCCCGAGGATGAAGAAGCGGCAGAGACGATGTGTGATGAACTGATTGCAGATTCCGTTCCCCAAACTACTGTGTCTCTGAGGGAGGAGGGGGTGGAAAAATCAGGAGTGAAGTTGAGCCCAGGAGGAAGGAAAGGGTGGGGACGAAGTGTTTTAAGATTTAGTTTTTATTTCTCATTATCCTACTTTAATGTCACTGGTAACAAATTCAATCAATTCCCCCAAGTTGAGCCCAAGACAGTAACTGGTGAGTAACTGCTTTTGCCCAAGACAGTAACTGCTCTCTCCTCATCCTTATCCCGACCTGTATTTCTCGCTGTATTTCCTCCCCACTGTCCAGCTGAGCAGGGCCTGTGGTGGAGCGGCCTCGGGGGCCGCTTGGCCTGGGTAAAGCCCACACAACGGCGAAGCCAAACATAGAGTCACAGAATGGTTTAAGTGCCAACTCTTATTCGCCACCTGACTCCACAAAACAGTGCAAGTCTGCTCTTTCCCTCGCCCTGAAGGCACCGTGTCGCAACACAAGCTGTCTCCGCCAAAACGCCGGCGCTCATTCCTCTCCGGTTTCAGCCGAGCCTCCTCTCCCGGCAGCAAATCAGGAAGCGGCAGCGGGCAGGCCCAGGCAAGCGGAGCTGGCAAGGAACGCCTCTCCGGGAGCCGCGGGCAGCGGGACACCGTGTTCCACCGCCCCAATGAGGTGCTGCAGCGCCGGCCCGGCCCCCGCCCCGCCCCGCCCCGCTCTTCGGGCCCAGCCGTCACGGGCCGGTGGGCGGGGCCGGCCGCCCGCAGGGAGGACGCTGCGCGCTCCCATTGGCTGTGCTCCGCCGAGCGCCGTCCGTGGTTGGCTGCGGCGGCTGCCGCTCGCGGCGCGCGGGCGGTGGCGGCGGGCGGCGGCGGGCCGGAGGTCACTCGGCACGGGGGCGCAGCATGGCCGCGGCGGTGGTGCGCAGGGGACCGGCGGGCTGGTGGCGCTGGCACCGGCGGGTGATGGGTAAGGACCTGCCCCTTCCCTCGGCTCCAGTGGCCCCGCTCAGCCAGCCGGGCGGGGAAAGGCCGGGCCTCTCCCGAGGCGTGCAGCTGCCGCGCTGCCCTTGGCGGCCGCGGGCCCTCCGAGCCCCGTGCAGCCCCGGAGCCGCCTCCCCGTGCGGCATTCCCGGTGACAGAGCCCCGGGGGCACGGCTGGCACGGCGCGCTGCCACTGCCGCCTTATGCAGGGCTCCACCGGAGCTTCTTGGCTTAATAAACGTTTTTACTGATTTGCTTAAAGTAGCGTGCCTGGAGTCATCAGAACCCACAAATGCTTGCTGTGGCAGCAGTGACATGTCTGCGGTACTTGTTACCTACGTTTGGGCTGTTCAGCCCTCTCGGTCAAATCCGATTATTTTCTTTAAATTGAAGGTAGATCCAGCGGCGCTTCCTCCTCAGACACTGGTGCTCACCTGTGGTTGGTTCATGGGCAGTGGAAGGAGCAAGCACTACCAATGTCCTGTTGGTGCAAGCAAAGGAAGAATGTATTTGTAGAACTGGACCTAGACATTTTGCCTTTCCACAGTCCTGAAAAATAACACAGCTGTTCCTAAGTAATTTAATTGCTGAAGTAAATTATTTAAAATGAATTTTAAGTAGTCTTTTCAGTGTCATTTTGATTGCTGTCTGTTGGTCGTGTATGTCACTCTGTGGTTAGGCTCCCAACACACAGGTGAAGGTTTCTAGCTAGCAACGTGAAAGAAATAGATTCTTTTAAATGGTACATGGTTCTACAATCTTGACACTTAATGAAGTGGTTCAGGAATTACTAAAATTACTTTTAAGTAGGTAACTTTAAAAACTTTGTAACGCCCCTTTATACCTCACTTAAACTAATGAATGAAAAACGTTTGACAATTTTGACGTTATCTTTCGGCGCTCTTTTTGCTCCACTATCTCTTTTCCATTGATGCATTTTTTTGTAGTTGTGGTTGTGATGTTGTGGTAAGCAATAGCTCAGGTGCAGCAGGCATGTTGGTCTCATGCTAGTAAAGTTAAATACCGGGGACCTGTCTGTGTTTAGTACCTTTTGTGATACTGCAGTTGAAAGCAATAGCTTTCAAGGGTTGTTGAACTTACTGTCCATGGTAACTGTCAGGTATTTCTGTAAGAGCTTTGAAATCCACTATCATGGTCAATTTCCAAATGATCATGTTTAATGGAGCGCAGATGGTGGGGATCTTGTTTCTTGGTGGTGAGCATAGGTGTGAAAAGCAACCCAGCACTGGCCCTTAAAGTTGAAAAACACAGTTCGTCTTTGCCTGAAGACTTGAGCAAGAAACTGTAACTAAGTCTTAGGAGAAATTGTGGCTCTCCCAAGAAACTGCCATAGAACAGAATTTCACCCACAGCATTTAAGCCCTGACTTAGTCAGTGGTGACTGTGCTGAAAGTACTCTTGACTCTGAGAAATGTTTGTGGGATGAAGTTCTAAGCATTAAGCCTTCTTAACTGCTAAGCTCTATTGCTTAGTTATATGTCGCAGCTTCCCCATCTCTAACGCATTTACAAAATTTGCCAATCTTTTATTTGGTTTTGATTAGTCTGACAGTTGGGGTTTGAGTAGTGATTTCATCATTTGTCCTGTGTGAAATGCCATCCTAGGGAAGGAATTCTGCCAGCTCTGAGAGCTGTCCAACACCACAGTTTGGTTGGCAAGCTGGCTGTCTTCCTTCTCTTATCGAATACTCCTTGGTTACTTGGTCAGTTTGGTTTGGTTTTTCTGTATGTTTATACTAGAGATTGTTAAATTGTCTAGGAGGAAAATAAAGAGCTGAGGGCAGATTTTGGAGGAGCATCCTGGATGTGTATGTTTGTGTATTAGCCAGTTGGACAGAGACTGTGTAGTCTTGTGTTCTGCAGCTGGCAGGCACCGACAAAGCTGCTTCATGGAGAGGGTTTATACAATCTTATTTAAAATATATATTTTTGATGGATATGGAGAAATCCCTCCTGGGGAATGCTAGGGGGGTGAAAAGAGGGTTAATGTGTTATGGTGACTGAGCAAAGAAATTTTTCTGGTGAATGAAGATTCATCAGCTGAGGGAGCAGTTCATCAAGGAAGACAGTACCATGGTAGAGACCAAAAATGTCCTTTCAAGTAGTTTTGTTGGAGTGGAGGGGACCCGCAATCAATAGTTAAATAGTACTTTTGCTGGTTAAACAGTACTTCTGCTGATGCAGGAACTCCCTTTGAACTGTTGAATGACTATGCTCTGGTGCAGAGAAGCATTGATTAACTAAGCAAGGACTATGACAGAAGACCTGCTGCTCAGAAGTCCAGCACACTACTTAATTAAGGGATCATGTGCCCACTTGATATTCTTTTTAGATGAAAAGTACTTACTATATGGTTTTCTCTGTAATGTATTAGCAAACATTTAAGGAGGTTTAGGTACAGATAAGAAAAATTATGTATAAGAAGACTGAGTGTTACGAGAGAGCATCTCTGGTTTTGATCAGCAGACCTTTACAGAGGCAAGAAAAAGCAAGTGGGATGTTTTCAATGTAAAGCTGGCCAAATTTAGAGTATTGTAATCTTCTTAAATTATTTTTTTGGCAGAGTGCACTTCTCCAAATCATTGCATAACCTTTAAAAGTCAGTGACCCTGGGGCAATTTAAATTCCATTGGCAAAACTTCTAGGAGCAGGAGGATTCTGCCCATGTACAGCTGGCCTCCCTAACTTCTATATTTCTTCATCTAATTTCCTTCCAGAATCTAATTTCAGTGGAAGTTTTATAAATTACATAGAGAAGTCTGCACAAAACACAGGAGCTGACTCTGATCCTTCCTTTCAAAGTAGGAAGGAGAAAACTGATGGTGTCTTCTGTTGTGCTTGTACCAGAACTTCAGATGCTAAATCAGTGGGAAAAATCTTTCATTTAGTGCCTCATACTGAATTGTCATCATGTTCCCTTCTCCTTGTCAGGTGACTTCATGTGTATTTTCTCATAAAGCCCCAAGCAAACCCAGCAACTTCAGTAGCTGGGCTTACTCTGGGCATCTTCCCATGATCCTGTTAAATCTCACGTATTGGAAAAGAGGTCTGAGAACCAAGATCCAGAGAGATCAAGAATATTAATATGAGCTGCAACTGATCTGATTAGGAAGCTCTAATGGGATGGGACTGTGTGGACTCTTACCCTTGTGCCATTTGGTGGATATGGTTCAAAATAAATTTTATAAAGAATTAAGTAATATAGTTTTGAAATTATATTTTTGGAGTTACTTGTTTCTCAGTCCTGTTCTTGGCCAGTTAGACTCAGAATTCACGAACACTGAATTTTTTCCAGGTCTGCTGTCTGTGGTTCTGCCCAGCTATTAGTCCCTTTTTGTTTGAATACAAAGAGATGTCCTCAGTTCTGCATATTATAGTGTTTGTGCAGTCAAGTATTTGTGGTGAAATCAGGGCAGCGCTGGAGCTGGAATTTGTTGTTGAAACTGTAAGACTCGTTATTTTGTGAGATGGTGTAAAATTAAATGTAGACATCCAAAATTATCTAAACATGTCATCTTTCAGGTTAAAAAAGAAAACTACTTTCAGCATCTTTATATAAAGCTTGAAAAGACAAGTTTTAGGTCATTGACAGGCCAGCTATTCTAAAGACAGGATTGCAGTCTGCATTTGTGAAGTTACTCTTCTAACAGTTGCCTTTTGTTCAAGGAGAGGCATTCAAGAGGTTCATAAACTCTTGCTGATTTTTTTTATTAAATTGTTTTTAAGGTAAAATTCTTGTGAAATTGCAGATTAGGTAAAGTTTTTCTACTCTAGGCTGACTTTTCAAAGCAAAAAATCTGTATTTTATCTGTATTGACCATAAGCCCCAGATTTGGTGAGAGTGTCGTAATTGGTTCTCCTCATCAGTTGAGTTTACATAGGCATGAGGATCTGCAAGAACATTTTCCTTTAAGAGATTAATGAAGACTCTTCTGGGAAGAGCCCAATTTCTTTGGAGTCAGTATAGCTGTAGCTGGTTTTGCTCACAATTAGCTTGATTTACAGATTAATTTGTATTGCTGGTTCTGTTCCCAGGAAGGAGAATTAGTTGCACAGAGTGTCAGTGATTATTTTAAAAGTAGATTCTGTTGCTCCTACTTCTGATATTCTGCTCTCTCAGAAGTTGAGTATGGACTGGACATTTTTCCAGTCTAGTGATTGCAGCAGGTTACTGTGGATTTTATGGTTGAAGTAAAATGGGCTCAACACCACAGCAACAGTTTCAGCAAATGCTTGTACAGTTTATGGGATTAGTTAGCATACGTCATGTGGGTTTGCAGAATATCAGTCATCAGATGTTTGAATTACACAGTTATTTCAAAACTGAGTTTGTGCTACATATCGGATGCTAAAAAGGGCCAGCACATGCAAGCTAGACATGACATTCTGTGAAATCACCTGTGGAGGTTCATCTAATGGGAAAACATGAAAGTTCTCGTCTTTTAAAACATCCTCTTTTTGGCAAATCCCCGCTGTCTTAAGTAGTCATTAAAAATGTGCCATGCATCTAAATGTAGTCGGTTCAAATTTAATTGAAATCATCACAATTAGATCTGGGAACTAATTTAATCAGTCCTCTAAACCAGTTTTCCTGTGTTTGAGTACCTGGAGATCTGAAGATTTTTCAAAACTGTTAATCAAATTATTTAATTTTGAAGTGTCTTTTATAACACAGGGCTCTGAAAAGTTAAACCAGAATAAAGTCAGAAACTGACTTAGGAATTGGAGTATTTCTGTAGCAGGTCCCAGTTCCCATGGATTTGAGTATGTTGTAGTACATAACTGAAAGTGGTTTCTGATTCATGAACTGAGACAAAAAAATCAACAGAGACAGACAAAAGGAAAAATAATAGAATACAATGACACAAAACTTAATAATACTGGTCAGCAAGTTGTCTTGTGTCACAGCCTAATTTTTGCCACGCCTTTCTGGGAGTACTGCAAAATGACAATTTTTAAGGGAGGCCTTACAGTAGAAGAATGTGTTCATTTCATGGATGTTTACCTTGTGAAGAGCTGCCTTAGAGGCACAATAAATGTGCATGTTGGCCATAGGCACATCACTGCAGTTTAATTATCAGCTGAAGTCTTAATATTAAGATGTGATGACAGCCATGAAAAGTCATCAGAGCAAAGCAGTCTTATTGTAGAGGCAAAAAGCAGACAGGTTGCAGAGAAGGAGTGAAAGTAGCATGGGCAAAATGTCCTTCTCAATTCTCAACATGAAGACGAAGGCAAATTTATGTCTGTTGAGGCAGGTGACCAGGTTCTGAAGCAGCTGAGATCTCAGATGTGATGGATGAATCAGTGAGATTTAAGCAGATATGGATGAGTCTGTTAGGCTGTTGTGAGTGACAAACATCATTGCTGGTGTCAGCACTGGTAGCAGAAAAAGTATCAAGAAAGTTTTCTGAAGATGTTCAGTTTGAGGTGATGGTTAGATGTCCATCACATTGTGTGAGAAAAGATTTCAGGATAAAAAGTGAGGAGTCTACAAGAATAAGCTAGATATGGTAGTCGAAATTATTTTTCTGATCAGGTTATTTGGAATTCATAGAATAAAGAAAACCAAGGTTTGGACACAGAGCTTCTAAAAGCCTTAAATCTTTAAAGCTAGCTTAGGTTGCTCATGGTGTTCTAAGATTGCTAGAAGGATAGAGGTTCCATAACTTCTCTACATTGCCTGTTACAGTGCAGAACCTTTTTTCTGCATCAGGGATGCTTTTCTTATTTCCATCCAGAATTTCCCTTCGTACAGCTTTTGGCCATTCCCCCATGTCCTATTGTAGTGCATATCTGTGAAGAGTTTGGCTTCATTTGCTCTGTAACTCTTCTTTCCTCCCACTCCATGGGTAGTAGAAGACTGCAGCCTTTGCTTGTCCCAAGCTCAGCAAAGACAGTTAATTTTCTTATCCTCTGCTCATAGGCCATGTTCTCCTGCTCTTTGGTCATGTTACTTGATGTTTGCTGGGCTGTCTGAAGTTTGATCACATCTCTTGTGTATTTGCTGTGTAGAAGAATGACTTGTTTCTCCTGGGTCTGCTCTTGCTCATGCAGTGCAGAATGTCGTTAACTTTTTGCTGCAAGGGTGCACTATGGACTCATGCTCAATATCCAGCTGATGGGAATCCGCAAGTTCTGCAGAGCTGCCAGCTGTCCAGGTAGTCAGCAGCCTGCAATGACATCCCCTGCCCCAAATACAAGACATATTTGTCTTTGCTTGAGGCCTATTTCTCCAGTGTTTCTGAATGGTAGCCTTGCCCTGCCATTTTTCAGACATTCCCCCTAGTTTGGTGTCACACATGATGTTGCTGAGGGTGCTTATATTTAATCATCAGTCACTGATGAAACTTTTAAACAGTTTCAGTAGTGACCCATGAGGAACATCATGTGTATGTAACTAGACTATTGCTAGTCTTTGAACTACTGATCACTGTTATTTGAGCCCAGCACTCCAGACAGTGTTTCTTCCTTCAGGCAGTTTTGCAGTCCAGTCCAGTCCAGTCCATATTTTCCTCATTTGGCTACTGGGATACGAGAGGAGGCTGTTCTGAAAGCTTTACTGAAGTCAAGGTAAATAAGATCTACTGGTATTAAGGGCTAGAGAAAGAAAGATGCTCAAAACCAGGGCTTGAAGCTCCTCAGGAAGTAGGAAGCTTTGGGCTAACTAAAGAAGCAATTTTAGATTAGTGGAAGTGAGGGACTGGGGAAGACTGACTCATAGAAACAATGAGAAGATGACTCCAAGATGATCGTTATGGCTGATGATGCTCGTTTGGGCACTTTGTTCATTTGTTCCCTGGTTTTGACATGTAGCACTTCTTAAAAAAGCAATGGGCTCTTTTCCTGACTTATCTCAGTTTTCGCTAAGCATTTTTCCCAGTGCACATTTATTTTAAATTCTGCTACTTCTCTAGCTATGTAATTGCTGCAGGCATCTGTGGAAACTGTCTCAGACCAAAGTTCTCTCAACAAACCTGATTTATTAAATGTGGCACTTCCAAAACAGTGCTGCAGATGAAAGAGCATGACCATTGCTGGCTAAGAAGGAGCTTAAAGTCAGAAAGACTTTAAAATGATTAATCAAGTGTTATTGGCCTAGAGAGGATTCTTTGCTAAGCATTGAGACCTCTTAGAGACTCGATCCAGCTTAGGCACATTTTCTGTATGTGCACTTTAGAGCTACAGTATTTCTGTAGTTAGTTAGCCTTGTTTCTGTCTGCTTAGTTGACACATACTTTAGTGTTTATTCTGCATAACTTTTTCCTTTGTTGTAAAGGAGAAAGTATTTTATGTAATTGGCAAAGAAATCTAGTCACTGTCAAACTGTGCTGCCTTTGGATTAGGAATGTTTAGAGTGATGATATAGTGATTGCAGTAGATGAATGTCTGCAATGCTGCTTCTGTCCAGAATTTGATGCTCACTAGCTACTGGGAAAAGGTAACTGACTGAAACTGTAGTGTTTTCCAGAGGTTATGGGTTAGACTTTATAGTTCTGTCTTGATAGTATAGTAAATAAAATACAGAGGTTATTCCTGCAAAGACTTCATAATTTTTTTAATACTATATTTTGTTCTAGTTTTCAGTATTTAAACTGTGGTTGCAAGGCTTAAAGGATTTGCCATGGTTTATTATGGAGACTTTGATCTTTAGGTTAGTGGCTTGTATCTGATTGCAAGATCAGAAGAATCTGTGAGGAACTGCATGAAGTAAAATGGCAGCCTCTGTCCGTTTCTAGAGAACACATGCTATATCCCATGGCTGCAAGCAAAGTTTCAAATAAAGAAGAGTCTGTGAAATATATATAAAATTGAACTTTGCATATCCAGTTTAGAATTTAAACACATAATACAACACAGACAATCCTGCATATTTTAAGTCTACATTTGAGCTCTTCCCAGATCTTAGTTTTAAGTACTGTATATTTTTGAAATGCCCACATTTTCCTAATTACAAAAGTTTTCTTTGATATGTAGAAAAATCATTCTGGGACTGTATTTGTGGCCCAATGTGCACTGTAATTTAAGGTTTAAGTTATGTAAAATAGGAGTCACACTGTTTTTAAGCATAAAGCTGTTTAATTGAAAACAGATTATGTGGTAGTTTTTATTATGTCATTGTGGTACATTAGTCTGAAATACAAATATATTGATCTTTATTGTTTTGAAATCAGTGTGTTCTAGGACTATGGCTTCCAAAACCCCAGTTGGATTCATTGGGCTGGGTAACATGGGAAATCCAATGGCAAGAAACCTGGTAAAACATGGATATCCAGTTGTTGTGTATGATGTCTTCCCAGAAGCTTGCAAAGAATTTCAAGACTTGGGTGCTCAGGTATAGTAATAAACTTTCTTTATTCCAGCAATAACTGTGTGTGTTGAATGGTTCCTGCATGCAATGCAACTGAATCATCTGGGTTTTTTTCTTGGTTACGATCACAATCAGAACTGAAACAGCACAACGAGTACAATATGGATCTGTGAAGTTTCAGTTAGAGCAAAAGTATGATTCTATCCCAAGTAATTTTCTTGTTAGCCAGAATTGCTACCTTGTCAGACTTCTATAGTTGTCTTCCCCCCCCGCCCACTATTTTTTATGAGAGTAGGTTGATGGCCTATTCTTTCACCTCCTGCTTTATCCTGCTTCCTTCTCCCCCAGGTCTAGATGGCCAGTGGGCTGCTTTTCATCTGGTTCCTACTTTGACCTTTTCAGGTTAAATGACCCTATTTAAAAATTCCTGCTGGCATAGCTGTAAGGGTTATAGGGACATATGAGCTTTCCTGCTGCTTCAAGGTGTAGTCCTCAGGGGCAGGAGAAAAAATCTAATTATTTAAGTGCTTATTCTCTTGGAGGTGAGGAAGGATGTGGTGAGAAAAGAGGAAGGAATGAAAAGGAAAAAGGAGGGAAGGAAATTGATTACATTAGGAAGCTTTACCTTCCTGCAATATACCCTGCAAGATCTTGGCCCTGTTCCAGCCAGTCTCATTGCTTTTCTTAATCTGTTAATACTCTCAGAACCCCATTCTCTCAGGTGGTTGTGTCATTTCTATGTGTCTGTAACACATTTGAATGATTTTGACATACTTGAAAGCTGTCACAATTTCGACAGTTGTGGGCAGATGAATATGTGCTTAAAACACAAAAAAAGGAATGCAGTGCAAAAATAAATCTGTCATGTAACAATGTAGAGGATAGAAGGGAATTTTTCCAGTAGTGGCAAGGAAATTGTAGGTAGATCTAGATAGAGGAACTGTGTGCCTTGAAAGTCTAAACTGTTAAAGCTAATTGCAGCTGTTTTAAATAATGAGGTAACATCAAGATTCCTAAAAGATAAAATGATACCACACACCTGTTAGTAATTAATTGCAGCTCCCCATGAATAATTACAGAATCTTGGCCTTAAGTGGGAAAGTAAGCTTTTCACCTCTTTTCCTAGCTCTTGTTGCTATTTTGTTAAAGCAGCCAAGACCCTCAGGCATGAACCAGACCTGTCTTGAGTAAGAATGGGCAAATGGAAGAGACTGTTTTGAACTATTGGTTGTATTTTAAATTTGTGTTCTGCAGTGGGATCTCTTTTTTGTGGCTGCTCATGTTGATAGCTTTTTGCCTTTGTAATAGAATCTTTGGCAATCACAGCAAGACTTAACATGTGATAATAAAGGTGAACTGTAATGCCTTTAAAAGGAAAGTCCAAAGTATGTTTTAAGATCATAAATCACTAAGAGAATATGTGGGTAGGCTTAAATACAAATAAAACACACTTAAAGAAAATATGTGAACATAACTTCCTCTTCTTGATCTATAGGTGTAAATCCTGCTCCAACACTTTTTTCAGGGGTTGAAAACTTGTGGGTCCATGGGGCCTTGTAGAAACTGCTGTAGAAGGAACATTGGGCTCTAAGGGCTGCTTTCTCTTTGGTCTAGCTGTAAGGGTAAAACCATCAGGAGTGTAACAGGGGTGAAATGACCCCAAGAGACAGTAAATGTAGTCAAACATCCATTGTTTAAGGCCAATGCTGCTACTAAGGCATATGGAAGATGTGGGATGTTTGACCATAAATCTGCACAATCTGTGACTCCACTTTCTTTAGCCACTGAAATAAAGAACTGGGATGTGGTACATGTCAGAAAGTGGCCACCCTCCTGCTAATGGTGAACAGTCGGAGGAAGACTGGCTGAGCAAGAGCATATGGAACCACTTGGAGTGAAACTTGGAAAAAGTTGGAAGGCTCACACAGTGGAGTAACCATGTGTCATGCTTCAGTTCACAGGTCTTTGGATCTAAATCCTATCTCATATTTAGAACATTAAGAATGTTACTGGAGTCACCTGATGCATAAAGCATCATAAAAATAGATCTTTCTTTAGTGTACGGTAAGAATGGCTTTTCAGGCGAGGAATTATTAATTGACTTACTGTAAATACAAGTAAAACAAAATAGGGAAGGAGTTTGGAACAAATACGAACAGATGCATGTATTGAAGGTCAGTACCAGCAACCAGCAGTATGCAGAAAAGTCTCTCCTATCTAGTTGCATACTGCAAAAGTTTGCTTGAACTGAACAAGTATCAGAACATGTACAGGCCTTGATGGGCTGCTACTCTGAGCTAATATAGTCTATGTTGGTAATCAACAATTAGTATTTTGTCTGTTTTCTAAAGTTATGCACGTATTTTTAATGATTTCAAATGCTTAATGTTTTACAATAGCTTTCTAATTACTCAGCTTTGTTTCTGAGACAGAAAGTCCCAAATAAAGGTTTTATATGCCGCTTATTGAACTGTGTGGGTAGATTTTTTCAGGCAATATTATTCATATTTGTTAACAGTACCAAAGTAACAGGCCAAGAGTGTCTGTTCCCACTTTTAATTGCCACTTTGTTTTGCTACTTACTTCAAGGTAACAGAAAGATTTTCCTTACATGGTTGTAGAAGTACTATCCCAGTCTGTACATTTTTAATCTCTTTTGTTGGTTTTTTTTTGGTTTTTTTTTTTCCGTAAAAGGCATCTTAGTGTTTTGAAAGACGTGGATGAAATAAATGAATTTTTATTTAGGTGACTACTGTAGTATGTCTTCTTTCTACCTGTGTTGCTTAAGAATTGTTTAAAAGTGTAACCAAAACCCAGCTATCTTCTATCCATACAGCTAAGTAGAAATTTGAGGCTGATATACTATTTCAGTTGTGTGCCCAATACAATATGTTTTTCAGCTACTGGCTGAAAAATGCAAATGGGCCACTGAGTCTTCTGCTGATACCCTCCAAACCTCTAAGAATACTGGAGATGATGTTTTCAAATAAGAAGATGTATATATAGATTCAGGTTCCAATTTCATATTTCCTCTCTCCACCTCTAGTAATATACGTGGAAACTGAACCAAACCAGAGATACTCAGAACTGAAGACAAAGGTTTTGTACTTATTTTTTAAAGAGATAGGCTCTCTCATTTCCAGGGAGACAAGTCATAAAATCAACTAATCAGATATAAAAGGTTTGCTGCTTATAATTGCCTTGTTAATTCCTGCTAACCTTTGTTCTTTAGAGTAGAGCATGTTCCCTTTTGTAATTGTGTGGTATGCCAGGTGTTTTGTGTGGTATTTACTTATTCTTTCAAAACAAAATCTGCATGTTTCTCAGTCCCATCTATGCCAGTTTCTTTGCATTTTTTTCGCCGAGAGCCTTGTTCAATGACTATAGACAGTCTTCCCTTCTTTTATTCAGAAGTCAAATAAAAATCAAGAAATTTCTTATGCTGTTTCCCAGAGGTCCTTCAAGCTGTAAATCAGCATTTATTACAAATGACTGAAATTAGATTTAATCCTTGTGGGTTAAAGATAAAAGAATAAGATGTATGTTTGTTGCTATTTTCCCTGGGCTATGAATGCAATTTTAAAGAAATTAATTAATTCAGACCAGTACTGGACAGAAATCTTAGTGGTAAATGCCTTCCAAATGAAACTCACAACTTTGCTGTCAATATTTCGTTTGTTGTGTACATATCTTAAATATTATACTGCCTGCCTCTGAAAGTGACTTCAGAAAGGTAATACATCTTTCAAGTTAGGTATGGTTATTTAACAACTAATAGTTAATAATATATTTTGAAAATTGTTCAGATCTTTTTCATGAAGGATGCTTAAGCTGATTATTTTCCGTTTTAAAAATGCCAGTTGTAATATTGTGAGAAACATCAGCTGATTTATCTGATTTCTTTTAAGGTGAGGCTCAGAGGTGCATCAAGTAATTTTTTTCTTTTTTCTTCAGTCCTTGTCTCTTTCAATGTTGCATATAAGACAAGGAAAAAAAGTGAGATTTTTGTGTTGTTCCTCCTTAGAAACATTGTAGAGCAATATTTTGTATAGAAGCATGTTTGTAATGAATGGAAGATTCATTAATAGGTTGATAGGATGAAAGCAAATTGCCTTTGGCAGATGTTGTGGAGGAACTTCCATGATAGGAGATCCTTTTCTTTTTTTATTTTTCTGTTACTAGATCCAAATAACCAATATTATCATTAGGAGAGAGAACAGTTTTTCTTGTGTTTTAATTTTTTACCTGGCTCAGCTGTGACCAGTGAATACTAAAACCAAACTCATCAAACATGTCTGACATCTCCTTTTCAGGAAGTGTGTAAGTTTATATTGTTTGGGTTTTTTCTTTAAAAGGTAACAGAATCCCCAGCAGACGTAGCAGAAAGAGCAGACAGAATTATTACCATGCTGCCTTCTAGTCCTCATGCACAAGAAGTTTACACAGGAGGAAATGGAATTCTAAAGTAAGACTTTTTTGTAGTTTGGAGAATTTCCACTTGTACTCAAGGTTTGTCTGATGATTGCTGTTGTTGTAACTCTTCCTGTACCTTTAGGGCACTTAATTCAATGATCTCTATTCTGTCACTATTGATATAGCTAATTATATGAGTTCTCTCATACAGTGCTTGCTTTTGAATGGCTTTTGGCTGAAGTCTTAGTTTTATTTCCAGTAGAATAATAATTCTTCTGCATTTTAGATAACTTAACTGTTACCTGCCTTTTCAGTTGCATGGTTCTTTTGCCATAATGTACAACTACACTCAAGTACAACTAGAATATTTGCTGGCAACAATTATTTGCTCAAATACTACTTTCTTTAATTTGAAATCCTATAAATTAAATGTTCTGAAGGTACACCATTGTGTCTTATGCTGTTAAAGTGTGTTAACATAGAATAGCTGACAAGACTTTCTTGATTTCTACTCTTATTATCTGTTTATTGCACAAAAAAATTCCTAAAGATTTTGCTTAATGTGAAACAATGTTTTTTAATTTTTGTAGAGGGATTTCCACTGAGCCTTAAATCTGCAGAATTCTAATGCTCAGTTTTTGAACTTGCCAAATCAAGAAATAAATACAATTTAAAAGTCTGTTCTGACTGTATGTACACTGCTCCTGACAGGCTGAGTAAGGCTGTTGGATACCTCTGAGGACCATGTAGGCTCTTACAGCTATCCAGGTTAATAAATTAAAAGAAGAAACATACAGAAAACAAAAGTACAGTAGATTACCAAAAAATGATGATGCCTTTTTTGGTATCGATTGCACAATATTAAGATGCAGTGATAAGAAAATGGAAATAGAAGAGAGGAATTTCTGTTGTTCTTGCTATATAGGAATAGTAGTTGCTTCTTTCCCTTACTGTCTGTAGTTTAATTCCTCACAAAGTAGGACTGAGCAGATCTAAGTTTGTATAGCTTAGACCCTTCAGGGAAGGTGGATAATTGGATCAGCCCCACAATGCTCAGGAAACAGCTGTGGGAGAATTGTACCCATGATGGCAGCAGTTTGAAGAACGATTGCCAGTACTTACTGATACAGTACAGCCAGTTAGTCTCTTGAGTACGTAGATTTGGAGAATCCAGCAGGGAACAGAGGATGTAGAAAGCAGTCCTCTGCTGCTGCAGTTTTGCAGCCTCTGTATTAAGAGAAGAAAGTGTCATTTGACAGTAGTGAATAATTGTGGCTCTGAGTGACCTGGTCCTTGCTGACTGGTTTGATTTTCGTAATTTTCTAAAGCTTTTAAAGCTTTACAGAAGAAAACATTAATAACATGAAGTGTTTAAAGGTTGAGTTAGTCATCCCCCTGTGTTACCAAGGAGCCTGTGCCACTGTGCTTTCTTCTGAACATAAGGGGAGATGATGTAGTACTTTATCTGTTGCTGGGTTTTGTTTGCATGTGTTCAAACTAACTGCAGCGCAAGGGATGAGTTTTGTGTCTGTGGCACTGTTTGAGTCTGGAGTTCCAGTAGGGTCACAATGTATGTTATGTATACATTGAGAGACTATTTCCAGCAATCTGGGTAATTCAATTAAGTGAAATGCACTGTACTGCCAACAGTGTGCAAGGTGCAGTGGATGTCTTTATCTGTCATGAGTACCTTTAAATGGGACATTTTATCACTGAAAAATTCTGCTGTTTGGTTTCATGGTGATTGCTGGTCAGGTGGACTTGAAATCGTGATACAGTTCAATTGAAAGAGGGATAAAAATCATCTTTTTGTTGTGGAGGGCAATAAAAAAGTTCAAATTTTTTAAATTTCAAAAATTTTCTCATCTTTTTTAATCAGATATACGGGTTTCAGTGATCTACAGTTTAAAATACCAATATGCCTAAATATACTGGCTGTCAGTGGGAAAACAATTTTTTCCATGCTTCACTTCAAATCTTTAGTGGGCTTTTGTGGCTTTCATTATGGTCTTTACGTAGAACAAATTGTAGAATGATTAAAAGAATGCAATCAGACCATTCTGATAAGAACTTAAAATACTGTATGTATAAAAAGAACATTTTATTGTTATATATTAAATTTTAGGCTGTATCAACAGTTGCTTAGAATGTATCTTAGGTGATGTATATATTATATACTGCTCATATTGTGTAATGGAAGATTTCCCTAGTGCAACTTTTCTGTTAATTTTTTTTTCAATAGTGTTTAAGAAGAGCATCCTTTTTGTGTTCATCTGTTATTTGGCTTTGAGTGGCTCAAAACTGCAGTACACATACTCAGCAATATAAATACTGAGCAGATCTTGCTCAATAAGGTTTAAAACTTTATGTTTACTAGTGTACCAAAAAATGTCTGCACATTTGTTATCCTGAATAGAAGCCAGTGCCGTGGTAATAGTTGCAAATATCTTCTGAAAATGATAATGATAATAATAGTAATAATAAATCTTTATTTTAGGAAAGTGAAGAAAGGCTCATTGCTAATAGATTCCAGCACTATAGATCCATCAGTTTCAAAAGAATTAGCCAAAGCTGCTGAAAACATGGGAGCAGTTTTCATGGATGCCCCAGTTTCTGGAGGTAAGTCTTCATTAACAGTTTACCTCATATTGGACAAGTTGTCTCTTTGTGTGCAGTTTCAGTCACCAATTTGTGCCTTTGTTGCTCTAAGTTGCTTTTTTTTTGCTGTATGTACAGTATTCTGTTGTTTTGTTGTTGTTGAATTGCATTACAGATATGTATGTTATTATAGGAGTATTTTTAGGATTTAGGAGTATACTTTTGTGTTACACTTGGAGAAACAACTTTCTTGGCATATAGTGAAGTAGTCCTTTTAATTTAACTTCTTTCATAAAGTTGCCATTTTATGCAGTTATTCATATTCCTTTTAGCCTCCATCTGTTTCTTCCTGTTAGGGAAAAATCAGGTTCTCATTAAGCAGTTCTGTTGCTTTTTCATCAATTAAAAAGGAGATAATGAAGTGAGGAATATAAAATTTCTTTATCAAAAGAAAATGGAGATTTGTCTGGTTTTATAACTATTGAAGAATGTGGGTGATAATTGTCTCTTCTTAAAAGTTGCTAACTATTGATCTCTGAGTATTTAGTCTCTTGTAAGAAATAATATAGAGCAAGGCAGACTTCTCATTTTTTGGGCAGCAGAGAGCAGAAACATAAAATTAATGTTTTGAAAACAAAACCGTAACTCATAGTTTCTATTGTTGAATTCTTCTCCAAAACACCTAGAATTAGAAGGTGAGGAAACCTCATTTTATGTGGGAAAATCTTGAGGTTTTTACAATCCAGTCTAAAAATTAATGTAACTGGCATTTTGAGAATTCTTTATTTTCTTGATGAGTGTCAGTGATGACCAAAACAATGTTTTAGCTAACTAAACTAACAACCTTTTTAATTTTCAGCTGTGAACTAAGGCAGGATTTGGCTATGTACTAGAAGCCAAAATTTTCATCCCAATTCTATTGTGAACAGAAAGTAGGCAGATCCAGATAGGTGATATTGAAGAATATAATGGAGAAGACAAGATTCTTGCTTTCCAGCCAAAATGTTAAGTTCTATTTTATAAGGCTAGATAGCTAATCAGCCTGGGAAGAAAAACCACAGAAATATTGTATTGTGGGCCGATTGTGTAACTCTCTGATCCTTTTTATAAACACAGCATGGCTTTCTGCTTATCACTTGGGCAATTCTGACCTACTTCTATGTTATTTTCTTCAATCCCATTCTGCCAAGTATGTTATTTTTTTCCTGAAGAAATTATTTACCTTTTAAAAATGTCTGTAATTTATTTTTACTTGTAAGTTTTTGGTATAATGCTGACTAAAACTACAAAGAAGAAAAGTTTGACTCTGAAAGAACTTCACCTGTTTATGGGCTTTTGTTCCTTGAGAAAATGGTAAGGCAAAGAGGCAGTTAATATGATAGCATATAGTTGATAGTATGAATACAGATGGCTTTTTTGGTATTAGTGGTTTATCTGAATACAAATAACATGGTGATTAGTGTCAGTTACAGGTTGAGGGATATTCTGAATAGGGGGGAAAGAATAGACTTAACTTTCTAGTCCTTAATATATTTGTGAAGCCCTAGGAATGCTCTGTACAAACCATGTTTAAAGTGGGCACTTGCTAGAAATGTGGAGAAGTTGCTTCTTGGAAAAAAACCTTTAATATTATGCTTTGTTATTTCCATCTTTCAGTACCTAACACATCAAGTCTTTGGGGTATTTTTATATGTCCTGACTGCACAATTGGCCTTCAGACAAAACACTAAATGGAGAAGTATGCTTGGCTCTCTAGAAATTGGCAGGCACTATGCTGTTGCTGTGCAATGCAATAGAGTTGGCAGGAGTTTCAAGGAGAGTGTTTGTGGAACATGGAGAGGAGGAAGAGAAAGCAGCATGCCTGAACTGTCCTCTTTAGAGCTGTCTGTTTACTAGCTGTTATTGGCAGACAACTCCACTTGTGTATTTAGGTATTTGGGTGTTGCCAATGTTAACATTCATCTGCACTGTGAACAAGTTCACAAACTGAATAATATTTTGAAAATTGCTTGGTCTGTAAATCCTAGGGAGAGAGAGTGGTGATTTTAATCCTGTCCTGACATTGCAAATGAAGAATCTTTGGGCATAGCATTAAGGTCAGATTTCAGTGGATTTTTTGCAGCCTTGCCTCCAAAACATTCTTTCTCTTGATCTTTTTCAGATGGGCCTGCATGCCAGCTTAGTAGTGCTGTCTTCTTCGTATGATTGGCCTACAGCATTTACTTGCAGCTTACAGTCAGGACCCATTAAGTAGAGGTTGATGAACCAAGTCACTATAGTATTAATTTGTATTAAGTGACTTCAGAAAATACTTCTCATCCCCATAGTTGCATGCAGATTATGCTGCTAATGCTGTCTAGAGATAGCAATCGCTTTAGACTGGGATTAGGATCTCTTGCAGGTCCTCATGAGAAAGTTGTGTCATGGTTCCCAGTGCTGCCCTGGTTTGTGACCTCTTTGTGAGCATGGGACAAATGGGGAAACATCTTCAAAATCCATGTTTACTTAAAATTTTTGAGTTTTTTAAATCTAGATGGGAAAAAAAATCTCTTTGCAAAGATTGGGTTCTTTATCTTTGTATGCATAAAAGTATGTATGTATGTATACATACTTTGTATGTATAAAAGTATTTTAAAGCGCACATTATCACAGAAGCATATTTAAAACTGACTTCTGTTGGCACAAGATACTTCTGGCTAAGTACAGGATCTAAATTTAGCCTTCAAGAATTATGTCAAATCTGTCCTCCCACTGATTTCAGTAGAAGTATGATACAGAATCTCACCTCATAATCCAGAACTAACTTCACTAGTGGCTTCACTGACACTGCTGTAATAGTTTTCTCTCTTTAACTCAGTTTACAAGATATTAATTTCCTAAAGTACATTGGCTATTTTTTTTTCTTTCTAATGTAATTTTATATTTGTAAGCATCGTTAGTGTTCAGATACAACCTTTTCAACTTATTTCCCCTTCCACTGACTGTTAAAATTATATCAGCTCTATGTCTGCTCAAAATACATTGCACTTCATTCACAAAAAGATGTGACAGCTTAATTTGTTTTTCTGTTTTTGGAGGTATGAAAAAAGTTTTCAAGTCTTTTGTAAGACTGATTCTTTAAGATTTGATAATGAAACTTTAAATCTTTCTCCTTGCCGTATTCTTTAGACAAAAGAGTAGTCAGTTAAAAAGTCAGACTGCTAATTGTTAATAACAGCTGTCGTATAGAGAACTGTAGTCTTGCTGAAATGGTAATAAAGAGTCGAATAAAAGATTTTGTTTTTAGAAACTGCGTTGGAGGTGGCTAGAAGAGGTTGTAGTTTCTATGCCAGCTGTCATTTCAAACTGTTTCATCTTGTAGTATTGCTTCCATAAATTTCAGCTAATCATTAAGTGATGGAAACAGGAGTAGTAACGCTGACAAATTAAGACTTCAGGTCACTGATAATGTAAAGTATAATGTGAGTCCTTGAGGGGTGCATTGCAGACTTATTCCCTGCATGGCCAGATCTCTACTTAATATGGAGCAAAGGAAAAAAATACTGGAAGCATTCTGAAACACTCTGGAGATATTTTATTCTATTTTATTTTATTTTATTTTATTTTATTTTATTTTATTTTGAAGTGTATTTCAGGATACCAGCTTTTTTTTTTTTTTTTTTTTTTTTTTTTTTGCCTTTTCTTAGAAAGGGCAGCTTCCTAAAATAGGAGAAGTGAATTATGTGTTTCTCTTACTTGGACATTGGAGGCACTTAGTGCTGTGCCTTTTCCACGGGAAGCAGATGAGTTAAAACTTTATGCACACCAATGTTTGCAAAGATGATTTGAAAGACAATTTCAGACTAGACTAAATAATAGGAACTAGGAATGAGTAGTTCAAACATTGCACGTCTTAGCTTGTAAATCCTGTTGTAATAAAGATGCATCATCAATACCTTTGCCAGAATTAAACAGATTTAATAGACCTGTCTTTGTTGGGGAGCCTTTGTAGAGCTACTTGAACTGGCTTCATTAAGTTATGTCTGCTTTGTTTCTTTAGCTTTATGCACCTTTAGAGAAATGCAATCTTATGACTTTATGGGAGTGGAAGAGTGGATGGGTTAATTCAATGTGTCTAATTTAATAAACACAAGGAATAAAAGAAGGAATGTCCTGAAATCAGTGGTATAGAAGTTTGGCGTGGTTTTGGCTTTCTGGTCTGATAATGCAGTGATTGGATCTGTTAGGAGCCTTGAGACACTAAAGATGGAGCAGGTTCATGAATTTAGAGCTAATAATTCTGACCTATCCCCCTCAATAGCAGGTGTTCTTGTTGGTAAGGGAAAGCATCTAAAGGCATAGTAGTATTTGCTCCATTATTGTTTCTGGATTTATGTTTTTGTGCTTTATTTCTAAAGCCTAAATGTTTGTGCTCAGAATGTCCACAATGTTCTCTGTGTTCCTGGTACTAAGCATAGCACTTTTACCTCACTTGCTTTTCTCTTCCTCAGTCACTACATGCCTTGTGTAATTTTTTTCTTTCCTGACATCATTATTAATTTCTCTGTTTACATTTTTTGTTGAATGAGTTTTATCATACTAATTTTTTGCAGTCTGTGATCTAGGGATGGTGATAGAATTTACAATGTACAACCTTAATATTAAAGGTGGTGTGAAAAATATTACTGAGTTATTTTGAAATTTAGATGAGGGAAAATAATGCAGGAAGTAACTAATGACAAAAAGGGGAAGAATTGGCTGAACTGATTTAAGGAAGCTGAAATGAGGATGAAGAAGTATTTTGGAATCTGAGATCCTTAAAAAGTTTCTGATTTCTAAACTTATGGTTTAAATTTTATAACAACACTTGTTTGTCAAAAAAAGCTAGTTTAATATATCTCTTTTGTTGGAGAGAAGAAAGAACTGAAGATCTTGAAAATCTTACACATTGGTAAAATGTGTATTTTGACACAGGGAGTGGAGGAAGTATAAACCCTGTGCAAATATCACTATGTTGGCAGCAGCTGCTGTTTCAGAAGAGTTAGGTAGTATATTTACTTATGTGCTGACTTTGCAAGGCAATTTTTCTTCTCTAAGTCTTTTATGCCTTTTGCATTCTCTATAAAATAAAATAAAAGATAGCAGAAGGTAAGGAGGAATAAATAGATTTATTGGGAGTATCATCTAAAAATGTTCACTGGGGTGGAGACAACTAGCCTACAATGACTAAAAGGGTGGAATAAATTATTTTATTAAAGCACATTGTATATTTTGGCAATAAAATTGTGTGTAGTCTGGCCAAATAGTGACCAATGTGCAGAGAAACATATCTCTCTCCATTATTCGAAGGTGTAAAGATGAGTTATTCAGGCTGGCTCAATGGGATATAACCAGGAATAATAGGCTGGAAATCATTAAGGAAAGAAAAATGCGTGCTGTGTCTACCAGGAAAAATGTCCTAACAACATTCTTCATACACTGTGGAATAATTTCCAAAGGAGATGGTTGAAGCCAAATATCTCAACATGCTTTAAACTGTACTGGGCAAAGTGCTAGGAACTATTCTACAGGGGAAAATCTGTGACTGGCCGGAGGATGGCTACATGAGCTAATCGGTCTTTTCCATCTCCAACGTCTACAATCCTGTTGTGTTCTCACACATGGTGTTCAAAAACAGTTAAAGGAAAACTGTCCAGATGGAAGTTAGAAATCCCTGTGGCACTCTTTGAAAAAGAGTAAGGAATAACTGCAGAGTTAGAGCCAACATTCCATCTCTCAGTAAAAATGGTTCTAATATTCACGGCTGCATGTGAGCTGTTACCACATTCCTAATAACTGCTCTGTTTGTTTGTGGTTACTTTAATGCTAGTATCTGCCTCTTCCTATCAAATGTTCTGAGATACCCAGAGTAAGAAAGATCTATAAATGCCAGCCTGTCATAAGTACTAAGGAATAAAAGTTAATTTCATTTTTTGATTTTTGATTTAATTTTTGATTACTTCTCCTAGAGAATGTTTAAAGTTAAGGGGTTGCAGGTGGTGTTTAGGAATGTTTCTGGAATGACGCTTTGAAGCTTTCTACAAAGTTTGTTTTGATTTTAAACATTAATGGGATTCTTTTTCCTTCTTGTTCTTTCAATGGAGTGCTTTGTTCAAAGTGTGTATTTTTCGTGTAGTCAAAAAAACCTAGCATGAAGCCTGTGCTTTTGGGATAGTGGGGATGATGAGCACCAGACCTTAATAATCCCCTGACTCCATATGAGTCCTAATTCTTCACTATGCTAAATGTGGATGGTGCAGATGTCAGTAGTGAGCCCAGCAGCGGGCACACCAGATCCAGAAGTCTGAACTGGAAGGCACTGCACAGAGTAGATGGGGAGTGCCCTGTGCCTGCATAGTGGCCATCAGCATGGGAACAGCCCCCCCAGCTATGAGCATTGGATGTGCCACTGGAGAAAATGCTATTTTCTCTGAATATTAATAAAAAGCAGTTGTAATTCAGTGTTGCCTTAAACAGATTTTTCAGTCTGTGTGTGGAATTCTTGTTTTTGGGAAAAAAAAATAAAAGTCCAGAGGGGCCTGATTAAGTGGTTTCAGCTGGGGTAGAGTTAATTTTGTTCCTAGTAGCTGGTATAGTGCCGAGGGTTTTTTTTGTTTTAGAATGAGAACAAAGTTGATAACACATTGATATTTAGTTGTTGCTAAGTAGTGCTTACTTCAAGTCAAGGACTTTCAGTTTCCCATGCTCTATCAATAAGGAGGTGCACCGTAAGCCAGGAAGGAGCATTGCTGGGACAGCTAACCTGAGCTGGCCAAAGGGTTATATTCCATTGCACAGAACGTCATGCTCAGTATATAAACTGGAGGAATTGCCTGGGAGGGGCTGATTGCTGCTCAGGAATGGGCTGGACACTAGTTAGTGGAGCAACAGTATTGTGCATTACTTGTCATTCTTGAGTTTTATTTTGCTCTTTTTGTTGTCTCCCTTTTCATCACCATTTTATTATTATTGTTTATTATTATTATTATTATTATTATTATTTATATTATTGTTATAATTACTATATTTTATTTCAGTTATTAAGCTGTTCTTATGTCAGTGCATGGATTTTACCTTTTTTGTTTCTCCTCTCTACCCCACTGGGGAGGGGTGAGTCGTGAATAGGCAAGTGGCTGCATGGTGTTTCTTTGCCAGCTGGAATTAATTAACAACACTTATTTAAATGGACTGGGCCACTGAAGACATGGCCCAACATAGAATTATGTGCTTTATTTTGTCTCTTATTCGTCAAGGAAGATCTGCAAATCTTACACTAGATATGTGGAAAGAAACATTAACATCCTAAGTGTCTGAACCTTAGGACACACATTAAGTCTTAGGACACATTTGTGTGTCGTAAGCAAACTGGTCTGTGTTGGAGAACACTCCTTTACAGGCCCTTTAAACACTTGAACTAAAGGAGCAAAAAAGAAAAGAAACATACCCACATGGAGTAAATTTTGCAGGCAGGGACAGCTAACCTTGTCTTGTAGTGCAGGCCTGTGAAAGTCAATCACTTGTTGATCCTCTAAATAGCTGAATCCAGGATGAGCAGGAATGAAAGCTGATCTTCCATTGACCGCCATCTGGTGATGCTAGTATTCTGAGTTCCTTGTGTTTCATTTTTAAAGTGATAGTGATGAGTTTGCCAAGTTTTTGATTTATTTTTGACAATATTATCCTATGATCCAGAGCCATTCAAAGTCACTGGATCATTGGAGAATGTTGTCTTGTAGAGGAGGACATTTTTGTGTTTTGAAAAGCATCTTAAGTTGTGTGAATGAAAAGGGGGAGGGAGAATGTTCTAGCAGAAGTAGTCCCTCTGCACTTTAAACAAATACCTGAAAATTATTCCATATTTGCAGTGTTTAGTGCCCATTGTGAGACAATTCAGTAGCTTGAGCTTTTGTCCTTAGCAGAACAGCTCCTGATTAATTCACAGGGAGCACACAGAAATAACCAAGATTGCCTAATTCTTCCTTCAACCACATTTAAAAAAAACATGGTTTGTATCATGAAATAAAATAATAAGAGAAAGAGCATTGCCTCATATTATTAATAAGCATTTAGAATCCAACTGTCAGTGTACAAGCTATTCAATTGTTCACTTTTCAGTTTGTCCAACAGTATTTAGTCCTGGCTCACCACTTCAGTCTACTGAAAGGTGGAGGACACAGGAGAGTCTTGCAGTTCCAGAGCTGAAGAAACAGTTTTTGACTACAGTTCTCTTCATGCCAAGCACAACATAGGACCTGAAGTGGGAAAAAAAATTATTTACTGCACTGTATTTGACCTATAATTTTAAGCCTTAAAATTTGGTTCTTGTTTTAATTCCTTAGTTTTGCTGGAACACATTGTGGGGATTTTCCTAAACCTTATACAGCATTAACCTGTATCTGTTTGTAAGAAAAAAATTAAGAGATGGCTCGATGGGAACAGAGTAATACATGGAAATGTTACCCAGATGCCATACCTTAGTTTCTATTCCTGGTTTTGTAAGAAGTTGCGTTTTAATTACTGTGTTGTGGAAGAATGTTAAATTAGTTGTGGTAAAATGGGGGCAACAGTGTGAAACACTGTGGAACGCTTTATTAAACTCTTTATGTATTTTAAATCCACATAATGATTTGATAGTATCCTGGTATGTTGTTTGTCTGCTGATAAACTAACAAGGTTAGTTTTTTTTTTAATGTGAAGCTTAGCAAGTTGACAGGAATACTAATCTGACATGTCATTATTATCCATTTGCTTTATTAATGAGTTGCTGCAAACTGTGTAAGATGCTAGTTACTCAGTAACCATATTGTTTAACCATATACAGTCAGAAATGTGCATTTTGGCTGTCATTTTGTTTTCAGTCCGCGTTTCCATTGCTTTCTGAGAATGTATGGTGGGAATATGTGGCTTGTTGCTCTTAGTACTGTACTCCCTTTACCACAGGGAGTACAGGAAAGTCGTGTTAATAGCATGCTACTTGGGTTTCATTTGTGTTAGATTTCTTGGGTTTGCTTAAAATTGTGGATTTCATTATGAAACTAACATGGAGGTAATCTGTAGAGACGTATGAGTATATATGGTTAGCTGTTCCAGCTTGGTTGATTTCTGAGGTCCAACATTTTTCTGATTAAACTGCTTCCAGAATTGCCACAATTGCTAGTAGTCTGAAAGCAGTATTTGGTAGCAGCTAGGTGCTTTTTGTCTTGAATAAGGCATTTTATGTTGCATGTGCAGGAAGACCAGCGATTTCCTTCCTCTTTTAAAAGTTGAAGGACAGCTGGAGAAAGGAATTTTCAGAAGGTTATCAGCATGTGAAACGTGGTAGAGCCCTATATAGTTAGAGTAAACTTTCCACTTTCTGCAGATGCTCATCTTAGGATTTATATTAGTGGGGAGTTAGGGCTGATGCTGGGGCAGTGGTAGGGTTTTGTAGCGGAAGCACTAAACGAGAAACTGATGTGAATTTGGCAAGCAGGAGAGTTTCCTGAGATAAAGCATCCTCTTCACAGCCTCTGCCTGAATCTTGGCTGCCTCCGAGGGCTCCCACCCTATCCAAGATGGAAGTTCCTGCAGAGAGCCCTGATAGCATCCGTCACTGCCTTAACAAATCATCTTAAGGCACGGGACTTAACTGCTGTGAAACAATGCAATAAATTCCTCCTAGGACCAAAATGAACATACTTGATCACCTAAATGCATCATACCAGTTCCAGAACAAGCTGGACTACAGAAAAGCATTTCTATTAGTAATGCAACAACTGGCACACCTATTTAAGAAGAACGTGATTAATCTGTTACTGTTTGGTCACTGGTACTTTTTTCCCCCCGTATTAATATGCTTAGCAATTCTTAACACTAAGAATTGCACTCAGTATGTTGTTTTCTTTAGTAGACAATTACACCAATCTTCAATGGAGCTTTTTTTTTGGTTACTGGGGTAAAGGAATCTTAGGAGATTGAAGCAGTAGGCAGCAAAGCTTGTTAAGGAGGTTTTTATTTTACAAGCCCTCAAGAATTCAGAATATGGCTTGCTTACTACTTAAAAAGTCCAAATGTCCTTATAGACTCCATTTCAGAGCCAGCATCAAATCTATGCTATACTTGTCTAAAAATCCAAACATGCACTCTTGGCTGTTACTGTTTACTGAATCAGAACCCTACTGTTTCTACTTGCACTGTATCTAATTTATCGTAAGTGACCGCAAAAACTAGAATTATTTATATGTTGGCACCTAACAGCTCTACTATAGTTAAGGGTCTGTTGGCATTTCCATTATAAACCTTCCTTTGAGAGGTTTATAACTTGGTGGTTTTACTTTTGCTTCAGGCTCGAATGTGCCATTTTCATCCAAGCACAAATTCTTCTACAGAATTTCATTTAAATCAGTTTGGCCATTATTTATTTTAGAGTGTGTATGTTGGGGAGTGGAAGGGAACACTATTTAATTTTGGTTTCAGAAGCTTTTTGGTCAGACTGTATAATGAAAGAAAAATAGTGCTTTTTATTTTATTTTGTAGAGACTTAAACCTTCCTTGGATGTGTTTGAGTTACTAAGCCCATGCTTTTTCAGGTTTCTGCCAATGCTCACATGCAGCACATCCACTCCCACTCATTCACCCACCCATCTTGCCTGCCCCTGCCCAATGACATGTACGAGGAAGCATCCCCAGGCTTCTGGCAGAGAAAGCTTTTTTGGGGAAGTGGGTGAAGTAACATACAATGGGTGTCCTGTTGAGAGGCCTTAGGCCAACCAGTCCAGCTGAAGGAAGCAGATGGAGCTTAATTGGAAAAAGACGGGCTGAGTGCAGTTGTCAGTCAAATGTAACCGTATGTGGTTAAGAGTGGCATTTCCTATGGCTCTGCCATTTCTTGTGGGATCTGTGTAAATTACTACTTGGGAGCAGAGTCTAAAAGTGGTGTGAGTTGCCGTTTTCCCTTGCTCCTGAACACCGAACCACAGAGGATTTCAACACTTTTTTTAGTCAGAAATTCTTGCCATAGCACTCTATTATTATGCTAATTGAATTCTTGCCACATGACTAATAGGTATCTATAATCTTTCAGTACTAATAGTAACAAAGTCCCACTGTTCTTTAGCATAGTGACTTAAGAGTACAAGGAACGGAAATGGTATACAGAGAGGTAAAGCTTTTATTAGGCCAAATAATACAGCTGAAAATAGAAAACAAGTTTCTGAGTCAGTTCTTTCACCACATTACACAAGAAACAGTAAAGTACAATAGTGTTTGTTGTTTTTTTCCTTTGCTATTGAATTACAAGAAAAAGCTAGTCAATGGAAAATAAAGTAGGGAGAGAACATGTGATTTGGCAGCTTCTTGTGTACTTGTCCTTTTGGGGTCTTTTTAGTTCAGGTAATTAATGCAGATTACTGATTGGACAGACAAGTAATGAGAATCCTTCGTTATATTTTGTCTTTGGTTTTATTAGCAAAAGGTAAAAGGGAAGCATGAGTATAATTAATTATGGCAGCAGATACAAACAGTTTTTTGCAGCCTAAAACATTAGATCCTATTGAAGTATTTGAAAGTCTTCTCCATCTTGCTTTCCTCTGTCTAATTCCAGAGGTTAATGAATTCATATGTCAGACATTCCAAATTTAAAATGTTTTAGGGACAATTAATTTTAAATTTTATTGGTCTGTTTTTAGTTGGTGGTATTAACATTTAAAAGCACTGAAGACTAAAAGTTTAGTATCTGTTATAACCTCTTATTTTCAGCTTTGGAACCTGGAAACAGAAGCTTAAATAAACAGCAAATGTTACAAGACATGTGATTAGTTGAGCGCTATGAAAACATATTTCAGCAATGTTTTCCCTGGTATTCCTTTATTGCTAAGGATCAAGAACTGTAAGCTATATGCAGTTAAGACAAAGAAAATCATTAGAAATACCTTAATAGAACACATCTATAAAGCGCCAATTCAGCACATAACACTTAGACATCTGCTTAAGTCTGTCCAATTGAATGGGAACTTAGTACAAGTAGAAAAAGTGTGTCATTGGTGTCTGTTAAGTGTCTGTGGTGTAATCTCTCGGTCTTACACTACTGAGCTGTTGTCTTTCAAACTCTAAGGTTTCAAAGCACTGTGTAGATCTGACATCCTGGGCATGACTTGACTGGACTTTTCATGCACCTTTAAACTAATTCTTTCATTTATTTGGCAATATCCTTCATCCCCAACTAAACATACAGGATTTTTTTGTTTGGTGTCACCTAAGTTCAAGGTTTTATTGTTTGCTATTTCCAGCAGCTAACCTTGTTGTTATATTATTTAAACCCTGTTGAAATATAACTTAGTACAATAACTTATACTCCTGTCTTAGAAAGGGGATCATATTGAGTTAAAATATTTTATGGTTATTTTCAAAGCACATCTGCAAACATGACCTTGAAACGGAACTAAGTATTTGGGCTTTGCAGCTTGTTGCATTTCATTACTTCTCTGTTTCTCTATCTTTAGTACAGCAATGGCTGACTCGCTTTGTGTCCCTCACTTCCTAACCTTCTAATTGAAGCAGAAATAATGTCCCTTTTTCTTCTCCCTTCATCACTCTAGTAGCAATATTGCTGTTTCTCATGAGGCCACAGCTAGGAGTGGGCATTCTTGACTCTCTATCACTTTATTATCTATCAGCATCCACACTGGTGATGAAATAAGACGCATTTTCTAAGTTCAAGGTGTTGCTTTGGATTTTCAATGACAAAATATACAGTATTTTGGTGGGAAAGGAGAATTGGAGAAGGTTTATTATCTGAAAGGTACTTTTCTGTAAGTACATGGTGTGGATTGCAGTTTCAAAGGAGTGTTTCTTTTATTGATGCAAAGAGTTTTAATTGTTCCTAATGCTGGTGGAGGTTATTGAAACCACTAAAACTTTGCAACTTTGTCAAGAGCTACTGGGATATGCCCCTGTACTGACAGTTCTTACTAAGGTAACTACCTGCGCTTGGTCACCTCTGTCTGTTGCTTCAATTGGATCTGAACTTCTGAAGCTGTTGAGGTTTTGGAGAGCAATGCCACTTGAATACTTAGAAATCTGGAGCTAATTTGTGCAGACCTTCATTATGTTGCCTCCCCAGTCAGATGCTTCTTAGGGAAGTCAAGAACTTTAATTGTCACAATGAATATGTAGTTACAGTGATGATAGACCTCCATAGGTTTTATGGATTTAAGTAAACTGCATGGAAATTGAGCTTTGGAAAGAGAAAAAAAATAAGCTGTAAAAGTCACAGTTCAGCCATTAAGGCCCTATTTGTGGTGTTGCACATGGGCTTTCACATTCTTCTTTTCCTTAAAAAACAGACAAAAGTAAACAAGCTTAAAAATGGCCAGAAAGTTGTAAGCATGTTTTCTTTTGTGTGTTTTAATTTTCATATATTTGTGAAAACTTCTGAAATTTCTCCCAGGATCTAATTACAGTTCTTCATTTAATACTAAGCCTGATATTTAAGATTTGTCAAAAAGTTTTCTTTTCTCTGCTTTGCCATGACCTTAACTTGAACTAAAATGACTAATTTCCCTAGGGATTGTAATGACTTAGGCTCAGAAGGGTCCTTGTCTGTCATTTGGTGGCTGCTTGATATGTCTGTGTCTTGAATGACATCCCAGTCTCTGTACTATCAGTTCCTAACAAAGACAGAACTAGTTCCACATGTTTTAATGGACTTTGTGCTGATCTGCTTCCATATACTCAGTGCAGTAGCAGAGATATCTAAGACATGGTGTTCCTCTTTTTAAATAATATATGCTGGAAATACAGTGGGTTTAAGATATCTCTGTCTGTTTCATTAGAAATCCATTTAAAATACTAATCATATTTCATGTTCCCTCATTCTTTCCACATTTAGGGGTGTTACCTGGGTTTGGAATAGCCAGCTGTCTCAAGCACTATCCACATTTTTAGAGAAATAAGAAGTCTTGGCAGACACTGAAACAATTAATTGGCTTTTTCAGCCAAGTCAGGTTAGGAAAGTATTTTGTGGGGAGGGGGCTGGGTGGGAGGGGAATACAACATCCTGGTTTCAAGTTTAAGTTCTATTAACTCTTTAGGACTAGTAGTCAGACTTCTTGCTAAGCACAGTTCTCTCCATCTCTGACATGTGTGGAATTTATTTAAGAGAAAAGTTTCTAATATATAGGAGAAATATGCTTTATTAGAAGGAGTTGTCTGGCACAAGGTGGAAATTGCTAAATCTAAATCATGATGGATTTAAAAATCTCTGAGATGAAATAAGCATTAGAATATGTATTAAAGTAGTCTAACCTCCTCTCGTATACATGTTTAGAAAAGAATGAGGAAGCTGCCATCCGAGACACAGGGTGATGGTATTCCTGTTGAGTTGGAATGAAATATTTCCATGCTGGACTTGCTCACCACATTCAACATCTTGACTTATCCATGGATGCTTGGTTAATATTTAATTTCCAACTCCATAGCTTTGTTTATTTTCATTCCAAAAACAGAACAAGTACTCAACATCAAATTTTAATTACACCTGTGTCCTTGAGTTCCTGAAATGTTTTGTTTGAAATACTGGAGCTGTCACACAGTCTGCTTTTTCACAATTCTGTGTACATTCTGGTGCCAGTGGATCAATTTATAGCAAAGAATTTTCAACACAGTTGCTTTTAACAGTTGGCTGCCCTTGTTCTGAAGACTGTTTGTTTGTTTGTTTGTTTGTTTGTTTCAATTGTCCTTTATGGAGTAAACTACTAGTAGTTTAGACTGGAAACTGTAAAGTTAAACTTTTTGGAATCATTACTGCCCCAAGTGGGAATATAAACCATATTGAACAAAATTTATTTAGCCTATTAAAAAGTCAGCCTAAAACTACATTTAATTAGTTTACACTATTACATCACTTCTAGTGGGGAGTAGAACTTAGGCAGAGTAAAAGGAGCTCTATCAGGTGAGCTGACTGTGGCCCATATGGGGCTTTAAGATAATGATGAGTTTAAATTTCCTCTTAGAGCTAAGTGAGAATAAAACTGGAGGCAATAAATACTCTTGGCCAAAGCCATTAAATGAAAAAGCTGGGAATTCTCCAGCTCTTGACTTAAATTGTTTGTTTATCAGCTGGCGCCTAGTCTGGAGTCAAGAGCTGGAGATTTCTATCTGTGACAGAACTTTGAAACTCTTGCAGGACACTTTCATTTTAACTTAAGGTAACTTGAGTTTATAGCTTTGGCTTTAAAGATTACTAATGATTTACTCATTTCCTTACCATTTAACCAGAGAGGACTTTTTCCCAGGAAGGGATCTGTGTTTATTTAGGGCCTTTGTCTGCGGAGGGATTAAAAGGCAGCCCACCAGCATTGTGAACTTGATGGTAATAAAAGGTCACCAACACACACCATAAAAGCGTTCTTACTATGGAATTAATTATACAGTGTAATTTTACAAAGCATTTCAGTAACCCTTCTTCTAGACTTCTGCTGTATTTGATTTTTCCCCAAGTAGGGAAAAATTCAACTTTAGGCATTTATTGTGTGAATTAGACCCTGTTTGTATGTGTGCTACTTTTTACGGCATAATATACTCATCAGCAAGTTCAACTCACAACTGAAATCAATTGTAAAATTCCGGTTGAAGTTGGATCTCAACATGCAAACTTTAAAATTTAAAATACTGTGCACTGGAAGCAACAGAATGAAAAAAAAGATTTGTTAGCTAAGAAATGCAAATTATTAACTTAAACATCATTGCTATGTTTGGCATTTTTATAGAATATTGCATATTTTCCAAGCTGTTAAGCACTGTTCAAACTGCATCCTTTTATTTTTTCTAAGCCACCAGGTGGCATTGCAGCCCAGCCTGCTCAAAATTGGCAATTTATCATTTATAAATATCTGTATGGAAGACATTTCCTCCCTTCACCCCATCAATATGCAATAACTATTTGGGCTTAATTTAGAATATCTTATAATGATGTTTAATATTCCTAAGAGCCAGATTGATTTAATTCTAGAAAATTTTTTTGCAACAGGGAAAGTGTTAAAAATGTTATATCAGGGTATCAACAAAACATTTTTTGCTTTGGTAACATGATAGCAATAGATTTATGTTCCTATTTAATGGATTATCTTAAATTCTTCCACAGTGAAGGTCACAATAATTTCTGAAAAGCTGTGCAGTGGACAGGCATAGAAGAACACACAGATTAATCCATGTGGTTTTCTGTAGCCAGCGCAAAGATACCTTGTTGCATTCTAGAGAGAGATGAAAAAGTACAATTATGAAGTTGGGGTTTTTTTTTCTCTTTTGCCTTAAAAAGATATCTTTCCTCCATTTCCCATTATCAATTTTTAATTACCCATTTAGTCATGTGCTCCATTTTCTTATAAGTGGACAAAAGAAAGCACATACCCATGAAAAATAACTTGAAAGTCGTATTTCACCAATTAAATAACTTATTAAATAGCTATTAACATGTATCATATAGCCTTTTTGACAAATTTATTACAACAACATTGTCAAAACCTTAATAAATCTCTAGTTTGATTAAGGGGGATTTTTTTCCCCTCCGTTTTGTATTTTTTGCATATGTGCTTTTATGTTTTCTCCTGAAAGGTATGAATGTAAAGTGCCAATGCATTAATTTATCCACAGTTTTACTAAGTGCCACTCCTCTTGGGCTGGCGCCCTTTTTCTTAGGCCATTAAATGGGCATAACCCATTTTAAGGAATGTATATGTTTTCAAAGTATCTCTGACCTCCCACCTCGTGGAAATCCGAACATACGTGTTTTGCTGTAGTCTGAGTATCTGAGACGCAGCATAACTGTGATACTAAAAATTCAGATACTGAGGGAACATGCAAAACCCCATGTGGTAATTTAGGTAATGTTTTCAGTAAATCATACTTTAACTCTGATTTCTTCACTAAGAAATGTAGTAGAATAGGTAATCAAGGCTTTTGACCCTGGATATTGAACTTTTAAATTTGATACAACAGTCTGCCTCTAAGCTTTGTTGTATACTGATATTGCTACTTACTTAACATCAAAAAGCTGTGGTAGTTTGCCTTTATAGATTGTGCCTGTGTTCTGGAATTGCCTCCTGCTGTCCTTGAACTGTTTCTTAGTTTAACGTGTTAGATTTTCTCATCAAAGCTTTTAAGCATGATGTTTAGTTAACACTTGTTCTATCAAATCTGAGACAGTAGACTGGTTTGGAATAAAACTGTTATTTTCATTAACAAACACTGTAGCTTGACAGGCCCCTTTCCCAGCACATCATGGGTTTTTGTGTAATGATATGCACATGCAGATTTTACATCGCATGTAATCTTTGTATTTGCCCAGTTCGCAGTCATTGCTCTAGGACTAAAGTAAATGACTGTTTTTTGCCAAGATTCCTAAAGTAAACTGGCCTCATTAAAAATAATGGTTGCTGAGGAAGGAATCTCTGTAAGTTGAAGCAGTTTGCTTTTAGACCTGTTTCACCATGACAGAGCTTTGATTCCCTGTCTATGGTTCAGTTCAGTGTGACACCACTTCTGCTGAGAGCTGCTATGGGATTCACAGCACAGAAATGAAAAACAAGAATGTCTGGACAAAGGAAAAAACATGCAGAACAATTAAGATTAATATTTAAGATTCTATGCATCGCTTGAGGTAGCTAGATAAAAATTGGGGAATAGGGAAAGAAAGGATAAGAACAAAGTAATAAAATGTCTTTTAATGACTTCAGAAAACAGCAATTCCCTTAGACTTTTCATTTGACTTGAGTAATGTGTGTATGTGTATACTAGCGTGTCAGAACCATGGCAATGTTCTGTATTGCTTTACCTGCTTTAAAAACAATTTGAGAAACTTACTTTTCAAAGTAGCAAATTTAATACAAGTATATAATGGGAGTGTTAAATTACTATAATCACTTACACCTACTGTCATTTTAGAGTGTCCAGACTTTATAGTATTTGTGTTCTCACTGATTTAAACTTTATAAGAGTTATTTCCTGCATAGACACTTCCATTTTTTTCATCCTTCTGTTTGTGAACAGCTTTAGCTTCAGTCAGTAAAAAATTAAATGCTTAAATATGTAGCACATGGGCTTTAGAAAATTTGAAAAATGTTTGGCTGCTTAATTGTCAAAAATTTGGGTATTTTAAGATACATCTCTGTGTGTAGAAAGGAAGTGCATATGTTCCTAGTAGTATTTTGTTTTAACCCTACATGAAATTTCCAAAGATAAAGAAAAACCTTTTCATAAGAAGGAAAAATGTCTTTGTGTTCCAAAAAGTCTCAGATTTGTAGCAGATGTATTGGTTGTACTACTAAAATAAAAACAAAATCCAATTTTATTTCATTAAAAAAAAAACAAACCCACAACTCAAAAAAAAAACCAAACAAAAAACCCCCCCTCTAGTTAGTGGCAAAATAAAGATACCACACTAATGATAAACACATGAAGCTTCTAACCTCTAGTCTATACTCCAGCTCATACCTGCTTGGAAGTAAATATAGAGGAAGAAATTTAAGCTGCTTCTTTAGAAAACATCTTTAAACAAGCTTTAAAGTACATGCCTTGGGATTTAGCATTTTCTGGGATTGGAAGATTACCATTTCAAAACTTGGGTGTAAATTAAAGAAGGAGATTATGAGGTATAGTGAAGGAGGACTGACAGCAGGTAAGAGCAGCTTCTTCAGGAAGTGTAGGAACTTCTCAGAGGTCAGTCCTGTTACTCATTTCAGGAGTCTTTGTCCTGTTTTTACAGCTGTACCTTTGCTCAGGGCTGTGCCTGACCAGATGAAGTGTGACAAGATTGCAGAACTGCTCCCTGACTGGACACTGAGTAACTCATAAGAAAAGCTCTTCTGTGGGGAAGTGGGGTGTAGGCTGAACCGTTTGTGAAACAAGTGGTTGCAGTGTTGAACAGTGAGGGAAACACTCCTATCGGAGTATTCAAGAGCAATGAGAATATAAAATCCCAGTTCTTTCATGATCTTCTTGTGACGCACCTCATTGGACAAATAGGAAAAAAGGGAAGGTGTCAGACAAGATCTTTATGTGTGTATTTTGTTGTCTGTTTCAGATTATTACTCTATTAAAAAAACTGAAAAAAACCCAACTAGTTAGAGCAATAGGTGAGGGATTTCCTCTAATGGAGGAATAATAGACAGCCTGGAAGAGCATGTGTTTCTGTTCTCTGCTGGTTTGTGAACAAATGCTTTGGGTTTTTTTTTTGTTTGTTTGTTTTCTTAAAAATGAAACACCTGTTAAATAAGGTGACAGCCAGAAAGCTGAAAACACTCAGTCTTGAAATTCTAAATACATAATTGCTTGTTCCTACTTCGACTTTTTTAATGACTTCAGAAATAGTGTTTAAAGCAAGTAATAGTGTACATAAACTGTTTAAAGTTCTCACCTATGGACTATATACTTTCCAGGGGCTAGTAGATAGGACATGCTAAATAGCGTGTGTGTGCACATTTATATCTGTGTTCTTGTCTCTTATCTTACAGTGCCCTACCTTACATGTCAGAAATGGCCCAATAAAATGAACAACAGAATGTGTAAAATTTCCTTACAACAACAAGAACCTAAAATAACCATTTTATAATGCCACTGAGGTAGCTGACTGTGTGTGTTATTGGGTAATAAGATATTCTCTCATGTATTTACTGCATTCAGCCTTCAACACAAATATGTATTGAAGCCATAAAATGGCAGTAATTGTAGTAGCATACACCTTACATTCCTGCTGAATTATTTCTATTGCATTAATGATTCTGTAGTGAAATAATTTTTTTGCTACTATAAAAATTTTATAGAAAGGAAAATTAATAGATTTTCAGTTTGTCAGTAACAACTTTGTGATCTCAAATTTTGTATCTGTAAAATCATTAAATGGTTAAACATTGAAGCACTACAACATCTCAAAAGACTGAGACTGAGACAACTTAGAATTTATTTATATATTAATAATGCTTCTGTTATAGTGTATACTTTATAGGAAACTCAGATTAATAGCATAGGACAGTGGAAAAAAATACTTGTCACCACTTTTTTGCAAAAATGGCATTCTTTGTCAGTTCCACAGAGTGTGTTGAATGAGGGTGATTGGTTTTAAATATAGTATAAACACTTCATGTTTGTAGTAGTGTCAGGTTTTATAACATTTTAGATAAAAAGTCATTTCCTTTTAGCTTAATAAAAGATTTTTATCTGTATTTCTAGGCTGTGGAAAGCTTGTTATTTTGATGGTCTTGAAGAAAAATTAGTCAGCATTTGCATCTCACACATTAGATGAAATCACACTGCCACGGAATTAGATTTTATTATTTAATATTTAACAGTCTTCCTTATATTTTTCTAAGCTGTCTCATCTCACTGTGGAATGCGTCTATGTTTGTCTGTTAACTTTATTTTTCTTTTGAGTGACATACCTGTGTGCTGTATTATGAAAATAACCTGTATCCTTTGAAGTCAATAGAGTAAGAGTAACCTACAGGAGGAGTACCAAAGAGTAGGAGTAACCAGTACTTTCTCTCAGTTGCTATCTTCTAATTTCTTCCCATCCACACCTTGGATGGAGCTGTAAATACTGAATGACATTGAGCTACTGAACAGTGTGATTTTCTTCTGGCAGCCCAATTTGAATGTCTGGAGCCAAGGATGTGTATGGTGAAAAAAATGAGGATGGAAAGGTATGTGCCTCCCAGTAAAACTGAATAGGCAAGTAAGGTATTTGAGATTGTTCTGGAGGAAGAACATTCTCTGAAGGCAGAAAGTCAAAAAGCAGGGAAAAAGTAGGACTGTCCTAGAAAGCTTAGCTTAGCCTAAAACTTTCACATCAAATTTTTTGAGGAGAAAACAGTACTCAAGTTTTGTGGGGGAATTTTTTTCTAGAAGAGAGGTCAGTGTGCTGAAGATGCCGCTTTGCATCCCATGGTTTTCTTCATGTAGTCTCTGAAGCTTGCAGCTCTTCTAGAGACATGTGCTCTGAAGAAGAATATCTAAATAGAAAATACTGTGATGAGTATTGGGGGAAGAGTGTGACATTGCTGGACTGTGGACTGCCAAAAAAACTCAAATCCTGAAGTGTCTTCCATGTGTAGGTAAGATGATACGGGGTTACTAACTGGAACCAGGAAGGCAATCACAGGGGAGAGAGGGAACTCTGTGCATATGGATGCTGGTTTGGAGAGCTCTCTGCTGATGAACTCCAAGTGCCAAGGGTTCATGTCTCTCACCAAATGAAGAATGGGAAGTTTTTGCGTCTTGCGTTTCTGGGAGGAGTTTTTCTGGATGAGTATATTATACCATAAAGGAATAGCTTTGTTAATGTTAAACTTGCTTTGGCTAATAGAAAAGCTACAGACCTGTTGGATAAGAATATGAGCACCTCAGGGCTTAGCTGTGGGCAACCTGAGAAAATATTGCACAAAACTAGAAAATCTAGAAAGCACTATTCATTAGCATATCCCAGACTGTTTCTTGCATGCCAAGGCTGTTCTGAAATCCAATCTGTTTAAGGGGGATGTTTCTGCCACTCGTTGGGAAGGAAACACCAGCATACTGTCCCATTTTCTGAGAATCCCTGGTTTATAGGGATGTCTGGAGGTTCTCTAGTCCAGCCTCCCCCTTGAAGAAAAACTGTTGCCAAGACTGGATGATGTAGGCTGTGGTTTTCTTATGCCAAGTCTTGAAAATCTTCAAGGATGGAGATTTCACCACCCTTGTCTGGTTTACCAGCTTCAGTGACAAACTGTTTCCAGCAAAGAGCTTTTGTAGCCAGCATGCAGAGGTCAGATACAGGTGCCACAGTTATACCTCAGAATTCTAGGGGAAAAAAAAGAATGAAAACTCTGTAGATAATTTTTTTATTCGGTCCTGATATTTTTGAGGTGTGACAGATAGGAAAATTCTGTGTCTTGTTTCATAAACACTATACTCCAGCCATATTTTTGGAATTTTAAACATAACAGTTCAGAGAGTCTCAGAATTAGTCTTAAAATACAGAACATTGCCAATGATCCAAAGATACATGTAGCTAGACCTAAGATTCTCATTTTCTAAGTAGTTTTGAAAATATGCTTTCCATGTCAAGTTGTGCTTGGGAGCCAGAATTTGGACAAATTGATACCTGATCCTGTAATTTCTTTGATCATCTGCTTCTCACTGCACGGATTCAGTCACAAATATGGTGGATTGTCTATTTGGCTAGATAGTGCAAAAGCCAGAGAAAAGTAAATAGGCAATATAATTATTTTTCTACTTCTGGCAGCCTACAGTGAACTGTTGACATATTTAGTCAATCACCTCCTCACTTTTCTCTGAAAATGGAAAACGATGATATAATCAGAACATCTATAGCAAACCCATGACAAAGCATTTGTTACATGGATCTTTCATGGCCTGACCATGTGTAATCTCTTTCTTAGAGACGGGTCATTTTATCACACGGAAAAAAACTTAGAATCTTCTTCAATCAGGTTTTTTTGTGTGCTTGCATTAATAAGTCCTGGGAATTCCTTAGTAGTGGAAGCCTAGTAATTATCTCTTTGCTGTCAAAGAGCTAGTCTAGTTGATGCTCAGCTTTTGCAATGTCTAATGTCAAGGTTCCATACCAGTAATTAGTACCAACACTTCCCACATTCTGAATTTATGGCACTGTGACCACATTTTTACATATGTTGAGGGATATTTCAGTAACCCTCTTAACATGAAGATATTAAGAAATATGCTCTGTTATCTCTCTCTAGAAATTTAGTTTGCTGCATTTCTCTTTTTTGCTCTCTGGCAGCAAGTGTAATTACATCAAATTGTGTTATTCTGCAGTGTTTTTCATTATAAATGATTTCTAAAACAAGTGTCCTTGACATCCTGCCAATATCATGTGGAAAATGCAAAATCATTTCTTTGAAGATGCTTTTCAGTGTTAGAAGATACTAAGTGGGCAGATGAAATAATTGGCCTGGAGGTCTGCTGGAGGGCAAGTAAGTTATTGATACTGAGCATTTGACTGAGTATTCTAGGAATGGGTGAACAAAGAAATAACTTTTTTCATGAACTGGCACATGATTAATCAATGAAAGTTGGATAAAAATACTGTTTTAGAAAACCACTGTGTTAGCACTTCTAGCAGGGTCTCAGAAATTAGTTTCTGGTAATTTCTGACTGAACTAGAGGAAGATGATTTTAAAAACCTGTTTTGAAAAGTGCATAGCAGGGACAGTGTCTGCAGCACACGTGGATGTGTTATCATTCCAGTCACTACCTACGTATTTTGCTACAGGTCAGATAGTCAAGCCCTTTTCTGACTATAAGCAATACATGAGGCATAAGAGCAGTAAATCCTTAGGCCTAAATTGTAAATTTCATTTATAAAACTCTTCTATATGTAACTGAGCTGTTTCTGCTTTGCTTTTAAAGCAACAGCAAGTACAATAAACTTCTTTATTTGAACCTTACTTAGTTTATAAGGGATTATTTTTATTTGTATGTGAGAAAAACTACACAACATATTGTAGCTTGAGATGCACTGTTGGGTGACTTCCTATTATTTTCTTTTCACCAGATTGAAATCCAATAACTGCCATACAGTTTCAATAATTCACATACATATATCTACTTTTGTTCAATGGTAGATGATATTTGTTAGAGGAAGAAAATGTTAGTGGAAGAAAATGTCTCTTGGATAGCTAAATCCTCAACTAGGAATATCTCCAGAAAAAATTTGTAAAGCTGGGGAAAACACCTTAGGTCAAGAGGGATTAATGTAGTGGGGTGCTACTGGGAGAAGAATGGGCATGTTCGCTCACAATGTCTCACACTACTACATAGTTTTGAAGTGCATTTGAGTGTTGATTGGAGTTTCTGCATGGTGTTGTGTGGTGATTTTTTTGTTGTTGTTTTTTTGTTGTTGTTGTTGTTGGTTTGGTTTTTTGGGGGTTTTTTGTGGCTCTGACGGACCATCTTTGCCACCACCTGTGCTTTGTGACATGGGAATTCTGGCCTGATTTATGTCTGCAGTGTGTTACTGCAGTGTGTCCAAAACCCAGCAAACTGGCAGACCTCTGACACACTGCATGTATATGTCCTACTTCCTGAGATATGGAAGGATGCAGTAGCTCTGACAGTGTTCTTTATTTGTCTCCTCCTTGGCACTCCTGCCACGGAGTGCAAGTCCTCCAGGTAAATAATTGTTGCTAGTGGCATTTATTTTCAGTCAGCTGTATTTGATTTGAGCACTGGTTCTGGTTTGCCTCCTTTTAACTTTAAGAAAGGTGAGTGATTGTCAAGAATAGATGTAAAGAAAATGTGGTTCAGAGCTTTCCTTTGCATATTTCTGATGCTTCAGCCTGTACTATTTCATTGGCTTTCCTACAGACCATAAATACTGTTCAAGTGAGAGTTTTAAAGAATGGTATTTAACATCTCATTTAAATGATTAGTGCTGCATTCTTCACTAAAAATGCCTGAGAGTGTCAGGAGATAAGGATTAAACTCATGGGTCTTCTCCAACTCCAGAGCTAAAGTTCAGGTAATAGAGATGGTTTTTCATACCTTGTGATGAAATGAATTGATGTCTGGTTTGATGACATCAATACAGTTTGTTCTCATGGGAAATAATCTCCCCAGCAGATCTGCAGGAAGGAACCTCTGTACCTCTTCAGGTTAATAAAAGTGCTAGGCATAGATATGGAGATTACTGTTGGAGTTGACAGTAAAGAAAACTTTGCTTTAAGAGTTTGAAAATGTTACTGGAGAAGTACTTCTTGGGTAAATGTTGTTACTCACTGGGGTGATGAATCTTAAAGAATATTTCACTTCATTGCATCTGACAAAGCCTCCAGTGCCTGAGGTTCAGCAGTATTTCCAGAACACCTAGAGCTCAACCACCCTTCTTTACTATGTCATGCAATATAATTGTAAGAGCTAAGGTGACTTCACCAAAGTTCATCTATTCCCTTTTCTGGTGCCTAGGGTGATGTTTCTGGAAACACTCCTGAGGGTTCCATTTTGGCAATGTCTCTACCTTATCACCAAGCACAGCACAATCAACTTTCAGTCTTTATAGATGAGAGTCATGGATTCTGTATGAAGCGGATTTAGAATATTGCTCTCAAGAATGAAGGGAAATACATAATTAATAAAATGTTAATTTCCAATTCCAGCTCTGTCCTTGCTAGGAGTGCTGGAGAGTGTTTATTCTAATGATTATTGTCCTGTACTTGCTGCAGTTGCTAGGTATTCAGTGCAGCTTTGGGGGGAGCTGGCCAGAACAGCTGTTACTCTGAATCAATCTCTCAGCTAATACAGCTAGAGCAGAGGTTTGATCAAGACAAACAAGATGACAGAATGATAGGACAAAAGGGCTGCTCTAGTGAAAGGGGCCATATCAGACCACCATTGTGATGGGCCTGTTGCAGTAGGGGCTTGGAAAGAATTGCAGGAGCGTGGCACATGGTTCATTGTGTGGTACTGTCCCAAATTTATGACCCACTCTGTGTTCAGCAGAATTTTGTGAGTGGGGAGTGCACTAGGCAGCAAGAAATTCAATAGAGTGCTTCCTGCTATGAAGCCTGCTGTGGTATTTACTTTTGCTTGGAAGCTGATGCAGCAGGTTGTACCTCACTAGTGGAGTGGAAGGAGCAAGGAAGGAAAAACTGCTTGTAACATGTGGCAAAGCAAATTGAAAAGAAGCCATTCAAGGGGCCAGAAGGAAGCATTCTTCATCTAAAATGCCTGAAAATTTTTATTAAAATGTTCCTGATTCTCATTCCGTAAGACTAAATTCTCTGATCCACCATCCTTTTTATTTTTTTCCTTCTGTATTATCTTTTCTGTGGTATTGCCGTCATTTTGATGGCTTAATCGTACATGTCTCTTGACCTCTTTGATGATAGACTTCTGTTGGGCCACTCTCCCTTGCCTTGACCAGGTGGCCACATGGGATCATCTTACCTTCTTCAAGAGAAATGTTTCAAGGGAAATGGTTTTCTCATGCAAGGAACACTTCCTGTTGTATAAATGGGTCTCCTTGGATCTCCTGTTTGTGACTGGGGTCTTCTCGGTCTCATGTAACTTCATTTTCCTCCTCTCAGTCTCCTATTTGCAAGTTTGCTTCCAGCCATCTCTCTAGTTTACCATCATTTTTTTTTCCTCAGACGGCAGATTTTTTCCCCCGTATTTTCTGTAAAACTCATCAGCTTTGTGACTCAAAAAAGTTCATCAGAAGTCATTCACAGACACTGGGTTCAGTGAAGAAACTGTTTCCTTTGCCATAAAGAGGATAGGACTTGTCAGGACTGAGAGGATAAGAAGTGTACTGATAGTGACTTCACCTGTATCTTCCTATTTAAATGGCTGAAATACAGATCCCAGATAACAGCTTGTTTGTCCAAAGCAATCTTGTAGAGGAAATTGTGACTCATAGTTTTTGCTCAAACAAAAATAAATGCTAAATCCAAATTTCTTAGGTTTAGTTAGCATGAACATTTTTTTAATATGAAACCTTGGAGACTATGTTTGCAGGATTTTTTGTTCCAGAGAATATGATTGAAATTGAAAAGGTGTGTTTATAATTGTCATCAGCCTCACAACTGGGTGACTTATCATTTGTAGTATTTCATGAGGTGAGTAATCATGCTTGTGGCTCCCAATAATTCTTCCATGTGCATGTATATTTTCTCAAGATAATTATCATAAGAAACCTAAATGCATTTTTGGTTAATTGCATTTTCAGTTGTGTCTGAAGTTGCACTTGCACATCAGAGTGTGTTGTGTTACAGAAACAAAAGAGTTAGCTGCAAAAAGGAGCAGGAGGAACCTTATGTTACTCTGGTTGTACAGTTAGAGTTTGTGAGTTAATTTCTTTTGTAGTTGGCTTGTTTGTCTGACATGAAGTGCAGATTGTGTTGTAAACATGCTCACAGCAGAAATCTAGTGACACTGGCATGAGGTTAAAAACTGGAAAATAATTCAGTATGATTATGAAGTTTTTATTACCCAGTCTTGATAATATATGTGTAAAATCAAAGGCCAGAGCCAAAAGCAATGAAAAATATGTGTACTTTTATGTTTCTTGCAAATACCTCCTTTTACAAAGTAATAACACAGAAGTAATAGGGCATTATTGCTGTGTCAAATTTATACAAATCAAAGTTTGGCACAAAAATAAGACAAGTTCAGAATTTTACCAGGCAGATCTGCATCAGTAGAGATGTATTTTTATTATATATTCATTACTGTAATAAAGTATGTATCCACAGAAAATCTGTGGTAAATATTATTGTACACTCTAGTCTTTTTAAGTTGGTGAAATGAAAGATAAATGTGAATATCAAATTCTTTGGAGAAAAAAGTGGGAAAAAAATCTTACCACCTAATGATAAAGGATGGAGCAACTTTTGATTCTTTTTCATATTAGAGATTTGTCTGTCTTTTGGAGGGAACCATTGTAAAATTTGGTTTTGTTTACTTCACTGCACTTAATTGTCCAAGTAATTTTTGTCCTTTGCCACCATTTTACAGGTACCTCTATTAGGCCATATCCTTGCCTATGTCTGCAATTAATTTTTTGCTTTCCAGAGTCTAAAGTTCATCTTTTGGCAAACTCTGTGCCTGTTAAGTGTTTATTATTTATTCTTTTGCTTGGATCACATGTGATAAAGTCTTGTAGATTAACTATATTTGCAGGTTTTAGTGTGACTTGGATGGAAGCTCACTATATGGAAATAACGGCTCCCATCTGTTTTGGAATAAATTGCTTGTCATAGTGTCTTTACAAGGTGAACACTTGTCACAGACATCCTTCTGTTTCTGCCTTGATTATATTTCTGACTTGACCACTTCAGTTTTCAGAGAACTTGAAAGTTGCTGAAGAGTGACCTTACAGTCTCCATTATTAATCTCACATAACTAAATGGTTTTCACAGAAAACATTCAGCACTCTGCTCATAATGAGCTGAGGCAAGGAAAGTGCATGTTCCTTCTTTCTTATCTTCTTCCTTTGACTGTGTTTTGATAGAAATGGATACAATTTTATAAAAGCAGATAAGCTACATTTTTGCGCCAAATTAAATACTGAACCAATTGCTTTCAGGTCTACACATATATATTATTCTTCTAGGCCCATTTGTTCTTTGCTCTTTTTATTTGTGTATACATTTGGTCTACTCTTAATTCATTTATAAGAACAGTCTCTGAGAAGAATTACGGTAGTTGCTGGGAATGTGGGAGGGGTACAGCAGATACCAAACTGCTGATGTTTAAAAGCATCTCAACACCATGCAGAAGCCAGCTTCAGTGCAAAGGATCTCTTCTCTCTCAACAATATTCCAGTGAGCCCAGAAAAACCCTGGCTTGCATCAGTAAGTGATCCAATGAATGAATTATTACAAAAAGGAGAGAACCAAATGTTTTCTGGTAACTTTGCTAGACATAAAGGTTGCTCTTTTTAACCCTTTAAAATGCCTTTTAATCAGTGTCAGTGGCCCTAAATGAACCATTTCTGATCTAATGGGTGATTTACTTCTCTTGATCTCTCTGAGATCTGCTTCTACTTTCAGAACAGGAAAGCTACAGCTATCCTATTCTTCCTTTCTGTTCTGCACCTTTCACTATCTCCTATGTGAATCTAGAAATATAATGGATGATAAGAGCTCCTTCTCATCCCGACAGTTTTGTCTCCACATTGGGAACTCATTATCTGGGACAAAAAAAAGAAGGTTATGTCTTTTACTGGTTCTTAATAATTATTTTAATCACTTGAGAGTAGAAAATACCATAATACATTGGATTTTTTGGGGATATGATGGCAAAAGTACATTCAATTTAATTGTAAGGCAACAAATCAAGATGTGTGATTAATCAACATGGAGTCAAATACAGTTCAGTGTTGATAAATATGAAGTGATACTCACTAAGGAAAAAACACTTGATTAATTCCTCATTGCAGCCTGATTTTGAATTAGCGGAATGTACTTCAGACATTTCCTTTTTTTTCCACCCACTCTCTGTATATCCTTGTATGCTACTTAGTGAGAACTTCTATTTAATGTGGATCAGCTTACAAAATAAATAAATGTAAAACTTTATGAGAAGCAGGTCTGAAAAAATAATACTAAATTGTAAATCTAGTATAGAAGTAAATGATTTGGCACACAGCTTTTTGGTTAACGTATTCTGGTTTTACTGCTTTCACAAGGATGCAGCTAAAATGGGGAGACTTTCAGACTGTTAAAATGGAATTTGAAAAATAATAAAAGGATGAAAATAATAAGAGTTTCCTTTTTAAAATGAATCTCTGAAAGTGGGTAGTAGTGGAAAATACACTGTCATCATGTTTGGCGTTTCTCAAGGTATGATGGTAAAGGGACGTTGAACCAAATTCTAAGGCAACAAACTAAAAACTAACACCCAGGTTGTTTCTAATGTAGTGGAGTATTAATCTGTTAAATAAATGCTCTTATTTATCCTTTAACTCAGAATCTTTTTAGGATTAAATTAAAGAATTAAGTCCGTATATACATGTACCAAGAACACCCACAGCTTCATTACACACAATTAAATAAAAATTTAGAAGTATGTGCATTTTCATACATCACTGCATCAGGCACCTAGGAAATGACAGAGGTTAAGAATAAATAATTTTCATGTTATTCTCATGTAGTATTTCAGCATTTCAGGTTGAAAAAGAGAACTGCTTGACTCTTCTTAACTCCAAAACTTTTGAGCGTATGCATAGGTGAGAATAAGTTGGTCAATCAGTTTTAATGAGAGCTATGTCAGCTTTAAAGGTGATACAAAACATCGGTGCAGAATCCTGAACAACACAGGAATAAAACTTTCTGTGAGAATTGCATGAACAGACTTCACAATTTCTTTGGTGTTTTTGAAAGGAAACCACCCTGCTTTTATAGCTTGATATAGAAATCTCTGTGCAATGCAACTCTTCTTACTTCTGGAAAGGATCAAGATAAGAGGATCAAAAAAGGAACTATTTCTCCAATGTCTGCTTGTGTTAATTTTCTTGGTAGGAAGTAACTGTATTCTTTTTCTTAGTAAGAAAGAGAACTGTTAGGAGCTTGGCTGGCAGTTGTGCAGCTAAGCAATACAGAAAGTGAAAATACTGGTTGATGTGGTTAGGGTGGATCAGTACTGGATAATACCAAGTAGTGAAATCCTATCATCTTGAAAGTATATCTCAAGTGACTGAATTAACTGACAACAGATTGTCTCCATTTTATTGAAATACCTGTCTTTGGATTATCTGTTTATATCTTTTTTGCCAATGGAACTTGGGAGAGTATTGCTTCTTTAACTTCCGTTTATATAGTTATGTCTTGGTTTGTAATAAATAAATAAATGTTAATGTCACATAAATAGGGAAGAGTAGCCTGAGTCTGTTGTGGTTGAATCTAACAACAGCAATTGCATTATTGTTTGAGACTGTTTGTAGCAAACCCAATGTGTTTTGTCAGATACCAATAGTTTGAGGGTGGTGTCATCAAAACTGCCCATATTGTTTTGTTTGGAAAGCATAGCTCAGGATTGCTTCAAGGAAACAGAACTTTCCAAGACTGCTAATTTAGTCTTGAATAGGGATACTGTGTTTTTTGTAGGTAGAAAGTAGAATGAAACTCATTGGAGATTTGGTATTCTCTCAAGACTTCCCTAAGCTTTCCATTTTTTAGAAAACACTTTTTTATACTATATTTTTTAGAAAATACTACTTAGGAAGGAGAGGTTGGGGAGAGAAATGTGAGTTCCATGCTCATCCTCAGTTGATTTTCACAAGAATATCTCTGGCTGCATTAGGAGTGAGGCTCTTAAAGCTCCTTCAAAAGCCATGCTTCTAAATGAAAACCAGATGTACCAATAGTGTGCGTTTTCAGTGTAGCTTTCTTTTGCTCTTTTTCCTATCTACCCTGCCCAACTGAACCAAAAAAAAATTCTTTTTTGGAATGATTATTTTGCTGACTTTTTGGAGGTTATTTACACCATTTGTTAAGATCCTTCAGTAAGGCACTTAAGTTTTTGCTAAAGTTACCTTGCTTAATCAGATTTGTGTACCTTTGTAAAAAATGGAAAAGAAATATGAGGCTGTTTCAAAATTACTTTTTCCTGTTTGTAACATTTTTGTTATGAATTTCAATATCCAGTTTCTAATGTACTTACATGTAGCTTATTTTCTTTATCACATGCTCTGTTTTACATAAACATCTTTCTATCTCCCTCCCACCAGTTTACAATCTTAAAAGTTTTGCTGTTGTACAGTTTAGTCAACCATGTCCTTCCCCATCACTAGTAATTTTCCCTTTCACACTCCAGTCCTACTATCATATTTGACTTCTGTTCTCCTTTTCCAAGAAATTAGATCTGTTCTAAATACTACAGATGTTTCACTTAGATTTATTGGAGAATCTTCCCATAGTATTGGCATGATCATGGTCCATGACCCAGTTATCTCAGGCTTTGGCAAATTGCATATTATAATTTCTCTTTGGCATGTTGTGATCGTTATCTCTCTGCTATTTTCTTTCACCTAAGTCTTCATTCCTTGCAGTCTGCTGTAAATGTGTTCCTGGAATCCTTTTCCTAGTTTCTGATCTCAGTCTGCAGCACCTCTCCTCCTCTTCCAGAATTTAACAAAGCAATGCCTCTCTCTCAAATATATCTCTTCCCATCTCTCTCACTCATGCCAAGTGTTCTGCCAGCACAATGTGCTGTGCCATTTTTCCACTTTGTCCCAAAGTTTGACTCACACCTTCCTTCACAAAAGCTTAGATTCCTGGGCATTGATCAAGTCATTGTCTTACTGCATCTTAGTATTTTTCCCCACAACCTTCCAACACTGATATTTTATAAATTTGTTTAGCAGTCACTTTGGAAGAGAAAACCTTTTAGGGTAAATGATAAGTTTCTGAAGTAAATGTCCCTCCACTCCTCTCTTTACCAAAACTCACTGTTGAAAGAGGCTGAAAAGATGAATCAATGCTGAGAAAGGCGACTTCGTTCCTTTGAGGGGAAAGAGAAATAAGTTAGTAAGATGTGACTTGATTTGTTTTCAATTGGCCTAGGACCTGAACTGGTTCTAAAACGCACTGAATATTGATCTAGCTGGGGGACTATGCTGTAGCTTTGTACTCACTATAGTTGCATTCATTGGTTTAGAAAACCTCTCCAGTATTCTTCTTCACAAAAAATATTTCAGTTTGAGAAATAAAAATATATTGTCTTAAATGCTAGATATAGAGATTTACACCAGTTTGTTCTAGCTAACAGTGTTTTATCTGGTAGTGTTTCTTATGTCAGCTTTTGAATAACTTTTCAGAATGAAGGCATGCAATTTCACAGATATTTTAAGCAGAATGTTTGATTTATATGCTGAACAATTCAACAATATAATACTTAAGTCTTAGTTTCTAACTCTTCACCAAACATTCCTAGTTTACATCTTTGTGCTTATATGATGACTTCTCTAAGTAAAATCTTTCATATCTCTGCATCAGGGGAAACTGCCAATAGCTCAGAATTAAATCTAAATTAAATTCAGTAAATAAATATGTGAGAGAAGCAGGTAGTTATTGCTACAGCAGGCTTGCTAGTTGAACAAATCTAAACATCAGCATGCTAGTTAAAATGAAAAATCTTGCTTTTCATTACCCATACCCCTGTGTTAAAACAAATACCTCAAATGCAATTCACTGCTTTCTTGTATATTCTGTGTCATGTTTATTTTTTTGCATTTTAAAATGCTAGTTAGATAATCTAGCATTCTATCAAAGTTTTATAATTCCCATCTCTAGTGGTAAATTGTGTAGGTAGTGTGGCTTTAACTCATGTTTGATTAGATGCTGTATGTTTTTAAATTAATTTCTCTCTAAGCTCTTTGCAAGGTATAGTAACCCACTGCAGAGAGGTTACAGTACTATGGACTCTGTCTGTTCTGCCTTAATGATACAAGGGAATAGTCGAACAAGAATAAATGAGGTACTTTTGGTGGGTAGAAATGTGAGCTGACTGTCAGTGTGAGATTGGTTCTAGGAGCAGTTAGCCAGCAGTAATAGGGCACACTTGAGTAATTGAATTTGCATAACAAGGCTTGCTGAAGAGATCTGACAGGCCCAGAGATTTGTCTGGCTGGAGATCTCCAGATGGACGTGACCACACAGCAGCTGGGTGGCACGTTTCTCAGCATGGTCAGCAACACCCAGACTGTCAGCTGGCCTCTGCAATTGCAAAGCCCTGGCAGGCCAGCTGGTGGCTTCTGACAGGCAGTGGCCCCGTTAGAGAATCTTTTCATTCTGCCTGTCAGGGTACAGGACCTGCAGGGACCAGTGGTAAGATGTAACAAGTCACCAGTGAGAGTTGTTAAGATGCTTCAGAAACCTGCTTCTGTTAAATAGCTGCTGCTTTACCGCTGAGAGTGAACCTTCTGAAAGCTTTTTCCATCCTTTAACAAGGACAAGACTAACCTGTTCTCCAGCATTTTGTTTGGAAATCTATTACTGTGTGTTAGTTTCTACATATTTAGTTTCAATACCAATATATCTGCATCTAACCAAGCATGCCCAGTTAGTAACAGAAATACATTTTATGTGCTTATTACTTTCACGAGAGAAAATACTAAAGCGTTTGTTCCTATGTCCCTTCCAAGGATACTGATATTACTGTATTCTAGATTTAGCAGTTCATTTAAACAGCAGTTTATGGAAATACACTGTGAAAAAAGGCATTAGAAACAGTGGAGGCAACGACTGTTTTAAATGGTTAATGTGCATAAATATTCTGTGTGAATATCCATAATATGAGAAATCTTGTCCTTTGTCAACCTGCAAGAAGTGATGCAAAAAATCAAATCTATTGCTGCCTTAGTCTAAGTTGCTTGGTCCTAACACCCCTGAGCCACTAAAGCATTAAGCTGTTGGATTTAAACTCTGTATGCCCTTGCACACTTGGGAAGGTTCCTGTTCACCACAAGTTTAGAATTCAGGTTGTTCCACTCCCAAGACAGTAAAAAAAAACACTAATGGGAAGTACATATTCTCATCCACTTTTTGTTTCTGTCCTCCATGATGTTACTTTGCCCTGTTTACAAGGTGACTAAACAAATAGGTGCCTGCTTGTCTTAACATACAGGCTACTGATTTGAACATTCCTTTTTTTTTTAATGTATGCAGAGCCCCACCAAACTGAAGGAACTAAAAGTAGGGTTTTTATTGGATATGGTACCCCTCATCATCCTGATTTCTAAGGGATCTTACTGTTTCACCAGGTCTATAAATTTTTGGGAAGGCTGGAGGAGAGACCTGTTTATACTGTTCTTCAAGTGTCAGTTTCTGGGTTGTTCATATGGTTAGTCATCCATGGACTTGTGTTCAGTCACAGAATCATAGAATGGTTTAGACTGGAAGGGTCTTAAAGATCATCTAGTTCTACTAGTCCACTTGCAAGTCAGTAGCCCTAACTTTTATGTTTTTTCTGAAAAAAATCAATGTCAAAACTGAACATTAGACCCATCCTTCTAACTGTGCTTTCTTTCTTTCTTTCTTTCTTTCTTTCTTTCTTTCTTTCTTTCTTTCTTGCTTTCTTTCTTGCTTTCTTTCTTGCTTTCTTTCTTGCTTTCTTTCTTGCTTTCTTTCTTGCTTTCTTGCTTTCTTGCTTTCTTGCTTTCTTGCTTTCTTGCTTGCTTTCTTGCTTTCTTTCTTTCTTTCTTGCTTTCTTATTTGCTTTCTTTCTTGCTTTCTTTCTTGCTTTCTTTCTTGCTTTCTTTCTTGCTTTCTTTCTTGCTTTCTTTCTTTCTTGCTTTCTTTCTTTCTTTCTTGCTTTCTTTCTTGCTTTCTTTCTTGCTTTCTTTCTTGCTTTCTTTCTTGCTTTCTTGCTTTCTTTCTTGCTTTCTTTCTTGCTTTCTTGCTTTCTTTCTTGCTTTCTTTCTTGCTTTCTTTCTTGCTTTCTTTCTTGCTTTCTTTCTTTCTTGCTTTCTTTCTTGCTTTCTTGCTTTCTTGCTTTCTTGCTTTCTTGCTTTCTTGCTTTCTTGCTTGCTTTCTTGCTTTCTTGCTTTCTTGCTTGCTTTCTTGCTTGCTTTCTTGCTTGCTTTCTTGCTTTCTTGCTTTCTTGCTTTCTTTCTTGCTTTCTTTCTTGCTTTCTTTCTTGCTTTCTTTCTTGCTTTCTTGCTTTCTTTCTTGCTTTCTTTCTTGCTTTCTTTCTTGCTTTCTTTCTTGCTTTCTTTCTTGCTTTCTTGCTTTCTTTCTTTCTTTCTTTCTTGCTTTCTTTCTTGCTTTCTTTCTTGCTTTCTTTCTTGCTTTCTTGCTTTCTTTCTTTCTTTCTTTCTTTCTTTCTTGCTTTCTTTCTTTCTTGCTTGCTTTCTTTCTTGCTTTCTTGCTTTCTTTCTTGCTTTCTTGCTTTCTTTCTTTCTTTCTTTCTTTCTTGCTTTCTTTCTTGCTTTCTTTCTTTCTTGCTTTCTTTCTTTCTTGCTTGCTTTCTTTCTTGCTTTCTTTCTTTCTTTCTTGCTTTCTTTCTTTCTTTCTTGCTTTCTTTCTTGCTTTCTTTCTTTCTTGCTTTCTTTCTTGCTTTCTTTCTTGCTTTCTTTCTTGCTTTCTTTCTTTCTTTCTTTCTTGCTTTCTTTCTTGCTTTCTTTCTTGCTTTCTTTCTTGCTTTCTTTCTTTCTTTCTTTCTTTCTTGCTTTCTTTCTTTCTTTCTTGCTTTCTTTCTTGCTTTCTTGCTTTCTTGCTTTCTTGCTTTCTTTCTTTCTTGCTTTCTTTCTTGCTTTCTTTCTTGCTTTCTTTCTTGCTTTCTTTCTTGCTTTCTTTCTTGCTTTCTTTCTTGCTTTCTTTCTTGCTTTCTTTCTTGCTTTCTTTCTTGCTTTCTTGCTTTCTTTCTTTCTTTCTTTCTTGCTTTCTTTCTTGCTTTCTTTCTTGCTTTCTTTCTTGCTTTCTTTCTTGCTTTCTTTCTTGCTTTCTTTCTTGCTTTCTTGCTTTCTTTCTTTCTTTCTTTCTTTCTTGCTTTCTTTCTTGCTTTCTTTCTTGCTTTCTTGCTTGCTTTCTTGCTTTCTTTCTTGCTTTCTTTCTTGCTTTCTTTCTTTCTTGCTTTCTTTCTTTCTTGCTTTCTTTCTTTCTTGCTTTCTTTCTTTCTTTCTTTCTTTCTTTCTTTCTTTCTTTCTTGCTTTCTTTCTTTCTTGCTTTCTTTCTTTCTTGCTTTCTTTCTTGCTTTCTTTCTTGCTTTCTTTCTTGCTTTCTTTCTTTCTTGCTTTCTTTCTTTCTTGCTTTCTTTCTTTCTTGCTTTCTTTCTTTCTTTCTTTCTTGCTTTCTTGCTTTCTTGCTTTCTTGCTTGCTTTCTTGCTTTCTTTCTTTCTTTCTTTCTTTCTTTCGTTCTTTCGTTCTTTCGTTCTTTCTTTCTTTCTTTCTGGCAAGTGGCATTCAGCATTTGTAAACCCAACCAGTCAATTACAGAATAATTACAGAACTACAGAATGGTTCAGGCTGGAAGCTTCCTTAAAGAACACCTAGTTCCAATTGCCTGGCACAAGCAAGAACACCTTTCACTAGACAAGGTTGCTCAAAGCCCCATTCATCCTGGCCTTAAACATTTCCAGGCATGGGAAGTCCACTCTACCCTGAAAAGGGAGCACCTTTCCAGGGTAAGCTGTGCCAGTGCCTCACCATCCTCACAGTAAAGAATATCCTAATATCCAATCTAAATCTGTTCTCTTTCATTTTAAATTCTGCTACCAGATTTCTGTCTTCCTCACTTTATTAGTCCTGTCACTTATCACCCTTATTACAAACTTTATTTTGTTCTTACTTTTGACTTCTGAAAGCTTTACCACTCTGAAGTCATGACAACCTGGCTGTAGTCTCTTACTTACCCACTTCATAATTTGAAGGTTCTCCTACCCCTGGAAGAGTCATCTAATTTAGTGGTTCATGTCTTTGTGGGGGGGGCTGGGATTTCCTGCCTGGACTTCTGCACCTTTAGTCGGGCTGAAGTCTTCTTTTGATGACGAGGGACGTTGTACCCAACTCACTTCAGATCACTTGGTAGCAGAAGGGACTTCCTTGTGCACAGAGGACTCTATTGGTGAGTGCAGTGTGAAACAGCCTCACATTCATCCAGTCTGTGAGTCTATCACACTGTTTAATGTTGGATCCATTTCTCTGTGAAGAGACTCGTATTCCCACCTGAACTACTGCACCCTGGTTTTAACAGGCTGGTGCCCCTGTGGCACTGTCTGGAATCAACTGTAAAATGTCCTATTGTAATATATCTGTTTCATCCGTCATGTTCTGCTACAGGATGCATGAGTTCCCTTTTGTCTCAAGGAGAGGTAGATGAGACTGTTAAAATAAGAACAAAAGCTTGACAGTTTGGAGGGGCAGGTATGTTTAGGTTTTTTTAATCAAGAGCATTTTGATACCACCTCAGACACTGTCCAGAAAGAGTTCTTTTTTGAAAAGAACTCTGTATGAATGGAAAATGAATAAGAGAAAATGTCAAAATAAAGACTACTTTGATTGTTTTATAGGCTTTAGACATTTTTACTTGTATTTTCTCTTGTTGACTGTAAGAAATGCTTAGCATGCAGCAAGTATTTTATAGAGAGTTCTACTTTGAAAGAAGTGGAATACTGCCATTAAACCTTTTAATTAATTTTTATATCTGTTCATCAAAGAAGGCTGAAATAACAGGTTATAAATTTTGTTGAGTCCTGTGATGCTGCAACATAAACCTCACAAGATTTGGCTTGTAGAATGGGAACCTCAAAGCATTTCTGTTCAAACAGCCATGATGAATGAGAAAATCATTGGTTTGTGTCCATCAGATGAAAAAAAAACAGGCATGTAGAGAACATACTTGACAAAACTGTCTTCTCTTGCCACCATGAGTTTTTTGTTACATGTATTGGTTTTGGGTATTGTACTTGAAGTCTGATGTGTATATAATCCCTGTAAGTCCATAATATAAATAAGCAGAAACCTTTTGAATGCACTTTTATCTGATGCCAGAAATGTCCTTTTTTTGGACATCAACTTGTGATTTAATGGGTTTTTCTTCATTAAACTAAAGGTAATGATATTACTGAGAAATACCATTAATAGACCATTCTCTCCTGACACAATAGTGCAAATCTCTAATCAAAATGCTGAACAGCTACCTCAAGAAGAGAGATTTGGCAACCTTTGGTGATGTTTACATGATCATTTTACTAGCTAACCCTTGACACAAGATGGCAGATAGCCTTTTTAAGAGTGAATTACATATCTTTGTTTTCTGTAGATGATTCTGATCCCTTTCCTTCCTTCCTTCCTTCCTTCCTTCCTTCCTTCCTTCCTTCCTTCCTTCCTTCCTTCCTTCCTTCCTTCCTTCCTTCCTTCCTTCCTTCCTTCCTTCCTTCCTTCCTTCCTTCCTTCCTTCCTTCCTTCCTTCCTTCCTTCCTTCCTTCCTTCCTTTTGTGTGTGTGTATTTTACGAAAAGCAAGCAGTTGCACTAGATACAGATATGTAGGGACTACACAAAGACAAGGAATGTAGTCTGAAAAACTGTACTCTACACACAGCAAAATGAATTGTTGCAATGCCAAAGTTCACCTTATATGTTTAGCCAGAAGTGATTAAGGAGCTGGTATTTCAGATGTTGTAGGAGGTATGATTACCTTCCCTGATAAGGGCGTAATGTTAGACTGTATTTAGCAGATCTGATTACTGTTGGTGTGTAGTCTGTGCCAATTTTAATAATTGCTGGTGTGAAGGCTTTACTTTTATGCCAGTTGCTCTGTAGTTGGTTCAGAAGTTTGATTTCTTAGGTAGTTCTGAATATTAAATTCTAATTTGGAGCAGTTATTTATCTGAAATTACACAGAGTTAAATAAACAACTGTCTTCTCTCTTCCTTCTTTCCCCTGCTCACCAGGAAAAGGGATATGCTGTTGTCATCAAAGCTGCTTTTTTGAGGTTTCTCAGTACAGAAAACACAGATTGACTTCTGTTGATACTCTGAATATGTAGCCAAAGAAGTTTATACCAAGTACTGACCTGATCATTTTTTTCTATTTTCCTTACTAAAGTCTTCCCAGAACTGTAGTGTGTTGCTGAATAATGGACACAGAAGGAGCCAGAGACACACTTTGGATTCATGATCCCCCATTAACTAAGAGAAGAGGGAAAATACAAAAATTGGGAGAACTTTGGTGTTGGAGAGTGTTCATTAGAATTAAATATGTATTCTGAAATAAATTGCTTTAGTTCATTTATCCTTCCCAGTTTTCCTATCATTCTTTATGAATAAAAGCCCAGATTGCAGCCCGAGTTACATTTGGGAACAAAAAAAGAATACTTCCTAACTACCTATTTTAAGACCAGAGTTAGCACAGAAAGATTGCAGAATAAACTCCTAAAAACCTTGTTTTCTATGGTCAAGGAAGTGCTCATCTTTCTTCATCTGCATTTCTGTGTACTTAAAAAGTTTATTTGAAACTGTAATGTTATCCCCCTGTGAAGGTACATTTATTTTTTTCTTTCCATTTAAGAGCTTTTAAAGCATACTTTTAAAATTTATTCTAGCCACTGTTTTATCTTTCACTAACATTTCAGAATGTTCTTGGGCATTTTATAGATAGCTATAAACCCAGTGCAAAGCAAGCCAAATTACTTTTTTATTCCATGTCCTTGCTTCCTCATTATTTTTTTGTGAGGAGAAAAAACCAGTCTGAATCTATTGAAACAATTATGTGCATGCCAAAATATTCTAGAGAATACTTGAAAATGGGAGGGTTTGGAATATTCTTTGTCTTCTTTCTTTGGTATTAACCATAATTGCATCTCTTCAGTGCTTATGACTCAGTGCATTTCTAATGCATTCTGATTTTTCTAAATGAAAAATTTTGAAAATATGAAATCGATGTGATTCAAGATGAGAAAATTGTTTGCCCTTAAGAATGTCTGCTTCTGTCCTTCTGTTGTATGAATGATGTTGCTTCTCTACTTCATTTTGGATTCTTCTTTTCAACAATATTCCCAGCCAGGATGCAGTTTCTGTCCTTCATCCTTGTCTCTCCACCCTGTAAACCCTAGTTATATCTTTCCTTGATTACTACATGCACCACCACTCTAGAGTTGATACCTGCAATTTTACTGAGTTTATTTGCAATGGTTGAATTGCAAGTAAAAGTTTTCTATCTTATTTTGGTTGTTTTGTTCTCTTATATGCTCCTTTTGATGAGGAAGAGTGGAAGCCAAACTAACATAGCAGGTAAATAGAGTGGACTGAACTACTCAGTTTGGAAATTTGTGTTTGTTTGTGGCAAATACAAGCAAACTCTTTAGGCAAGGGTGGCAGGTCCCTTTTTTCTCCAAGTTCATCAGTGAACTCTATGTTGCCACTGTTATAGGAAGCCACTACCACCTTCAAAATATTTGTGAGATGGTTTGGCAATCTGTCTGTCCAACATGGGAATTCTGGGTAAACTGTTATTTAATATGGGTTGCATATTTGATACTCTGGTGCAGAACCTGCAACTTGATGTGACTTGCAGCACCTACTTAGCACTGTCAGGACTGTGGAGGGTTGTTACCTTTAGTCTGAAGGGACTGCTCAGTTTCTGGGCTTTTTTTGTGTCAGGAAGCTGTTTAGAAAGGAGAAGAACAAGTTCCTAGACCCTTGTTCCTCTTCTGCAGAAGGTAAAAGGGACGAAATGGGGTTTGTTCAAACAGAACAAAAATGTATATGGCAAACAGAATCTCTAAAAGGGTTCGTAGAATGAGTGTACAGTGAGGAATCATGGAAGCAAAGCAGCTTTCTGTAGCAGGAGAGGGATGTATGGCTTTGTGAGAGCAGAAGATGCAATCTAGCTGCAAGACTCCTAGGTGAGCTAATCTGCAATGGACTAAGAGAGCCTTGTGAAGGTGGTCATTAGTTGCAGGTAACAGAAAATATTTTTGACAGGTATCCTAGCAGACAGGTTTACAGTTTGTGCTTGATGGAGATCTTAATACAGACTGTCTGTGTTAACCCTTCTTATTACTGTGTCTGGAGTTCCTAAGAGTGAGCACTATGGCTGTGCTACTGTATGGCAAACCCCTCTCTGCCTCGAAGTTTGGAGGAGGGGTACAGAGGAGGTTTTAAAGGCTGTCAGATATTACCCCTTTGGGCACACTGCAGCCAGCAGTATTTGCAGCTACACAGGACAGCCTTTGCAAAACAGGCCAACACACTTACTAGTCAACTGGCACACAAGAACCGTTTGGCTTCTGAATGGAAAAGCAAAACTTAAACATGTGTCTGTGCTGGCAGCATGAATTACTTTCCTGCCTAAGTGTCCGTAATTCCTTTATTCCTTCTTTACATTTCCAGCAGAGCTCCCAACTGGGAATTCAGACATCAGGGCTTTGTCCAAGTTTTAGTCAAGTCAGTTTGACATGTTCCTCTTTCCTTGGCTGCTAGTGGTTATAAGTCAATACTTGGAGTGTTCATTCTTGTCCCACCCACGGTCATTCCATTCATATGTGGGCAGTTTTGGGGATTTCACTCAGTTTTCTTCCAGTCCCTTGTCCTGAAAATCCCTTAGCCCTTTAAGTACCAGGTGACAACAATAAAAAATGAGGGGTGAAAGCATTGTGGGTATCATTTTAAAAGTAACTGTACTATGTTTTAACAATAAATCATAGTAGTTACTGTGCTTGTGTCAGTTAATATAACTTGACAGATAAATGCCATGTAGTCCTCCCAGCTTCAGTCTAGGTTATTTATATACTGTTATGTAGAGAATCCTGAAAAGCTGTCTGAAAAGTTTTGCATCTTTTAATAAGGCTCCTAGCCAAGCTAAATTTAAAAGACATATGGAGAATATATAGCAAGATTGTACTAACCTCATTGTGACTGGTAAAACATGTCTTTTTTCTTGTTTTCCTGGTTTATTCTCCAAAGAGAACAGAAAAAATATATTAAAATTTTGTTGAGTAGGGCTCTATCATGGTACTGAATTACAAAAGAAAAAATCTTTGCAATAGATGTAAAAAAATGGGGGGGATGCCCTTATGTTCATGAATGTAACTGGCACAAGTTTCTGATCTTCTTGAAGTGTATTCATTTTACAAAGCTAAGGTAGCTTTCTTCAGTGACCTATACAGCATTACTCATACAAGCTGTTTCCTATTTACAAATCCGTATTTTTATTGCCTCAGTGACCTTAGAAAAGCAAGAACAGTTTCTGATCATTTCCTGATATGAATTGACAGTAGCAAGTCCTACAGTAGCATATGCTAATTTTTTTCTTATTGGTATCAACATGGGGTTTGTATTTGGACAGCCATTTTGAAATGTTTCGCTGTATATCAAAATAATAAGTCCTAATGGATTGCTTCCTGCTTGACTAGGCAAAAGTATTTCTTTCCTTTTTTTTTTCTTTTTAATGTATGTCCAAGCAAGTTTAAAAGAAACAGTAGAGCAAAATAAAGTAGATTTGCTGTTAATGGCCTTGCTTGATAAGGTATTTATATTCTGTGTATGGTTTTATTATATATTAAATTCTGACAATAAGGTAGCTTTTCCTCTCTGAGGTCAGTAGTGTTCAGATTAATCAGGTTGACATTTCATGCCGGTGGGTCATGAACTGTTGATAATAGCATTAAATGGTGATTCACTTGCTGCAGGGAGCACAGCTCATTATCCAGTCACTATATTAAATCATCGCCACAAACAGAGTCCTGTGTGTGCCTGCACACATCTGCACACACACACACACACACACACACACACACACACAGGGCAATCAGGGTGGAGATCTCTGTCCTGTAGCTATCCATTTCTCTGTTTATAGCAATTGTTAAAGCTGTTTCCAGCATACAAGGATGATGGACATCTCCCCATTTGTGAGATTGGAATAGTTTTCTCTGAAAAATCTGTTTATGTATGAAACAGGACTGTGCCGTTTATTTTCTAGCTTCCGTCCAAAAATGGGGGATAATTTTTTTAGCCAGTTCTGTGTTAGACAGAAGTGAAGAAAAATACATGAGCATCATTTCTACGGTATTAATGTTGGAAAAAAAGCAAGATGGAAAATTAAAACAATGGAAATTCAAATTGCTTGTACTCACTGAGTGTGAATTTTTATTTAATGCTGTGTTCCAGGGGTTTCTATATTAGTTTCAGATGTGCTAGTTCCTGTTAGAAACATTCATACTTTAAAAAAAAGAAAAAAAAAAAAAAAGATACTGTCCTAGTTCAAGAAAAACTGTATCTATCATAATGGAAAATTTTAAAATAGAATACTGACTAAATAGCCTAACAGTGGATTAACTAAGTTGAATGAGGGAAAATTCCACCCTAATGCTTAAAAGATTTTTCAGGTAGGTGCAAATCTTACTTTTAAGTTGCATTTTTCTTAAATTAAATTTGAGTAAACAGTATTGCAAGGCATGTGTCCAGCAAATAATAAGAAATGCTGGGGGTTTTTTTCCTCCTACCTGGAGCAGAGAACTACAGTTTTCTCTCTTCCTGTCCTCTACCTCCTCCAGCTGAGCCAGTGTAATTTGTTTTAGTGCAAAACTGACTGTCGTTCAAAGGCAGTGCTTAGCGGCACTTCGCCTTAAGGTATACACAGGCTGGCTTGAAGTATGAGCTTCTCAAGGTCTTCGAAACTGACACTAGAAAAGTGTTTTGTTTTAATGTGTGATATATTTTTAGTAGAAGACATTATGTTTACTCTGTATATAAATATTAATTACCATGAGAACCATGTTAAGTTGTGGAGTTTTCATATAGATGTACTTTTTCATACATATCTATAAATGGTTACAGAGCCTGAAACCATTTTGTGAAAAAAATATTAGCACGCTATATATTTTAAGGGAAGTTTAAAAAAAGTATCTTTAAGGGAAACATTTTAAATTCCTCAAACTGCCTTTTTTTTTTAAGGTTAAATAGCTGCTAAAGCTGAGAGAACCAGGATAACATGAAAAAGCTGTAGGCCGCTAGAGGTCACTATTTGGTAATCAACTTCTAATGAACCAGAACTGTCGAGAAGGCCAATAAATTACACTGTGGATTTTTCTAATTATGAATTCCTATTTAATCATTCAATGACAAGTTAGCTGTGGCAGCGGCTCTATGTACTTTGCATACACAGTTATGTTAATGTACTATTATATTTCTTAGAATGGAGGTCCTCCATCATTAGAGCAGTTCATTACCAAAGAGTCTCTTATCTAATCATAATTACTGATTATGAGAAATAATTAACTTTGTTACCCTCTTGATTCTGTTCGTTGGCAAAATGCAGTCTTTCTCTTTTCTTGTTTTTTAAATGGAAGGCCAGGCCAAGTACTGACTTTCAATACCTTTACATTACAGAAAAAAGGTTAAATTGGTTTTGTGCAAAATTGCCTAAGTTGCAGCATTGGAATACTTACAGATAGTACAGAAAAAAGAGATACACAAATATTATAGCAGGTCTCCTTAAGTTGTCATTCTGTACAGTTAAATATGAAAATGTGTTTTGTTTCTTGATAGTACAGCATTTGAAGCATGTAAACATTTGTAAATTTAAACCATATTACAAATTGGCTCATCCTGAAACAATAAAAGTAATAATAAAAACAGTATCTCTTCTTAAAAATATTTCCATATTAAATTTAGAATTAATACATAAAGAAATATGAATTTTAATTAAATTTAAAGGGTTTGAACTCATTTTATCAGTGGCATCAAATACATTTGAGAACACTGAAAAGTATATGGCATTTTAGGCTGGAGAGAAATGCTGAATCTAGTTCTCTGAAAGAGATGTACTACCTGTTTTGCAGAGAGGTAATAATAGAATTATGTGTAGAAGGTCCCTGAACAGGAAATAGAACCTGGGAAAGGCCTTGAAACAAAGGGGTTCTTTAAATGGAATCTTTCCAATTTAGGCTGTTTTTCTAGCAGTTGACATAATCTTGCATTATTGTACTGCTTTGCCTTTCTGTGCCTTAAAGCTTTGAGAATTAACTTTGACAATGCTGAAATTAGGCAGCAGAAAGTGATTTGTTACTTTGTAGGTACTAGTTAGGCACGCTTTAAAATAAGTATGTATTTTATAGGAGAAGCTGAAAGATAAGACTCTGTGGGCTGTTGGCTGTATCCAGAGGCAAGATTCAATGCCAAAGTGCTTAAAGAACGCATAGACGTATCTGAAGCTGTGCACTCTGATGATGGTTCAGATTGTCAGAAAAATTCTTAAAATTCATACCACTGATGTCACTTGAAGGGACAAAGTTCACAAGTTCATTCAAAAATGTTCAATGCAATCTTCACTCCTGTTATTTATGCTTTTCTTTTCAATTTCATTTCGTAAACCTTTGTCAGTTGTCCTCTCATAGGCTGTACCCCAAACAGGTAAAATTAAAACTTTCAGCTGAACAACTCTCCAGGAGAAAATACTGGAGACCTATTCATTTTTAAATTACCTGTCTGACACTTGTTTCTGGCTATACATTTCTTCTAAAAAAATACAAAATTTTATTAGAAAATTTTGTTAGATTCTGCTGTTAAATATTAAGTACTTTTTAAACATGCTGTGAGTGTAACTATGCCCCTATTTATTGGGATTGTCATGTGGCATTGCTGCATCTTCAGCTCTTTAAGATAAACCAGAAGTGCTTAGGAGCATATATGCTATGTTTATCCACCCCATTTAAATGCTTTTTGTTTCATTTTTCCGTGTTTATTGTCTTTATTTTCTTATATGACATAAAGAGACTAACGAATGCATCAATAGAAATTTGCCTGCTTCTGCAGCTGGCTTTTTAAGCAGCAAACTTTTATTATGAAGAACACTTGGACCCAAACCTGTTGAGTAATGCAGTTTAAATGCATATTTCAGTCTGACTTTATTTTCTTTTTTAGCAATGTGCTTAATGCCTTCATTATTCAGAAAAAAAAAAAGCCTTTTTTTTTTGAGTTTAGGAGCCTATAGGAAGGTAATATAATAAAATCATAAAGTACTGAAGCATTTCAAGTATTTTGTTTTTGTAAAAGGGGATTGATACCTTGTTGGAGTTGTACTAATGCTGGAGAAATAGGTAAACAAATAAATAGCCCTGGTTTATTTTTTCTTCAAGGTTCTCATTTTGCTGTTATAATGAAGGGGTTTCTTCTGCTTTTATGTATCCATTCCACAGCACTATGTGAACATAGTTGCATTTTGCAGTGGAGTTAAGGTAGAATGTGCAAGTATTTTATACTTTCCAGCGACATTCAAATCCAAGTAGCAAAATCTGCTAGAAGTAGTGACTTAGAGCTGACTACTTCTTATGATTTAGAGGGTTCAGCAAGACTGGCCACAAAACATCTGGTTTTGTTGGTCATGCATTTGCATGTATGTTGTTCAGTCAGAACAGATGAGATGAAAAGCTGTGATTACAAGGTGGATTGTTGAATATCTTTGTGGCTTTTGGTTATTCCACACAAACATTAGGCTTCTTGAGACTTGATGTTCATTTTGGTATTGTCCATGAACTTGAGTTAGAACAAGTAACTGTAAGAACAGCTTTTCTGGGATTTTGCCTTTTTCAAAGAGGACATAATAAATATCTCTCCCTTTGATCTTTTCTTCTATAGTCACACAACAGTCTATTTTCTGGTGACTGATCTTCTGCATAGAGCAGAAGGTTTTCAAGAAAGTGAGATCTTGATGATACTGGAAATGCTGCTCCTCTTTCTAATACCAGACAAAAATTATTCTTGATTTTGCACTATGTGACTGGGATAAAGTTTTATTTCTAGGATTTGAAGGCTCATCAGCCAAGACAAGAATTGTATCTACTGAATTTTAGTTGTGTGGAGGGTTAACAGTGGCCCACATAGTGAAGGAATTGCATGCATGTTCATATTTAATTTTTGGACTTCTCCTACAAGACCAGAATTTCAAGCAGTAGTGCTGGGCAAGATTTGTTTTCTTTGAAGAAGGACTATTTTCTTTGTTTCTTTTGTATTCAGTATTTCACATGTATTTGATGCTGTGCTTGCTCAGAACCCAGCAACAGTTAATCAGACAGCTCAGTGTCATGTGCTTTACATTTGGACTTTCTGAAATCTGCTTTGAAATTCTGGGGTCTTATATATGTAGAATATATTGCTTCTATTCATCACTGGCTGTCCAGCCTTCTTGCTAATGTTCAGATAAAAAATTAAGTAGTTGTTTTGAACTGTGCTGAGCTATGCACATGTAGTTTTGCTGTCCACAACTGTAGATACATGCCGCTGTTGTTATTAAGTTTTAATATTTCTGTATAGGTCTGGCGATGAGATTTAGACCGTATATCTAAATATTAGGGATGTGTAAAGGAGTAGCTAAATCTGGTACTCCAGCAAGACCTAAAGAGTGTTTCTGTTGTTGATGATTTTGTAGGGGAATATGGATCAAAGGTGGAGACTGGGAAAGATGACTGTCATGAACTGCTGTTTTTTAATACAATATTTTGGGTATTAAAAATAAGCAAATAAGTTAATCAGTCATACTGTATTTCCTTTCTTATTGCACTGCTGTTAACCTTTTTACTTGCTAACTTTTCAGGTGCTCTGATATTTCTCTTTGACATTACAATGACTAAAACTAAATGTAGTGCTTTAAAAAAATGCTGCAGACAAAACAATTTCATCAGGCCTTTCAGCTTGTATTTCTTTTGAAAATGTTGAAGTATCTTATGTGTGCATTTGCCTTTTGCAACTTACTTTTTTTGGCTGATCCCTTGGAGGCATCAGTTGCTACTTAATACCATCTCATAAAATTTTCCCTGTGCATCCCGCTCATATTAAACTGCATCAACAACAACTTCTAGTCAGTTTTTGCATGATTTATTGAGAAGGCATATTCTTTTCTGTGTTTTGGCATCATCCTATAATACATCTAAATCAAATTAAAGATCTTTATTCCACCATCCATGGCCAAGTTCAAGTATGAATCCCTATACAAATCTACTCAGGTCTTTTGAAAATATAACGCTTCTCATGACCATTTTGCCTATTTTGTTTAATCAGTTGTTTATTCCTCCTCCTCCACTACTATCTACCTTCCTTTTCTGATTATGTTTACATAATTTTTTCTGTTCCCAAAAGGGATATCTTCTTCTACTGTAACAGATGTATGTACCTATTGTTTATATGCACGTATTCTTATGATTCATGTAAATCCCTAAATATGTTTTCCTTGAGGCCTCCAAGGATCCTTGCATATGCAGGAGCACTTCTCAGATTGGCATGTGGGACTGGAAAGTTTGGAACTGGCTTTGTCTTCGGACAGCACCTAGCAAAACTGGGACCCAACTGTGACAGCCAGTGAAATGCTAAAGAAAGGCTTTTCAGCCTCTTCAGTCTCTGCCTGCATCTTCTACCTTCATATAATTCTGGGAGGCAAAGTCTGTTTAATTACACCTTCTCATGCTGGGCTGCCCAGAACAGGTAGCATATTGCTCACCTCTCTTGCATCTTTCTTTCAGTGTCTACCACTGCTAGGAAAATAGCTGCATGGAGCATTAATGCTGATGCACACAGTCTGATCCACTCGTCTTCATTCTTGCCAGTGCTTGTGGGAGAGGGGGTGGAGGAGGAGGAGGAGAGAATTATTATTCTGATGCTGACACAGGGAGAATGAGAGTGGCTTGGTGCAACAGAAGATTATGTTCCCTGAGGATAAACAAACAGAAGGAGATAAATTAGGAGAGAGGATAATCCTGTTAATATGTGCATTCCTTAATTCTGATCCAGTTTTTCAAAACGTTATGATTTCACAGAGGCTAGAAATTTAATTAATACCTGTAAACCATCTCTTCAAATTTACCTTTTAGATTGTGGAGTAGTGTTTTGAGTTGACATTTGATATGCACAAATTTGCTTATAAACAAGAATTGTAAGTAGCAATATGAATATCACGTGAGGGAAAAATAATAATGTGCACATCACCATGCCTTTCTTAATTCAAAAAAAATCCAGCTTCGGTTCTCTGGACTTGGGCAGCTTATTCCTTGCAATTTTCTTGTTGCTTTTTCAGCAGAAGCTGGGCCATTGTGATATTTATCTGAATTCAAACAAGGCTAATTAAAAGAGCTGCTGACAGTTGTTGTGATCTGACTTTGACTGGAGCTTGATGGTCATTATGGGTAAATAATGAACTAGGTCTGCAAATGTAGCAGCTGCCAACTTGGGATAGAAGAACAGCTATTGCGTCCAATTTAAGGATCTATCGACCGCTTCCCTTTTCCCTGCAGATCTTCTTCCTAGCAGAAAACTAATGTTTTATACTGCTTTGTTTTGTGGTTTCAGCTATTTCTGATGTAGGCTATAATTTCCTCTTAAATATTTAACCTAGTCCATTATTAGCTTTCAGAGTTAACAACTTTTCCATTGGGCTTTCTTTGCATTTTTATTTTGTTTTGTTTTGTGGGTGGGTTTTTTGCAGTTTGTTTTTATGTACAATGTAACTGCTTAAATAGTGATGATCATGTGTATTTAATTTGCCTGTTGCTGCAGAATAAAAATCTACTAGGTTTTTTTTCTCTGTTACAGCCATAATCTCACAAATTGTATAATTCGATTATGCCTTAAGAGAGATGTTTCTACTTCCTTAAGCATGCTTTTGTCTGGATTAATATTTGAGTGCTTGTTGTATAAATCTGGAAATCACTGACCTGAACCTCCATTTCCTTTTTTGCTCAAAAATCACTAGCTTATGAGGTACAATGATGCAAAGCTCTATTTGTCAGACGAGAGAAGCAGCAATGACTTTCATTAAGGGGCACTTCCAAGTACGTTGTCACTTCATCATGAGCTTTGCCTTGTCCCATTAGCAAGTAGGAATGGTACCTTAAAGGGAAAATGGCAAATTTTAATAATAGATTAATTCAACTTTCTTCTAGAACTCCTGGCATTATAAATGCAGTACAAACCACAGAATTTGATATACAGAAGAACTTAGTGCATCTACCCAGCGTTTGCTCAGCTGCCATTAGAAAAGGCAGCGTGCATTATGTAAAATGTACAGAGGCACTTGTGCATTAGTGCATAATGCAGCTGAACTAGGGATCTTGCTGGGAAGAAATGATCCCAAGCGTGCCCCTAAAAGACAAGTCTTGCTTTGAGATATAATGATGAAAAATTGCCCATTTATTTGTGTCTTTGCGTTTCAGCAAAAACGAAACTTGGGCTCGTTGACTGTCGTGCTACCGCAGGGGTTTTATGCGCGTTTGTGTGCGTCCGCGGGCACGGGCGTTTCTGTGCCTGCTTGGAAAGGCCAGCAATACGTTAACAAGGGGTTATGTTATGCTGGTTTATGTTAAACCAGATCACCCCCTAACATGTGCAGAGCCATTCATCTGTGTCACCAAAACCCAAGAGAACATCTGACATGGACTTCGAAACAGAAACAGTGATCACTTACAAATCAAACATGGCACGCTCTAAACCGATTGTGCACGGCAATCTTTTCGAGAAAGGACAACTAATTGAACATGATAAAGTGTAAAGTTAATTAACACCCTTAAATTTGTTGATTACTTTCACGGGATTATATTGTTCGTTGAGGAGCAGCTTTCTGTCCCAGCTGTCGCCTTTTTAGCGAATGTCGCTGGTAAACAATAGAGACACCATAACAAGTCGTAAATGGTCCCTGTGACAGCAGCCCCTTGTGAGGCTGCATCTGTAGAAAATGATTAGAACAATTGCATTTTAAAGACGGCTCACATTGCAGCCCGGTCCCATCGGCCCTCTTCTTTATCTCTGCTGATGGCAGGCTGGTTAAAACATTTAAGTTCTTTTGAGCAAATTCAGTGATTTACTGTGTTTTAGTTATATGGCAGCAGAATAGCTTCATAGGTCTAGCTTTGATGCTGATTTTTATAATAGGGAGAAACACAAGCTCTAGGAGTGATGGTGTGCTGTGGGGTTTTTTCCTGAGTCTGTTCCATTTACTTGTTTCTTGGAAATAGATTGATGATGGCAGACATTATCTAAGAAGCAAGTAGAAAATATTGATACCTATTTCTGCTTTATAAAATAACTAGTCTCTTCATGATTATTTAAAATTTATAGTATGCTTTTAAATATGCTTTCGTTTCCAGTAGGGATTTATAGCAGATTTTGCCTGTACATGCCTTTTAATTGGTTTTAGATTTATATATGTAGCAAAACAATAGTAACCTTTTCAGTTAATCTTTCCTTGTGTATCTTGGTTACTTTTCCTGAGTTGCAAAGAGAAAGTATTTGGTGTGAGCTGGCAGGTACTTAAAAAAATCTGCGTAGTCCTTAAAAATACACACTCACACAAGGTACACAGATGCAGCCTCTCAAGCTCAGCCTATCAGAAAGAGAGCAAACATGACAAGAACCTGCTTGTTTGAGGCAGCTATACTCGCTTAAACTGCATTTTTTTAAAAAAAATCAGAATAAAAGACTAGTGTTCCCTTGCACATCCCAAAGTGGAACAGGCTAAACCCCAACTCCCATGCTTGAAGGTGCAACATCATAAAACAAGATAGAGGATTAAAACTCTAGCAAATGTTCTTCTTCTTTGTTTTGGTTTTTTTTGGTTTTTTTTTTTGTTTTGGTTTGTTTTTGGGGTTTTTTTGGGTTTTGTTTGTTTGTTTGTTTTTGGTTTTTTTTGTTTTGTTTTGTTTTGTTTTTGTTTTGTTTTTGGTTTTTTTTGGGTTTTTTTCCTTTTTTAATCTTGTTTAGATCACAAAATTAGTTGTTAAAATTGCAACTAAATGTTGAGTGGAAAAATAACGGCATAGATTAATTTTTGCTGAAGCTTCTTGATATTACGGCCTTCATCTCCTGCTTGTCCATCGGAGACTCTGAAACAGCTCCGTTCGTGTAATTTCGGTCTCAATTTGGTCAGCAATGAATTTTTTTACCTGCAGGTGCAGCGCAACAGTGGTTTAAATATGTTGGCACAGGGATATGCTTGGGTGCATTGTCTTTCCAGCAGTGTTGCTGTTTTCAGCATTACCACTGTGATGACGCTGTAATGCGTAGCCTTACAATATCACTCTTTTTTTAATTTATCTGCCCTCTGTTCTTACAGAAATGTAAGAAAGCTGAAACCAAAAGCAGATACTTTCATATAACATCTTTATATTAACATCTCTTTTCTAGCAAATTGTGTTCTTAATAATAAGCAACCTGATAGAAGCTAAGCAGTTTTAATGATGTAGCTGTAGAGCTAAGGACCTTTCTGGACTTCTTTTGGAACTGGAAACATCAGTGGCAAATGTCAAAACGTTTTGCAGCAACATGAAATATTGTTTAAATAAGCACAGGAAAGTGAATATGGAAGGGCGGTGTGTCTGTCAAACAAGGTTGCTTGGCCTGGATGCTAAAACTTGAGGTCATCTTCAGGCTGTTCCATGGTAGCTGCAACCAGTTGCTGTTGTCATGCGAGGGCTCTTAAGTTTCCATTCCTATTTTTGTCTAAAAACTTAAGAACTGCTCTGTAGCAGGTTCACTGAGCAGTCCATCGGCAGTCGAATGAGGAGCACCTGTTTTGAACTTGCCCCACAAGTAGCACAGCCAGGTGTGACAGGATGCTTTGAAGTGCAGTTCTTTATGTACCTCTTTTGATAAAAAAACATAGTTTTGCAGATCTTCATCCAAAACCTGCTAGTATGCAAGTGGGAAACCCATCTCTAAGTAGATATTCCATACTGCAATGCTACTCTGTAACTTCTCACCATAATTTTTCCCAGTTATTTTCTTGCATGTCCCCATAGCTAGCCAGATCTCTTATGTTTTTCTGTAATCCTGGTCCTTTCAGGTTATATTTCAGGGACAAACTCTGGTGCTGTTGTGGGCAACAGACTTGGAGTTGACCTGCTCTGTGGGATCTGCTGGTGTGATGACCTTGCAGGATTCTGCACATAGGTGTGGGTTATCATCCTAGATTAATCAAGACTGCAGCCATGGGCTCCAGCAGTCTTGCTTTGAGCAGAGGAGGAAACACATCTCTAATCACAGATACAGTTTCTCTGAAAACTGTTCCCCAAGGATGTGAAGAGATGTTTTGTATTTTAGAAAGAATGGATAGATTTAAACTACTTTCAACCCTCACAGAAGCAGTACATAAAACATGATCTTAGGTTAAGACTTCTTTTAAAAAATCAAAATATGAAAAATAATAGCATATTTAAATTGCATTAGCTGATCTGCATCTCGATTGCTCTCTTTAGTGTTAAAAACTGATAACATTTAGCTGGCTTGTGTTGTTGGTATGAAAGCTGTGATTGTGAAAGAAGGCTGTGCATTCTTGTATAATGATTTTTTTAAATTTCTATTTTTAGCTGAAGTTACAGTTCTTGTACTCCCAGACTCCATGCCAATTTTTTTTAAATTGCCAGTCTTAAAAATTTGCTGCGTTGCTCATTTGATTCTGATAAAATAGCAGATAGTTGGCAAGGACCCTAGATGATAAAATCTACCATGAAGTAAATAGGTTTTTGTTTTTAAAACAAGAATTTTCCAAGCCTTCTGCATTATACAACAAATTGCTCTCTTTTTTTCTACTTAACTAATTTATTTTTGCTTCTCAAGATGTGTTTGAACAAGTGAGAGAGTGCAGCTGTCAGAAGATTAACCAGCTGAAAACTATTGTCAGCATTAATTTTGCTCTAATAAATGAATCTCTGAAGCTATTTAGCAGTCTGTAATCTAGATACAAGGCTATTGACCTATGATGGATAGTACTGGATTTTGTTTGTAAGCTTTGACTTAAATTGTCTACTTAATTTGCTGCAGGTCAGATCACAGGATTAGTGGTAAAGGCCATTATGTGGTTTGAATAAAAATAGCTAGAGGAATGGAATGAAAATCATTGTGTTTATTAATGTAGCAATCTTTGCGGTCATGTACATAGTGAGCTGGTAGCCAAAACGACAACAATGACCTGTTTGTGCTAGCTAGTTTGGGCTTCACTCCTAGCCCAGTTCCTGTGAGTTGCCTGGAGAGGAGTTCTTCAGCTGAGATCAAGGATTGGCTGAAAACTGGGTGTCTCTCTACCTGGGCAGGAAGATCTTCACCACAGTATATATTTCAGTACCTCAACAGTGTTCCAGGTACAGACCAATTGTTTTATTAAAGCTATGGGTCTGAGTCTTCTGGATGCTCCAGTTCTGGACTTAACAGCACAAAAAAGACACAGATTTACTGGAGTGAGTCCGTCTAAGGACCATGAAGATGGCAAAGGGTCTGGAGTATCTTTCATATGAGGAGAGACTGAGAGAGCTGAGATTGTTTAGCGTGAAGGGGAGGCACAGGCACATTTTCAATGTGTATGGAGACCTGATGGGAGAGAATTAAGTAAGGGAGCTACAGTTTTCTCAGTAGTGCCCAGTGACAGCAAAGGAGGCACAAATCACTCATGAAATTTCATCTGAAGCACAAGAAAATACTTCTTTTACTGTGAGGGTAGGCAAACAGTGGAAGAAGTTGCCTAGAGAGGCTGTGGAGTCTCCGTCCTTGGAGATACTCAACAGCTGACTGGACACAGTTCTAGGCAACATGCCTCATCTGGCCCTCCTTTGAGCAGGGGGATTGAAAGATCTTGAGAGGTCACTTCCAACCCCTGAAATCCTGTGATTCTCGGTTCTAATATAGGCTGAGCAGGTCTTTACTGTTGACTGGTTTTGCATAACTGGTACGTATTTAGTCTTTTTGAGACTTTGATCTGTCAAATTTGTCTGAAATTCCTCAGTGACTTGAAAACATGATATATGTTGAAAGGCAGGATGGGAAGAATAAACACTTGGGAGATGCAGAAAGGGGCATTTGTGGACATAGCTGCACAGAGCAGTTGCACACAGAGAGACCATAAATTGAAATTTTTATTGAAGAGCAAAAAAATTTAACAAATTCTTCAGTGTAAAAAGCTTCAGTGTAGCTGTCCTTGATGTTGTAAACAAAGTCCAAAACTGACCACTTGCTTAGCTGTGGTACAGCACTTCAGAGCACCATACCTAATTGAGCATGTTTAATTTGAAAGTCAGTTGTTATCTGCAGCTGTACACCCTAACCAGCCAATGTTTGATGCATAGCACAGAAAATTTATTGTGGCTATGCTTCTTGCCAGAGTGAAAATTAGTGAGGAAGCTGATTTGTTCATCAGTTTAGGACGAATTTTCCTAGCAGTTATACCCGTTAAATACTGGGAATGAGGAAAAAAGTAATTCATATTAGAATTAGACTCCTTTTAAGGAATAGAATATTTTATGAAGTGGAGGTAATAAATATCACATGAAAAAATTGCCGGTGTTGTGCTTAGGAACTGTATATTCAAAGAACTATGATGTGTGTTTACTGAACTGTGCTAAAGACAGGACAGACTACAGGAATAAAACTGGGAATAGTGTGTTTGTATGTGTGTATGTGTGTGAATAATTTTTACCTTGTCTTTACATAGTAATTGCATCATTGTATATGCATTAAGTTTATGTGTGGGAAACTAGCTTAAAGTGTCGCAGATTAAGGAGAATTTTTCTTCAGATTAAGAACATCATAAACTGCAGAAATTCAGAAGATTCGGTTTTATATGCTTGTGTCTTTCAGCTGTTCAATCATGTGAAAACCAGGAAGTGTTGATAAAAATTATAGCCTAGGTTTGGAAAGGCTGATAAAAGCAGAGTTATCTTTGAGCAGTTGTTTGTTAATGGTTGTATGGGAAGAGTAGTTTGACAAAACAGAAATTTTATTTAGTAATTCAGATATTTCAGATATAATTCAGTGAATTTTACAGAGTGCAAAGTTGCAGGAAAAGTTGATTGTTTCTTTGTATAAACTATAAAAAGTGACTGCCACTTTCATGCAAGTCTTATGACATTTTAGTGTGCCTGGAAGATAAGGTGGTTTTATCTCCATCAGATATTTGAGAATTTAGATTGCTGATTCTTTGAGTACTGTGAGTGTAGAGTTACTTTTACATAGAATTTGAGAAGTTCATTGTAAGTGAAGTATTAATTTTGCATCATCAGTCCCTTACTGGTAAGAGAATCTGCCTAACTTTTTGAAGCTTTTTGATAGTGTTATTAAATCCAATGTTACCTTGATTCAGGTGTTGGAGCTGCTCTAGCTGGAAACCTTACTTTCATGGTTGGTGGAGTGGAACAAGAATTTAATGCTGCCAAAGAGTTGCTGACATGCATGGGTTCTAATGTGGTTTACTGTGGAGAGGTTGGAACCGGACAGGTAATGCTCTCTGAAAGGCTAATAGCTATCTCAGTCTTTCCTTTTTCTGGCTTTTTATTTATTGATGCCTGCTCTTTTACTCTAGAACTAAATGCATGATAATATATCTTCATACTTGTTTGCTTGTCCCTAACCTTGTATTTGTAAATAACGTCATGGCACTTTTATGCAGTATGTTGTGTAACTTAGCACCAAAATCTGACTGGTATTTCTCCACATTGGCTTATTGAGATTATACTTCTTAGGGGAGAAACATTTTAATTTTGTTTCATCTAAATTTAGATTTACTGGATATTCTGAATGACAGAGAAGCCCCTACATGGCATGTATACTAACTGAGCAATACTAAGAAAAAAAAAAGGAGCCATAGAGCAACTTTCATTAACTTTGTGCTATCACAGACCTGTGTTTACTCTAGAAGAATGCTGCCAGAACATACTTGGTCATATTTTCCTGGGCCTAGTTGATTCCTGTATGTCAGTTCTATGAAAATGCATAAACTAATTGATGGTTTCATGTGTTTTCAGGCTGCAAAGATCTGCAACAACATGCTCTTGGCCATCAGTATGATTGGAACTGCTGAGGCTATGAATCTTGGAATCAGGTTGGTTTGATTTTTGTGGTGGATTGAACACCACAAAAACATTTTTTCCATGTTTACAGTTTTTATGTATTATGGTTGACTTTTGCTGAGATGATGATTAAAATAAATAGGTAAAGTTTTTGCCAGAAGTGGTTTTACAAAGCTATGAACAGGCTAAAGGGATTATTTAACTAAAGGAGGCCTTTTCAGCGTGAGAATATTCTCTTGTACTGGCAGCATAGGTTGTTACATTCTACATCTGAAGTTAAGAGTTTATTTGTTCTGCTGTAGTGCAGCGTACAATAATGTTTGTCTTTCATTATAAACATCCAGAGCTAATATAGAGGTAAGTTTTTGTTTGTATTCTAAGCTAATGTACAGTTCATTCAGAATATTATACTCCCATATGGCTCTCATTGGCTTTGTTTATTTCTTAAATTGTTCCAAGATATATTGCAAAGTGAAACTTCTGCTACAGTGTGTATATCAAGTTAAGATGAAAGCATAAAACAGAACATCTACCTTTCTTTGACTTTATGAGAGCTCTTTGTCCTAAGTGCCAAAACTCCTAGTTTATCAAAAAGCTGCAGTATGCTCCACTACACTCTTGCTGATGCTGAGACTACATTTCTTTTCTAGAATGTCGTACATCTGACTTGTAAGTGACATCATATTTGAGCAAAATTACTTTCATTTTCCAATTGTGATATATTTATTTTGCTGTTGTCTCTGTAATTCTGTTTAATTTTCCAATAGAGTGCATGTAAGTACCAGTTCAATATCAAGGTATTTGTACTTTTAATAAATTCCAGATCAAAATAATTTGCAAATTTATAGACAGAGAAGTCCCATGTTTGAAGAGATTATCTTGCCAATTGTGTGTCTTTTAGGGGCTTTTCATGAATTATTTATCTGCACAGTTGCATCTTTAAAATTTGTCTGCTAAAACTACACATACTGTAGGTACTCATCAACTGGTCTCAACTGTTTTCAGGTGGATTTGATACACTATAAAAACAGCAAGAGGGCATCAAATGCTTAAATAAATAAAAAGAACACCTACATATGCGCACATACGCAAGACAATGTAATGGATTCACATTTCCTCTTAATTACCATATCAAGATGCAGTTGTTTTATTGAATTGCCCTTGTCTCAGATGTTACACTGTCTTGACCTATTAAGTTGTCATGTTGTAATTGAGATAAAAGAGGAATTTGCTTTGCATCAGTGCTAATTGGTTTATCAATATCCTGTACCATTTACATTTTAAAATTGAGAGTCTGTAATATACTGAAGCATGTCTGCATCAAGCCATAATAAAGCCAGTAGCATTGTTTACAACTTTTGTAATCCAGTGTTATCTAGAAAGCTTGCATTGGGTTCTGCTTTAAGTCATGATCCACTTAACAAAGCATATACAACTAATTTTTTGTAATAGTTTTATCTACATTTGTGGAAATGACTGAAATAAAATCAAGAGGTTTGGAAGAGGGGTATTCTGAGCTTGTAAGCCCTGTGAAGAGCAAGTTGATGTCTGCAGTCACTGTAGCTTGAAGGTGTTCAGAATTTTTTCCTTTCCAGTTTAAACTGGCTGAATCTGTGTTCAGCATATGTGAGCAAAAACCCAGTGTGAAAGTAACAATATAATAGCTTCCCTGCCCTACAATTAAGGTCATCAAGAAGGAACTGTATTTATTGTAGAAGAAACCTGCTGATTTTAAACCAAAGTGTAGAAAGAATGGAATCTCATTTAGTCAAAAACTGCATGAAATTTAAGACCAAGGTGGTTATTTAAAACCTTATGAAGTAATTTAGAATCCTTGCATTGATTTTAATTTAGTGTGATTTAAATCTTGAGAAGATGACTTCAGCTTATAACTAGAATAAGAAGTTTCCACTTGGAGTGTGGAAATTTCTAAGTTAGAAGTTTACAGTTGTCATTCTAATTATTAGAAGTTTTGCTATATTAATAAATTTAGGAATTTTTTTCTAGTCTAAAGCTCAAAAGTTAAGTGTGGCTGCCTGCTCTGAAGAGAGTAGGAAACTGAACTTGATTTATTAGATTGATGCTTATCTGGTGAAGAAAGTCTGACTTTGACTTAATAATGGTGGTAAAGGATACTGAAAATCTAAAAATGTAGAATAGGAATTGTGGAACTTGGATTCACATTGTCATTTATATTTTCTTTTCTTTCTAGCATGTTAGTGCAACTGGTCAGAAGAAAAATACTGAGCACATTTTGCTGTACAGCTTTATGAGTAGCGTGCATATTGTAAAATACTGACTTACTGTGTTAAACTGACACACAGAGTACATGTAAACTGCACAAATAAGAAGTACAAACATGAAGTGATACTGTCCACAGTCAGAAAATACTTTTCTTTTTGATTTTGCTGATCATCTCAGTGCCAGCAACTGTTCTATTGAGCCCTGAGCTCCAGTGAAACAATTTCTAATACTAGCAAAATAAAGCAAAATAAATATTGCTGATACCTGGTTTGTGTTTAGGTCAGATGGAAGTTGCTGCCTGACAGACAGTTTGTGGTCCCATCAGAAACTGCCTGCAAAGACTCAAGGAAGGGCTTATGTGGTGACACAAGACAGGACAAAGTTGCTTAATGTAGTTGGGATATAAGAGACCAGGAGAGCAGTAAGGACTCTGTGGCGATAACCTCGCTGCAAAATCAAATTGTTCTTCCAATAGCAGAGAAAATTATCTCTATGAGGAGAGACTTCAGTGCCACTCCAATTTATACCAAAAGCCGCAAATACAGCTCCTTCCTAAGCAATTTTACTCTATGGATTTGTGCCCGCTTGGTTTTTTAGGTAAATGAAGTAAAAAGATGGTAAAATAACTTTTTCTTCTCATGCTGAGTTTAAACATAGTCTCAGTCTCTAGATCTGGTTTCTGTGGGCACCCCTGAGCTATGGACATAAGACATGAGCAGAAATGAGAGTTGACAGAGTAGAGAGGAACATGTGCAACAGGCTGAGAAATTATTAGTCGTGAACACATCCCCACTGCAAAGTTTAGAAAGAGTACCTTGAAAAAGAACTCCAAGGTGTGGTTCTGCTGTCTTTGGTATAGTTAAGTCTCATGAAGGTTAGTAATGACACTGGACAGCACTTACTTTGTTTAAAACACCAATGGCAAAGTAATTTTTAACTGTGGTAGAGGGGTTGTATTCTGCTTGAATATTTCCACGTTTATACAGTGTTTACCCAAAGCACCTTGAGATGGGAAACTCAGCTACTTCAGTTGTTATACCTTAAAATGAGACCAGGATGTATCTTTCTTGTGAGACACTGTTTCAATTTCTGTATTTGTTCCAGATTGAACTTTTGGAGGAGTGTATAAAAAATTCAGGCTGAGGTTTTATTAGTACCCAGCAAAACTTGAATTTTGAGCAGTGGCGTGAAGGGATCCTATTTTAACCTTCTTTTTTTTTTTTTCTTTTTTTTTTTCTTTTTTTTTTTTCTGTATGTCCATCTATTGCTCTAGTTTGTGCTGTTCACTTCATTAGGAATGTTATTGAAGTAGCATTGATCTGAGGGAGCAATTGGTTTTGTTCTATTATAAGTACAGTTAATACATGGGCTTCTTTTCTGCTTATAGGGGAGAAGAACATTTTGGTAATTGTAAATTCACACGCACATGCACAGGCTCTTGCCACGTCCAATGGCAAGTTGTTATGGGGACTGGCAGACTGTCATCATTTTGATAGCTTGAGCAGTATATCTCCTGAACAGCAATGGAGCTCTTATGCAGAGAGTATCGTATGTTCCCAGCCAATTTACAGGGAAACAGCAATAACATTTTATCATGGTTGAGAGCCCAGTAGCTGCTTCCTATTAAACTTGCCCTTTCAGATACCTGTCTTGGATTAATTTGTTGATTTCAAATGGAAACTCAGTCTTCTCCACTGAAGCATGACTTTCTAGGATAGACTCTTGCTGAATGACAATTACTGTATATTCTGGCTGGTTTCAAACCATTACAAGCTTTGGGCACAGTGAAAGACAGAGGACTTCTTCAGTAACTGATTTTAATATATGTCTAATTTTAACTGTCAGTTATATATGCACCAGTGGATGAATCTTCAGAAAGATGAAATGCAAAGCACTTCTAACTTGCTCTTATTAATGATACACTTGCTGCAAAGGAGAAAAAAAAATAGGTTCAGGTCTCTTGAAGAGAAGCTGCATGGTGTTTAAGAGCAATGAATTTTGAAGAAGCAGAGGTACAAACTGACACTATCTTCCTTTTTCTTTTCCAAGAGCAAAAATATGTCAGATCTAGTGCAAGACAGTATTTTACATATCTGTATAATACATGCATATCTTTTGAAGTATACTTTCACAGAGATGCAGTTTTTATAGTAGACACTGTAAAAAGAGCTTTCTTTGGGAGGATTATATGAAATAATAAGCTCTCTGTGTTGCAGTATACTCACAGCTATAATAATTGCAGGCTTCTCCATGCAGCAGGATATGGCACAAGCAGGCACTACATTGGTAAAAATACTGATCTGGATGTGACAATGATAAGGAAACAGACAAGTCAAGAGATTTGTTTTGGGGGAAAAAAAGCAACCTCTGCATATTTGAAAGCTTAGGCTTTGAATGCTCCCAGTGTGGGGTTTTTTTTTGATTACTACAATTAAAGCCATTATTCAGAGTGGCTCTTGATGAAAACTTTTATGGTAAGGACTTTGATACACTATGCACAATACAAATACAATTCAAATACTGTGAAAACATAATAATGTTGGAAAATACAGCTTATATTTTTAAATAAATGATCATTATAAGCATTCAGTTCAATCAGTGAGTTGGATAAAAATGGGGAGGAGTATAAAGCTTGATCCCATTTAGGCCAGTGGAGACTCTCCATTGAATTCCAGAGGGGCTGCTGCAGCAAATCGTAAATAAGAGTGCACAGCAGTACTGCTAAGAAACTATCTGAAATACAGAAAATTATCTTGCTTTGCATTAGGAAGGCAGACTTGCAGGACACAATACCACTATAGGAATAGGAGCCATGCTGTAGGGCCAACTGTCTTAAACATGGTTTTTCAAGTCCAGAATGCCCACTGGAATAGATAGACATGCATTTTAGCAACTGTTCCATTGGTAGTGAGCTTTTCTCATCTACAAATTAAAACCTTGAGTGCTACAATGCCTGGAAGCACTGTTAGGCTATGGAGATCTGCAAAAGTCTGTGATGTGAGAACTAATATAAAAAATGTTGAAATCTATTTAAATAAATTTTGTAGAAGGTTGTGATATAATCCCTTTTAAAATGTCCTTTTCTCATCTTGTGTTGTTACTGGAGATAGTTCCCTTGCTTTCTCTTTTGTCCTGTGTGTAGCTGAACATTCGTGCAGTGCCAGATAAACTGCTGCTGCTTGTCCTTAGTATTAATGCAATTGATGTAAAATTACACTTGCAACTTACTATCAGCATAAATGTGAATTCATAAGAGGGTTAATTTCTTATAATATTGAAGAAATTTCAGGGTCTGCACTGAGCAGCAGTTTATGCCATCATCTCCATGGTAGAACAAATGACGTTTCTACTTGGACAAGCTTTGTTATATCAGGATCAGTAACCTTATCAGCAGCTGACCCAGAACTATAATATATGTTTGTGAATAGATAACATATGTCACAGTGAAATGCAGACTTGCCTCATAAGCAGGAGCATATAATGAAGATTTAATAATAGCAAAGACAAGAATTCACAGATGTATACGACAGTAATGTTTTTTGAGACAAAACAGCATTTTTATTCATTTTTATGCAGCATTTTAATTCACATTATTAGAGAAGCATCAATTGTGTTATCTAGTTTACTTCAGAAATGCACTAGTGTTCACATACAAATGGATTGCACAACAGTTTTCATTTTGCCACACTTACTTGTGAATTTTTTGGTTTGTTCAGAGAATATTTTGATATGAAGAACAAGTATGTGACCTAGTAGGTAGCAGAACAGAGAATGCCTTTAAGTAATTGAAATACAAGGTAACTATTTCTCTCAAAGGACCTTTAATTTGCTTGCACTTTCAGAATTGCTAGATGAAGAAGATCTGCTTAGTGCAAAAGGAAAAAAGCTTTGAAAACCTACTGCTTAAATGGTGGATTGATGCTCTTTAATTTACGATACAGCATCCCTGCCCCCAATATCAATACTCTGTCATTTTTCATGACTTATAATAAAGGGAGAGAAATGATGGTAGGGTCCTAAGATATAAAACAAGTCACCCATGTCTTGTGCATTTTGACATTAACACTTCTCTTCTTTGACCTTTGACAGATTAGGCCTTGACCCAAAGCTGCTGGCCAAAATCCTAAATATGAGCTCAGGTCGCTGTTGGTCAAGCGATACATACAACCCTGTTCCTGGAGTGATGGAAGGAGTACCCTCAGCTAACAATTATCAAGGTGGCTTTGGAACAACGCTCATGGCTAAGGTACGTAACATTTGCATGTCAAGTATGTGCAGTTGCTTCTCTCTGGGCTTCTAGTAAACGGCCTTCTCAGTGAAAATTGGTGATTGCAGGATAATGTATAGGCATGAATAGAGAGGAACTAAGCTCTTCCTGTAGCTCTAAATTAATGAGTTGTTTAGGGGGATTTTCCTTAGTCTTCAGCTTTTTTCTAGCCACTATTACTGCTGAGCCACCCAGTGAGGTTATATGCATTATCTTTTTGGGTTCTGCCTTAATAAAGGAGTCCCAATTGGCTTGCGGGTATAGCTCAGCAAGCCATTTAGGTGCCTCTTGCATGACTGCTCCAGAACTGAGGAGCCTAAGTTCAAGAGAGAATTCAGGGAAATTCAAGTGACTTAATCAGGTGCTGATAATGGCACAAGCATCTCAGATGTTGGGCCCACGCTCTTCCAGATACCTTTAACTGTGCTATTGGACATGCTCTCTAGTAAGCCCTTGCTTGCTTAGCCAATTGCTTGTGTGCTTGTCCTTCTGCACAAGGTCATCTGGAATGCGGAAAGCAACCCACACCACACAGGCTGATCTTCTGCAGGTTTCTGCAGCATTCTGTGAGCTCTCCTGAATTGTCTTAGCTGGTGACAGAAGGGCTTCTCATGAGTAATTACCTAGTAATCAAAATTGCTTGTCCACAAAGTGGGGGCATGGTTTAGGTCCTTCTCAGCAGTAGGAAGTTGAAAACCTACTGTTATCACTTCCCAGGAGAATGCACTTACTGCCATGCTCTTGGCTTTTCCAGGAAAAGTGGTGTCCCGAGTCACTCTGTGGTCAGGAAAGCAAAGCTTTTAGAGGCCAAAGGAAAGTAGGCAAGGAGGTCAGAGCTCTGCATCCCACTGTTAGGACACACAGTTGGAGGAAGGAGATACAGAACTCTGACTCTTGAACTACTTCTGCACTGAGCACAATGATTGCCTAAGGTAAACTATAAAATCAGCTCTGGAAGAGATGTCTCATCTAAGTGCAGGAAATAATTTCACACTGAATATCTGTTTCATGGAGATACTGTCCTGAGGGAGGCATTTGAGTTCATACAGGATAGGCTTTATGCATACCAGTTTATTGAGTGCTCCCAACTGGTTAGGCATTCCGTCCATTTTCAGCTCTTCCATGCAAGTAGAAATGCAGCACTTAAAACTAAAACAGCATTCTCAAAGCTGGTGAACGAACTCAGGTATTACCATGTGAATCTCCAAAATGCTGGAGCTGCTGTGTATCATACCTGCTTATTGATACTGTTCATGTAATTTCACAGTTGATTTAGGACAATTGGTGCATTTGCACACTCAATGACATTAGCCCACTTCTCTCCAGAGCAGGTCCAGGGTGGCACATGGTAGCACCAAAAAATTTTGCTAATGCTGCATGGCTCACAACCCCCTGTATTTTATATTTATGGACCAATGACCAGGAACTTTTATTTCTTTGGAGAATGTGTTAAAATATTGAAAAGTATTGGTTTTTACACTGTGTTGATGTCATTGAACGTCAGGGACAATAAAGTGTTTAAATTACAGATTTATAAAAAGCATTAGGTTATTGCTTGGAGTTTGCCAGGCAATTAGAAGATAAGCTACCTGATCTTGGCCCTGCCTCAAGGCTTGTTGCCGTGTTGTGTGTTGTTTTCAGAATCTGTTCTGCCTGTTGTGCCGTGTTTCACACTGCAATCTCTACTCTCATGATTGATAGCTCTCAATCTTGTCCAGAATAGCCTCATAGTATAAATGCAATAGGGGCGCATATTTTCTTCCCTCCCGTTTAAGTTTCTTTCTAAAGGGTTGGTTTTTTTCCTTTGGTCTCCTTCTAAGAGGGACCTTCATCTCCCCTGGAAGATGCCCTGAAAGATCTTTAATTGAAGGAATAGCATCCTGGTTTGTGCCTGTTGAAACTGCCAGCTTTTGGTTATAAAGCATCAATGATAACCAAGAGAGAGTTCCTCAGAGAGATTTGTAATTGCTGTTCACCTCTTCTGACTTGCCTCTCCTGACAGTCCTGAACACTGTCTTCTTTAGGCTAAAATCCTCAGTAAGAAGGAAAGACATTAAATTCTCTCATGCCTCTTGAACTATGCTCTGTTATTCTATATAGATGGAAGATTTCTGAAATAAGTAGCCAAGACAGCTGATTAAGTTCAGGCTATTTTTTGGTGGAGTGGTGACCCCTTCTAAGACACTGCTTTTTAGTTTGTGGAAAGACTTTTACTACTACCCATTTCACCCTCATGTGTGATATACTGTGCAGTTTGTGAATTGTTTGAGATGGTTACTTTTTTTAAGAGAAATACAGAACACAATTTTGCCACTTCAGAAATAAAAAACAACGTATTCAAAGAAGAAAGAGGTATGTAAAACCCCGAGGTTGAGGAGAAAGTATTCTGCAGTGAAAATACCTAGGAATGCTCAGTAGCAGTCACTAGACACAGTTACTAAACATCAAGTTCCTGCTCACATACCAGAGATGGTGGAAGTCAAAGGCTTTTTTAAAAATACTTTGTCAGCAAAATCTCTCAAAGCCAGAGGATCCTCATTTTTAGTGTTTGGGTCAGAAAACTTTGTCAGACATTTCTGAGAAGCTCTTTGGTCTTGAAATTTGATGCTGAAACATACAATTTATTCAACTTAATGTGAAACCTGCTCTAAAGATTATGCATTAAAAAAAATCTAGTTTAGTTTACCATGCTGTGTTTGTGTCCAAGGCATTGGCAGGTCAGAAGTTCCATCTTTCATTGACAGCACAGTTGGTAATTAAATGTCAACTTCGAATTCTGAGAAGAGCTAGATTTATATCATACTTCTCTTGAGTCATGTCAAGACAGCCTTTGAGCTTTATTCCAAATGGCAGTTTCATTTACATCAACTGCAAAATACATGTAAGGAACAGGTAATTCTGAAGTGGTGGCAAATTGTGAAAGAGAATCTGTTTCCCTATTCTAAGCTGAGGAAAAGTGTTAGAATATTCAGTGCACTGAAACATCTGGAAGATGTTGTCAGTTCCAGAGAGTATGAGAGAAGCCATAAACTGTGCTGTCATTTTAACTTTCCCAAATAAGACAGCAAAGAGAAATTTCTTTCAGAGCTATTTTGTACTATTTCACTTGAGGAATCTCCAACCTAAGTGAAAAGGTGCAAAGTACTTTACAATCTGAAGCTAAAGATGAGCTTTATTTAAATCTTCTTGGTTTTTTTCCTTCAAAGCTCTAATTTATAGAGTGGAGTTTTTAAAAAGCAAAACAACCTTCCTGCTCTTCAGTCAGGAGTCCTTGTCCATTTGACTAATGAAATGTTATTGAATGTTTCAACCATCTTGGAGCAAGACCTTCATTACCGAAGTGAACAGAGCTACCTTATTGCCTTGGTTTAGCAATGCTATTCCTCAATTTAGTGTTCCCCCAAAAAACCCTCTGTGAGCTGCTCTCCTTCCCCTCCAGTCAGAGACACAAGAGGAAGAGATCATGGATTGAGTTAAAAACAATTTTTGGGAAGCAGCCATGAGATAAGAACACAAACAGTAACAGCAATAATACTAGTAACAAAAGAGAGAATGATTTAAATGCAAAATGCTCACCAAGCCCAGGACAATGAAAAACAATAGTGGACAGACCCACTGCCACACTTTTCCACAGCCAGAATAGAACATCTAGAAAGGAAGCCAGGGAGAGTGTTCCTTTCCCCACTCCAGCAATGGCATAGGATAGTACCAAATAACATCAGGGTTTTGACCATGAGGTTTTGACATGAGGCAAGGCTCTACCCCCCCACAAATACTGCAAAAAATTAACCCTGTCCCTTGCCAAAACCAGGACATTTATGAAATTGTATTTGTGCTAGCAGTCCATTCAAAATTTTCAGGGATTGTTTCTGTTAATGTTTCTTCAGAGAAAACAGATCACAGTCACCACTACCAGTGCCAAGTACTTTCACTAGTTTGGAGTTAGATGATTTTGCCATTTTAATACTCCATTACATGAGTTAAGCTATCTTGAATAAAATGCTATTATGGGTACAGATTTCACAAAGAGGGTTTATATATGTCATGAAGTATTTTACTGTATGCAGGTTAAAGTAAGTGTTCCTAGATTTGTCAGCTCATCAGTCTTTCAACAGAGAAGAAATGATCTGCCCTGATGCAGCTGAAAACTATTTTGGATCCTGTGACATCTGATATGTGTGTTTTTCCCATTTTCCTGGAGCTTGAAGTCATTCGAGGGTAATAGGAAAAGTAACTATAATTCTGATTTGTATCAGAATGACCTTTATAGAGCCGATTTACAGATCGAAGTGACATTTAGAGAGTAGAGTAAGATCTTGAATTTCCTTGTGCTAATTCAAATCCAGACACACAGAAAGTAAAGACCTGTCTTGTAAGTCATCCCTGAGAAGTCAAAGGTGCTCTCAGCCGTATTACAGTCTTTCAGTTCCTCTGTATCAAGGATGGGGACCACCTGTCACAGTAGGGGAAGAGCATCTTCGCTTACACACTTGCAGAGCTGTGGTGAAGAAGGCTTTAAGCTAAAGTTACTGCGGGAGGGGGGGACCTGCATTCATCCTACTCCCACCAGTTCAATGCCAGTGACAGCAATAGCTGTCCAGAGCCTGGAGATGGATTGCAGGTCCAGCAGGAGAGCACCTGAAGAGCAGCACAAAGGAATTACAGCCATTCCAACCAGTAAATTTAATCAGGGCCCAGTTTAAATGACCCTATGCAAATGCTGTGTGTGCATGCCTGCAGGGCTGTGACCTTACTGGCATCACAGAGACATGGTGGAATGACCCCTCTGAGTGCAGTGTTGGAGTGGAAGGATTCAGGCTCTATGTCAGTGACTAGCTGCAGTACATGGAGCTTCACCTGGAGATGAAGGAGGAGCTGACTGAGAGCTTATGGGTCAGGATTAAAGGGAGAGTAGGGACAGGTGACATTATAGAGGGGACCTTCTGCAGCCTATCTGACATGAAGACTGAGTAGATGAGATAAATATAGACAAAAAGGATCCATCTCACATCCACAAGCCTTGGTCCTCGTGGGGGGCTTCAACCACATTGATAACTGCTGGAGGGGCAGCACAGCAGGGCAAAAGCAATCTAGGAAGGTCTTGGAATATGTTGTAAGAACCTCCTTCTTCAAAGATAGAGGAGCCAACAAAGAGAGGTTGTAATGTTGTACCTTGTTCACATCAGCAAGGAGAGGCTGGTGGGGAGTGTGGATCTCAAGAGCAGCCTTGGCTGCAGTGACCATGAAGTGGTGTAGTTTGAGGTCCTTAGGGCAGCAAGGAGTGTGCACAACTAGCTCACTACCCTGGACTTCAGCAGAGTCCTCAGCCTCTGCAAGAATCTGCTTGATACAGCACCATGATAAGGCCCTGGAGGGAATAGGGACCCAAGAGAGCAGGTTAATATTGAAGGCTCTTCTCCTCCAAGCTCAGGAGCAATGCATCTCAACAAGGAGAAAGTCAGGCAAAACTATCAGGAGGCCTGTGCTGATGAACAAGGAGTTCCTGGACAAATTCAGTAACAAAAAGGAAGCCTGCAGAGGTTGGAAGCAAGGACAGGTAGGCTGGGAGAAATATTGACAAATTTTCCAAGCAGCCAGGAATCAGATTTGGAAAGCTAAAGCCGTGATAAAATTAAACCTGACCAGATACTTCACGGGCAACAAGAAAAGCTTCTATAGGTACAGGACCTTATATAGGGTTAGGACTTGGTTTCCCAGGATTTGGAGAAGGCTGAGATACTCAAAGACTTTGACAGATCTGAGAGGTGGGCCCTTGCAAACCTCATGAATTTCAACAAGCCCAATTGCAAGGTGCTGCACTTGGGTTGGAACAATCCCAAGCACAAATACAGGCTAGGGGAAAAATGGATTGAGAGTAGCCCTGTGGAGAAAGACTTGGGAGTGTGGGTGGACCAGAAACTCAGTGTGACCTGGCAATGTGTGCTTGTAGCCCAGAAATCCAGTCACATCCTGGGATGCATCAAACGTACTGTGACCATCAGGTTGACGAAGGTGATCTTCCCTCCCTGCTCTGCTCTTATGAGACCCCACGTGGAGTGCTGTATCTTGCTCTGGGGCCACAACATAAGAAGGTCGTGGACCTGCTGGAATGGTGAAGATTGTCAGAGGGCTGGGTCGTCTCTCCTATGAAGACAGTTTGAGAGAGTTGGGTTTGTTCATCCTGGAGAAGAGAAGGCTCTGGAAAGACCTTATAGCACCTTCCAAGACTTAGAGCAAGACTACAAGAGACCTGGAGTGGGACTTTTGAAAATGTAGTGACAGGATAAGGGCTAATAGTTTCAAACTGAAAAAGGGTATATTTAGATTAGATACTAGGAGGAAATTCTTTACTGTGAGGGTGGTGAGGCACTGGCACAGGTTGCCCTGAGAAGTTGTAGATGCCTTATCCCTGGAGGTGTTCAAGGCCTGGTTGGATGGAGCTTGGAGCAGCCTGGTCAAGTGGAAGATGTCCCTTCCCATGGTCGAGGGCATGGAATTAGGTATCTTTAAGGTCTCTTCCAACCCAAACTACTGAAAAACAGGAAAAAATCACACAGCAGATTCAATAAACCACCATAGTTCTGAATGGACAGGAAATCTAGGCATTTCCTAGTAACACTTGAGAGGTTCTTTTGCAACTTTCTTGAAACAAGGACCCCAACCATTGATTTCATTAACAAAACCTTAAATGGAACATTCAGTACAGGAATTACTTTCCTACTTAGTCAAGAGATCTTTTTATATATGTCCAGGCCCTTATGTGGTGCTTCCTCTTTGGATTGTTTCATGTCTGGAGTTCAATACATCCTTCAGCCTAGCTAGCAGCTGACTATTTCTGGCTAACTATGCTTAATCATAGTACCTGGCACTCACCTTTGGGTTCTGTCCTATTTCAGATTATAACTGTAGTTGACCAAGAAGGACACACTTCCTATTAGTCCTCTTTGAACCATCTTTCCCTTTTGTTCACCAAATAGAATATTTAAAAACACAATGGAACTCTATATGCCTCTATTAAAGAAAAAGTCACTCAAGAATTTTGAGTTGTAGCAGGAACAGCCCCCTAAGCAGTTCTCTAATACATCCTTCCAATTATGCAGCAAACCAGTTATATTCACTAAGTGGCCTATGACTCTCATTTTGCTATTAACTGTTTACATTATAGTAAATGTATGTTTGCTAAGTGGCTTCCATTTTCTTGTTCTTGAAATTTCTTCTGCCTGATTTTTAACCTGTTTATAGTAATAAAGAATTCCTTTTGCCAAAAGAACTAAAATATACTCTTAGAATCTATATGAAATGCTTCAGTGGATAGCCAGGGAGAGTTTCGTACTAGAGATGACATACTAAATGGGGAAAAATAGTCTGAGTCTTGCTACTAGGTTATATAGTGATCTAGAATCTTCAAATTCCTCCTGTTATTAAAGTGGTGCCTGCCTGGCAAAGTTTGAGGTTTTTCTGTTGAGTAACATTGAATTACTTTATTACTTTATTTTAAAAAATTAAAACTACACAAAACCTTCTTCTTCCAGGTCTGAAATTTTAAGGCTGGAATATTGTACTTGTTGGCAGTAGAGTTCTTGGTACAGTGGAAGCCAAATAACCTATACTATGTACATGGATGTTTATGTCCTTGTTGTTTCTCCCCTGACTTTTTCTATTTTTCTTTCCTTCCATTCTTCCTCTCTGCCCTCTTCCTGCCCCCCCCCACAGGATCTTGGCTTGGCCCAGATTTCTGCCACCAACACGAAGACACCAGTTCCTTTGGGCTCCCAGGCACATCAGATCTACAGGATGATGTGTGCTAAAGGCTATGCCGTGAAAGACTTCTCAGCTGTGTTCCAGTTTTTACGTGAGGAGGAAAGCTTGTGAGCTGTCCTTTGGAAATGGACACAACAACAAACCACATTTTTTTATCCTTATAGCTCATTTGGGAAGTTTGTGGGTTTAATCAAGTACTGTGCATCCTGCTCCCATACAGATTAATCATCATTGGCTGTCCAGATCACAACGAACTCCAGAGTTTCTTTATAACTCTTGAAAAAGTAAGCCACAGGGAGGGGATTGTTTGGCAATTAGCCAACAGCAAGTATTTTTTTTTTTTTAAGAACCATCAAAGTTTTTTTCACTAAATACAATAAATAAATATTTTTTTTATGGAACACTTAACTGTTCACATATAAAATAACTTATGTTACGGCTACAAACTTAGTTGAATCATGAATAATAAGAGAATGTTTTATTTCAGTTTTATCATATATAATGATCTATTAAAATTTAAAATTAATACCTTATAGAAAAAAGGAATATATGTTCAGTGAGGAAACACATCTTGAGATGGATTTTTTTGGTTTTGGATCTGCTAACCTTAAGTTGATCAGAAGTTAATTTTTCCTGGGATTCAGGTTGCAGATTAAGTTTATAGGCATGTGTTCTAATTGGAAAGCTGTTACACCATGTTTTCCTGATAGACCTAGGTCGAATAATATAGAATGTGTGTCCCTCGTGTAAAGCTCCATTATTGTATTTTGCTAACCCAATTTTATATTTTCTTGTATGCTGTCACGCATTTTCAGAACTCAAGATCGGCACTTACCAGAAGTTCTAATAAAGTGTACATTTGTTTTAGGTAATTACTAAAGTATTTTAAATCTAAACAAACCCCATTATTTTGAAAATAAATAAAATCTATACTGGTAAATACTTGCTGCATGAGTATTTGCTTTTTATTTTGGTCCAGTCTTGTACACACACTATTAACCAAAACTTACACTAAGTGGTCTTATTTTTTAATTTGCTGGGTTTTCTACAGATTATCAGATCTTCTTGCAAACCCAAAGCCTTTCAAAAGCTCTTGTCCTGAAATGCAGACAGTAATATATTTGCATGTGTATTACCTTAAGTGTTCACATCTCACTGGTCTTGCCAAAGTACAGGTACATATTTGGCTTTATAAATACTCATGCTGATTTTACTAGAACTACTCACATTCAAACTCTAGGCTTAATAATCAATTATGCAACCACATTCCTGTTTTGATTGTATAATGGATCCTTTTATAGATGCACATAAAGTTATCAAAATTATGTGCTTGAATTAGCTAAATTCTGTCAATAATCAGACAACTTAGACACTATTCCAACAGATCAGTGACATCATGCAGAAGTTATTAAAGAGTAATAGTTGATCTCCTTTCGGCTTTCTTTGAAAACTGTTTGACATTCCAAGTGATTCAGGGATTTGGGATTCATTATTTTTCTATATGAGTATATGGACTACTGAGAGCAACTGTACTTTTAAAAAATTGTTTGTCTCTCTTTTGATAACAGTATTGTTTCTACAGGATTGCATTCATTCAGAAATTAGACACAGAACTACCTGCGACACAAACAGCCACTCAGGTACAACATGGCACTGTAGTTGCAGATGTGTGGTTTGACCTTTGCTAACAAGATCACATACTACGACACTTATTTCCTATGGGACTCCTGCCTCACATAACACAAAAGGAAGGTCTCGTCTTGTAATGAATTTAGGGTCAAGTAGTGAAGGCTGGTTTTGACAGTGAGATCCTTTTTCATTTGGACATTTTGTAATGGATGAGGTAAGGAATTGTAGGAGTGTCCTGGTTAAGTTTTTGTCCTCTGTGTTTGGCTTGGACATCTATCTGGCATTGCCGCACTTAGGAGAGATTCTTCCTTCTGCCATCCACCCCAGCCTGTGACAGCATTTGCTATGAAAGTGTTTGCTGGTAACCCTGAGTTTACCTGTAGGCCTGGGCTTGCAGGAAGCGTGATCATTTCTTTTTTTGAAGAACATTACATGCATATATAATTGTTGGGAGTCATGAGGGAAGAGAATATGCTCAGTGAAGAGAGGATTTGAAGTTTTTAGCCTCTGAAATCATAAAGCTTCTATTAAATAAGAGGAACTCTCATTGTTATTTTTATGTTCCTCTCTAAGGCTTGTAGCTTAGGCTTCCTGGTGTTGTTTTCTCCTCCCTCACAATCTCTCATCAAATTTTTAGTTCTCAATCCAAAGCACAGGATGCTCAAGTTGGAGGAAGGGCTGCCAGAATGCCATTTTGGCAAACCAAAAAGTATTCTGTGGTCTCCTTCTTGGAGGAGGATTGTGGCTGAAATTAAAAACAAACAAACAAAGGAAAAAGAAACCCAAAACCCTAGTTTCAGGGCAGACACCCAGCACATAAAATTTTAGAACAAGCAGTTAGTTTGGCAAAGTCAGAAACAACTTTTTAAATGAATGTTATTATAGAAAGTGCCTTGAAAACTTCAAAGATGTCTAATACCTGAAGCCAGTAATATTATTTATATTAAAACACTTTTTTTTTTTTTTTTACTAATTCTGCAGGAGAATATTGTATGACTGTATATGTATAGTGATGATAGTACATGCTAGCTGTGGCTATTCTGCATGTGTATATGTTTGTAATGTATCTTTTGCGTGAGGTATACTTCTGCTCTGTGGAAATTTGGCAAATACTAAAGTGACTATCACTGTAAGAGACAGATTTTCAAAACTGTAATTTGTTGAGTTGAACAGAAAGATGGTAAAACTGGTTGAATTTCTACACGAATTACTATTCAGTACATACATATAAGTTTGGTGCAACAAATTAGTGGCATATTTTGTAAATGTCTTAAAGGGAAACTTGAGGTGACTTATTTTTAAATGAGTTTGAATATCAAACTAGCCCTCCCATCATGCTTACTTTGGAAACTCACCCATATCAAATGCATTTACTGGCTAATAAGAAAACATTGACAACCAATAAAAGTAGTGATGTTTTTTTAAAAAGTCCTCAGCAGCCTTCTCATTTATGGTTCAGTATAACCCATCTTAAGCAACTATTTTTGGTGATTTTTTAACAGAGGAGGCCTTCTATTAAAGCCTCTGAATACTATATTGCTTTAACCTTATTTATGGCTCTTACAAGCCTCAGGAGGAGGAGGAGGTGTTCTGACCAAGTAAAATACTGTATTTGATAGTCTGGCTCTGCTTTAATCAATGAGAATTTGGCCATTAAGTACAATACTGCCAAAATTTAAATGTGTCTTGAATGCCCAGTGATTACACTGCAGATGTGGCCAAGATGCATCTGTGAAGCAGCTCAAGCACATCTCTCTGGCTGGGATTGTTCCACGTTACTGGCATTAGGATTATGAGAAGTTGGGGTGGTGGCTGTGAGAGGAAGGAGCCAGCATGAGCCACTGAAGTTTGTATTGCCAGTCTCCATCTGAGCCTTGTCCCACACTGGATGAGGGAGAGAGATACTGAGGAGTACAACATAGCTGCTGTCCCTGCCTGCATGAGCACAGACCTACCTGTCTTTTCAGCTGTTTACATCTTAGAGCTCTGCCACAAGGAGATTTTATCAAATGGCTTACAGAACTGAAAGACTGGGGCCACTCCTGAAGCAGGCAGAGAAAGGCTGCCATCACACAAGAGTTACTGTATTTATGCAGTAGATGTCTTTCTTTTAGTCTACCAGCTTGATTTGTAAGATCAAGTCTATACAGGCACAAGTCTGAGGATACTAACTTGATCAGTAGTAATACCTGTTGCTTTTGATTTGTTTTTAAATCATTGTAATTTTCTCCTTCATATGAAACTCAGCTTTCCTCAAGACAAGTCGAGAATGTTGTCTGCCTTTGTAAGACTAGCTAGTAAGCTGTGGAAACTTTGAAGCAGTTTGGAAACTTCTGTTGTGTTTCCTTGGTACAGTGACTTAATGTGGAGTTAGACTTCTCTGCACTATTTTAGACTTTAGGTTTACTAAAATCCTCTTAAAGTTTGGGGGGCTTGGAGATGTCATTGATTTCAGTATCAAGTTCTTAGAACTCTTACTGCAAGCCTTGCAAAAGTGAAAAATTTACACTTCAGGAGTGGAAGAACTTCAGTTCAACACCTACAAGTTAGAATAAATGGTGCTTTTGAAAAGCTCAAGCTTTCAGTAGCAAGAATGTCTTTGTCATTCTGTGCAACGCTCTAATGGATATGTGGTCTTTAAAGGCTGCTGGTATTTTTATGATTTGTTGCTTTCTATATATGCTTTGTCACAACCTGTCCAGCCTGCTGGCACAGTTACACATTAATTTTTTTTTCCAATAAGAAAAATAGTAATGGTTACAAAGTTTTCTTGGGTGGACAGAAAATTAATATTTTTATGGCTGGTTTGTTCAATAAATGTATGACATGGAACTAGGCTTCCATATGGCAGTGATTTTTTTTTTGACTTTGGCATTCATCATGGATTGTGAGCACTTGGGGTAAATTGGAACAGGTGGATAAGCCTTTCTAAAGTACTAAATGTCTCGTAACAACTACTGTATAATTAAAAGCCGTCTGGCTCTTTTTGCATTTACACCTAGCTCTTCCTTTTGACCTTGACCCTAAGATAAGGTCTGGATTTTCATTTGAAGAAATAACTCTGTCTATTTCTTCATCTAGTTTTACTGAGCCTCCATTAGTGATGACAGAGTTTGGTTTGTTGAAGTAAATGCTGTATATGGAGATAATAAATGTGCTAACATATGTTTTATGAAATTCATTGATTTCAAAAAGACTTGGAACACTGGCCAAAAACAACTGAAATCTAACTCATAAAAAGATGTTTGCCTGTACCTAAAATGCAGCTACTCTGGAAAGAAATGCAAATGTTGTTACAATACATTTCAGTCCTTACATCATTTTTAGAAAATAAATTAGTTGTATTTTTGCTTTGTAGAAATTCAAAGGAGAAACCAGACAAGTAAAACAAAATTTGTAGGCTTCAAATGTGGCCAGCTGTGAGCTTTATTTGGCCAGAATCAAGTGTTGCTGCTGTCTGTCTCCAGTTTGAGAGCATGACAAAAAAATATGCAGGCAACTTAGGGCACCAACAGTGGTATGAAAGTAACTCAAAGAATACTTCTTAAATTCTCTGAGTCTCTTTCCAAGTGATTCAACAGCATTAACTGGGCTATAACCACTGGATGCAGGCATACCTGAGCCAGCTGTAAGGTGGCTAGTTTGTATATCTGCAGCTCCCTAATCCCAGAGGCTTTCCTGGGTAAATACTGGGCCAGCAGTGCTGTTTCCAGTACCTAAACTATCTAGTTTGTGGTTAGCAAGAGTGGGCCATTTTTGCTTTTCAGTCATGTTATTCCATGGCTGTAGAACCTGGAAGCTTTCATTGACCAATATTTAGTAGGTTAATGCATTGGGTGTTGTAGCTGTTACCTGTTTTACAGCATCCTTCTGGCAGTCTGTGCTCATTCTTCTGCTTGTACGGTGCCTAGAGGTCCCCTTGGTGTTGTGTAATTGTGTCAGGCTGCAGTCTACAAAAAAGACTGATGTCAGTCACTGGTGATTGAAGCTGAAGCTTCAGCACTGGGATTTAAGATGTAGTTGGGTTCTCTCCATTTCTGCTTTCAAGGTTTTCATGCAAACTACTGTATTTGAACCTATGCATTGCAAGGCACCAAGAGCCTTCAGTACGTCAGCTGATTGGATTTTTTTCCTGTATTTGACTGTGTTAAAGCTCCATTTGCTATTCATGCTCAAGAAAAAGCAGTTTCTGGTCCTTGTGAGGAGACAGAGAGGAAAATACCACTAAGCACATGGAGATTGGTAGGTCACAGGACCTGATGCCGCATAGTACTCTCATTGGAAAGCCACTGAATCCTGTCCTCATCTCCTATTGCTATGACTTTTTTCCTCTGCTTGTCCCTGGATAGATAACTGTTCATTTGTGCGTGCAAGCAGAGTCTGTGTTATAAAACAGGAGAAGTAAGCAGCATATTGTGCTGTGTGACCTACTGGGTCTGTCAGGGGAAGGTGGTTCCTTGTAAAACAGATAAGGGGACCGCAGTCTGCTCCCTCCGACACCATGATAAAGATGGAGACAGTGAGTCTGCAGACATCTGTAGATACTACCACTAAAGTCACAGCCTGCAGAATGCAGTTCCTGTCCCACATCACACCACCCAGCTCTGCTCTCTGAGCAATAAACATCACACCAGCCTCTCCAAACTCTCCCTGGTGCCGCTTGTGGCCCTAGTTTTGGCAGCTTTGTCTGCCTTGGCCCTGGCTGCCTGGAATCTACTTCTCCACTTCTTCCCAAAAATTCTTTTTCCAGTTCTGTGCCCAAGCTGACTGTAGGCCTTCAGTATGCCTACAAATAAGATGCTAGGTCTTAACTTGCACTCCATGTGTTCCCAGTAGTGCCAGAAAGCACATAATGAATGTGTCTCCCTTGTTTCTTCCAGACTTAATAAGTAAACAAAGCCATAAACAGTAAGCCTAAAGGATGGGGATGGCAGGCATTTATGGGGTAGTAGGAATTTGTTCACTCAACTGATCGTTGTTCTACTTTGTGACTGGAGTATCTCAGCTTTTTTCTGAGAGCAGGAGCAGTGTGGGTTTCTTTTCAGATGAAGAAGAGCCAAAACTTGCTTTGTGCACTGACCTGTGGCTGTCACTTTGAAACAGACTCATTGTTTAAATTTACAGTAGAAACAAAAAAGCCTCTTTTTTTTTTTTTTTTTTTTTTTTTTTTTGTATTAAAATATAGCTAGTTTGCTTCGTAGGGTTGTTTTTTTTTTTTTTAATCAGTTTCCTGCAAATGGATGCTCTAATCTGCTTGCTAGTATTTTACTTCCTTCTCCATCTGTGTAACAGCCTGTGTATTATAGGCTACATATAACATCTAAAATCACATTCAGGGATCTGTGAGAAACGAGTCTTAAGGTAACCCTGCCATGGTGCTGTTAATAACACATTGCAAACAAGAAAGTAGTAAGTGGAAATAATGCACTCATTTAGAAGTAATAAATCCTTTGATCTTTCTTTGAAGCAAGGGTATATGCTTAAACTACCAATTCAGGGACAACCAGATGCCCATAAAGAATGGTTCTTTGCTTTGATAGAAAATCGCTGAGGCCTGCCCAGCAGCTCTGGTCTGTAAACAGATTAGTTAAGTGCTCATCAGCTCCGATTTGCATAGGACAGTCTTTGCACACAAACCCTACTTCCAGCCTTAATAAGCTATTTACTTGCAGGAAGGCTACTGGTTTCCTTTTAGTTAGGAATCTCAGTAGAAAATTGCTTTGTGAGAAGGGGCAGGATCCTGATTTGGAAAGAGCACTGTTCCTCTGCATGGATGTTAATAGGCAAGTGGTGACTGGCAGTTTGGTGTGCTTGCTGAGCCTCTTTAGTGAACAGCTCTGGGAATTAGAAAAATAGCTCATAGTTGAAAATTTGGGGAACAGTTACTTCTCTCCACTCATGGGTGGCTTTCAGCTGTGGCTGGATAAAGAGCCTACATGGGAGAGGATTGGTTAGCAGACGTTTGTCTCTGCGGGAAAGGATCCCAAAGCTGAAGTGTTCACTCAAGAGGATTTCGCTAGGCTGTAAAATTCTCATCACCTTTGAATTAAAATAAATGCCTCGTGGGTGCTTGTTGGTTTGTGTGCAGAGATTGTGTGCAGCCTGCAGCTTTGTCACTCACAGTTTTCCCCATTTAAACTTCATTTGATCCCCACAATTACTTTTGTCTGATACAAAGGGAGGTCAGTCTCAGCCACAAACGCAGCAGATGGTGAGATTCGCCCTAGAGTATAGAAAAGCTACAAGTACCTTCAGTGTCTTTTGCATTTTAAAGTGTGTTACTTCTCAATTGATTTCAGCCTGGCCAGCAGTTTGCTTTTCTTTGAATCAAGAAAGCAGTGAGACTGCAACTTTTTTTCTAATGGGGAGACAAATATATCAGAGAAATGCACAGTATTCCTGAAACCAACTGTAAGCAGTTTCAGTGCAAACCTGCTGCAGCTGGAAAGGTCTTAAAAATTATAGACTAGATTCTTTATTAATGATCTCACAAACTTTGGGGTGACGGGTCTACAAATAAGGACATAATGTAGGTGTGTGTGTTTTAAAACAGAATACTGGCATTAGACACAGGAAAGTAAATTGTGTAGTTCTGCCTTTCCTAGTAACAGTGAAAAATGTTATGGATCTGTTTTCTCACTGATTACATTATTTCTGGTTTGTGTTCCCTTTTGCTTGGAAAGTAAACTTAGGTTTGTGCCTTTGTGCCTGAAAACAGAGGGTAAAGGGCTGGACTGAGGAAACTACTCATCATTTTCACAGGCAAGCTAAATATAGTTATAAATTCTTCTCTGTAGTTTGGTTTTCATCATTTATTTCATCAGCCAGATGCTAGTTTTTCATGTAGGATATGATAAGAACATTACCCAAAGACTTCCTCAAAAAATAAAATCCAAATTATTACAGGGCACTCTGCACTAGCTCATCAACCGTCTGCCTTTGAAGGCTTGTGTTCAGCCTTTCAGTTTTATAGTGCCAAGATTCAAATATGGGATTGCTAGAGGAAATTAATTACTAGTAAATTTAGAACAAAGGAAAGAACCTGCAATTTCACAGCATGTAAAACACCTTTTGGAATTCTTTACTCTCTTCTTGGAAACCACTGTGCCAAATTCTTGGAATTATTATAAAGGTCTCGGTAAAATAGTTACCCAAAAAGCACAGTAAAACCTTATGCTTAAAGATATAAATAGCTGGCAGAAAATTATTTTTTCTCTAACCACTTTAGACAATGTCTATTCAATATTCATTGCAATTCACTGCAGGCCTTGCTTTTCTGATGTCCTGAGTGCTGAGTATGGCTATGGGCAAAGAGTGTAACCTGAAAAGACAAAGTTGTGAGACATTCTCACCCCAGAGATCTGCAGCTACTACCACCTTCCCTTCAACCCCTGTCAGACACCTGTGTCCAACCAGGGGCAGCAATGCGCTTGGAGACCCACATGGCTTCACACATCACTTGTCCCACAAATCCAACAGTACCCACATTTTTCTGAACTTTCTGTTCAGAAAACTTTCTGTTCAGGTGACTGGAACTGTCACCTGTCTTCAGCCACTTCTTAGATGCCTGAATCTGCTCATACTGCTTCTTGTCTTCTCCAAGGCAGACAAAGAAAGTTTTACTGTGTGTATAAACCTGACCTTTCTGTTGATGCCCTTGCTGTTGGTTCTCAGTTCTCCCTCTCTGACAATTGTCTTTTATTATTGCCTTCAGATCAGAGTCTGTAAAATGTGTCTCTCACCTGCCTCCTCCCATAGCCACTCTGTCATGTGGTCTTCTCATCATTTATTCCATCACATCTGAACATGCATTTCTTTGTCCCAAAACACCATCCACAAAGATCCATCATTCTCATCCCTAAAGGCAGCATATGAATCCGCCCTAGCTAGTTTTCCTTTCTTTTTCCTTGTTAAGTAGTGTGGCTTGTCTCCCATGGCTCTCATGCTCCATTTGAACTGCACCTTATTTCTCTTGTAGCTTTGCAACCCTTAATGCTCACCGAGGTGTAATGCAGGCTGTGCAGTCAGTCTGAAGAGTGATTCCCAAATCACTCTTCAAGTCATTAAGGAGGTTGGATTTTATGTCGCCACATTCACTCTTGTTTTCACATCTTGTATCTTACTCCTGCTCCCTCAATTGGCTTTTCGACTGAATTAGCATCAAGTGTCCTCTCAACTCTCCTTCAAAAGCAGCTGCATCAATACCAGTCTCTAAGGCTGTGTCTAAAGTAGTGATGTAGTCCAGAGCAGGAACCTGCTTTACAGCATATTTTCTGACCCTACCCATTTCCCATCCTTGTATGCACATTGCAGAGGGATGCCAGAGTAAATGAGTGGGTTTTCTTTCAAATAAGGCAAAAGAGCAGGATGGTGCTCCAAGTCTGTCTCAGGTATTTTGACTTGCTCATGGGCCTTCTGAGTACCAGACCAGACTGCAGCTGGTCTGGGGAATAGCTCCAGATGTAGAACACTCACAGTGTAAGCATTGGCTCCTCAAAAACAACTGTGTAGTTTTCCAGATTTTCTCCTACCGTGCTGCTGGGGTAGGCAGATCCTGTACATCCTTTCAGCAGATGTTATTTTTCACTGATGCTGTAAACCTCAGTTTATTATTTTAACATTTGAGAAGTATCTGTGCCTCACCAGATTAATATAAGATTGCAAGCCTGAGTCTTCCAGCAGTATGGAGCTGATCCTTTTTTGCTGACATTGATTTTATACCCAAGCACATTTATGGGCTTCTGCAGGGATTCCCTTTGTGTCATCTAAAGTGAGATCCACATGGAAATGTATCTTCAGTTTGGTGAGATGTCATTTCTGTGACTGTATTCTGCATTTTTTAAATGCTCAGTCTGGGAAGCATCCTGATACTGGCCTCAACAATTGTTTTTCTAATACAAGAGTGGCAGCACTCAGCTTTGTATTCTTACAGAGCTAGCCAGGTTATTATTGTGGAAACAGGATATAGTAGCTTGATTTTAAAACTGTTCTCTGTGGGAGATTGTTTTTATGACCCTGGATTTTAAAAGATTTCAAAATACATTTGCATTCATGAAAAATGTATTTTAACAACATAAAGGCTGAAAATCCTGCTAGTTGTAAGGAATTCCTTTGATCGTGAGCTACAAAGTCCTTGGTAGCCCTGGCAGTAATACAGAGTTTCCAACACATTATTCTCCACCTTATTTTATTTATTTATTTTATTTGAAAGCTTTTCTTTCCAGAAGCCACAAAGGAAGAATAGGAAACAGTCATCAATGTGGAAGCAACTTTTCCACTTCCTTCTCTTTCATGAAGTTGTTAACAGTAATTTACAGTTGTTCAATTACATTGAGATGGCTGGGATATTTCTACATAAAGTAATAAAACTCAGTTTGTAGGCCTTATTAATTTACTGCATATCATAAAGCCTAGCAAATTGCACTGTGCTAAAAGATTATTACAAAAGTATTTACTAAAAAATATATGATATTGAAAGTAATTCTGCTTCTTGTGGACTTCCTTACCACTGTGGGAAAAAGATTATGATAGCATTAGGCATGCTGTATGGTATGGCAAACTTGAGAACTGTTGTGCGCTTCTGAAAAACTGTAGCAGATATTTTTGACGTATGCACACATTTTTATTTCCTTCTTGAGTTGTGCCACGCAGATGTGATTCTACCTTAAGCAAGTAAAAAACTCTGAGTGCTTCTGAAGCCAATGGAAATTTTACCGTGTATTTCAGTGACGTTTTCTCTTGTATTAATTTTTGGGAGACATGATTAAAATCTAAATGTGGCTCTTCAAGTTTAAAAAAAGTGTCCAGTGTTTTATAAAATCAAATTGTATCATTCCAGCAAATAATTTTGCAAGAAATGGCATATATGAAGAGTGAACCTGACTCCTGATTTATATTAGTGTATGACAGATTCTCTTAAAATGGGGAAAATTGTCTGGACTTGAAAGTTAATATCAACAAATTTTGTGATTAAAGGTAGCCAAATATTAGATATCTAGAAGTCAGGGGGTCAGAATTAGGAACATGGGCTATTTAACATTTTCATGGGTCAAGTGGTAAAGTAAACAAGGTCTACCCAGTGTTGAAAGTTGCAGCCACTGCTATGCTCAGTAACTATCTGTCATCCATGTGGCTTCAGGCATGTGAGGAATCACAAAATCCCAGGATGGTTGAGGTCGAAAGGGACCTCTACAGGTCATCTGGTCCAACCTCCCTGCTCAGCTAGAACCATCTACAGCAGTAAATGTCAGGACCATGTCAGATGGCTTTTGAATATCTGCAAGGATGGACTCGACCTCTTGGGAAACTTGTGCCAGTTATCAGTAAAAATGTTTCCTGATTTCAAACAGAGCCGCCTGTATTTCAGTTTGCCTCTGGTTCTGTCACTGGGAACCACTGAAAAAAGCCAAGAAGCTCCATCCTCTTTGCACCCTCCCTTCAGGTACGTGTATACATTTATAAGATATATACTCACTTAGCCCCACTCCGGGCTGATCCAGCTTGCTCAGCCTTTCCTCACTGAGGTGATGCTCGAGTCTCTTCATCATCCTTCTGGCTCTTTGTCGGATTATTTTCAGAATGTTTTTTGTCACACATTAGCATAATTCCCAAGGGCAGGACTTCTCTGGGGAGGAACAGGGACCAAGCTCTGGTTCTGTGCACATCCTCTACCAAGGTGTTTCCCACAGACATGCAAGCATGTTGGTCTGCAATGAGATGGCTTCATGCTCCTCTATGCCACAGTGAGGTTAGAAACCTGTGGCTTCACTGTAGCATTCTGCCCACAAAGGGACCACTTCACAACTATATAGATCTCCAGGGCATCAATGAAAGAGTAAATTATCCTTTCTAAAATAAAACTAACTTGTTCTATTCATGCTATAATAACCAAAACCAGCGAAAATACAGACTCTAGGTGAAGGAATTGTGCTGGTTCCCAAACCAGCTGTGTAAAAGGAGACAGAGGTCTAAGGCAGAAATTTTTCCTACTGTGCAGTAGCTTTAACTGTGAAGTAAAAGCTTATTACTAAAGGAAAGACTTTTGCCTGATACTCTACTGGGTGCTGTAATTTCATCTTTTCCTTTTGGTGGCTCTATGACTTGTGAAAGTCTTAATCAGGGTGAAAGACAAACTTTGCCAGGCCACCCTGAATGTAGTGGTGATACTCTATCTGAAAATGTTCTGCTAATGGCAGAAGAATGTACTTAGAATTTAACTGTCAATAATTTCATTTGCTGTAATTTGGTGAAGTATGATGATTTTATATGTGACAGCCTAGATCCTCCATTGGTCTAGGCTGAAATACTATCCCTAAATTGAGATAACAAATAGCAAACTGATCATAAACAAATAACGAACAGAAGGAAAATTTGAATTGACTGGATTGGTATTTGCTGTGAAATATTCACTCAGGTCTATAAATAATGGGGTTTTTCTCTCCAGAGGAAGAATTACTTACTTCACCAAACAGGTAAAATAGAAAAAATAACAAGACCCTAATCCACTGAATCAAATGAGAAAATAAAAACTGTGATAGATGTGACCTTTGGAGAAGTGTTCAATTTTGTTTGTCATTGCTTGGAAATAATCCAATGTACCTTACAGGAGGTAAGAGCCAGGCAGCAGAAATGTCACTGTTTTATTATCTTAATGTGGAATGCAAGTTTTTTAATAGATCCAATATAATTTAATAGATTGCTTGTTTTCTTCAATTCATAGGAGGGTTTTATGTGGGATCACAAATGGGTGTATTCCTGCACCCCCTGCTTTATAGCTTTTCACTGTCACACTTGACATCAGTATTGCTGTAATGTGTGAATGTATCTACAGTTTTTTCAACAGGATTCCTGGGCCTTTAGTGTGCTGATGAGTTGCTTTTATACTTTGTTTCTTCTGATTTAGATCAAAAGAATTTACACATGGCCAAGCCCCTTGCGATAGACTTGATCCACTTCCAAAAATGTCCCAAGACAAATCTCGTTTTTATTCCACAGTTGGTTTGCATGTTCAGTGTGTAGGTATTTTCCAGACACTATAGCCTCAAAAAATTAAGTCTCTATTCTCATAATGACCCTCCTCAAAGAGCCCCTGGCTACCTTATGTTGCCCCTTCAGTTACCTTTAAGGAGGGAACATGCTGTGTATTGACATGCAAAACCAAGCTCCAAAGAAGTGACCTGCTGTGTCTGATAATTTCTCTACCACATAGGTTTTAAATTAGAGTTAACCTGAGATTTTGGAGAGTGTGCTCATTTGCACATCAATATCCTAGTGCTCCTCCTTAGCACTGGTGATGTCCCAGTGTTACTTCTAGGATAAGGTGGCTAGCTTTGATATTTAGAGATATGCGCACATTAGAAAGTTGGATGTGATCCTGGATAAAGTTTCAGGAGTGTTTTGGCCAAATGCACAAGGGCATATGTTAGTGATACAGTAAGAACAACAACCTGGAAAATACTCATCACATGAATGCGCTATGATAGGCAAAGATGTGCTTTGAGCAGCTGCAGACAGATTACACCAGAAGATGTGGAATTTTGCTGCTGGAATGTCACATATTCTGAAACTTCTGCCAGTGTCACTACCTTGGCCAAGGGCACCTCATCCCTGACCCTTCATAGAGAAACCATGCCAGAGGCATCCTGCTGCACAAACATGGTCTTGGTGTGAGAAAAAAGGCCCTGAAGAGCAGTGCTGAGGAAGCGTGACTCCGCTGGCTTTCCAAAGATGAGGTAAAGAACCGGCCTGTTATAACATATTTAGGACTGGCAGTCCTGTAGTGGCAGAGTTGCAACCTCTGGTTTCCCTCCAGCTTTTGACATTGAACTTGGAAAAATTCAAGTGAGGAAAATAGAAGTGCTGTTTGCTGAGAGCAACAGTAATTTGTCATCAAACAGTTCACAAGAAAAAGTGACAAATTCATCCTTGGCAATGCTAGCTCAGTCACCCAGCTGCTGGGTTTCACAGTCAAGATCACTGCAGGCTGCATGACAGCACCTTTGGATCTTTGTCTTCTTCTTTGCATTCAATATTAAACAGAGGCTCTGGCCTTGTTAAGATGTAGTAATTACAGTTCAATACATTTGTCCTTTAGGATTCAGGGTGGCTTTTTCAGCTTTTGTACTAATGATTTTTGGTACTAACATCCAGTGATAGCTAAATGTGAGATACAAGTACATTTCTGATGGATTTTGGCACTTACTGCTATGTCATAGCAATAGAAATTATTTCTGGGTCTATCTTCTTAATGATATCAAGGCCTGAAGTTCTTAGTGACATTAATTATGTTCTCAGCTGTGTCTCCAGTTCTTCCTTCCTTCCTGGTCAGACTCAGGAGTGCTTATAGAATTGCTTGGAGAAGAAATCCATGAAAGTTTGATCCATTTGCACCTCATGGAAATAAATGCTGTGATTTATTTCCTATGTTAATGTCTGCTCATATAATTGAAGTGAAACAATTCCTATGAAATAGTTCTCTTTGAAGAATGTAAGAATTGAAAAGTACCAGGTCAGGTGCACCAGGTATCTCTGCCTCCTGTCATACACAGGAATATGTGATGGGTGTGGACAGAAGTGCATGACAAGAAAAGCAAGCCAGGAAATTACTCCAATCTCCTCTCCTACTCTCTCACAGTATTGTACACATTTTTTCCAGTGTTCTGCTGGCCTGATCCAGTGAATGGAGGGCACTCAGCACCCCTCACAGCCTGTTTTGCCTGGCTTCATGATAGATGTATTAATCTAGTCAAGTCCCTGGCATTTGACCTAAAAGTTGCAGAGGAAGGTGGGTCTCACAGGCAACACTGGGTTACGATGGGCTTCTCTTGGGGTAAAAAGCCACAAAAGAAGTGCTCCTGTAAGTTGTGGAGGAATGTAATGTGAGTACGACTATTTCAGTGTTTGCTATCAGGGAAACTTCTTGTTTTTAATCCCACTTGTGCTACATGTACAGCAATAATGTCTTCAGACTCTGGAAATGTTACATTTCCTTTTAAAAGCCCAGGGGTGTAACTCGGGCACACAATCAATGCTTGTACTCTACTGCTCTTGATTTCCAGACTGTTTCCAACATTTAAAAGGCTGCTTCATTCATATTTCTCATATACCTAAGCAAGGAATAACCAACATCTGAGTGGAGAAAATGTTAACAAATTCCACTGGTGGCTCTCTTTTGTCAGTTCTAGAATTGTGATTGCTGGATAACATTAAAGTAAATTAACCCTTAAAAGACAGACAGACAAAAAATCCCAAGGAAATACCCAAGAGTTCTGAAGTTCAAATAATATACTATTGCCAAAGCATTGTGGAATTGTAATGAATACTGTTGTTGCCAGTAAAAAGCCTTGTGCTCAGTCAGGAACCTTTCCTAACAACCCGGCAGACGTCCTTTGAGTGTGGAAATGTGTGTTACATTGTTTTCCTATTTAATTGCTCCAATTTTATTTAGAGAGGCGGTATTAGGGAACACCTTCAAAGTAAGTAAAAAAAATTAGTTGTGGGATAGGTAGAAGGTTGTTCTCTCACTGGGATCTTCAAAAAGCACAGATTTGTAAAGATTTCAAGATGACTGGGGACAGGATTGACTTCTTGTTAAATCAGATAGGGACCTAATTAGAGATTTATGAAAGCAACAAAGCACCCTGCAGCAGGCAGTTTCCCTGCTGGGAGAAAACTCACTGAAACATGAGGGTAAGGCTAATAGCAGCTACTAAGAAGGGGGAAAAAAAATCCCAAGTCCCTTTTAACTGTTTTAAACCCTCAAGCAATTGGACTTTGCTTGTCAGGGTTGAGAGGAGATAGCCTACCTTGTCTGATATGAAGACAAGCGACGCAAATCAGTTGTCAAGGGCCACAGGGGAGGATTGAAAAAAAGACTATGGTGGTCGGCAGATGAGCTGATATCTCCCCTCCAAGTAGAGGGATGAATTAGCCTCACAGTTGCTAAATTCAGGATAAGTCTAAAAGCCTAAAAGAAAGCCTAAAGCTTTGCTTCCTCATTGGGAAAATAACCTTTGAATGGATCTCTGGAGCAACAGAAAGAGATCAAGGAAAATGTGTCAATTTGGGATAATAAAGGAAGCAGAAGGGCCATAAACAGAGCAGATATGCATCCCTAGGCAGCATCCACCTTTTTTTCTTTAAGCAATTGACAGTGGCCCTCAAGGTGTTGTTACACATGATGGGTTCTCAGACTTCATAGTGCATTTCTTCTTATTGCCATTTGCATAATATATGACCCTTCGCTTTTGTGTATATGAAACAATCTTGTGATAGAAATGTCAACACATGAGGGAAAATTATCCACATTCCATCTGTTTTGATGCATTCATTTTTTCTGGATGCATTTTTGCAAGTGAAATAGAAAGACTGATTCAAAATTTCAATTTTAGGTTCCTTTTTTCTATTGCAACCAATAGAGGCTGAAGTCTGAAAACTGAGAAAGCTTCAGGGCAGTAACCTGAATAACTTCACTTAGAGAAACATTCTGTCATAGAAAAAGGCATTCATAGCTCAGAAACAACATTTCTGTGTTCAGCCCAAATTAGACAGTCTGGCCAGGGTGGGCCTTCTTTTGCGCTTTCCAAGTGAGTGAAAAAAAATGCTTGTCTTTGCATGGGTAAAATTATGATTATTTTAATACATTGCAATGCCAGAAATAATGTTTGAAAGTTTGGGGGGCGGTTTAAATGGAAGATAGTAAACAATGAAAATTAATGAAAAGCCTTTTACCTCTCAGCATGATAAGCTCACTTATTTAGCTCTGAAGAGGTGACAAAGGTCATGCCTGTGTATGATACCATTCTTGATGAAAACAAAACTTCCACTATTTTCCCTAATAAATGTTGAATGCTTTAGTAACGCTTGCATGCTTAAGTAATATATGCAGGCTCTGCTAGTTTAATTTTCATAAACTTGATTGATTCAAATGTTGATTTTACTACCACAGCTTTTATATCCTTGTCTAATCAAACTACATGTTTATTATTTCAATTTTACATATTTTAGTAATTGGATTGTGTACCTTAATAGTACAGTAAGGTTTTGCATAGTTTACTAACGAAAAAGCTGACTTGATACTCTTTCTCCTGTTTTGGTGCTTAATTTTTAATTTTTCTGGATCAAGCTAAGCTCTTAAGAAATTACTTTACAGGACAAGTGTATGACAAGTTGAAGGGAATTAAATGAGACTCAATTGACTCAATTCATTAGTTCTTGCATTCCAGCATTACAGCTGCTCATCACTTCGGATTCCTGCTCTGCAGCAGCCTTAGCCTGATATAGTGTTCATGGCTTTCCAGGTTTGTGCAAGTGGACTCAATTCGTGTAATGTTCTTATGGCCTTCTACTTGGAAAAGGAAAATGGCTGAGTCTCAAACTTGTAAAAAAATACTCAGTTTTATCTGCTGCTTTTCCATCATAGATACAATCCACAAAAATAATTCATTCTTTATTTCCCAGAATGTCACTTTTCAGATGAAATATTCAAATAACTGTTGCAATGTGAAGTGCTAAATTCATGACTTCCTGTGAAAACTAGAGGTGTATCTAGTTGGACATATAAAAAGTGAGGCATCCTTACTTGATAGTTAGCCTTGATAACTATAGCAGTTGCAGGTTGTCCTTTGAAACGTATTTTGGTTTTGTTTGCTGGTCTCGTCGTCTGCCCTTATAGCAATTTTCTTTTCAGTTTCTGCTCCTACATTATTTGACTTGCATACCTATAAGCCATCCAAATATATCAAGGAACACTTTTCATCTCTGCATGTATTTAGAAGATTGGTAACTGAATAAGTTAAGGTCCTAGGTCTGAGTTTTGGCACAGTGCAAAATGGTTTTTTTTAGGTAATTTGTTGTCAAAATATTCAGGTTAGTTCAGGATCTTATTTTTGTTGATGAACTCCATTTAAAAGTAGACAGTCTCTGTGAATTGCCAATGTTATTTGATGAGCCTGGGATTTCTGGAGAGAGGGATAACTCAGGTATAATTTGAAAAGTATGTTTGTTCATGTTTTATATTACCAGAGGGGCTGTTATGCTTATTTTTTAAATAGATTATGTGATCAATACATGAATTAATGTGATTTATTGATTGAGCTTTATGTGTTAATAACTTGACTTCTGTGCCTGAGTGGTATTATGTTTTAAGCAAGTCCCTTTATGTGTGTTTTATAAACAGAATGATGACTTAAAGTAGAGGTGACAGGTGGATTGTATGTTGGCAAGAAGAAAGTGTAGGTTGGTGGCAAATATCTTTTCTCTGATATTCTTCTCCCCTTTACCCCTCTTTTGTACACCTTCCAGCACAAGCATATTGCATTTCATGGGTTGGAGTGGATTTGTGGCTGACAAGGGCTTGACTAGAAGGGCTCTGAGGAATGTGTTGGTGCTGCTGCAAGTGGCAGCAGTGATCTAGTGGATGGCAGTCTCTCTGTGGAGTTAGAATTGAACTGCCAGCTCAGCCTGGAGTTTAGGACACTGGTGGAGCTGCTGTGTTTCGAGTGAAATTTAAACCCAAGGTTTTGTTTAATGACAACAAACAAACAAATAAACAAAGACTTCTAGTGAATGTCCTCTACTAAGCTGTTGTATGGCAGTGTATTAAGAGATGTTTTTCAGAAGTGGATTGTCTGGTTTCCTAAGAAGTTAAGATTTTGGATGATAAAAAAATACCATATAAATGTAAGTTACGATAATAATAATAAAATGAAAACACTCTCTTCTTAACTTTACAGTCAGGAGCAAATCAACAATAAAAGGAAAAAAAAAATAGCTCAAGGCTTCTTTAATACATAAATTCAGATGTTGTTGACCAGATGGTGGGTCAAGATCACCTTTACGTCAAGGTTTGGGCTTCAAGTTAAAGGCTGAAGCTTGTCTAAGATTAGGATTCTGGCTTAGTGGCAATGAAATTCCATGAGAAGCTCAAGTGAGATTTCATCTCAACAGTCTGAAAATTTCGTTAAATCACCTGTTTTCCTGAGATTCTCATATTTTTCTTCATTTTGAAGTAGGTTTTTTCTCCCCAGAAAGACAAGAGAACAGAGGGAATGGATTTAAGTTTTCCAATATGACTTAGTGCTAAGACCTGAACAGCAGGGATTCATGCCTGGTAGTCTCTCTGGGGCTTGGTTTTAATGCCAGACATAGAAATGGGTTTGGAAGGAGAGAGAGGACACTGATATACAATAACCTGTAGCTTTACTGATCCATATTTAGCATATGCAAGTCTTCACTGGTCATTTTTAAGACTCACTTGGTAAGCAAAACTGTGTAGGTACTTAGGCAGCATTTAGACTTAGACCTAAACTATCCACGCATTATTTACAATTACTCACAGCTAGCACTTTAAGAATGCAGGGAAACACATGCCTTTAACCCATCACTTTCTAGCTCTGGGATAATCCATTTTGCTGAGTACTTTACTTATCCTTGCACAGGTCAGCACATTTCTGTCACACAGGCTGGTGGTGCTTGTCTGGGCAATATAGCAGTTGATCAATACTCTGTGTAATCATGGCATGAACCATTCTGCTTTCCTCAAGTCTTGTCTTTGCCTCATCTCTTCCATTTGCTGTAGGATCTGTCTGGGGACAAAATGGAAGTACTTTCTAGCTGGCAATTGTAAAAGGGGCTCTGTCCAGGTGGTCATGTCAAAGGAAATTCCCCTCCAGAGATTACAGTGGTGGAAAAAGCTAATTTGGGGATAATTCAGGCAACTGTATCAGGCAACAATTTGTGATACACAGATTTGTGATACGCAACTGCTGGCAGAAATAATTAACTATTTGAAAACACAGTTGACTAGTAATCATAAGCTATGGGGATCAGCTCAGGAAAAAATGCTGTCTCAAAAACAGTGACGTGGCATAACCTCAGAAATCTTGTACAAATAAAAGATGATGGGGCCATCAGTTTTACTCACTTACATAGAGGGGTGGGTGTCTGAGAAACAAGAATTCTGTTCTGGAAAAAAATTCCAGTGTTCATCATTTTGTTCATCATTTTGTCTTGCAATGCAATGAGGCCTCAAGTTCAACCAGTTTTAATAGAAGGAAAAATTCCAGCTCAGAAGATCCAGCATTTTAACAGCATTTTAACAGCAAACCCAGGAAATGTGGTTGCTTGGGAATTTCATCCTGTGTGTTCACAATTTACCCTATTCCCTCTGACCAGCCACTCCAATCTGGATCCCTCAAACCTTTGTAAAATTTACGGAAATGACATCTTCTCATAAGACGTTCCAATGGATGGATCTGCATTTTTCCATTAAAAATGGTTTAAAACATTCTTTACCCACTCTTACTTTCACTTTTATGAGTAGATGAGGAGATGCAAAGGAATGGTACTGTTTGAACAGTAGGACAATATTTTGTAGGAAAAGTTGTCAGATCCAAAATTATATAGCTCATTAAATATGCAACCTAATCTGTGTCTGCCTGCTGCCAAAATCATGAACCCTGTGAAGACATTATAAAAACTTCCTCAAAGATGCATTCAAGCTCTTGGTAGAGTACTAAATAACTTCAATTTCTGTTAAAGCTACAACTTTCAACATTGCCTCCCATATATAATGGGCATAACTGTGGAATATTTGCATGATTTTTTCTGTGTCTCTGGAGACAAGCAGTGTATTTGGGCTGAGAAAATCACAAGACTGCAACCAAGAACATCAAAATATATGCATACACTTTAAGTTGTTCCAGCAAAGGAAACTCACTTTCATTGAAGTACTGTAAGTTGATCTAAGTGAGTTTTCTGATGTAATGAACTTTATCGCTTTGATCCCCATGAAGAATCCATCTGAGTCAGAGCCAGAAAAACATGTAAATCTGACACTACAATAGGAACATTTGTTTAAAATGAGTAACACATCTTGATAGGGGTTTTTTGATAGCTAAAACAAACTTTATGCAATACAGTTTTGAAAGCTTGTTGAAAAATGAATGGATAAAACATGTTTCAGCTCAGGATTCAGCTGTACAGTCAGATTGCTTCTTTCGCTTTGATTCAGTGTAATAAAAAGCTAAATCCTCTGAAGAGTCATTGTACCAAACTGACTAGGTCTGTTATGGTGGAGCACACATTACTGTAATGAACCAGTTTCACACAGATAATTGTCATGGCAATGGAAACCAAAGCAGAGGCACAGATGCGTGTTGTGTTCTGCTAGTCCTGCCAATAGTTGTTTGAAAGTCTGAAATCAAACAGCAAGATGAGCATGTGTGCATTAGGTTGCTGCACAGGGTTTTCTGGTTTCCTACCAAGGTTTATGCAAACAATTAAAAACATGTATTATCAAATAAAGCTTATGCTGCTTCTTTCCATCTATACTTACTATGAATATACAAAAAGGATGTCAAATATACAAAAGATCTGGCAACTGCGATTTTGGTAGTAAAATCTGATAGTCAGGAATATGTTTAGCACATTTATTTGAGAATATTTAAATGTCCATCAGCTTACCAGAGTTCTTTGCAAAAACACAAAATTTAAAGCTTAATACTCTCATAATGGCCATCAGAACTCTCAAGGAGAGGCATCTGCAGACAGAGTCCCCACAGACTGTCAGCTGATATATTATCAATTAGCCAGCAGACTGGCCAAACACATCTGTGATATGTTTTGCCTGAAGACTGCTGAATCACATTGCCTGGCACTCTCAAACAGTTATGACTAAGTGTATTAGAAAGGGCAAGATGATGACCAAGCAAATATAGACACAAATCTGCTCCCTGTTGCGGAAAAGACCTGTTTTCAAACTGTTGTGTACACAATTGTGTTTATAACCTTTTCTGTATGGCTCACATTGAACTTGCCATGCAGTGAATACAAGCAGTCCTTGAGCAACACCACCAAATTTCTGCAGTATTATTTGTGATATGGGAGCAATTTAGAGAAACCTAATTTGTAAATACATTTTAGAAGATAAAGAATCAAAATACTATGGTTTCTGGAATAATCTGTGTTAATAATTTCTGAAATAACTTAATGAACTGAGTTAACTCCATAGCTTACTTCTAATAAAAGTATGAGACTTGAATGAAAATGATTGGAAGGAAAACATAAGAACTTAAATTAGAAACACTGTTTTTTACAAGATGCTGTGAGGGAAATGTCAGCAACAAAATTCTGAGTGATTTTTTTTGCTCAATAGTATATTAACCTCACTACATGCCATTATTTATGATTTCTTTTGGAGACTGTAACACTGGCATAGCAAGAAACATCAGCTGAGGTGAGTGGCTGGCTGACAAACCAATTTAAGATGATGATAAGCACAGCGATGATGGGAGGATGTGCAGGGGTGAGATTTCCCCACATCTTAACTCCAGAAATGCTGATTAATGAACTCAGTGTAAGCCTCTTGCTTTTGGATGAAATAAAGTATGAGCAGATGAATAACAGAAGAGGGCAGTGAGGGGAGACAGTAAAGAGACTAATCTTTCCCAGCTGAGATGGGAAGGCTTTGTGGAAGGACTAATTTCAGGCCAAAAAAAAATTATGAATAATAGAATTTATTTCTGTCAAGGGAACATTAGTTTTAAGTCTCCAGGGAGGATTGCTAATAATAGCGCAGAAAGAAATCTAACAGAAAGCATCCTAATTTTTTTTTCTTCCATAGGATCAAAACCATCAATGAGCATGGGCAAGAAGCTGATGAAATGTTATCTTCCATAATATGAATTTACTTCTTGATCCAAAATGATAACAAAACTCTGAAAAAATATGATTTACCCTTTCCTCTTTCTCTTATGTATGGAATATAATTTGCTAGCTGTGGTCCTGTCCCTTTGGAATTCAGATTTTTCAAGACCTTGATCTGCACCATAAGCACCGGGCTTTCTACAGAAGGGAGCATGTGGGGAGATGTGAGAAGTCTCTCCCACAGTGTGACTGTGGGAACATCACTTGGCATTGGTTTTTGCAGAACCTGTTTGCTGCAGATGGTGCTGAGACATTTTACTGGGTACTGCCTCTTGGGGTGTGCCTGCACATGTGCACACCTCATGTGTGTGTGTGTGTGCACGTGTATGCACATACACTTGGGGATCTCATTTGCAAATGTAATCAAGCTGACCATGGATCCTGCCTTCTCCTTACATTACTTCTTTTGACCTGACTGACAGTGGTGCCCTCCATGATGTTGTTGGAGGCTTTCAGAGCAGAAAGGTGAATGTCTTGGGTTGCCACAACCAAAGTGGCTGGGAACATTCACAGATGCAAAATGTTACCCACCTGGTTCAGCTTGCTGCTGGAAGTTGAAATGCCAATAGGTTTAGATGAGAGTTTCAAGGATCATATTCACAGACTTGAATGCTGGTGTTCTGCCAAGTCCCTTCAGGGGCTGTAAAAGGACCCACACCTCTTTGCTGTGCCTACCCTGGCAGACAGGGCAGGGCTGCGCAGAAGGCCAGCAGTTGTCCACGCTCTGTAATTGCTTCACGCTCCCAAGCACAGTGATTGCTGTGCTGATTGCTCTTCTTCCAAACAACACACAGACGCTTCAGGGGACAGCATGTGCCAGGGTCCTTTCCCATCAGGCAATTCCAACTCCAACACCCAGAGTCTGGGGGGTTGGGGAAGGGAATGAAGAGGCTGTGGTATGTAGAGCTGCGCGGTGCCGCCTGGCCTCAGGGCCAGACCATGGTCCCTGGTTATTTTACTCGCTAGACATTTCCTGTGCGTCTCAATTCTCTGTCGATTCAAGAGCAAGAGAAAAACTTCCCCCCTTTACAAAAAATAAGTGCCTTTTTAATGTGCTACAGGAATAGGTGCTATTTTAAGTATTCACCAGAGATGAAGCCAATATTTTTTCAGCCTGCTGGGAGAGTGGATCCATGGTAAGAAATCTTTGTCCTGCAATCCAGATTCTGTCTGAGTTTTAATCTGCAGAGATCTCCAAGTATGTAGTTGTTTGAGTTTGCTGTTCAAGTCTGGCCCACTTTTGATAGCATGTGTGCAAAGCTGAAGCTTGAAATTGAACCGGACTGGAAGGCGAGACGAGTTCAACTTCATTGCTCTGCCTGTTGGGTTGCTTCGTCTCTGGGCAATGTAAAAAAAGTCAACTGTATTATTTTTCCTTTTCCATGGCCAGGGCCAAAGAATGCAGGAAAATTCGCCAAGAGTAGAAAAAAACCTGAGTTCTGCTATAGCTTCAGGGGTCCAAGATACTTGCCTTTCTCATCAGAGAGAGAGCAACCAGACTGATATACTATTTTCCATCAATCAAGTCAGCAAAACCAGGCAGAGCACTTCCTTTGACATCAATGCAGTGGTGACAGTTGTAGAGTTAATGCATTCCTTCTTAATGGAATACCATAAATCTAGGTTCAATGCTGCCAAAATAATGGCTGCAGCTCTCACTGGTGAAGTCAGTTCTTTCCCTGCTTTCCCATGGGCCTAAAACAGTTTGGATATAGAACTAATAGTATTATTTACTGGTATTAATAAGAATTTCTAAGGCAGTTTATAAGGATGGTTTACGTGTTCAAAGTGTTGCTATTGCCTCTTGGTTGAGCACACATCTGCCTTTTCATAATGACATCCTATTTCACAGCTTCAGAGGAATTATATTTCTTGTTTGAAACCACAGGATAAAATTAGAAAGGAACAATTTATGGGTTTTTTTCCAGGAAGATGTTTGGATTGTGTCAGAGACTCCCTAAAGTAAACACAGGTTCTTCAGGTTTAGTGTCTTATTTCTAAGGAAATATATAAGAGAGACTTCAAATGTGACAGTAGGGTATAGCACTGATACAGGAGGAAAATGTTCATTGATTAATTCACTAGCTGTATTATATTTGGGTACCAATAAGGGAAAGCCCTCAGGTATACCTACTCAGGAAATAATCAGATCGGAGTTAGAGATACATCAGGGGTTCAAATGGAAGTCAGATGTCTTTGCAATCTCAGAGAATGGCTTTGCCAGTGGGGTGTGTAAGCAAGTGGCCTGCAGAAGGAGGAACAATGGATCTGCATCACAGGGAAAAGCCCCAACACCACAGGCAGCAGAGCATCTATCAAGCATTTCCCTCACAGTATCTTGATCCTCTTTCTACTCTCCCACAAGAATTTACTCAGCCCCCAAGGGGATGTTATTTGGGATTGTATAACTTGCTGGAGTTAAACAGCTTTATAGCACTATTCAGGCACAAGGCTTTACCTCTCACTTACAAGTTTATTTCACTCTGCAGGGATCATAAAGCAACTTTCAAATTACCAGCTAGTACTGCTGGGGCACAGAAGAAACCGTTGTGGTACAAAGTCCACTGAGTATAGGATGTAATGTAGCAATGCTTTTAATGCTTTTAACCCCTCTCTGCATAGGAATCTGGAAACATGGTAAATGCCCAAAGGATAGGCAGCGCTGAGGGGGAGGGAAGGAGATGGATCATGAGCATTTTGGTTCAGATAATCTCTATTTGGTTCAGCGCACTTCCAAAGTGCAAGGATGTGTCCAGGGCTTCCTCGGAGCCCACCCCCCCCCCCCCCCCCAGTGACAGCAACAACATCCTTGTTTTCCTACCTACTGGAGGGGACCTCACCAGCATACAGATGGTGACAAGAGCAATGCCCTAATGCTACCCACCCTCTAAAGGAAATGAAAATTATTGCCCATATTTAACAGCAGTCTATTAAATCTAGTGTTTGACTTAAGCATCCACAAGTAATCATACAAAATCTCAGCTTTGGTTGTTCTCTCAGACCTAGACACTCACTTACAAAGCAAATCTGCAGGATGCAAATAAAACATAAGCAGAAGGTAGCCTAGGGGGTCCAAGCTCTGAAGGCATATAACGCACTGATTCAATTTTTGGAAGGGATTTCTTGTTTATTAAACCAACCACTTGAAATTAATTGGAAAGTAAAGTCTTGATCTTGGCACATTTAAATCATAAATATTCAACTTTCGTTTAGCTCCTAAATAAAGCCAACAGCGAAGGTCAGACTTGGAGAGGGATAACAGGACTTGCATGCTCTCAGTTGGGTGGAAGCTGCTGGTGCTAGATCAGCTCACAGGACATGAGTGGAGGAGGAGTGACACTGGCTCCAGTTGCAGACACTTTGGTCAGGGTATGTGGAGGTTGGCCTTTGGTCCAGAGCTGTGAAGACATAACAGCAAAGAAGCAACATACACAAAGTTGCTCATGGTAGTATGCTGATGTGAGCATTTGGCTTCTGGGCCAGACAGGCTTGCATCTGTCCAACTCAGTGCATGGGCTCATGCAGACAGGCATGCACTAAATCTGATCCCAGGGCCATTCCCGACAGAACCACAAAATAAACACATGCGCATTCACTGCTTTCTAGAGTATACCGGATGTTAATGAGCAGAATAATTTGTAGTGGCTTGACTACTGCCTTTTTTTTTTAGCTTGTGGCTAATGTATGAAGGCATTTCTGATCATAACTATGCCAATAACCTATTGTCACGTCAGCTATTGCCAACTGCATTTACTCAAACAAAATATTGAGGGAGTTCTATTTTATTGCACGGAAAAACACCAAGTGGGCATGCTTTCAAGAATCACAGTCAGAGTACAGTATGTCTGCATTTAATTATGGGGTTGGAGCAATTAACACTTGGGCTCTGCTTTGTTCTGTATTCCATGGCCAGTTGTTGAGAAAATACAATTCTCAAAAGCTTGCCATTTAAAATGTATTTTGACTAACTTTAGTTAGCATGAAGGGGTTTACCTACAATTGCTGAGGGCTAAGGTTGGGCTAAGACTCAGGAGACCCTGATTCAATCCAGTGTTCTTTGTGACAGTGGAAAAGTCTTAATTTGTGCTGATGTCTCACTGGCCTGCCAGAGAATTATTCCTTGCTGTAAGGCAGGGATTCCATTAGCTGTAAAGTACTCAGACTCTGGGCTATTTAAAAGACATTGGTGTTTTCTCTAATATTGCTTTATTAATAATAAAACCTGTTTCTCAGGTTTTATTATTAATGTATATCACTAATAACAATTTATATCAGACTTATTCAAGGATAACTAGAGACCCTTAAAACAAAACATTACACAATGTGTATCATATATAGCTTTGCCCCTCTTTCATGTATTCTCTTGAGCATCTAAGTCTGACCTAATTGAAAATCGTATATATCAAGTATGTATCCCAGATTACAACATATGTTTCCGACCCACTGGAAAACTTACGATACTAAAGACCTCCTTTTTATTATTTCCCCTCACAACTTCACCTTGCAACACTTTCTTAATTACAAAACAATTTTGGCTTGAACTTCTGTGTCTCAGTCTGCTGTACTGTGACCTAAAGAACAGTACATACACATGCAGAAATTAACTAGTCCCTTAGGAGTACTCTTGTGCTGGAGAGTGAAGGAGGAGAAGGCAGATTTGCAAATAGCTATATTTTCTTTCACCAACTTAATTGCTTCTGTTTGGAACTTTTAAAATCTCACCTTACCATGCAGTGATTTTCAAAGTGAGCACAGCATGACTGACCCAAAAAAACAATCTGTTTGCTTTTTTATTATAATTTTGGTTGTGATATTTTATTAGTGGAGGCTGCAACACCTCAGAGGAATAACAGTCGGCTGATTATGGCACTTCTGGCATTTCCTAGATTATACTCTGATTAACTCTGCTATATTAATAAAGACCTTTTAATAAGCTTTTGTGAGAGTAATTTCCTAGGGGTTTCAGGAGAGCATATGGAAAAACAAACTGCATCACATGGCATCACACTGACACTTCTGTGAGTCATCAGAGTTGGACCTTTGGATCTTTAGCAGGTGAGTCAATCAACTAACCAATAATAATACTAAGCCATCATCATTCTTGAAGATGATTACTAGAAATATTTACCAGTTTTCATAGTTATTTGCTGACAGAGGAACAGTGAACCAACCTCAGGTTGGAGTTTTCAGTCATCATTTACAGCTCTGAAAGTATCTTCCCGTTCTCAAGTGCAAGCCTTTGCTAGGCCACTGGAAAGGAATGCCTTTTGTGGAAAACTGTCCATTTTAACATCCCTACAGTATTATTTTTCTTTCTATAATCCTTGATATTTCAGTTCAAAATAAAGGTTAAATTATTATAATGGTGGTACAAAACAGGTTAGTACAGTCAAAAGGGACTCTCTTTTTTCAGCCGTGCTCACAGCATTTCTTATCCAGCAGAGTGCATAAACTGCACACAGATTCCCACATCCACACAGCCCTTTGCACAGTTCTTTGATCTTTGACAGGAATCTTCAGACACCCTTTGGAATGGGAGACACTCTTGTAGTCTGTTACAGTTGTGGGTATATTTTTGGTTTGGAGTAAACAATCTAGTTAGAGGATGTTTTCTTATTCTTAAAAAGACATGAAGTCCTCAGAAAGAGATGAAAGTACATCATTGTAGCTTTGTACTTGTGGGAATATTAGCCATTTATAATTGTCTGGAATAAAAAAAAAATGGAAATACTGAGAACATGATGCATAGTAGACAGCCACAGACCTGTAAGACACGTATTACTCACGAACACAGGATCAAACAGCTGCTTTTCCTGCCCTTTGCAATGTGTTCCTAACATAAAATTAACTGTATTTATTGCACTAGTATCTCACTTGATGTCGATTCCCCACCTCTGTCTGTAACTTCTTCTACAGAAGTTCAAGGACTGATCAGGGCATTTTGTCCTATAATATCTTGCCACTCTTTTATAATCTCTGAGTGTTTAATACTCCAGAAATCCCTATCTATTCCATGTCTATCTTCGAGCTTATAATGTGTTTTTATCTAGCTCTCTAAAACAGACTTTTACTCCCAGCACAGGACATGTGACACCCTGCTCAAGTTAAGGATTGCAGCATCAGAAACCAGAATTTTCAAATTTTCACCTGTTTCTTTTCATCAGCTCTCCAGAGCTTCCATGCACCAGAGCATGACCACAGCTGGCTCCTCTTGGACCCAAAAGGGACAGAGCTAAAAGGCAGCAGAGAAACAAACCTCTGTTGCCTTCTCTGATTACAGCTTCAGAATGATTTTGAGAAATTGCTATTGAGAAATGCATCAACATATTGTTGATGCCTTTGGCTTAGTGAGTGATGATCTAATTTCTGTTCAATTGACCAGCAGCCAATTCACATTTGGATCAAAGTTTGAAGTATAGCTTGTTTCTTATTAGAGCGAGCTTGTCATTATAAATGTGAATCATAACAACACTTAGTAAGGGATTTATCCTGCAAGATGCTGCCCTCTGTGAAGGAGGGCAGGTGCTCAGTGTACCACCTACCTTGCTCTTCACGTTACCAAATCACACCATTTCTCCGAATCTGATCTGCCAAATTATTCATGAAGCCGTATCCTATAAATACAGACATTCATGCAGACAAATATGTTGTACTATTCACTGAGGAAGGAAAAATTAATTATACTCAATGATCCTCATTCACACCTGCATAATGGAAGACTTAGGTCAATCTAAATCCATTGCTGGGAACCGTGGGAAATGGTCTTTCAATGATTTGTCTATTTTACTCTGATTTCTGTCACAGATCACCCGAATAAACCAAATGCCTTGTCCAGTCACAAATAGAGCTATCCTACTTTTTCTAAGAATAAAAAGCTGCTTTAACTTAATCAATAGTACCAGTTGCATGACACAAATGAGAAGATTACTGGAAATAGTTAAGATAATAAAAATACTCTGTGTCCCTCATTAAAAGTCTTAATAAGAGTAACTAAAATTGAAAGGAACAGTTGAAAGATCAGGGTCAACATCTGTTTAATTTTTAGCTATTTTAATTCTAGTTCATGATTATTTTAGAAGCTATCCTAAAGAGTCAAAGGAGAAAAAGCAATGGGAAGAAGACAGAGTTCTTCAGGGGACAATTCATTGGTTGATTCAACATATGGTGTATGAGAAAAAAAGCAAATAGAACAGAGCTCTCTTAGTCATAAGCTAATAATAAAGTCTCTAGCCACTGTCCAGGATAGGGTCAGGCCTTCAGCACTTTGAATTTCTGACTGGTGGCAAGTTGCAAGAAATCCAGCATACATGAAGGAATAGGTTGCTGTCTCTGGTGAAAGTGGCACTGACATGAGCCACTCACAGTATCCCCAAAGTTCCCCTTTTTGTCATTCAGTGTTGCCAGGTTCAAGCACCTTAGTTCAGCATGCAGCTAAAGGACTTCCATGACAAAGAATAGCTGATGGCCCTTATGCAGTCAACAGAGGCATAAATGGGAACCTTTCAGAGGATCAGTCATATTTCTTGGGGACTAAGAACAACTTGCTTTCTTTACCCCATAACCAGTCCAAGGTAATTTGGCTCATATCAGTGCACAGTAAAAAAGCTTTAAGAGACATCAAATAACCTCTTCCTTATGGCCAGACCAAAAAGAAGAAAGTAAACTCTTCTGCCTTCTCTTTAGTTTAACTTCTGCCTTAGATATTGCCTGGGGCCTGAGATCTCTGAATTCAAAGATGAAAAACGGAGCACACTAAAAAGGATGAGTTCCTTCTCTTCTTTCTCTCTGAGGACTCCTAAGGCTTTTCTTCACTACATAAAGTAGAGCAATCCAGCTACCCTTTTTGCATTACAAACTTTGCTAATAAAAACCAAAATCAGACAATAAAAGCAGACTTTCTCTTGATGCTCTGTTTTCTCATTCTTTCCCTCTCCCTGGCCCCACCTGTACTAACAGAGTCACACTTTCAGTAGCCCTTACAAGCAGCAATGCAAGCTTTCAGTTTTTATTAAGAAGGCTAAATCAGGAGTTTATAATAGTCCTTTTATACTTTTAATGTTGCCCATTTTACTACTGCTTTAACATTCACTGCCCAGACCTGGCTTGTATTCCATGTTCCCAGATCCGAACAACAGAACACCCCTATTAATTTAACCATGTCCTTTCTATTCCTACATTTCTTAAGTAGTACAGCTGTGATTTTGTCTTAATTTCCCTAAGGTCCTTAAACATCTTTCACATCCATACCTGCAGTCACTGCCAAGGTAGAAAGTCAAAGAGGAGTCTGCAGTTCCCCGTGCCTTCAAGAAATCCTACATGGATTTTGCATTGTCAGTTGGGATAACATGTCCTGTAGAAAAGGGGAATAGCTATTGGGTGCACTGAACACTTTGACAAGCCCAAAACAAGGCTTACCCAATTATACTGGCGCTTGAAGGAGGGCCATGGTTTTTTGTACTTAACTCTCACCAAAGAACACGGTTTGACTGTTTTCCTTCCTGATTTTGGTAGCTGATTTCAGGCCATGCAAGGACCAGTCTACTTACATGCACCCATCTCTTAGGTTTGGATACCATTCAGCAGCCTGGTGAAGATGTCAGACAAGGAGATGGGGAGGAAGAACAACAGAAAATCTTGTTCATATCAGCTACCTGCACTTTGGTGATGGCTTCTAAGATCCTTCTTTATGTAGTTGATTATGGAGACAGATTTCAAAAAATATTTAAGGCCTCTAAAACCAGAAGTGGCTGAGATATTTTCCAGAGCTAGCTTGCTGCTGAACTGTATCCAGGAGTATAGCTAGTGGATGTACCAAAACCCAAACTTCAACTCAAACAGGAATTCAGGCCAAAAGTGATATTCAGAAAGCCCCTGTTCAAACACAGTTCCCTGAGGTGCCTAAATTTGCACTGGAGCTGCCACAGCTCTTTCTTGAATTTAACTCTAGCTGTCTACCTGTGTTTGCTGATATTCACAACCTCAGATAACTTGCCTGTCTGGACTAAAATGCCTGGAACAAATATTGATCGAGTTTGGGATGCATGCCACTCCTTAGGCACACTGTTGCTCAAGGCGGGTCAAAGATTCATCATGCTCTTTGTAAAGTTAGAAACCTCAGAGAGAAAGACATTTGCACAACACTGCTGCTGAATGGACATTGTTCTTGCTCTGGGATTAGGCACCAATGTACCTCTTCACCCTCAACATACTAATGAAAGAAAATAGTGTGGTACAGTGTGACCTCCCTACAAGCAAAAAACCAAGCACTCTCACGTATCTAAATGACAATAGATTAAGATCATTATTGTATTTAATATAGTCAAACTTATCATTAATCAGTAAAACCAACAGCAGCATTATGTTCTTCCTTAAGTGACAGATTTGTCAATAGAATAAAAAAGCCTCTCTGTTGAGACATGGTGACATAAATGCAGGCATCTTAATGGAATATCAAAAATAACAACAGTCAGAAAGGAGATCTCTTTTACAAATAAAGAAGAAAAAAGCGGAGGTATCGACTAATTTGCTGTAAATCTGTCTTTTGCTTTCTAATCAATCATTAACAATCAAAGGCCACCTGGCTTAATTGAGGCTAATTTTCAGGAAGCCTGATCTGGCACTCCTTGGTGTACTGCTTGGTTGACATGAATGTCGGAACAGAAAAACCATAGGTCTAATAAAGGAATTAAGGAAACCTGTCATTTAAGTATTTTTTAAACATCCATAAAACCTTTTTTTTTTTCTAATGGCAAGTGCAAAATATTACTGTTAGTGATCATTCAACAAACTAGCAAGAAAATAATGCTTTTCTTCTCCTAAATGCTTTTAAAGAGTCCATGGACAAATACAAAATCACAGCTGTATTTATTTTTAAACCAGAATGATATCAAGGTAGAGAAGTCAGTGGTTTTCTATAAGCACCATCATAAATGTATCTTCTGGCATGTGGGTCATAGAAAGATTTTAGAAGATTCCAGCCTAATAGGGTGAACAAATATCCTAGAAAAACACACTTCCTCTTTGGTATTGGTAAATGTTTTAGTGGAAGGTTAATTAGAGCCCTAGCAACTCTCTTTCTCTTCTCTGCAGGAAGATCTCCTGTTTGAACTCTTTACCTGGCTCCATCTTCCTTGTGGAAGCAGAGAAGCAGCTCCAACAATTGCTTCTGATAGAACATGACACCATTTACAAGGGTTGAAGGTTTTGGGTGCCTGGTCTTGGGGTCATAGCAATGGTCTGACTGCACTCTGCTGATGGATAAAGCCTATGTTTTACATTCTGCCTGAGTAATTGTAATAAATATTGATAGGTGTGCTCTGTTACTAATTTATTTCAGGCAGAGCATGTCTCTGAAGCTGTGGAATGACCTTGACAGTGCTTACCAGGCATAAGTATCTCTGCTGAGGGCATGGCAAAGGCCAGGGGATCCTGTCAAAATAGCTGAAAGATACTGCTACTCAACAGGAACTTCCTTGGTGCCACAGAAAGGTAAGATATTGCCTGAAGGCAGAAATTTAAAAATATTCAGTATTTTTCAGGATATTGCTGAAACAAGGTCATTGAAAGATGAAATAGTAGTGGGGCATTGGAACTGTAAAATGAGACATTTCATTCCTTTACAGGGAGAGGATCTGTCATTCCTAGCCTGGTCTTTTTCCTGAGGTTTGATCCTTGGATGGGGGTTTACCACCAAGCTGTTTGGGGCTGTGCTGTCTGTGCTGGTGCAGTGCTGCGCTTATGTGGTGTGCCACAGACAGATGCTGTCTCTGTAGGTACTGTAGAACTCTGGTTGGTCTCATCTTTCTATAAGATTCAGGCTTTAATCTCAATTTCAATTACCTCCATAAAATTGTATGCAAATATTTTCCTGGCTCACCTATCATAAAGGGGATTGCCCTTTGGGTGGTTGCCATTCAGCTTGGCTGCCTTTACTATAGACTTTACTGGTTGGCATCAGAGTAATTTTTCATGCACAGACCCATCTGCAGTTGTAGCAGCATTTTTTCACCTGGTTTTGCCAGGTATTTTTGCATTTCAGTGGTAGCAATCTATTTGTAGCACTTGGCTCATTGGATTCTTAGAGTACCTACACAGCTCATTTACTCAGAGAGTCATTGAACCTGAGTATTTCCTCCTCTGCTACAAAGTGGAAACACTTTGAAAACAGTCTTTCCAGCCCCTAGTTGTTTCTCTGTTGATTAAAATTTGACCATAAAATTAGCTCAGTTGATTAGAACATGGTGCTAATAACACCAAGGTCATGAGTTCACACAGGTTGGATCCTGTATGGACCATTCAGTCAAGAGTTGGACATCATGATCCTTGTGGGTCCCTTCCAAGCTAGAATATTCTGTGATTCTGAATATAGGGAGGGTGTTTGTTTTTCTGTTCTAGCTGACAAGATCAGCCCCTCTGTCTTGAAGCATAGTACTCAAAACACATATACCATCTCCCCAAACTGACTGATTTAAATAGCCAAAATGATCATGCTTTACATTACAGTTTTATTTGTGAGCAACCGATAAAGGACTAATAAATTTTTAATAGATGTTGTAATAAATTGTTAATTGAATATTATAGAGTACAACAGGTTAACTGGCTTCAAATAACCATAGCATAAAATTGTCGTTTTTCTTTCTACTGATGTCCTTAGCAGGCATGTTTAATTTAAGCTATAATACACGACCCTGGTGTCAGTGATATGTCTATCTATGTAGCTACACTGATAAGTGCTTCAAATAGGGAATTTTGCAATCCCAAATGTCTTAAAACAGCAACACACACAAAAATCAAACACAAAAATCAAAATGTTGTAGAGTTTCATGGAAACTCTTCTCCATATCTTGTAGGTCAGCTTCTCAGTAGCAGTGAGATATTTTGAAAATGGATAACTTGTGACTTCTCACACCAAATATAACAAGTGCATTTTCTATGTGTGTTAGAGTCTTTGCAACTCTTAAATGATTCTCTGAGAACCATGTAGCTCTTTTAGTGACAAGCTTCTGAATGCTGCAGAAAATCCTGTCAGCTCCACCCTCTTTATCTGCTAGACTTCTAAGCGTCTTTTTTGGCTATTAAACATAAAAAATAAAAAGTAGAATTAACAAATATCTCACTCCTCTCCAATTTTTCCCCCAATATCAGCTCTAGTATAAGAATGAAGGTCTGGAACTTCTGTATGACAAGGGAGACCAACCTGGCAATGGGTCAGAAGAATATATTTCCTGAACAGAACCTACATCAATGGACATCCGATCACACAAAAGTCTTGTATATTCCAACCCCAATGCACTGTATCAGAGATACTTCTGCTGCTCTGTATTTCCCGTGTCTGGGTTTTTGTCACACAGCCCCATTTTACCCAAACAATGCAAATGAACCATAAAATATTGAAAAATATTATCTACACTTTTTCACCTTTGAGAAAGAGCTAAACTCTTTCTCAAAGATAAACTCTGATCCTCACTGCGAGTGGTAACTATCTCGACTTAAGCCAGCATGGTGCCACTACTTTCATGGATATAAGACTGGGATGATTTTGGCTTTGTTATGTGGTAACACTTCTGTTCTGGAAAATTATCCACTGCTGATGAACAATAACCAACTAGCTCTCGCTCACTATTGCAGATTTCTTGTAGGATTTATGCTGATCCCGCTATTGAAGTGGTTCATTAAAAAACACAGTTTTTAATGAAAAAAGACAGTGTTGCTGGGACACTGGGGCAATCATGGTAGTGTTCTGCAAAAACACCTCAGAGGGCACTTCAGCATGCTCACTCCACTGGAAGGTTTTTTTCTATGATGAAAAAAGACAACTGCTGCATTTTCAGTCCATTCCAATAATGTGCTTCATTCTAATCAGAAGGAGAAGTTTATACTAAACAAATTCTCACTTTCTTCACTTCCCTTTCCACATCAGTCACTGTCAGCTTGATACAGAAAATATGGCTGTTAATAGCTTGCAGTGGAGCAAACATTTGCATAACTGTTACCTCAGAGCCCATAACTCCGAGCTAATTGGCTGATGGTGATTAAAATGATTAAGTGACTGTAATTTATATGATTAACCAATTAAGCCATTCTCCTGTGATTGGCCCAGGGTAGGGTCTGGGCTGCAAGCTTGTTTCCCAGCATGCATGCCGGCAGTGCACGATATTAAATATTCTTTTAAATACTTGCTGTTGTTCCTGCCAACAGCACTCAAGGTGCTTTAAAAGTATTTTAATTACTCCATATCATTTGTGTAGCACAGAGAGTCATAAGTTGAAGGCAACCCATGAATTATTAACAAAATAAATCTAGCACTGCCTAGGATAACACAGAATTACCGAAGGCAGTAAATAGGACAGTGAATTTGATCATCCAGAACTGATGGATGACTGACTGGTGCAAATACAGGCAATATCACTGCCTTGAACAGAAGTTACGCTGATTTATCCCAGCATGACATCCAGATTTTGATCCTTGGAAACTGAAAGTTCACCAACAGGTCTGAAAAATAAGGTAGACAAAATTAATTGCAAATCCTTCTAGGTAAAAGAAGCAACTGACTTGGTTAATTTGTAACCAATTCCATTAGGAGAGCATTTGCCAAGGCAGTGAATGTTGTTTGAGTGAGCTCTGGTTCTTGAAAGAACAAGGCAGGTGGGCAGGAAGCAATAATTAAGCATATTCTCTGCTAATCTCCTGCTAGGTACACTGAAGGGAAATCTTGCTGTGGTTTCATCCCCCTCTTTCCTTCCCCCTACCACCTTCCTGTGGGCTGCTGTTATGAAACAAGGGACTGCTCCATTTCCAGTTTTTTCCCTTCTCACCTCCTACCAGCAGACAGTTTAATTCCATGCTTCCTGAGGCTAAACACATCACCTTCATTCACATTACTTTCAATTTCAGCTGCTGTGTGTCCTGAAACTTTAAATCAGCTGCCAGTTAGCATGGACTCTCAGTTCTGATTCTACAGCATAGCAGTCTTTTAAGAGATGAGAGCAATATACTTTTCTTTTCAACTTACCTATGATTTGCTTTGTGTTTTCTGATCTTTCTTGACTGATAGTTAAATGTCAACATAATATAGAGGAGTAGTATTTGAGTCTCCTGTGGGTTAGCTACTTCTATGTGCAATTTTGTCCAAAACAGTGGCCTTGGCAAACAGAAAAATATTACACTTGACTTTATTAAGCATCTTTCTATTGCTGACTGGGTATTCCCAGTGCTTCAGAGGATGGTGTCTTAGGGCATGGTATTGAATTCTTCGGGTAACCAAGGTTTGAAAAGTCAGTTGTTCCATGGAGGATTTAAAAATCTGAACAACCTCTTTTGATCTGAGTGATTTGGTCAAAATGGGTTCATGAGGAACTTTGTAGCATCAGGACTGTTTTACACTACCCTGCAAAAAAATTAAATATGTTGCCAATGCTCCCATGCTAAGTCTATAATGCTCAGCCTATGGAGCAAAGCCAAACATTCATCCTCTGCCTTTTTTCTGTTGGTGGTATTTTCTCCATATTACTCACTGAGAGTTCCAAGCAGTGCTCTAGAGGTGTCTGTGAAACAGCTCATGAAGCTTCAGTCCTGAAGTTTGTGGACATGTGTCTGTCTACCACATCACTGATATGCCAGAAACATTTTAGACTTAACCCTGAGAAGAGTCATAAAAACTTCAGCTCCCACCAAAGTAAATAGCTAAGTAAACTTAACCAAAAACAAGAACAGTAGTTAATAAAGCTTAGGCTGGGGGACAAAAGACACTGTGTGTGACCTTGGGCCATCACCTCACCCCTCCCTGCATCCCTGTTCCCTGTTGTCAGGGCCAAGTATTGCTCTTTCATCACTCCTAGCAAAGCTTGAGGACAAGGCCATTAATATACATGATGCACTCACACAGTAACAAGATGACGTCCATGGAAAAGCTTATAAATAAACATAAATAAGGACCTGATGAGTAAAAGGCTGGGTCCTGCCCAGGCTTCAATGAGACTTATAAAGGCCACACAAAAAATGCATCTTAAAATAGACTATTTGGAGGTCATAGCCTCCTGCCCTTGCCTGTCAAGACCTGAGCGGAGGCTTTGGCTGTGAAGTGATGGCACTGCTGATGACATCAGCACTCTCCATGCAGCTTTTGGCAGGTGTTAGCCATTCGTTTCACCTTTGCTACTGTTCACCCAGGAATTTCTTCAGAGTCATGACTCACCATGTGCTTTCATGGCAACTACCATTCAGTTGTATGAAAAAACACATTTCTGCTGAAGATCTGCTGCCATGATATCAGAACCTGAGAAAAGACAGAGCCTCTAACTGATTCTTTTGACAGGTTATAAAATATTAAAAGAGGGTAAAGTTTTAAAACTCATTTTTACACATCTCTCTACAGCCAAGTGATGCTGGCCTAAGGGATCAATGAATGAAACATTACATAGAAATGCTGAATTCATGTTATCCTTGATAATCTATATATCAAAAATGAGACTGAGCTCTTAAATGACCCACACATGGATTTGATCTGCTCCTCCCTTTTAATTTGTTCTTCAGTAGCCTGGCTTTAAAAAACTTAACTGTTTCAGTAATGTGGGAGTCCTTTCATTCCTACAGTCTTCTGATTAGTTCCAATAAAACTGAATAGTAATAAAGTTAAAATCCATTAGTGGCTACAAGACACACAACAGAACCTGTTCTGGTATTTAAAAAAATGTAAAGCCATTATAGCCTCCTGTGCAACTTTGAATTTAGCACAATTATTTTTCACTTTTTGTTTTCACTTTTGCTTTTCTGTTGTTGTTACTTCAAGCCTCAGCAACACGAGCTTAATTTCTCCATGTCATACTATAAAAACTATTCTGTCAGAGTACTGCACTACTGGCTCAACATGACTGGAAAAAAAAATTTAAAAAGACCAAGCCACCTTAAATAAGAATTATACTAATTTGGAGCATTTAAGACTTCACCTACGTGTAAAGAGATACAAAAGGAAAGGATCTGTAGAGGGAAATGTTTTCTACTGCAGACCCACTGTCCATGTTGTCTGTGTCAGGGCTGGGGGACAACAAGAAAAGTTTTCATACCAGCACAGGTCAGTTTCCCTGAGTTACTGGAGCACCCTGTGCTCTCTCCAAGATTTTTACCCAAAACAGTCAGGATTTTGCTATGAGGCAACATCCCAATGCAGCTCCAACAGCCTGTGCAGGAGCTCAAGATCACATCTAATGCTGCTGCACAAAATGGTGGAAACACCTCTTCAGCTCCTGGTTCCTCGTGGTGCTTCCTAATCATCAAATTCCAAATCTCCTCAGAAATGCATCTCTGAGGGTGGTTTTGGCCCAATGTGATGTTTGCACCAACTCCACTCCCTAAGGTAGTTGAGCAATTCCAGAGTCCCAGCACTCAGCAGCAGGGTCAGGTCCCCCATAACATGTTTTTTTGTAAAGGAACTATGTGGAGGAATCTCCCCTTCTCTGGGCTAGTCCCCAGGAAGGATGCCCAGCCCAAGGGGCCCAAAATCCAAATCTCCCTCATTGCCAGGCAGCCAGCAGGGCTAAAGGGAACATTTCCTTGGACTTTTAGCACCCCCAGCTGAGGAGGAAACTAGCCATGGCTTTATCTTTCCCTGGTTAAATACCTTAACCACTAAACACCTACACAAAAGGACAGGCAACCCCAAAACCTCCACCAGCAGCCAGGTTTTAAAAGGGAAGACAGATTAACACAGTGCATAGATGAGGGTGAAAACCTCCAACAAGTGCTTGGACCAGAGGGTTTCCTCACAGGAAAAACAGTAGACTTTCTCCTCCTGAGGAATAATTGGGGGCCTGGCAGGTGTGCCTGGTGCTTAAAGTAAAATAAAAAATTCCACGACTGCACTTTTCAGTGAAGTCCTCTTTTCCTGGATGAAAATCAATTAACTCTTCACTGTGCCTTGAGGCTAACAGACAGGAAAGAGATTAACAACAGGAAAGGAGACTTCAGCTTTATTGTACAGCAGCATAGGGCTCCCCGTGCTTGATCCACTCCATGAGTGCTCTAATCCAGGGTCCTGTCTCAGCCGTGAAAGTCCAAGGCATTTAAGCACATGCTTAACTTCAGGCATGGGAAGATTTTCAACAGCCTGGTGGAAGTCTGGCATTTGCCTCTCCTCCTCCTCCCCCAGCTTTGGATGGGAGTTACACACCTAATTGTTTTCTACCCCTTTGAACATTTCCACTCAACATGCTTTCCTAGGCAGTGAAGAACTGCTGAGCTGGGGCCTTCTGGAATAACTGCTCTGTTAGGGAAGCTGCTCATTAGCCCTCTGTCGTCTCGTGACTGGCTTTTGTCCTGGGGCATGGGGCTTTATTTGCAAGCTAGGAAAAAATCTTTTTTTAAATTCAATTTAGGATGATGCCAACCATTCTAGCTCAACAGTCTTTCCTTTTTCAGTCAATTAAGTACCAGGCTAATACAAAGATCTGTGTCACACTGGCTAGGCTCTGTTAAAAAAAAAAAAAAAAAAATTGAAATAAAAAGTTTAGTTGCCCTTTAATTATATTGACTGCCTTTCATTTCTCTGTTAGGGTAGAGGGTAACCAAAAGTGCATGCTCTATCTTTGCACTAGGTGTGATGCTATATCTTGTTATGAGCTGTTAAATTCATCTTCTTAATGCAAAATCTCACAAAATAAGAAGCATTTACATATTTCTTATCATTCTTAGCCATTTCCAAGCTCTCCAATCTCTCCATCTGTTATGTCATCTTTGAGACAGAAAAACAAAAGAATTCTGGCAAGATTTTCATGCCATTGTAATAGTCCCTGGATTAGTCCCTGCTCTCTTCTTTATTTTTTCTTTTTGCTATTTCAGTTGGTGCTAACAGGGATTGCAGAACAGCTATAGTGAGATCAGAACCTGATATGATTAGATAGTTCTCATACACTCATTCATTTATATTTATGTTTTGAGACATAACAGATAGGTAATTTTTAACACTGAGGTATTGCTCTTATTGAACTGTGTGCATGAAATGTCAGTGGTCTGCATCTGGCTGTAAAAAAATACATTAGGACTGAAAATGTGGTATTTTAATTAGCACTTTCAAAAAATTGACAAAGCTAGGGAAAAGTGATTGTTGTCAACAAAGTTTTCTACTGAAGAGTCTTCTTTTCCACACTAAAAAAAGCATTCAGCAGAACTGAAAACTTGCACTTCAAAAAAAAAGTTAAACAAGAGCATTGCAAAGGTGCCTTTTGGGTTGAAATGCTTTCATTTTTCTTCTTAATTCCCTAATTGGTCCATGTATTTGACCTTACACTAGGATCTCTCTCTGAGATACGATGGCACGTTTTGAGACTCCTTGCTTTACTATATTACAGGCAAAACTGGTGAATCAACACTGAAAGGAAAGAATTCAGGTTATGAAAAGCATATCTGCATAGTTACATTTGGGGTTTGAAAGGAAAATTTACAGGTTTTCTGTGTTTGAGTTTTTTTGAAGGAAGGACTACTTTGTAGAAACTCTTTGAAGACTTAGTTTTCATAACATGCATCCCTTTCCTATGTAGAAATACATTTAAATGTTGCCTATCTTCTTCTTTTTCAACAAAGCACTTAAGCACATTTACCTAAAGTTGAGCACCCAGTGCTGTTTTGTTTTGTGTGCCCCACAGATTTCCAGTCTTGAGCACTGAGTAGCTTTATATTAATTTCAGGGTTTTTTCCCCACACATTCTTCATACCATCTCAAACCTTTCAAGTTTTGGTTGATTCAATCAATTTTCTTTACTTTCACCAAATAGACTTCTTATTCCTGTTTATCTCAAGCTCTCTCTCTCCTCTGCATAATTCTCTTCTCTCAGGGCACACCCACATCCACACTGTCCTCTTTCTCTTCTGGTGTCTCTCTGCTGCTCCACTCATGATCTAATTCTTCAGAAACTATTGCTGAGTGCATTTTCTTGTAAGTTTATCAAATAGCCTAAAAGGGGCAACCTTTTTCTCAGTTTTTTGGTGATATATGAAAACATGAAGCCACAGGCACTTTTTATGCTGCAAAGCTGGGTGAAATGCCCTTTCTGAAAAAGTCAGCCTCTCTCGAAAATAGGATGCTTAGCCAAACACATCTGTGTTAGTTGAACTATTTCTTCCCTCTTTAAGAAATATTAGACCTCAATCTCTGTAATTGCCTGTAATGACTGTAAGAGAGGATTCAGGTGGTTTCCCACTCTGCAACTGGCATTTTATGAGATGTTTAGCAGGCAAAACACCTCATTGAAAAGGCAAATATACTTTCTTGGTATGCACAAGAAAATTCATACCCTGATATCATCTTATGTGAAACCAGTTTTACAACCACCACTACTGAGCTGATTGCATATCTCTTTTGTGGTTCCCCTTAACAGAGACAGGATACAGGCTTAACTAATGAGAAAAGATAATCTATTCAGACAAAATAATTTATTGGCATAAATCAAGAGAACGCTGGTGGTACTGGAAGAGTGGTGGCTGGAGCAGCTGGAATGGAGAGGGTGCATCCTCAGCTGTGCTGGAAGAATCTGCAGGTCTGTATGAGTAACACAAGTGCCTAAGTTGTGCCCTTTCTGCTTCATCTAGACATCACCTGTCTCTTCCTTTTCACTTGCAGGGTGTGTAATTTATACAAGATACTGCTTAGCTTTACAGTATTTTCTCATTCAAGGGAAAGGTTATATTCAAAATAGTAGTGTGAGTGCAAAGGGAAGTGCTCAGCGAATTAAAGTAAGTGGAAAGTAGTAGGGAAGGAAAACAAATACTTGGCATGTTTCATAAGCTATGGACAGGCAAAGGGACAAGGTACAAACTTCCAGGCGAAATAACACTAAACATCATCAGTCTTTGACCTGTAAACAGGGAAGGACAAGACATAGAATATCCAAAATTAGACCATCTCAATGGCACAATGTGATGGTGATGCTAGACTTGGCTCCTAATTCGATTGCAAAGTTACATTTTACCTGCTCAGAAAAGGTTTGTTCCTAAGCTCCTGTGAAATTTGCTCCTAATGAACATCCATGTCTTAACTAATATTACAGACATGTTACTCTTTAAATGATTTTTAAATGATCCCTGCTTAACTCTGAATTTTTAGGCCACACCAAAGAGAAATAAAAATAATGTTGTAAAACCCCTTAAAATCAAGGAGTTTGCCCCTAAATGTTTATACAGTATTCCAGCTTAATTAACCTTATTCAAAAAGCCTGTAATATGGGGGGACATATAAATGCAGATCCTTTATAAATGCAGATCTTCCTGCTCTGAAATTGGAGCTGCCCATGATCTTTATAGCTGTTTCCTGTGCTGTGGGAGACTTGGGTCTGAGATCAGCTCAGTTAGCCTGCATGGTTTAGAGTTTACATCTATATTCCAGCCTCTTAAATACACAGCTAATAGAATAGAACAGAATAATGAGATGATGTTACACCTTGGTGCTTGGGGGGTTTTGTTGGCATTTACTACCTAGAACAAAAGAGGCCAGAAATTGCTCTCCTCTCTCCAGGTCCCTTATAACCTCTGATTGCATGGGCTACTCTGTGGCAGGTGAAGATCAATTAAACTGCCACAACCAAGTAGTCAGAGAAGAGCTCCCTGAAGAATAATGGAGAAAAGAATTTCTCAGAGACTTGCAGCATGTTATAAAAACAGCAATATCACCACTATGACCAATCTACACTTCATTAAGGGAGAGAGTCAGGATTAATATCTGAAAGGCAATCTCTGCAGTGTCTATTCCAGCAATTATTTGTATATGCATACACATAGGAGATGGAGCAGAAATAGTGGAGAAATGACACACAATGCCTTTTTGCTTCCCTAGCAATGTCACACTTGAAATATGAAGCACTCTAGGCTGATGACTTCCTTGTGCTGCTTATACATTATCCTGCCTGGGCAACAACCAAGTTCTGTGCAACAGTACTTCATTATTTTAATTAAGCTTATTGCAAGAGTAATCATCATTGCCATCAGTATCAATCACCAGTAATATTTCCAGTGATGTCTGTAAGTGATGAAGGTCCTAACTGACAATAAATAATAATGTTCCTGGCTTGAGTTGACACTTCATTGGACTTTGCTGAGTTGCTTTAAGTACTCCAGGCTCACTACAAAAAGAACTATTTATCTATGACAAAAGCCAGATCTAAATCATACTTGTTTTGCCTTCCCAAATGGATATGTTCATAACGTCAGCAAAATTTATCCTTTTGATTATGGCAGATACCAAGTTTGAAACAAATTTTGAAAGAAATTAGAAAGGTCCCAATACTCTGCTCCAGACATACTTTCCCATATATATTTAATTAGTATTAATTTAAGCAAATTCTTTATTTTGTTGGAAGAAGACAGCAGTTTGGATTACAAAAATACTTCTGTTATTAGAAAGGATAAGTCAGAAGAGACATCTTTGCACTTGCATCTAAATGATCCCATAGTGTCAAGATCTGATCAAAAGGTATTACACATTTTTTCCAAAGTATCAGTGCACTTGCTTTTTCCTGTCATTATGCTGCTACAGATTAAACACTCTGCCTGTTTTGGTTTGTGCTGCAATTTTTCTTAGCTGGACAAAGGCATTTCTGGCAGTTTAGAAATGGCTTTCCTATTTTTATTTCTTTGTGTGCTTGTTAATGCTCTGAGGATGTTCATTTGAAGTTCAGCAAGAGGATATATATACAATTGTTCAGGAAACTTAGAACTTAAAATACAAACATAGTATTTCCAAGAAGTTTTGAAGTATTAATATACTGAACAGTAATCCTAAATTATCTTTTTATTATCTCTCATTTAAAAAAGCAAAGTCCAGGACTATTCACAAACAGTCATCCACCTTAGCAATAGCCAGGCTCAGCTTTAAGACCAATAGCTGAGCTGACAGTCCACCCTTCTATTTTCTCTCCGTCCTTCTTTCACCTCTCTCCCTTCCCTCCCTACAAAAGGCAGGCACTGAGCAGATGTCGCTGGGGTCTTTGATGGGTGATAGCAGAGAGGACCACTTATTGCAGCAAACATTAAACAAGACTGACATTTCCCAAACCAGATTTTCAGAAAACAGCAAATTTTATATTTTGTACTTATTGATAGGCAACTCACTATAAAAACTCTCTCTGATGGCACAGTACAGCAAAAAATACAGCACATGGCAAATTGCAGGACAAGAGTTGCTGTAAATACATACCTCAGACTGTGTGTGGGACATAATTATTTAATAAGCTCCAAAATAAAACTTGTTAGAAACAGCCATCCACAGGATTATCCTGCACAGCCCTTCAAGCAAGGTGCACAGCCTTCCTCAGAGCTTCTCTGGAGCTACAGCTCAGCTCTCCATGGCAGGGAAGAGGTGGGTCTGAGGGGCATTCCTGCCTCCTGCCCAGTTCTGGCTCTCACCAGACAGGCACAGAAGGAAAAGGAGTGCCCAGGATGGCCCACAGGGCCTCTCTGTCACAGTGGTATGAATTTAGTTTTAATGGTCTGTAGTAGAAGAAGCTGAAGATTTCACTGATTTTCAGTGTTCTACATGGTAAGTAGTTCAGGCAACAGGGTTTTATATCCAAAGCATCACAAAGAAAGGCTTCCAAAAGTAGACAGCAGAGAAACTAGAGACAGAATAATTAAAAGAAATGGCACAGTTCTCCTGGATGAAGCAATTCCTTCTTTTTGCATCACACATGGTGTAAAATAACGTTTGCATGAAGCACTAACAACACTGAAGAACATTTCTCCATTTCTTTCTTGTCCTCAATGCTCATTTCATGCATGCTGACATTTTCCACATCAATTTTTCCTAGTGCCAGTAATTTATTCTAATGCCAGTATGTTTAGTTTAAGAAACACATTCCAGTTTGTCTGTCTGTCTGTCTGTCTATCTATCTATCTAATCTATCTATCTGCCTACCTACATACCTGCCCATATCACTCTTCTTACTAAGTCATTCCAAAATCCAATGTAAAAAGAAGCACTCTTTCTCACTTCCAAGGGTCTAAACCAATGAAGTATTTTCCTATGGTAAGGCAATCTGGCACTCTTGTGTCCCTCTTTGTGGCTATTTGCTGCTGAAAAAATGCAGCTTGGTGCTTATGGAAAAGAAAACCCTCAGAGGTAAATCTCCTGTGTTGCACCAGGAGCTCATCACACCCTCTGTTTTCTGAACATAAATGCAATGCAATTTTGCTCTGAAAGTCAGGCAGTTCCTGGCCAATCCATCCCTCTGAAAACTGTGGACACAGAAACAGAAACATTACCATTATTATGTTTTGAAGCTTTGCTCAGTACATAAAGCTATCATCACTTCTCTGAATGAGAGTTGCTCTTTCAGTTTTTCCACTTCAGGGCTGCATCCCACCTTCACAAAGATGTCTCACTTCCCCAGTTTCATCTCCTCACAGGTGTTACATATGCCACATAAACCTTCCTATAGATCATGTTACAGCGAGTCACACTCCTGGTGCTTTGGGCTCTTTTTAAAATTACATTTTACACATCAGTAAACTTGTAATGTAGAAACAGCTTTCTTAGTGTTATTTATATCCCTGTGTTGCAAAAGAAATTGTCAGAGAGTAATATGAATGTTATTTATCTGACGGCTCAGCTTTATTGGCTGCTACATTTCATATCTCTCAGTACTTTTTGGCAGAGGAGTAAATAACAGTGCTGTTAACCTCTAACACCAGTATAAAAATAGGCATTTATTAAGGAGTAAATATTACTTTAATTATTATTATCCTAGTTCCTTTCTCTGTAAAAAATTACATCCCTTTGTAGATCTAAAAAATATCCAAGTTTTATTTAAGTTGTAGACAGTTACCTGGTCGCTTGCTCTTGATAGTTTCTGGTACCTTCAGCAGAAGGTAATTAAGGAACATATAATGCTTCAGCCACCTGATTGGATAAAATTAAAATAAGCATATAAAATAGTAAGTTAAACCAAGGTGTCCAGGGCTACACTAACTGTGCCACATCAGTGGCTGCCTTCTGTGACCTGTTCTAACCTCAGACAAACACCAAGCAGACCCATAAAGAGACCAGACCTACCACTGTTTCAACAGCAGAAGACCCAGAGAGTAGCAAGGGGAAATGAATTAAGTCCTAAAGACTCAGCCCTTTCAGCAAGAATTAAAAAGCACACAACACTCACATCCTCAGAAGTCTTTCACTTCAAGCTTTCTTTGGTTTTGAAAATCAATAGATGTGATATATGTAAATACCTTGGGAACCAGGTTTCTTGCACCTCACGAGTAATGTTCAGCACCCTGCAGGATCAAGGCCTTTGCAACCCTCTAAATCCCCTCAAGTGGCAATATTTCATTACAAAGCAGGGAGAAGAGTGTAAGTGGCATTTCAGTTTCTATGGCAATTGCAGCAGCAGGAAGCACTAGGATTTGTTACTTCAGAGAACTCTATCTTCTGCTGCTGGATGCTACTTTTCTCTTCAAAATCTCATCTGCTTCACCTGAAGGAAAAAAAATGATCACTGTTAGCATGGAGAGATTATCAAATATCTAGTAAATAAAGCAGATTTTTATATAATGTGCAACTGTACATATTTGGTTACATTGAAATGATGTAAAGAATCAGTAACCCTCTGGTAACCCTCTGATGTCTAGTCCCTCCCATCTCAGGTATAGCACTTCTATGTAAGAGATCAACAAGAAGTTAGTAGTGTTACTTCAGACTACAGAGCATGCTGAATTCGTCTCTGAGGGGTACCTTTGCTCTGGTAGGTATTTTCACACTTCTTATTTCATTCCTCAGGTGGCTTATGACAAATGTTTTAGTGATGGCTAAAGTCAGCATCTACGAGCTATCATGAGCCTCACATGGAGTTAGTTATTGTCATCATCACCTGTGATGATGACAATATGGGAGCTCACTCCATGCTTTTAACCATAGTCTTCCCTGTGGATCAGTGAAAGCTTCTACATTTGATAATAGCATCACTAATGTAACATTGGGGCTTAGCCTGAGAGAAAACAAAAGAACTTTGCCTGACAGGCATGACAGGGTGCCTCTGGAACTCAACAAGCCATAGGAGTCCTCTTTTTGATGTCAGCAAGGACTGAAATTGGCTGGCAGACAGACCACAGGCTGGCGTGAATGGTCTTGTGCTTCAGTTCGCAGCGAGCCCTCCCATCCCAGTGCCAAACAGTTCATGGCAGTACCATGTTTCAAATGGCACGTGGCAAGAAAGGCTTTCAGTCCTGGACCAGAGGAGCATCAATATGCATGTGACCATTAAGGTGGAACATTAATGGGGTCACTCCAGTAGGAAATATATGAGACTATGTTTTGAGTTTTTTGGCACATATTGTGGAAAAAACCTTCATTTGGTCTTGCTAAACAGAATCACTTCTGTTTAAAAGAAATGTACAAAAATCTATGGAAATATTTTTTGGGATATTTTAAAGAAAATAGAATCGAAATTATTTGGTGGATCTGTTGGAGATCACAATAACTTAGAGACAAAATTGATTTCATAGTGAGATAGGAGTATAAAAACTTAGAGCTGTGATACTCAACCCCATTTTAGTAAAGAGGAATGGTTAACAGAAGAATTTAGAAGTGGTGGTTTTGAAAGTAACAATGTATAACAATAAAAATTTTTATAGTGATCCCTTAACACTTACTGTGTCTTTTCATTGGGGTAGAGAAACTTGCTACATGCCTTTCACACAGACATACAATGGGCAAGGTTGGGAGGAGCCTCTGGAGGTCATCTAGTCCAACCTTCTCTCTCCCACAGGACCCCTTAGAGCATGTTACTCTGGAGTGTGTCCGGATGGCTTTTGAGTACTTCCAGTGAGGAAGACTCCACAATCTCTGGGCAGCTTGTTCCAGTGCAGGAACAACCCTCGCAGAAAAGAAGTTTACACATATGTTCAGGTGGAACTTCCTGTGTTCCAGTTTCTGCCCATTGCCTCTCATCCTGTTGCTTGGCACAACCCAAATGATCCTGACTCCTTCCTCTTGGCACCCTGGCTTCAGAAAGCTTTGATGCAGCCTTATTATATTCTTGCTGATCAGATAAGAAGCAAATGGAAAACAAAATTAAGAAAGCAACAACTAAAGCACAGTGTTCTTTGTACACAAACTTGTTTAATGAGGTATAGCTACTATGAGTTCCATAGCTGCAAATCTGATCTTCATCCGTTCAAAAAAAAAAAAAGTCACAACTGAAAAGAGCTATACAAAGTTTGAGGTTTTACTAAGCATATCTTCAGAGAGACTCCTGCAGATTTGTTGTCATCTGTAATTATAAGTTTGTGAGCTTATTTTGAAAGGTGGTTTCAGTCATACACACTGCTTAAAAATCACACACAGAAAAATATTTTCTATATTGAATATTTTTATTTTCCTTCTTTTTCTTAGGAAGAAGGCAGGAAATTAACATGTATTCAACAAAATATGTGATTAAAATCACAATGAAGCATGCTATATCTTGAAATCTAATTTAACTTAATATTTTTAAACAGACAGGGAGCAATAACCCAAAAAACTATCTAAAATGAAATCAACATCTGTTTCCCAAGTAATTTGGCCCTTACCCAAAAGAATTACAGTGCTGATCCAGATAGCTGGATTGGAGTGTAAAGTGGCACCTGTATGATATATCACGTTTATAGATAGGTTTATGTCATAATACAATATTTTTGTTGTAAATAAGATAATGAATTTGTATAGAGAGAGGAGATTCTGAAAGCTCTAGAGAATATTTATTCTTGGAGACTAAGAGAGATGTCCTCCTCACTCCCTCTCTCCCTTTGTCGCACTCATTTGCAGTGAGACTTGAATCCCAGTTCCTAGAAAATCATTAAGTACTTTTTTCCTTTCCTGGTTATCTGTTATAATTTTTAGCTCAACCCTCTGCACACTGATTTTTTCAGAAATAATAGGTTATGCAGGATGTGTTGCTGTGCATGTGGACAGGTCCAGCTCAGAGGATTGCTATGCTCCAACCTCAGGAAAAAGTTAAATACTGCCAAAGCTCTGGAAGTCACAGTTTACTCAAAAAGGTTTTGACCCACATGAAACTGTTAGTGTCCAGTGCCTCACAGAAGGATGGATGGATGGATGGATGGATGGATGGATGGATGGATGGATGGATGGATGGATACTGTGCACCCATCAAGCTTGAAACTGTCTACACTCACAGAGCCAACAAAACTGTTGTAGGTGTCCCTTTAGCTCAGATCCTGTTCTTGGGCATGACTCATTTTTCTAGTAAGGCAAAGCCAAAGAAAACCAGCCTCAAAACACATAGAGGTCTCATGATGCAAGAGCTAAGGAAAAAGGAATATATGGCTGGTGGAAAGTGAAAGTTGAAAAAGAGCTACATGGAAACTTGTGCAAATGTTGTGGCTTCATTTCCAATCTTGAGAGATCTTTACAAGAACACTGAGTTATAATCTCATCCATTTTAATGTTCCCCAATGATACTCTCAGTCGCCTGATGCCCCGGGACAGTTTGTGCCTCTTTAGAATCTAATTATCCAGCTTTGCTTTTCGAGGAAGGTACATTCACAGGGAATGTTGGAAAGGAAACAACCTGGGGCAAGATGGTTATGGGTACAAGGGACTCAGCTCTTTGAAGAGATTATATGTCGGCAGGAAGTGAGCACAGCTTTGTTTCTAAATTCTTTGTGGTCATGGCAAGAAAAAATACATACAAGGAAAGAAACATAGAAGAAAAAGGCAGTAAAAGGGAGAAAATGGACAAACTAAGGCTCACAGTAGGAATTTGAAAAGGTAAGAGGTTTGTTCATATTCTTAGTTCAGTTTTATGTGTGAGATTAAGATTTTGAGTTCAAAAGAGTCATAAACCAGGTCCAGTAGAAAAAGTCAGGTTAAAAATCTTCACAGAGTTAAGCAGCTATGCATTAAGTGATCATAGCTCTACCCATCAAGACTGGGGACAATTTCATAAAAATTTATCCTATCAACAAATTAGCCATCAGAAAAGCAAATTTCATAATCACCAATTTTCTCGCCATTCCCTAATATGTCTTGCAACATGCACACTTTCTCTTTTAAACTCCCAAAGCATTATTTCTAAGAAATGTCCATTTTACTTATTTAAAAGATTTACGGAAAAAAAAATCCATCCAGCGGCTACACCTTGCTCAGGTGCTGGGAGCCCTTTAGAGTGATCTTGTCTTTTCAGAGTGCTGTCTTTAGGAATAACCACAGTATACCAATAAAGGAAACCCATCTATGGAAGAATGGCATAGAAGAATATTACATAGATTTGTATACAGTGCATTTTCATAATGCAGACAGAGCTATACAATCAGACCAGGCATTCAGCAAATACAGTACCAATCATATTTGTAGAGTTGGCTTAATCTTTGGAACCTTCCATGACAGCATAGTCAACCACTGTTTTATTTGTGAAGAACAGACTAATTTTTTTAGGCAGTTCCTTGTAAACTTAAACTTCTGCATTTAGCTGGATGGATACAGAGAGGTAACCAGCAATGCAATAAAAATACATCATTTCCATCTTCCTACATTTAAATGTATTATCCACACAGAAAGTTATTAAGAGCAAGTTATTTATTTCATGCTCAGGGTTTCTGAAGTCTGCAAAATCAGCAGTATGGAAATGAGTAATTTTTGCTCATCTCACATTGTTTAATAGGTTAAACTGAGCATAAACTCAATGGCAGCATTGTGATTCTCATCTAAACTAAGCTTTGTTTCTGTTATGATATACTCTTCTACTCCTTAAGGGTCCCTCCAATTCCCATTGAAGTCAGAGAGAGTACTTCCCTTGATGCAAAATTGCTGCATAAGATTCTACACATGCATTGTGTGCTGTTGTAGATGCACGTGTCACAGTCCATGGTTCTAGGAAATACTGTGGTGTGTATTCATTTCAGGGACTTTAAAATCACTTCAGGCAAAAATCTTCTAACAGTAGAAACCATGTAGTTTTATTGGAAGAATTTTTGTTATCCTAATGTTATTGGGTAATTTTGCATCTTTTTCTAAATTAAAACATTCATCAATTGTTTATTTAAAAGAAAATACTATTAATTACTTCTTTAGCTCCAAGATTTTTGACCTGTTAAAACAAAATCAATCACTTCAGAAAATATTTTTGGTGACTTTTTTTGTCACATTGTTTCTGTAAGTTACATTAATTGCTTTATTTGTTTTCTGTCTGGAAGAGGGAAACACGTGTATAAATACTGTAAATAGGTGTGGTTTTCAGGTAGTAGGCAATTACAGCTGGTTCTGCTAGAGGACTTAGATGCCACTGTCACATTTCCTGCCTTTGTTGCCTTAAGCCCAATGGGCCCTGAGCAGTTACTGTACAAGAGCATGCCTGCTCTCATGAGTGGGAAAATTTTCTTTCTTCTGTGAAGCTTAATCATATGTTAGAATTAAATATTCTTTAGAATAAATGTTGTTATCCCCTGTAGAAATCCTGGAAAGGCCATCCAATCAGGGCAAAAATAAAGGGCTTGCAGCAGCTGGAGATTCTTCTTCCTCCCAGCTTCCATGCAGCTGTCTGTAGCATATCCTGCACCTCTCTCCAGTGATTCCCTAGAGATCTCAGCATCAGTTATCACTCAATGTCAGGGCACGGACAAGGACTTCTAAGAACAGGAGATTGTGACCTTGTGAGGAGCAGGTAACAGTACTTCTGCTTGGCCCCAACCACCCATAGGCTGTTCTTTCTCCTTTCTTCCTCAGCATGAATATTTAACTACCCTACATGTAGCAAAGCAGCTTCAGCAGAAGTGGTTGAATCTAACTTCCCATGTTGCCTGGGGCAGTAAGGCTTTTCAAAGAGGATGTGCATGCATGTCTCAGCAGGTAGAAGAATAGTTTGGTCTCAGATCTTTCATATCTCAGAGGAAAGCCCTAAGTGCTGGATTCCCAAGCAAAAGAACAACATTGGCAATCTTTGCCAGCTGCTCAAGATGTGCTCAAGTGCTGCAGGTATGTGCCTAAACATTAGGCATGAAAATACCCACCTGTCTGGAGATAGTTTGCTGAATTCACAGGGAAAATTAAAATTTCTCCAAGAACTTTCAAGTAATCGTTTATTTGGGACACTTAATATCCTCAAGGATTTTCCACTGGTTCCCAGGCCTGGGTCCTAGCTGAGCTCACCTAATTCAAGGTGATGGATCCAAAAACTGATGGAGCCAACATGGTCTCACTGCATTTTGTTTTCTTCTGATCCTGGATTCAATCAGAGAGCCAAGCCAGTCTACATAACACAATAGGATCAGGTCTTCTCCCAGTACTGTCATTTGGAAGCATTATGAGCATGAGTCAAGTGCCAAAATATTTTTGCTATAAGTGTCTGCCACATACCCTATGATTGCCACAGAGAGACACTTTACTCACATGTTCAGTTCAATGAGATTTGATAATTCCTGTAACACTCAGAGAAAATAGATCTGCTGTCATCATGCAGGACCTGCTTAACATGTACACTAGCAGTAGTTTGAGAGCAGGTGGAAGCCTTTACTCACTGGAAACTGTTGCGGGGAGTTGAAACTTCTCTCTGCACCAACATTTTCTCAGCATATGCAAGAAATATGGTAGTGAGGAGGTTCAGGATGCCTGGCACTGCTCTTGGCTTTCCAGCTCTGTAAGGATCAGCACCCTCAGCGGAATGCTCCTAATCCCGGGAGAGCCAAATGAGATGGTTTTGCTTTCTGAGCCTGGTACGTATTCCTTGCAACTGCATTCATGTTGGAAATACAATTTAATTCCTCCTTCTCTTTAGAGCTGACAAGCAGTGAATGAGTAAGGACAATAGAGACATGCTCCTTGACTGGATTAAAAAAAAAAGGACTGAAAAAGTGTATTAGAGTCTTACAACTTTTTAATAGTTGTTATTCAAGTAAAAGTGAAATTCTTTGTACACTTCTCCAATACAAGTATTCTTTTACTTCAGAGTGTCTGCATTGCTTCCACATTCTGTTTCTCCTAGAAGTTAAAGTTTTCTGTATTTAATGAATTGTCAGAAATATGCTTACTGAAAGTCCAATCAATTGCTTCGGAGTTTACCTCTTTATGCATGAATTTTTGCACCAGAAGAATGGCTTATTTTCCTGCAAAAAAGAAAGGAAAAAACACCAGAACAAATGGCTTTTTTAGTTGTCTGAATAATCTTTTAAATTTGCATATAACAAGTGAATAATATCTGGAGTTGTGTCTTCCCCTGCCTTCTCCATTTTCTTCTTGTGGAAAGTTCAATTATAGAAAAGCTTTCTTTTCTTTACATGGGAAAGAAATTTGCTGTATTTGGTGTGCAGGGTAAATCAGGTCCTTGGTGCTGCACTACTAAATATCAGGCTATGAGTTTTCAGGGAAAATGTAATGCATAAACAGAAATTGCAAATTAGAACTCTTCATTTTTTCTTTTTTGTTTGTTTGGTTGGTTTGGTTTGGTTTTTAGGGGTTTTTTCTGTTTGTTTCAAAAGCCTCTTGGGCTGGTTTCTCTCTTTCTCTCTTCAATTCAATCTTATCTTCTGTGAACTAATAATTTAGTTTAGTAGAAGAAAGGCAAAAATCACATAATGAGAGTTTGTCATGGAGTTTATTTAGCATTTAGAGAGATGGTGTATGTAGTTAGGAATTAAAAAACAGCTCTTAGAAATTAACCTTGCCCACCATGTTTATTTTTACCAAATTAAGTTGATTGAAGTAAACCTAATTTCTCCTTACTCACCTGCCTTATGTGAAATGGATTGACAGAAAACCAGCACAGCACATCCCAAATGCACCACCATCCTTTTAAAGTATTTATTCACCTGTGTGTCGTTTCAATGACAGAATATTAAGTTACAATGAGGGCTGACATACTCCAAACACATGGGACATACCAGGGAAGGAGAAGATGGCAAAGAAAATAGATGGACACTTGTCAGAGGGGTCATCTTTTACTCTTAGCAGTGAGGTTGCTGTTTTGGAGAAGAGAATCAGAAGTCAGCCAGTCAGCCATGTTCCTCAAGGCAGGTCCATAAACCTGTCTGTTGGGCAGCAGATCCTAAATGGTGCAATCCCAACAGATGTAAGTCTACACCACAAAATAGCTAAAAGCTGTGTCTTCCCAGCTTAGTGGTAACATACCAGAAGAGTTTAATTATCTGTTTCTCTCTGAAGAGTTTAATTATCTGGGGCATTACCCTCCCTGCGGCTACATGGCTGGTAGTCAGCTCAGAAGTTGCAGAAGGTGCTCGGTTGCAGCAAGCTGGCAGTGGCTCATAACAAAACAGCAAAGGTGTAGGTGCTCCCTGTAGGTGATCCAACAACTGTTGGCCAACAGACCTATAAGAGATAAACACAAAGGCTTTGTCTCATAGGTGGTTCCCTTTCTTCTCCTGCTTGATCATCAACAGTGAAGAATTTCCAGACTATCTTGTACTCTGGGGGGAGTTCTGTGCAGGCCTGGTGATGTTTACACCTGAAGAGAAAATAACCAGGTTCCTGTGTCTCATTTGCAGAGCATGAACAATATATTTTTTTCTTTTGAGTAGTCAAATGTTGAATAAATGAGCTGAAAATGAGTACCTGGAACGATGCTAATTCTCCCAGTCACTTTGCAAGGCCACTGCCTTGTTTGCAAGAATGTTAGGCTTAAAGCCTTACCCCAGGCTCCACATATTGTTCTTATTTTTATAATAGTCCCAATCTGAATCTCTAAAATCTCAGAAAGTTCAAATCTGGATTCAGATTTTATGCTACAGCCATAAAAACTAATAATAACAGATTTATCAGAAACAGGATGCCTTCCAAAGACCAGGCATGGTGGAAATATTAACAAAATCTAAAAGGAAATGTTGGGAAAGATAAAACTGTTACTGATAATCAATCTTTTGCATTTATGCTCACCAGGAGGACTTCATCTTACTATAAAGCTGTTCTTCAAAGGAATCAATCTACAGAGAGGTTGTGGTTGCCCCCTCTCTGTAAATATTCAAGGTCAGGTTGGATGGGATTCTGACCAACCTGATCTAATTGAAGATGCCCCTGGTCACTGCACAGGGTTGGACAAGATGACATTTAAAAGTCCCTTCCCACCCAAACCATTCTGTGACTCAAGGATTTTATGATTCTAGGAATCTAAGGATCATTTTCATATTTTAGTCATAATAATGCAGGCTGTAGGTAACTCAGTAAATGGAACAATAAGAAATTTCCAAAATCAGATGTTTACACATGAGATCTAAACAAACTAAAGAATAAAAACACTTAAATTGTGGTACAAGTAAATTACTGATCAAATTACAAATTTATATTTATCCTATTACACAGGATAAATATAAAGTAACAAAGATGATATGAAAAGGACTCCTGGGGGGAATATGGGAATTGGTAAATCCCTTCTCCACCAGACTTCTCTGCCATGCACCCTGGTAGAGTTTATAGCAGAGAAGAATGTTAGCAGCTATTCACAGAAATATGTATAATAAGAGGGAAGACAAAACAAGGTTTTTTTCAATGAGTCACATCTCACAAATCTTTCAGAGTTCTTTGATTTGACAAAATGTCAGAAAAAGGCATATTACTCAGTCACCTGCCAAGCATGCTCAGGAAGCAGCATGCCAGGGAAGTATACCACTGCAGCTCTGATGGCTCTTGGTGAGGTTTCTCCCATGGCACAGACTTGGGACCTAATTCTCCCCTGATTTACCAATATAACCACAACAACCAGGATCACTCCCATGCAAAAGACAGAGTTTCAAGCATTTATTGCTTTTTCTGGTAAAGGCCTCTAACCCACAGTGGGCATGGATAAACAAATATAGGATTTCCAACTTCATGTCTGTTTTCATAGGCTTCCTTTCTTGAAGATACTGCATATCTTAATATTCTAGTAATTTTCCTTCTTTCCTTAAGGCTCAATTTATAAACAAGATGAAGAAATTAGATGGATGCTGAAAGATAAAAAGGGGGTGTGGATAATTATGTTTCTGATAAAGTAATAATGTACTAGTGTATGCTTGGTGATGAAAGAAGTCAGACAAAAGTGGTCAGTTAAGATGGAAAATATTGTATGGGAAAAAGAAGAAAATTTAGTAACCTCTACAGAAGACAGTCTTTAAACAATGAATTTTTAATAAGTTCCTTATGTGCCACAATAATTTTCCATTGAAAGTAATTTGCACTTCTGATCATCTGTAGTAAATAAAATGTTGATATAAAATAGAATTGGAGGATCCTACCCGACATTTGTGGTCTACATTTTTTTTTTGTTAAAGCTATGATGAAGACTGCACTTGCTTTATTTAGTGAAGCAATGCAGTGTACACTCTTGAATTACAGTGACACCAAGATCAGTTTTTGTACTAGTGTAAGTGTCTTACCATAACACACTCTTACGCATGCACATTTGATGCTCTTTCTCCAGTGCCAGCCTTTGAATACAAGAGCCTTTGGAGAGGGAAGAGGTTGTTAGGGAAATGAGGGCTCTCCAGCCAGTTGCTGTATGGGAATAAAACCCCATGTATTTTATTCCAGGCCAGGAGTGCTGCATGTGTTCTGTGCTGAAGGATTTGGTCAATAATCACAGACCCATGTGTCCTGTCCTGGCACAACTACCCCACTCTCAGTAGTGCAAGCAGTCCCCAACAGAGGTGTATTCTGTGCTTTCGGGGATACACTGCACATGTTTACCTTTCACAGTTAGCTTGTCCTTCCTTAAGTCTCTTCACTCAGCCAGGAATATACCCCTGCATGCCAGTTCTAAGATCTTGTGTGGAATCCGTGGCTCTAATAAACATGCAGTGTGCTTCCTCCCTCTGAGGTGCCTGCTTTTCAGTAAGGAGAGAAGTGATCTGTTTATATTTACAGCCCATTTCCTTGCCAAAAATATCACAGAAGTGAAGGACAGTTTTAACAGACACCAAGCCTGTTGATTTGGCATGCTAATGGTCCCACAACTGAACTCAGTGTTCTCACACAATTCTTTTTTGACTTTAGGCAGTTTCACTGCCACTGATAGACAGCAAATACACATACTCTGCCTGTCAGGCAGTGGCCAGATTTTTTGGCTGAGGTTAGGAAGTTGGCGGGTTACCCGCCCTGTGGCTGTACTTGCGGTGTGCACAACACACATCTCCCCCCTCCCTCCATGAAACTCAAGCTGGGGTCTTTATGGTTTGTAAGCAGTAATTCTAGGAGCTGAGCAGCTATCAGCAAGCTAGCCCAAGCTGCGTTAAGCTTTCCTCGGTTGGAAGTTGTTCTGTGTTATATATCACTCAACAGATCTATATGCTGTGGTGCTTTAAAGAACAGAGCTCTGTCTTAACTTGTAATCATTTTCTTTGAACTCAGATACTGTGAGAAATGCCAATAAACCCAGCAGAGACTATTTCTTACTGAGAAAGTGGGACTGTACAGGAATGTGGATTTGAACAACAGGCTCACAGATCTCATAAGCAGTAAGGTTGCTGGAGGAGGTAAAGGGGCACAACCAGACTAATTTCTCTGGTGAGAAACAGACTAATTGCCCTTATCCAGATCACTGGCACTATGTAAAACAAACGTGTAAAAATGGAAACGTGTAACTGCTGTGCTGTTGTGTTAGCCTACATTCAAATTCTTGGCATGGGAGCATCTACTTTGGAGACAGCACTATTATACCTGTACTGGATTTGTTGATGCATTTCATCAACAGCCTAAGAACTCAAGAGGTTACAAGAAAGCAATAGCAAAAGGGCTTAGAGAAGCCTGTACCAGACTGATTTGCAAATTTACATGGAAGTGCACATAGGCAAAGCCTGCAGCTTGGAGAACAGAGAGAGAAAAAGCCTGACCCCTGGCTTAACTTGGCTGCTGTATCTCTCTAATGGATCCCAGCCAGAAACATTATATCTGATCCTTCTTCAGTTTTGATCGGGTTTTCTAATTGAACTCACATCCAAATGTTGCTTTTCAGGCCTATGTTAATACACAGTTGTGTGTGTGTTTGCAGTAAAGCTGCAGAGCTGTTCATATTCGCATAAGCAATGCCTCATAGCTGGCTGACAATTTAATGAGACATTCTGAATTTTACCTAAGGCATTCTCACCAGTAGGAAATCCTGTTAGATTTACAAGTGTCCATCTGTTAAAATCCTCCAGAGTCATTTTAGATGCTACACTGTTTGTTGGGTTTTGACCTCCTTTGCTGTGATTGTTCAATTAGTTCTGTTGTGTTCAGACCACATTTGCGTTGTGCATCTTGGAAAGCACAGTAGGGAAAGAGCTCTGCTTTGATGAGATTAAAATGCCAGACAGGATGTGGCATGCATTCCTCCTCACTTATTTTCCAGGGAAATGCAAGCTAATGCTCCCTTATTTTTACTAATATAACTACCCTTGTAAGTAGAAGAGTTACAATGCCTAAACTGAGTTTGATGCACTTCGATTAAACTTCTTTTTGTCCTGTTAATGCATCTTGAAGGCATTAAGCGGGATCAAGTGGATTAAGATTTCAAGGGCCTTTGAATCTATTCATGGACCTGCAAATGACACACTATTTACTCTTTCTGAATCAGTTAGCTTACCCATAAAATGGGCATAATATATGAAGTGAGTAGAAAAAAAATGTACAGCATTTGAAAATCTTTGGGTGAAACAAATGCCAAATTCCAAAGCTGCCTCGATTAAGGGGCAAAAAGATCCTATTCCGGTTTCCCTTATGAGTTCACAACACCTACTCCCTTCCTTGGCTTTCCTCCCCTCTTAAAGTGCAAGAACCAATTTCAACCCCTGGTGCCGGACAAAGCAGAGGGTGACAGATCAGTGAGGTTTACACCTACAATTCACAAGCTCTTTTGGCAGATACACTCAGCCCCTGCCAACTCTGTGCAGCCAAAATGGCTCCACTTTGTCCTGCTCAGAGACCTCTCTGCAGCTCTCTTATCTGCACAGCTCGAGCAAACACTACAGCCATAAAATACACCCCCTCTGTATGTTCAGCATGCTCTGCCTGAAAAGTATATTGAGCAAGGGTTACAACAGTTGCATCATAAGGTCATAAACTTATAATTAACTGTAACTAAATACACAGAGCCAGTTCTTCTCCTCCTGCTGCCTTACTGAGGAGACCTGTGTCTACCCTTTTCCCCCCTCTCCTTCACAGCTGCTGTGTGATGGCTCAGGATCATGGGAGGGCCCTTGGGCTAGCATGTAATTTCAAATCTTATGGAAGATGGCCGTGGCTTTTGGGGAAGATACAGTTACATGCGTTTTGTATGGCTGGAGCAATGACGTCAGTCCCAGGGCGCAAGGAGCTGTACAAACAGTAAAAACTTTCCCCCCCCCCACCCCGTCTCTCTTAAAAGATAGGAAACACCGGATGGGTAGGTGCTAATGAGGGAGCAGGGGTGCCCACTGTAGGCACTGGGTCCAGTGGCATTTTCAGGGCCACAGCAGAACTGGAAGACAGAATTCCACTGCAGATAGTGAGGTTGTTTAGAAAGGATTTAGGGATGTACCTTCTATATCTGAAGAAAAATAGATGAGACAGCACAAAATATTTTTTCAGGATGAATACTGATGAGAAGTGGGAGATGGAAATACTAGAAAGAGATGCAAGAGAGAGCAAGCAAATGCAGTCATTCCACAAGTGGGAGGTGACATGGAAAAGCATGATAGGCACCAAGTGATGGGCTGAGAAAAGAAACCTGACAGCAGCATTCTCAATAGCAAACAACTAGCCACAAGTCTGTTAGTCAAGGCCAGAAAATGAAACAGTACTCCCCCAGCATCCATGCCCATGCTGTGCATGGGCAGTGTTTGGGGTTGAGCCAATGCCACTCTCATTGAGCTCATTGCCACCAAGATGAGTCAAGTCAGGAAAATTGTTTAGAGGTTATTTTCCCACACGTAGCCAAGGACTCAGAGAAACTCCCAGTAAAAAAACTAGTGTCTGGGTTATGGAATAGAGTGCAGACAGGGTGGTGACTTGCTTCATGGTACTTAAATAAAGAAATAGAGGGTAGAGGTTTGATCACAGAAACGTACTGAATATCGGGAGTTCTTTTCATGTTGAGGACAGGTTTACTGTTGGGATTATTCATGGAAAGCCTCATCTAAGGTTATCATTATGTTGTTTTGTCTGTGAACTTTATATTAGTGGAGAGTTAAGATGTTGTACGTCAAGTTCTATAAAGATTGCACAAAGGTTTCTTGAGCGTGCTAGGAGCCTAATAGCAATTCTTGACTCTGAGCCAGTATCCTTTTTCACTGAGACAATGCTCAGTTTCAGAAATAATTTTCGAGAAACAAGAATCTTATCTACCATGATCCTTTCATTCATTACAACTCTCTCTGTAGTCTTTCTTAAATTTACTTCTTTCAATCCACGCTACTCAGTTGTGAACTCTATGTAGATCTCTTGATATGTGATCTCTGAATTTGGTCCAGTGAATTTAAAAGAACCTAAGCAGTTACCCAGGTGCCAAAATAGAAGAGTTAAGCAATAAAAGACATTAGTAAGTGAACATTAATGCCAATAAGTAACAGGCTACATTTTTATTTCAGACGCAATCCCCCAGAGGACATATTACATAGTTGTGCCATTGCAGCAGGAGCCCCCTGAGGCACTGTAACTCAGTGACACACCTTCTCCTCTCCTCTTCCCTCAGGCAATCATTTACCTCTGGCCTAAATCCGAAATAAAATAATATTCCACCCTTCCTCCCTCAACACCCCCAAGCACTCACCATCTTAGCTGAGCTGGCCAGAGAGAATGGACCCCAGGCTCTATTCATTTCCCACCCTCCAATTTCTAATCCCCAGGGAGGAGGTAAGCAGATGTGTGGCCCTGCTTGTTTCATGCACCTGGACAAAGCCCGGGTAATCCATGCAGGGTTGTAAGCGTGTTCTTACTCCCTCAGGGCAGCGTCCTGCACACATGTAAAACAGAGCATTGAGTTTTTCTTTCTTCTGGCTCCCTAGAATGCAGGTTCAACCACTGTGTACCCTTTCTCCTAGAGCCAATATGCTTTTTTATGTCTGAATTTGAGTACAACAACCCTTTTTAAAAACGTAACCATCTCACCCTGCCACCATCCAAAGAAGACAGGACCTTCCCCTCATTTCCAAAATACTTTACTCTCAACCTAAGTCTAGGCTCTAGAATGGTTATGTGGCTGCTAAGCAAAGTGCTGTCAGACATCTGACCCATGGGGCAGGGTCCCAGCTGGAAAGGGGTGACATGTCTCAGAAAACAATGGAAATATTTTGAGGAAAAATAACTCCCATTTTAAAAGGAAGTTATTGGAGAGGGCAGGTGGAAAGTGGAATTAGAAGGATGTCTCTGTGTGCCTGTAACAATAGAGAAGCTGATGGCAGTGACCCAGAGCAGCTGGAGCAATGCTGTCCCTTCGCTTACCCCAAATTTATTGCACTCCCTTCTGGATTTATTCCTTTACTTCTGTGTTTCTCACCTTGGATCTGGTATATGAGTTGGCATGGTAAGGTGTGTGTTTTGTCATGGCATTTGATCTTGGAAAAACCCTCACAGACAAGCACTAATTCCTGCAAGTCCTCTGGCACTCTGCTTTATATCTCCTGGGAAACTTGTATGGACTGTACTAGCAAAATACCTCTGCTTCATGCACTTCCAGTGAGAAGCACTCCAAGGATGTCTGTGTGAGGAAACACCACCACTGCCTGTCTAAGAGCATAATTAGTTAAAATGTTGTACATTTAAGTTGTACTTGATAGAAGCAGCATAGTAGATTGCTGTGGATGACTAAAGATGAGAGTGAATCATAAAAGGACAAGAGGAATTGAACTCCCCCTAAGAAAACAGGCCGAGACAATTAGGGTTGTTCAGCGCAGAGAAGAGAAGGCTCCAGCAACACCTTATTGTGACCTTTCAGTCCTTACAGGGTGCTTATAGGAAAGATAGGTACTAACTTTTTGTAGTTCCTTCTAGCAATGGGACAAGGGGTAATGGTTTGAAACTAAAAAAAGTATAGAATCAGACTAGATATAAGGAAATTTTTTTTTTTTACAATGAGAGTGGTGAAGCACTAGAACATATTGCCCAGAGAGGTGATAGATGCCCCCACCCCTGGAAACATTCAAGGTCAGGTTGGATGGGGCTCTGAGCAACCTCACATAGTTGAAGGTATCTCTGCTCATTTCAGGGGTTGAACTACATGACTTTTGAATGTCCCTTACAAACCAAACTATTCTATCATGGAATTCCACTATGGGCCACTAGATCAGGTTGCTCAGATTCTATGAGCCTATTATTCATCAAAAAATTAGATGCAGTTTCTAACCAGTAAAAGCCATTGCACAGTGAGACCACAGTACCCTTAGTGGGGTAAATAAAGGCACATTTTTGACCTCTCACTCCTCCAGCAGAGACATGGAGAGCCCACGAGCAGCAAAAGGATATCAGCTTGTACAGTAGCACCACAGCCACCCAAGGAAATGGCAGTAGCTGGGGAGGTGGATGAAAGCCCCAACTTCTCTTTCTTGGGCCACAGGTAAAGGTGGTAAAAACATACCATGGAGGTCTGGTTTCAGGAGAGAAATCTAACAAAAAAGAAAGTGTGAGGTTTTAAAAATAAAATCTTACACCTTTAGCAGGTTTGATTGGGGTGCTTTGAAGGGCAGGTCAATCAAGGACTTACATGTAATCTCACACCAGATTTTCAATATGTGTGGATGGAAAAACTCCTTTAAGGCCAAAATTCATTGGCCTCACTGCAACTACCCTGAGTTACCCTGGCCAGTGAGGTGGTCACAAGAATTTTTATAAACTTATATAAAGCTGCCAATCCCACTCTTACTGTGATCACTGGAATACCCATTAACTCAGTCTGCTTTGCACTGGAAATGGATTTAACTAACATTCAAAGTTAGCCTGATCACTGAGGTGATTTTATTTTAATGTTAAAAATAACACCAGCTGAGCTGTGCCCAGTAAAGGCATTTGATTAATTCACACTTTTAAACAAACAAATGAAAATGTCAAAAAGAATGTAATTGACTGATGAAACAAAGGTGAAACAGGCTATGCATGCAGCAATATAGTGACTTATGAACATCCACTGAAGTTGGAAAAAAATACACATGGGAAACATTTTAGTGTGTGAAAAATAAAATTTAAAAAAAGAAGCAAAATAGGAAACTATCAAGAATACGGGAGAGTGGCTGGTGAATTAAGTACTGTGTAAAGATTTCCAATTTTCTTGTAGTAAATTATTTATTTAGCCCTTGCATGCCATCAATATATTTTACAAGTTTAATACCCAAATTATAGCTACCCACCCATTTATGGCCTTGTAAATGAGACCTGACTTATCAATGCAAATTCTTGTTCTAGGCAATGTCAAATTTAGATTGGATTTGGATGTATTGCTTTTACCCTTATCAAGAAGGTTTGCTAGTGTGGTATTTTATTGCTAGATTTAAAATGGAAAGTGCTTTTAAATAGCCTTGCCTGGATAGCACAACTGATCACAGCTCAGATATGTCATTTCCCAGCTTAAAAACCCATCCTGATCCAGGCAAGAGGTCTTGGAGATGTAGCAGAACCCATTTATACTGAATGTGTTTCACTGCAATCTCAATCCTTTCCAATGAAGTGGAAGAGCTATTGTGACAACAATGACTTTAATCTAAAGTAAGAATAGCTGGAACTCTTAAGTAATAAAGCCAAATGGTCATCTGCATGCTTTCTGATACTTCACAAGAAAAGAGAGCAATAAAGAATTCAAATGAACAAGTGTAATAACTTCCTAAAATACATTGCATTACATTTGGTTATGCTGGTGTCTCTTACCCATGTTTCACTCTTTAGCAAAGGTAGGCAGCTATACAACAAAGGTGAAGAATTATCAATGAAGGAGAATAATATGTAAGTGATCAACTAATCAAAAAGGCACACAAAAATTAGAACACTGTTGTGTAAAATTATATCAAAGCAACACAAGTATCTGGAAAACAGAAGAGAAATCAAGCAGAAACATTGCTTTCATTTGACTAACTGAAAGCAGGATGTGCCCCAGTACAGGAGTCCTTTGGAAGGTTAATAAAAACAACATTTGTATTCATGAGATCAAAGCTAGCAGAGATTTGCATCTCTGCAACAAAGGGCGTATCTAGTAAGAGGACAAAACAGAGAGGGAGCAAATGGATGTAAGAGCTGAAAATGATGGCCACCTTTTTGTTGGCTGCAGCCTGCAACCAGCATTTCTGAGCCACAATTCTTTATGCATAAACTGTGACTGGTAGAAGATAGCAGAAAGCAGGCTGGATTGAAGGCTGCCAGGAAGACAGGAGAATGTGGGAGGAAAGCCTGGAGGAAGAAAGGGAGTTCTAAACTGAGAGACATGCTCAGGGAAGATGAAGACCTGGAGACTGCCAATTGCAAGTGGGGTTGTCCACCAGGATTTCATGCTCTGATGTCCCAGTCCTTATTCTAAATGCAGCCTTGGAGCTCAGTAAAGACCTACAGCTACAGCAAGGCTTGCTACATCCCTCTATGGTACAATAATGGGGAAAGAGCCTATCTGACTACAGCAAAAACAAAGCTTTGGTGTTGGACCCATGTGCTGTTAGACAAGCAGAGGAAATGAGAATTTCAACAGAACACCACAGGTTTGGCTCAGTAGGACAAGCATAAGGGATTGGTGCAGCCTGTTAAGGGGGCATGAAGGTAACACAACTGGCAAAGCAAACAGAGCAGGGATCCAGGGACACAAGTACAGACCCAGCTCTCAAGCTGTTTGGGCTCAAGGTACTCACTAACAATGTATGGCTGAATCAGAACAGACAAGCATGCATAGCAAGGAAGAAGGGAGCTTCCAGGAAGGCATTTTGCAGCCATTGACATTAGATGCATCTCATGCACCATGAGCAGTCCAAAAGCTTGGCATTTCAGCTGTCAAGACTCCTGCAGTTGTCCCTGGAAGGAGACAAGCTCCTCCAGAGTAGATCTCATCACATCTCTTCTCACAGTTGTTTTACAATGGGATGAAAACTCCACAGCCCCACATTTTCTCAATGGTTGGCTTAGACTAGGAACCCTAGAGGAACCCTAGGAACCTCCTTTTTTTTTTTTTTTTTTTTTTTTTTTTTTTTTTTTTTTTTTTTTTTCTTTAGATGGGCAACAATATATGATTTGGATGTATAGCTGACCTGTCAAAGAGGTCAGGATCACTGATATCTGCAGCCTGATACAAGCCACTCTTCTGGACCTGTGCCTGATATCTCTGTCATGTATATCTCACCTTCCATTCACCAAGATGATTTACTTCAAAAGCACTTTCACTTGGAAAACAAAAGTGCTAACACAGCTCCATTAAGTACGATACCTCTTAATGAAATCACAACAGTTCCTTTTGCTATTTGCATGCACACTTGCTATCTATCTCAGCCCAATACAACTGTTGACTGTTGGAAGGTACAGCAAACATTAAGTACATAGATGACCCCTGTATATTGCAGTAATTTCTGGTTAGAGCTATTTGCTGCCTCTCATATTGCTATGTTGTTTTAAAGGGGTCCACAATAGAGATGAAAACAGGTTAAATCCATTTTTTTCTGTCACTAACTGAAGATTTACAAACATTATGCTTTTAAGATAAATATGAAAAGATTTTTTAAAATTTAATTTTTGCTACTGAATTCAGTGAGAGCACAGTTGTTCCAGCATTCAGTCCCTTTAAGAGCTTCATCCTAAATCAAGTTTATATACAGGCCACTTAAAATACCCTTCCAGTTAATTTGTTATGGGCACTGTGTTATGTCACACTGATCTCTTCTGGGAATTTACAAATTCATCACAGATGACAATTTTCCAGACTTGTTCTTGCTCTCACTGAATTCAGCCATAAAAATCCCATTGTGTTCAGGGCCAAAATGATTGGGTCACTGAGTCTTACAATAATTTCAAGTTCAGGTGTATTCGTTAGTTTCTATGCCATGTGACTTTATTCTGTTTTGGAACTGCTAAACAGTATAGTCCACTTGAAGGAGGCGTGTTAGTTGTGACAGCATCATACAAAGTCTTGTCAGTATCTACTTCTCTTTTGCATAAATGCAGTGCATTGTTCATATGCTTATAGTTAGCCCTCTGTACTCCATAATCAGCTCTTTTTTTTTAATTACTTAACATGACTGTATAACCGTGGTCACACATTAAGACTAAAATCGTGCTATTGATGAACTGTAGGAGTGGGAAGGGATGGGGGGAAATCTCCTATTGGACTATAAATAGTCCTTACAAAGTGAAAACAACCTAACCTTGTTAATCACAAATTAGGAAGGTGTGTGCCAAAAATAGCACAACGATGGAGTGTCAAATCAAACGCCTCTGTGCAGGTAGTTTGTACAATACCAGGTGACTATAACTGTTGTGGGAATATCTTTGCTCAGGAAAACAGTCTAACTCAGTGCCAACTAGCCATCAATGACTGGCTTTCTCAGAAACTCTGTTTAAAAGGCATCTAGGCAACAGAAATGAGTGATATGCTCTGTTTCTCCTGCATTACTTGGTCTCACTGGCAGTACAGTATAGTTGTTGTAATCTAAAACCAGACAGTTGCTTATACAGTAGTGTAAGAATCTAACAATGGCTGTGCCAAATAACTCTCCCACATAACTTCTGAGATCACTGTGAATATAAGTTTGCATTAACAATTCACCCTGCAGGGTTTGCTAAAATGCTTCCTCCCACCAAGCTGAAGGTCTCCTGGATTTTCAGGCTTCATGAGAAAGCCTTCTGGCTCACACAGTTTGATCAGTTTCTAGTCTTGACTATGTTCAAATATTTTATAATAAAAAACTGCATTTTTTCCACTCCTAGACTCCCATCAGAGTGTTTATTATGTTAGATACATTACATAAGCTGGCACTTTAGGTGCTTTATGAGTTTTCCATAAACCCTTATTTGCTAATGGCTAGCCTGGCTGTGAGTCTACTGCAATTTCTGACCTTTCTTAGTAATGGGAACCTGGTCTGAATAATGTTTATAGTACCTTTAAAAAGAGGCATCATAGAAAAGTAAAAAAATACAATAATCATTATGATAAAAATGTTTCCTTTATATGATACTTTCACCAACTTTCTTTCCCCAATTGAGTAGTTCTCAGGTTTTTTCAGGCTTGAAAGCAAACCCCTTGGATTGAAAGCATAAATAGACTAAATCTGGCAATCTCTGATGAAAGGTGAGATTCTCTGCCTTTGCTAAAAGTTCCACGCCCAGTGACCAGGCTCAGTAACTCCATCCAACTTAGTGACATTTTGCTTTTTCAGGATTTAAAAATTTCAAGCGTGCAAAATCTAAATCACTACCTTTATAAGCTAGTAGCCCTGATTTTCAAAGATGCCAACACTGACAGGCCCAAAGAAATAGCTGAGATTTTAGTTTGAAGGTAATGCTCTCCAACTGGATAGGAAGTTCTGGACTGGAGATCCCTAGAAGCTGTATCAGCCTTACCCTGGTGAGTAAGAAGAGATGGTAGGGTTAAACCCTGCTATATGACGTGATACCATCCCTGGATTTGACTTCTTGGTGGGAAGGAATTTAAAGTAATTCTGGTGATAGCCAACTGGAAGAATTTTTATTGGTATACATGCAGTCATAGAATCACAGAATGGTTTGGGTTGGACAGTTCCTTACAGATCATCTGGTTCTAACCCCCATGGCATGGGCTGGGACACCTTCCACTAGACCAGGTTGCTCAGAGCCTCATCCGACACAGCCTGAACAGTCTTCTCCAGGCTGAAAAACCACAGGCCTTTCAGCCTTCACAGGAGGGATGACCCAGCCATCTGATCATCTTTGTGGCCCTCCTCTGGACCATTCTAGTAGGTCCACATCTTTTCTGTGCTGGGAGGCCCAGAGCTGGACGCAGCACTCCAGTCTGTGTGGAGTCTCATGAGAGCAGAGAGGGAGAATCATCTCCCTTGACCTGTTGGTCATGCTGCTCTTGATGCAGCCCCAGGATACAGTTGGCTCTTTGGACTGTTCTCTGCACATTGCTGGGTCATGTTGACCTTCTTGTCAATCAACTGCCCCAAATCTTTCTTCACAGGGTTGCTCTTGATCCATTCCCTGCCTAGGCTGTATTTGTGCTTGGAATTTCCCCAGTCCAGGTATGGAACCTTGCACTTGGCCTTGTTGAACTTCAAGAGGTTCACACAGGCTCACCTCTCCTGCCTGTCAGGGTCCCTCTGGATACTATCCCTTCTCTCCAGTGCCACAACCACACGCACCACACATTCTTGTATTGTTGGCGAGCTTGCTGAAGCTGTGTGAAATCCCACTGTCCATGTCAACGACCAAGACGCTAAACAGTGCCAGTCCCAGTGCCAACCCCTGAGGAACACCCCCTGTCACAAGCCTTCACCTGATGGTGAATAAGACTTCAAAAAAACATTTGGGAAAAGCTTTCCCACCCCTCAAACAAGTATGAATATTTACCAGGTAGGCCTGCTCCTAAATACACTTGCAGTTACTTTACAAAGATGCAGTACAGGGAGATCTGCTCTTAATTATCTTGAAATACAGCCACAGGAAATAGCATAAGGCTGTCATAGGCTTTGCAACCTAGAATTCCTACTTTTAATCAGCAATAGTCATTTAAATTCAGCTTTTTAAAAGTCTTAGTAAAATTTACCTTAGGGAACAATAAAATGGCAATTAGGTATGACAAAGGTACAGAGCAGAAACAATTAGTTATTACCTCAATAAAAGAAGAAAAGATGGGACTGTGAACTTACCAGGCAAATTCCAGGAAATAGGATAGACTTCTTGACCTTAATGAAAAAGCCAAAATATTTGGAGATGGTATTTTTGGTATCTCTCTAAAGAAATCGGGACTTTTTACTTTATTTGATTGCCCAACTTACTACTGATACTACACTATATTGATTCAATGGTTTTGATCAGTCACTCTGATAAATCATCCTAATATTTACTTGCATTACAAGTCTCCTAATACATCTCCACATTGTGCAGAAAGTGCTGCAATGTACCCCAAGCAGTCACTAGGTGGTAACATATGCAGACTTGAGCATACCTGCAAATTCTGCACACCTGCATCTAATGTTTGTCCACATTAGAGAAATTTAATTGATCTTCTGATGGAACATCAGGATAGTAGCATCCCATAATGTTTGATCGAGACAAAACCTTGAGAGCTCATTAGCTGTCTAAAGCCAGCTAGCAGGATAGCTGGCTTTCATGCTCCTCTGGAGAGTCCTGTAGCCACGTTCATCTCCATGCCTGCCTGCGAAGCTTGGTCTGTAGGAATCCCTGTGAAACTTGATATGAAACTTCAGAAAGGTATGTGTTTTCTATTAAATGCTATCAGCCTTTCCCATAAGGATAAAGAAGTTGTGGTTTGCAAGTTTCTGCCTTGGTGCTTTTGATATATTTGCTGAAGGTTTCCTGCTAATACAGGGCAAGTTTGCCCCATGCACCCGTGCCAGGGAATAAGGAATTTTAAGTCTCCCTGGGTGGCCCCTGCACATCGACCGTCTGCGCCTGACAGGCAGAGCAGGCTGCCAAGGAGCCTGTGGAGCCCCCGGCCCTCAGCTCCCTTAACCCAGCACCCCAGCGGGAAGTAATTTACTGGTGATCTGGGCCAGGAGCAGTCTGCTTTGCTGTCTGATTAATGGGAGAACCACAGACAAAAGCATCAGTCCCCGGCTCCCAGAGCTAGGCAGCAGAGAGGAGCTCTTATCTGTGTTTTAGGAGGAGCTTGCTGCCTGGCAAGCACCAAGGCAGACCCAAACCCATCTAGGTGAAGCTGTCCAATGCTTCCAAAGCCCAAAATCTGCTTGCCCCATCTGCAGGGAGCCTAGAGGGCATGGCAAACTGAAGGCCAGATTTCTTGCTCCTTTCTGAAAACATGTAACAGTTTTCCTGCAAAATAATAGCAAAGAAGGGAGAGGAAGAGAGGCATGAAGTTAGCTAAGAAACTACATACAAGGTGGTCCAGATACAGACATCAAGAAGGAGAGAGGCTGATTCCCAAATTTTCATCTGTGAAGAGCTAGAAAGTTTTTTGCCTCTAAGGAAGTAGCACTATTTTAAACCTTGGTCTCCCATTTCTGAGTTAATAAGTCTGCCCTGAGGAAAGGGAGGTACCTGAAATGGGAGCATGTGCGCTTTATTTGGATTGTCCCAGCTACTGAGTCTGCCCTGCAGCTTACTAAGTGAGTGGCACATTAATTAAAAAAGATCCCCAGACATTTTTAAAACTAACATGTTTTGTCCTTTCTGCCCCTCTTTTGAGATACTTGTTACCTTTCCAATAGGCTTAGCCAGAAAGAGGAGCTGTAGAAATGCTAATTCTGAAGACCTGTTTCCTTTCCTTGATTATGTACATGTGTGTTGCCTAATATAGCAATTTAAGGGTGACATTTTCTGAACCATCTGATGCAATACATGACACCTGGCATGCTGAAAAGGAACTTGAGAGTCTGTAGGAGTTTAGTCCGTATTTTATCATCTGCTAGCTGTATCTATAAGAACATAGCAAATGCTCATTCACTTACTATCTTGGACTACTTCTCTGCACTGCAAATGGAGTAATAGAAGATTGAATCAAGAACAGCAAATAGATACATGTGTCCATTGTATGGAACTATGACTTCATGCTGCCAGAAGACGTTGTGGAGTCACCTTTCCTGGAGATATTAAAAGCCCACCTGGACATGATCCTGTGCAACCTGCTCTAGGCGAACCTACTTTATCTGGGGGGTTAGACTACATGATATCCAGAGCTTCCTTTCCACGTCAGCTATTCTCTATAATTCGTGTTGACTGAGTCAAAGGACCTTCTTTCACTAGACTTTTTTATTCATGTTTGTTTCCTCTGGCATCCATTTGTGTAATAGTGCTCAGATTGTTGTTGTAATCCTTTATTGTAGATATGGTCATTCAGTAACAAATTCAGTGATTTAAGAAAGTAAATATTGATAGCTAGTTCATGATGGTTGGTACACTTTAGAGAAATAGAAAGGAAAATTCAGCACCTGAAACACTCACATTGAAAAACTCAAACCTGGTCTACGTTTAAGTAAGTTAGAAACTGTCTGTTCACCCACGCTTAAAAATAAATAAATAAATAAATAAATAAATAAAAGGCAAACAAAAACCCCAACAAATAAACAACAAAAAAGCCCCACACTAGTGTAAACTTTTAAACAGGGAGAAGAATCTTAGAAATAATTTTAAAAAGAGGGTTAAACCAGACCCAAAATTATCTAATTCTTCTCCTGACAATTTAAAACAACTTTCAGAGACAATGTTTCCACAACTTTCCTACATGGCCAACAGCAGTCTCTGACTGTGTTGTTAGTCATCTATATTGCTTTTTTCTTGATGTCTAGTCTAAACCTCCTTTGCTGCAATTTAAACTCAACACTTGCTGTTTTGTCACCAGTGGGCACACAAAAGGTTATTTCCTTTCTGGCTGAAGTGTCTTTTACGTATTTGAAAATTGCTGACCTTGTTTTAGGGAGGAAAAAAACCCAAAAAAATAATGCATCCATTGGCACTCCAAGGTCAAATTTAATCCCTAGCAGTACAAATCCTGACATCCTTTTTCAGGATCTGAAAGAGGCATGACATGGCCAAGAAGCTGTTGCCAGCCATGATGAAGGTGCAGTAGACTTAGCTATTGCCGTACCAGGAACACACTTAGCAAAGCAGGAAGGAAGGAGGACACAGGGAGCTCTGAAGATACCCTGCCAATTCTCCTAGAATAGGAGGAGTTCCCATCTCCAGTGGTATTTGAGGACAGGCAGCAATGACTGGGGCAAGCACCCTGCTAGCACCTCCAGGGGTCTGGGTAGCCTGTGCCCTTTCGATCTCCTGGTCAGGGAGAGCCCACAGGGCAGAATGAGGCTAAGAAGTAGGATGTATCTGAAGAGCTCAGAACCCAAGAGATTAATTCATTCAGGATGATTTAGATAAATTTCTGTGGCTCTAATCTAAACCTTTTATAGTCCATAATGTTCTTGATTTGTAAGGATAAATTGGCACTCTTAAGACAGAACTACATGTGATCACTAAAAATATTCCATTTTAAATATAAACAAACTTATGGCATCATTTTTATTTTGTAGTGTTTAGATTGTATCTGTGGCCTCACAAGGAAAAGGATTCTTTTAACAAGCTTTAAACAAGAGCCGAAGAAAAAAAAATATGGTGGCCTGGTGTATTCTTGTTAACATTAAAATTAATTACCATAGATATACATTTTTAAAAACAGTTCTTAAAAAGTGACATAATAGTTCTCCCTCAGAAAGCAAAGATAATTACACAGTATTGTTGCACCAGCTTTGGTTTTGCTGTTCATGTTCTAGGTGATTTGAAGAGTCATTCTAATTGTGAGTGTTCATATATACTGAAGTCTATGTGAAAAGCTCCAATACTAGGAAGGAATGCCTAGCCTGGAGTGATAACTCAAGGCTAGACACTTATGCGGCTACTAGAGAGGAAACCAGATTAGTTTCTTTTGCCATATGATTCTATTCCTCCTCTTCTTTTCCTTTCTTTTTTCGTTCCTTGCCTTTCATTGATTTATGCTCTTTCTGGTCTACTGTTTTGAGAACCTGATGTTGTGAAATCTTTAAGTCATCTGTGACCTAGGTCACTACAGACAGGAGCAATTTAGTAAAAGTATTAATTGAAGCTCTTTGGCAAGCCCTACTTCTGCAGATGAAGTTACACATCAAACCTACACAGACTGCAACTACACTTCCGAACACACTAAGATTTTCAATATCTCATAAACAGGCTCCTCAATCACCAGAATCTAATAAGACTATAATCATCATTGACACTATAATGATTAAAATGAATAAAACCCATTAAGAAAAGTCATGTTGAGTTATTAAAAGTTTCGCTCTGTGTGATATGTAATCTTTTATTCATTTTTTATGATGAAATCTGTAACCATCTATCCACAAAAGACCATTAATTTACTGCTCTGTGGATGTTACCATGCTCTTTAGTTTAACAGCTTATCATTGATTTCTTGAGGGAGATATTATATTTGGAGAAATACACATGGAGCTAAAGCCAGTATGTTGCTGTAAATTTGCCACTGACAGGATGATCAAAGTATTTTGGTCTAGTCAAAGCAGAGGGCTGCAGAACAAGTTCAGAAGAGCCTATGGTCATATCCCTGCTGTTGTAAGCAGACCCCGAGGCAAGGCAGCAGATACATGTTTTCAAGAATCACAAACTCTTGTAAGAAAAGGTCATGTGCACTGCAGGGGGAAACACAATAAAATTTCCATTAACTAGAGCCTAGTTAACCGGCTTATTGGCATCTATTAGAAACAAATTGCAAACAAAACTGATCCTATTATAAACTTCCCCTTGTTCCCTCAGTAAAATAAAGTCACTGAATGACCCACAAAAGAGGAGGAATACAGTTTGTCAGATGACTTGCTTTATTTTTGAGGGAAGTATTATGTTTCACACACTGAAGGGTCTACAATCATGACTGGCAGAAAATTACATAGTTATGGGAAATACGTGAATCAGTGCATCAAAAGTAACCTGGAGAGGGGAGGCAATGCACTTCTGCTCACATTCTTTTAATAGGGACTTTTTTCCTCCTAGGCAAACAGCCATAAAAAAATGTGAATGGAAGGATGTGTACACAAACTTTCTGTCTAAGTGGTGGGAGAGCACTCTTCCTGAAGTGTACATTTTCTCATAATAAACCCAGCTCCAATATCTTTATTGCTCATCTCCTTTTTAATCTTATTAACAATAAAGCCTAAAAATGTTTTAAAGAAGTCAAATAAAGGGTGTTCTCTTTTTTTCTGAGCATTCTTTCCATTTACCTGGGATTACTAATAAAGTGTCTTTCCCAACATTTTTAATGCTGGGAAAGATTTTAAATCTTCAGATGGTGCAAAGTCACTCAAAAACAGTGAGGATATGATGAATATTACTTGCTTAAAATCTGATCCAATCTCTGTATTTTCCATCTTTCTGGCTTTTTCCTTCAGGTGCCTCTTAGCACTTCAGATATAGCTATAAATCAAATAAAATTCCTCTTGGTTTATCTAAACATGCCACAGGCCAGTACCATGGAAGCGTTAAGTCCCTTTGCAAAGGGAATAAAACAAAAAATACTTGCCTTCCAAATAAATATAGGCATGACAATTACAAAAGTGAAATATCATCTTCTTCTTAGAGAAAGAAAGTAGGGGATGGAGGATGCAGGAGCATAGGACATACAATAATGACCGTGGATGTTATTTTGACATAGAATACAGCTATAGGGAAAATGCTCTGATTTTAGGCACTCCATTCAGAGACAAAGTTGTGCCAAGGTATTCACAGAGAGGAGCTTGCACTGGCCAGCCCTGCCCTTTCACATGCTCTGCCAATGCAGGATGCTATTTATCTGAAAAACCCAATTTTCTCAGTAATGCTTTTGAAAGAATAACAGAAAGGCTTCAAGTAATTGTTGTATTAGGAGTTTGGGAAACAATCCTAAAAGTTAAGTCTTTCCCTTCTGAGTAATAATTGACCCTTACTTTGAGGACAGTGACAAATACCTGTCATGATCATCTGATTTTATACAACAGCTTACATGCTCTACTGAAAAAAAAAAAAAAAAAAAAAAAAAAAAAAAAAAAAAAAAAAAAAAAACACCACAAACACAACCAACCATGAAGGAGACCACCTACTCTGACCTAGTCAAGAGTCCTTCCTGTAGTCTGGATCCTGGATTTACTGAGCAATCCATGCTCAGTTCTACTGCAGGATTTGTGGGTCCCTGTGATGCTATTTTTCTTCCCTTGCAAATGTAAGCGAGAGATTAAAATTCTATTGTACAAATCCCCCAGAGCCACAGAGCCTCTGGCCATGGGGCACCTTTCATATTGTTCAGACTGATGCTTTGCAGAGCACAAGCCAGGAAGCTCAACACAGTTGTCTACAGATTGAGTCCTATGACTTAGGTGAATCTGAAGTATTTCAGTTTGTTGGCAGTATGCTGATTGACTGCCATTAGTAGAAAATGGGTAGTCTCAGGTATTTACGGTGAACTCTGCAATCATCTATCCTTTGAAGAGCATTAATTTACTGCTCTGCACATGTGACCACACTCTTTAATTTAATAGTTCGTCTTGCTGGGGGCAGGGAATTTGCAAGTAACAAATTATTCTGACAGGTGACCTATATTCCATGTTGTAAAAAATGGGGTTCCTGCCAGATCCTCCCTCACTCCAACTCTGGTCAATGGTTAGATTCCATGTAAGTCATAACACCCTGTATTGGGAAATACATGAGAAAGGAGTCTCAGACTGCTGTGCCTTTCTGCCTACTATCCCCACCCTGGCTGTTGCCAGAGCATATGCCTAATCAGGAGGAAAGGAGACCAAATCCAAATTCCAGTTGCATACCAAAGGCTTGTGTTTCTCCATGATGCTTGCAACTAATTCACTAAAAGTCTGAAGCATGTCTTGACTACAGTCATGTACTAATGCAGTGCTTCAGGTATTATGAAAGCATAGATTTCTCCCCTGCCCCTGGACTAAAATATGTGAGGGAATAAATAGGAAAATTTGTGACTTAATAGATGTTTGATTTCTTAACAAATACTGCAAACCACAGTGAATGACATCTGTTGTCAAAAGAATTAAAGGGGAAAGTTATTAGGTAGATGAAAGCTTATTAAGGAGTATTCTATGGTAGTGAATGAGGTAAAACAGATGAAACTGTCTCCATCCTTGAAGGAATATTTACTGTAATACACCAGAGACAAAAGGTAAACCGATTGCTAAGATGTGTGTAATTTTTAAGATATTAACAAATTTCATTTTATCTTCATATTATTAAAAATATACTTCTTTCAGCAGGGCAATGAAGAGTTTGTTGCATGAATGTTATTAATTTGAACTATAATTAATTATAATCTTTTGAGGCGACTCTTACATTGATCAGAAAAGTGAGGGAATTGTAAGGGAGTGACATGCTTACAGGAATGATGAGAAAACAAGTCACTTTGAGAGTTTTGGCAAATCTGTTCAATGATAAGGGGTGATTATGGACTGATGAGTCAGCTGTTCCACAATTACAGGTGGAGAGAACAATAAAATCTTGCTGACTTTGGCTATTGAAATTATGTGGTTTCATAAATAGTATAATATTGTTCTCAGCAGGTAAATGGTGTATTTTAAGGATGACCACTTTACCATACAGAGAACTATCCAATGGCTGAAGGTCAACAGGACACCTGCTAAATTATAATATAAATCTATAGAATTTATATTATAAATCTATAGAATTGATAGGAAAGTAATTGTTGAAGGTTTATTCTTGTTTATTCTATTCAGTTTACTGAATAGGCAATATTTTCATCATAAATGTTTTCCTACAAATGTATCAAAGGAGAGAGGGCAGAAGAAATTTTTGCCAGTGTGTGTCTCAACAAGGAGTACCACATTTTATAATAAACATGTCATAATGGTTGGTCTATTTTTCCTTCCAGCTGGTGCAGAAAAAGAACAAATTTCATTTTCCTTTCTTCCTCAAACATTATGTCTAGAAATGTAACCTCAGCACTGCCTTTAAGTTGGTGAGCAGGTCATGCAGCTACAAATTCCCAGATGTGACTGCATCAGGAGAGTGGGAATGACACCTTATTTTCCTAAACAAGGAATGTCCCCCCTCAAAAAAGCACAGTATATGAGGAATATGAGCTTGATTGTCCTTCTTTAGCCCCTTGTTATGTCTTGCAATTGTTCCTGACTCTTGTCTGGTGGAAGCTCCTTCCTCCCTGCTCTCTGACTGTGTATTTGTAAGCAGAGGCAGATGAGAAGTTTGACAAACAGCCCGGGGAAACTGGAGAAGTCATTCAGAGGTCTGGCAGTACTGCACGGAGAATTGGCGTGTCAAAGTCCCGCTCAAGGTGGTGAAAAATCACTTCCTTCACAAAGCATTAAGCAGGTTTTTGGATAACCTCTCAAGTGATAATCCCTTAGCAGCCAGGCCCCAGACTTCATCCCTTTGAGTCTAAAAATCAGACGGATTTTCCGAGGATTGGTCTGTAAGATTGCTATTATTTCAGAGTAATCTGAAAAGTTATCCACAGCTTTCATCAATCATCACACAAGTTACTTTGCTCTGCAAGTCCAATGACATCTTGATGTTCTTTTTTCCAAAATATTATCTTTATTTTTTTACAAAAGGCCTTATAACTGATACTCAGGAATATTCATCATGGAGCAGGCTTATTTATACTCAGCATAATGCTAAGTGTTATAGTAGTCAAATTGCAAATGTCTTGCTCTCACAGGGGATGCAAACAAGGTCCAAAGAGTTCTTAACTGAACCCAGATATTGCAAAATTTAATACAAATTACTGCCATGAAAAATTGTGCTGGTGTTTTAAATGATTACACATACGGGTCTATAGAAAGTAATTTTGAAGGCTCATTTCCGCAGGTGTAAAGTGCCTAGGCTTTCAAAGGAGCTATTAGGACTTGTCTAGGTATAATTAAAATTACATAATTCATAAATAATAAATCCCTTTTTTTCAATTACTCTTCTATCTAATTAGACATAAGTGCTTAATTGATATTTAGCTCTGTCAGTACTTAGGTCTTCATGTAAAAGCAGAAAAAATACTTCGGGTTAGAGTCCACTCAACCAGCATCTTACTTGCATTCAAATATTTTTCTCACACAAAATGAAATAGATTATCTAAAATGAGAGTGTAAATTGTCTAGATCACTATGTCAGCTCTGAGAAGCAGGTACATTTTAAGGCTTTTAAGGGGAAACTTAGGGTAAGCAACCAGGTTTCATCCAGGACTCACATTTCAGTTTGCTGTTATTTTGCATGGAAAAGACCTTAAAATACAAGTCTAAAGGAAGGAGTATCTCAAGAGTGACTATTGGTGTAGTCTGAGACACTGTATAATAGAATAGTTTCCTGCATAGCTCTTCTGGAGAACAGTGATACCTTTAAGTAGGTAAGTAATCAAGAATAATTTCTTGATGTGAAGACTTCTCTTGCATGGACAGCCATGCTGAGAGGCAATATTTGCCTCAGATCTCCATAGATAATTTGTAATAGCATTTTGCTACTCGGAAGTTGTATTACTGATTTCTTTCCTGTCTTCTAACGTTTGCCATTAGTCTGCATTTTAGCGTAATATTAATGTACCTACTGGCACATATATTACATTGCCATTCTAAATTATGATTGCAATGGCTGGATTCCTCCTGGACTCTTAAACTGAAAGGTGATTTTTCTCAGGTTTGCCATCAAGTCTTGAATTTGACCTCTGAACTTTGCATGACTACTCACAGAGTCAATCAGATGGGAAAGTTACACCACTGACTAAATCTTCCATTATAGCTATTGCAAGGTCTCAACAATCTCTGCAATAGATAACCCACAGGCAAATCACATACCATTTAGTAGCAGTGCTAGAATTGTACTCATTTACAAAGCTGTCACTGAATTTGCAGTAGCACTTCATGCTTAGAAGATAATTTGTTTTAATTTATCTGAAACTGTCTGTCTCTGCACATACTTTACTGATGTAAACATACACATCCTTTATATTCACAGTGTTTAATATAGAAGATTCGTTCTCTTTCCTAGCTGGTTTACCTGCTACCCAGCTTAGGAAAAGAATGACAAATATTCAGAAGGGTTATGTCTTAATCTACTTTGTTTTACATCACAATGTTTTCATCTGATTTAGTCTATATCATGATGTAAACCTTTCCCATTCATATTTAAACTTCAAAGTCCCACACCAGTAAAACTTCTTTCCATGCTCATTCACCTATCCCATACTATTCTCTCCAGAATCAGTGTAGGAGTCTACAGAGCAAAGTGTGCATCATCCCACTGAGTCTCCAACACATTTGAATGAAAATGGGCCAAATGAATTTACCATTACTCTAGGTCTGCAAAGACAGGTTCTCTGTGTTGAGGAAATAACACATTTTTATCTCTCTTTCCATATAGTAAGGGGGAGAGGATTCAGAAGCAACACATGAAGGTTTAACATCTACACCTTTTTTTCAGTTTATCAGCATTTTTTACTTTCATCTTTCAGTAAATAAATTACAGAGATATTGCATGAGAAATCCTAGATAATATCTTTGTTGTATGTTCGAGACAGACCACTGTTTCCAACTGTTAAACAAAATTTGTTGTGAACGTACTTCAAGTTTGCTGGTTTTGAAGCATGAGTTTAAAATAAACGTTGGGATAGAAATGCCATTATTGATAAAAATAACAACAGCAAGCTAATAATAAAAGTGTGCTTGCTAGAACTTGTAGCACTATTGTTGTATATAATCCCAAAAACAAGGACATTTGTTTAGAAATCATGGTATTTAAAAACAACTTGGAGTCTTAAGCTCCATGCTCCATGTTTGCCTTTCAGTTGCAATTTCAAATTTTCCTTCACAAAGAAGACATTTGGAAAGTATTTTTTTTAAAAGGAAAGCCAGGTCCACTTGGTGCTAGGACTCACAGCTTCAGAGAAAACATTACAGAATTGTGGAATCGTCGGGAAATTTGTCAACCCTGTGACACAACAACACAGTTACATTCTAGAATACAACTTGCTAGCCCAGGCTTCACAAGGCCAAAGGGTTTGCCTTCAGAATGGGCCTGGTTATCAAGAAGAGTTACAGACATTCACACAGCCTCATGCCAAAGCCATCTCCTGCCATCCCTTGCATATGGAAAATGTTAGAGAACTCAAACAACTAAATCAGGCAAGAGAAACAAAAAGAGAATAACAATGACTTTCATGTGTCCCATAAATATACCTTGGCAGTGAATCCATTTGCAAGCACAGCACACTAGACAATTAAGGGCAATTTTTCAAATGTGTTCTCTGAAATTTTAATGCAGTGTTGCTCGCCTGGTTTTCATAGGAAAACTCATGTTTTCATATTGAGATGTGTGTGAAAGCTGGCATGCAACCATTCCTTGTGTGTCTTCAGAGGCTGTGAAGAAGGACTTTTGAAAGTGGAACCTGCTCATTAACATTCTAATGCAGAGATAAAATATTTTCTTTTTACCTTGATCTTGCAGAATTTTCACAAGCTTCAAGTGAAAATAAGTGTTAATCCCTCTAAATAATTTTTGCAAGATGTCTGTGGTAAATTAGCCGCAAGATGTAAGTAGGTTCATCTGATAGCTGGAGATCCTTAAAGTGTCTATTAGAAAACTGTACTCATGAAAGACTTTCTTATTGATTGCAACCATTATTAGCTCAACTGGCCTGAGACAGAGAATAAATATGCATCATATCTCTTGAGAAAACAAGTTTCACAATTATACAGATTTTATTAGACAAACAAGATTTTTAAAAGCTTGTATGGTCAGTTCCTCTTTGGAGAGCCTTGTCCAGCTTGGAATCGTTACAAGAGCTAACAGCAGTTCTCTGTATTGCATGATTCATGTGTCCCTATAGATAAGCCTATATATCACTGCTGAGTGTGCTGATTAGAAGGGATGTTACTAGGACCCAGAGGCCTAAATTGCTGCTTAAAACTGCATTAACATTTCACATTTATTAACTCAACATACAAACGATTGATCTGAAAATAAAATTAGTGGTTTCTCTGGCATAGTAGTGAAGAATAGCTCTTTGTAATGGAAGAAATTCTCATTCTTGATTGTGTAACAGTAACCATTAAATTTCCTTATTATAAAGGCATCTAATTAGCAAAGATTTTCATTTTTTCCCAATACCACAGGGGGCCAATCACTATTCTGAGCACATATCACTTAGGTGCATAAAAATTTGCATTGTGCTGTTGGTTTTTCTTTTGAGAGAATGCCTGGGAATATAACAGAATACAGATATGACACTAGCATTTTCTACATAAAATTAAAGTTCAGTTTAGCAGAAAGTGCACAGAAAGGAAATGTATTTGAAGCTTCTGCTTCCTCTCTGTCTTCTTGTTCTTTGCCACTCCCTGAAAACTTTGTAATGGATTTTGTTGCCACAAAAAGACAATGGTTTTGTTGTTTAATATAAAATTCCCCTGCAAACCACACAGAGGATTTCACCAGGGCCCTGCGTCTTCTGAGCATCTTCACACAGACTACAGCTGCCATTTAAAACCATGGCTTGCATTTCAAGGGTGCTCCAACTGGGCTTACTTCTACTCTCTCTCCTCCACAAAGTCCAGCGCTGTGAAAGAGAAATTAAAACTGAGAAATATAAAACTTAGAAGTGTACATGATGTGGAATGAATGACTTTGAAGTATGTGTTCCCGAACAGTGCAGTGTCCGTGTTTCCGCCAGAGCTGTGGGGCTTGGCGGGCAGATTGTCACGTCTGTCTATCAGTCTGGTGTGCAGAGACTGCAATCAGCACCTCACTGCCCGTCATTCTCAGGCCAACAGGTTCACTAAGTGCAGCAGATGCACTGAAAGGGAGTAAACTCTTTTGAAACATAATAATGCAGTGTTCTCTCAGAGATCCCACACCAAACTTAGAGTTGTTTTGAGTGGTGTAAAAGTACATGTGGTGTATGGTGAGCATTAACACATATGCCCAGTCTCTCTGTGTGGGAGAGTGATAGGAAATTTCATATCCTGAGTGGGTCCTAAACATTTTTATCTGAATGGAAATCAGTGGCAATCCTCAGAAAAGCATCTTTCTGACATGTTGACAATGCCTATAATGCACCATCTGCAATTTTGAAAGCATGGTACTGCTAAGGGTGTTAGGATTATTTGGTTGGGGGTGCGAGGGTCCTAGTAACGTACACTTTTCTATCTTTATAACCATATTAAATTTGTATAAAATGAGTGAAATTGATTTTTTAATGCTTATATGGCAATGGAATATGCATCGTAGTCAGAAGATAGGAATTTTAGCTCTGGAGTCAAAGTATCCTGACCATATATGCCTGCTTGATGGAATGGCTGAATGGAATGAAACAGCACAGTGAACATGAGCAAAATTCCTAATTGTTGTGATGGGAGAAAAGGGGAAAGAGAAAAAGGAAAAATGCAATTTAGCCTGTACATTATTCTTACAGTCATGGTTTTCAAAGGCTGAAATCGATGCACAGACCCCCAATCCCACTCGTTGCTCTCTGCAACTATATTGATCTCGAGTAAGATTTCAGCACTATTTCGAATGAGAAAAAGAAATTTAAATCATCACAACAAAATATTTCTTTTCCCAACTAGAACTGCTGGTTCGACTGCAACACCCAGCTACAGGGAGAATGTTTGACAGTAGATTTCAGCTCCTTACAGGCAGCCTCTGGATCATTTCTTGCTACTTGTGTATTTCTTACTGTTTCTGACCTCTTTTTGGAGAGCTGTGGAAATACAAGTTTCCTCTCCATGTTTTTATGTAGCAAACCCATACCCAAAATGAAGAAAGGGTCAAACTGGTGGTTAGATATATTGTCTTTCATTCCAGGGCTTCTTATAAAAGTGCGGCTAAAACAGCTGTGGTGGAATCAGGCTGCCAAGAACGCCTTATACCACAAGGGTATACCCAACTGGTTTATATAGCCTTAATTCAAGCAGCACAACTAATGATAATGATATGTTGCAGTATTATTATGCCAGGAATGTATGAAATCAAGAGAGAACATTTCATTTTAAACTTTGCTGATTTTTCACATTTGCTTAGCATTTTCTCTAATGATTTCTTGTACTGTTTTTATGCTACCTCAGATAAAATGCCATCATACATGATATTTGCACCATTAGGCACAAAGTAAGTGTTAGTTATGATTAGAGGCAATGCTGTGAAGCATTAAAAAATGTAAAGGAAATGGTTTTCAAGCATACTCTCAGAGGCTCTGAAGCTTGAGTGTCATTTGCTTTCACCATGCCAGCTGGGTGATGTTCTGCATTTCAACAAAGCTAGCTACCATTTCCAAACAGATCCATACAAGATTTTCAGCACTCATATTTGAGTGAGAGGTCCAGTAAAAAATGCATTCACACAAAAATGCAGAGAGCAAAAATCCAATGAACTTATATAGAGGGAATTAAGTGAAACAAAACACAGTGGTTATAATTAATCATCAGTGAGCATGGTCACAACGACATTCTTTTCAAGAAAAGGAAACCATTTTCTGTCATAAGCTGCATCTTGTCAAACAACACCTCTAATATTTGGTTTTTATTATGACTCTTGTCTTTGTGGAGCATAACAGTGATTTTGACTTGTTGCATAGATAAAGAGTGAATAATGTAATTAGGTTGAATTAATAAAACTCATGGTCTTGCACTATTCACATGTCAGTATGGGAATTTTTCTCAGCTATTTCCTAATGTTGAAATCTAATAGGGTTCCACAGGATTAAGTCTCTACAATTATTCAGTTCATCCTCTAGCTTGTGAAAAAAGAAAAAGACGATTTTTGAGCTGTGTGACCTGTTTTATCAGCATTTGGCTACATCAGTTAGAGTGCAGTAAGTAAAACACCTGAAAGAAATGATGGAACAAGCTAAGATCAGCTGAAAGTCCCTTGGTGTACATGTAGTCCAGACTTTTTCACGTTCTAGTCCCACATAAAAGATTATAATTTTTTCTTAGAGTTTTCTTAATTTATTTATCCAGAAAAGCTGACTTAAGGTCCAGAGTGTGGTTTTCTGTGAGTTCACTGTTTGCAACACTACAGTGACTCTTTTTGAACCATCAGAGATATAAAAGTCATTCAGATGATTTATTGGATTAGATCTTGCTGCCAACAGCTACCCTGGTGTGAATGATATGCATGATTCCATTGCATTTCATGAGCATTAACCCAGTAGCACTCAAAGATGGAAGACAAAAATGTTGCTCATGTAAAATTTTAAGGTCCCATGTATCCACTCTCTCTGTATAAGAGAGATTTGCCATAACTTCATATTTGTTCCTTAATTTTGATATTGAACATTTAAACAAAAAAAAAAACTAAGCATCTACTTTAGAAAATAACATAATTTTCTGATAAAAATTACTGTTATCTTCAAAATTAAGGTGATTTCATGTGGCAGGATAGAAATCTTGACTTAGACCAAAATAAAATAAGTATACCTGTGCCAAAATCTTCTCACATAACAACTGAGGTTCGAAGGCACCTCAGGAGTTCATCTGGTCCAGCTCCCTGCTCAGGCGGGGCCACTCACAGCCACTTTGTCCAGAACCATGTCCAGAGAGCTCTCTAATATCTCCAAGGAAGGGGATGCCACAACCTGCCTGGGTAAACTGTGCCAGTGCTCAGTCACCCTCACAATGGAAAGGTGTTTCCTAATGTTAGCCAGAACCCCATACTGCTTTCGTCTCTTTCCTTGTTTCCACTGGACACAAGGAAGTATAAAGTTCACAAGAGCTATCCCCTTCTGTGCTGCTGAGAGAAGGCAGTAGGAAGACAGGTCTATTTTGTTTTCTTGCAAGTGAGCTCGAATATCCTTCTCTTTCTAACATTTGCATTTCAATTACATATACTCTTCTGGAGATATCAGAAAAATAATGATTACAGGCTGCCAACACAGTAGAGGCCTCACCAAAAATACCAACATGATACTTGCATGATACTTGATACAACATGATACTCCCTCTGCTTTGAGTTTCTTGACACAAAAATAAATTTTAAAAAAACCCTTTGCCCTGAAAGGAAGTGGTATTTCCCTGGTATACAACAAGGCATAAGGAAATGAAAAAAAAAAAAAAAAAAAAAAAAACACCACAGGCAAAGAACAAACAGTCTGGAGTAGTTACTGCCTTCAGTAAGTCAGCATGCAACTATATAGTCCAAAAAAAGAATCTACCCCCTCCTGTTCAGACTGAAGCTCACATGTTGATCTCCATCCACTTGTAGTACCATCAGACTAGCAAGGGGATGCTTTTGTTGTCATTTTCAACATATCTTTTAATGAGTTGCTAATTGACAGTGAAATAGATTAGAAAATGCTTGAATAGTTGTAGGGATTTTTTTAGTCTCAAAGATGATAATAACAGAATGATGAAGAAACCTTAAATCTTAAATTTCTAATACAATTCAAAATAATATAAATCACCAGAACAGGCTACATTTGGAGGAAACTTGTTGTTATCAATTATTACATCGGCTAATTGTTATGATTCCAGAAGGGACAATAGCATCAGGTTAATATTTCATGACATTCTTTGAATGTGGCTGTTAAATACCAAAACCTGTCATTCTTCTCCTTACAAGAAGAGAGGTGTCTGAAAAAAATGTCACTGCAAATCAGTTTAATCTATCTGGCACTGAGAGCACAAATCTGTCTTCCTCCTAACTTTCTTTTTTTCCCATCATGTAACCAGTAGGAAAGGGCAGAGCTGCTATTACTTAGACCTGTAATTCCGCACCTTTATGTGTTCACGTTGCTTTGAAGCACAATTTAACTACGAATTTCCTGTGCCTGTAATGACCAGGGGTTTGTGTGATTACAGCACAATAGTGATGCTTTTCTATTATCAATGCATGTTTTTAAATGTCACTGAATTCTGACATTTTTTGGCCCTGAAGGTCTAATCACAGAGAGGAAGTGTGGCATAAACAGAAATGGAGGGCTTTGTATACATAATGTATTATCCTCAGGCTATTGTCACTTCCACAGCATATTCAATTATCTGAATCCATATATTATTTAATGGGATTTGCTACTGTGACGTGTTTTTTCCTTCAATCTAGCCTATATCGGTGCTCAACAGGAAAAGCTAAAACGCCCATGATTTCTTTGAGTCAGGCAGATAACTGATGGCAAAGGAACACAGGTTTTTCTTCAGGTTGTGGTGAAACACTGGCCTTCATAAAACTTCTCTGGTCATTAATGTACTAATCCTCGGAGAGGAAGGGAGCTGTGGAGGCACCACCCACAGCCTTTCCAAGGTAAAGATGAGCCATAAACATCAAACCTGAAACGGCTACTCTGGATTTCAATGCAGATTAGGGATTAAGCAGCGGGGTGCTGTTTTACATGTGAACGGGCTGACAGCAGTACAAAGAGAAAGCCAGAGAGCTTGGTGTTAGCCACTTGGTTTTGAAGCACAAATGTAACTTCCAAGGGGAAAACATGGACGATTGCCAGTAAAATGAGTTCAGCTAAATCACACAAGGAATTTATCTTTGTGGAAACAAATTCTTACACGTTATTTTATTTGAAACACTGATACTTGAATTACTTGTAAAATCCTGAAATTTATTTAGCTACTTTAAGTTTATCAGAATTCATTAGAATATATTTCATTTTGACCCACGAAATGTATTTTCTTTTTTAAAAGAGAAGATAAAAACATACCAACCCTCAATATTCTAAACATGGAATTAGTGTTAGATAAGTGTAGTCAAAATCATCCTCTATCTGAGAGCCTGGAATGAAATGTTCTTCAGGCTTTAAGAAGGCCACAGCATCCCATGGCAAACTGTGTGTTGATTTTTTTCCTTCAGAAGAGCTCAGAAGAAAAGTTGTCATAGGCAAAAGTAACAGCTGGGCCATATATCTTTCAAATCTACAAAATATTTGCATTAAATCACAAATGAACCTCAAAGAAATAATTGGAAAAGCCTGAATTCATCCCTTTCAGGATATGCAATCTAATCAGCACAGCACCAAGGGAGAGGAGGAATGGGTTAGAAATAGCAGGCTCTGTTTATTTTTGTCTGGGAACTATGGAATGTGCATTTATGGCTTTGTTGGAGAGGTCAGAATTTATAAATACAGTCCATAACTCTGTACTCCCCAAATAACTTACATCACCAAAAGAGCTATTTAGAATAGACTGGATGAAACCAAACCTTCAATCCCAAATTCATCTTTGTTTTAGGAGCAAACACATTTCATCTGCAAATATTCAGACATGCATCAACTAGTGCTGGACAAGTTCTGATTTACATTTTTTGTTCAGATTTAGCTGTCTCTAATGTCCTTCAGTATAACCGGACTTCGTGAGATTTTTTTCTGTTGCAAGTAAATGTCTCAGAAATACACTGTAACTGAAATCCTGCTTTAAACTTTGAATATGCCAAGCTGCAGAGTCTGTTTCCAAGCTGTCCTGATATAAAAGTTTATTTAATTGAACCATTAGTAATGCAGCTGGTTGATCTCAACACTCTGGCCTACCTGAATAAATCAAACGCACAAAATACTTTCCTCTTCTCTGGTGTGAAGGTGGAGAGGGAATACACCTGTTTGCTCATAAATCTGAGCAATTTTGGTGATGAGTATCTAAAAGAATAGGAAGGTCTGTCAATGCCATGCACATATGGCCAGAGGATGGGACTGGAGGCTGGCATCACTTCCCATCTATGCAGTTGTTCTTGAGCCTGTATGAAAACAGATATTCTCAATCCAAAACTAACTTTCCCTTATTCACCTCCCTGCACTTTTTCTTCCTTTTCTTGCCCTACTTACAGTCACACTCCATCTCTCCTGTTGCCGGTCCTTGTTTCTTTGACTCTCAGGAAGTTCTTTCCATTTTTTTTTTTTTTTTTTTTTCCTACATTACTTGCTGCCACCACTGTTCCTTTTTTAACCCAAAGGATCCAGTCCTTTTCCAAAGCCCCCCAGGAAATCCCACCCATTTTACCACACTGATGGAACGTGTGTTCCCATCTGGCAGTGAACTGCCACACTCTCAGAGGGTGGAGGAAACACCATCCTTCCCTCACCCTCTCATCCCCTCTATGCTTCCTACCATTGTCTTCTGAGGGAAAGTCCAACAGACAAGGTCATGCTACCAAAGGGAAAACATGTAAAGGGAGGATTTTACTTGTGCTTTTTATGGGTAACTTTTCATTTGAATGGGGATAAACAACCAAATCTGTCTCCAGACACCAGAAAAGGAGGACAGCAAATAGCAGAGGCCAATGCAACAGCCCTAATGCCTGCAATTAATTCCAGAGACCATAGGACAGGAGTGAGATTGAGACTACTGAGAAACACACAACACCTCTGCCTTGCAGGCTGTAAGCTTTGCCTTCATGCCTTCTCACTTTTCAGGCAGATTCTTCCTCCTTCTCTGCTTTCTTTGCCAGCACAGGCTGAGCCTTGGTCTTGTGGTTTCAGATCAGGTCCATCCCTGCCTAACAAACTGCCTCGACCCTGCTCGTCATGCCATGCATGGATCATGTGAAAGGACAGTATCCCCAAGTACCTACAACAAGAAGAGAAGATCACTCTTAAGGAGACTTCTGCACATGGAGAAGTCTTCGGTTTGCAGACACAAATGCACTGTACACTTCCATTCACATGGAGGACTGAGAGAACAATTTCCGAATGGTGAAGTTCTGTACCAGGACCAAGATTATCTACCAAGCAGATAATGATAAAATGGCTGACTATTCCTGACCTCACCACTCTTTCCAGCAGCAGTGCTCTTCTTCCCACACAGCTTACCAATGGAAAGTGTATTATTTTTGTACATCTCATGCAAAAATGCAGCTTTTATTTTGCTTACAGAAAATTAACCAAGGCTAAAATCATGCTTAAAATAGAAATTATCCCACAAATTGGATTAGATATACATTTAACTGACAAACTCTTGAATGCTTCTTTTATATTTTTTTTAAATTCTCCAGAGATAACATTCAGTCCTATAGTGGCTGCAACAAATGATGGGAAAAGTCTGATCAGATGTTGCTTGTCCACCAGTCTCCATGAAACATGAGTCGTCTTTATCACTATAGAGAGCATTCTAGGGAGATTAAAAATTTGACATGGATGCCATTCATCCATGTGCATGGAGCCAGCACCCGGCCAATGTACGGTATGAATTCCACATAATCCCTCTTCTGTAGGCTTCAGGGGTACATAGGCTTTATCCAGACCATAGAGAACCAAGAATTTTACCCATGGGAAGTAAAATCAAAACAATTCAAGACAAACTGTGAGGAAAATATCACTGATAAAGGGTTGCAGGAGCATGTTTGGAGAATTCCCCTACTTCATTGAGCACTGGGGAGTTGAAATGCCAGTACAGGGAAAATCTGGACCACTTAACAAATGTTGGGTCTGAGCCTGCAAACAATTACTTGTGTGAGTGATCATCAGCACAAGTAATTCCATGAAACTCATGTCTAAACATTTGCAAAAATGTCCAAAACTGGTTTTTTTAGTCAACAAATATAAGTATGTTCCCAGCACCATCTGAGGGCAGTAGGTGATGCACATAGTCTGTGTAGGTATTTTTTAGCTTGTTTTGTTTAAAAAGCATTTTAAAACATGATGCTTTGGCAACAGTAGAAGAAATAATAGGAGAGAAGGCAGAGTGTAGGAGAGGGTTCACATTCAGAGAAATCTTTCATATAAATTTGCTGCTAATTGCTTCCTTCTTCTTAAGACACCAAATGATGCCATTGATCATCCACAAGTGCTGAGGACAGCACAAGGATGGTTAAATGTATCAGTAAAGAAACATTCTTAATGAGACAGAAAGCAGGGTAAATCTTGACCAGTAAATTTCACTACTTTTCAATTTAAAGGAATATTTACCTTATCATTAGTTTTACTCATTTTTTTACCTCAAAATTTGGAGTAAGTCTGAAAATCAGGTAATCATAGGGAGCTGTGAGTTATTGTCATTCATATATTTCAGTCACCCTTAATATAATAGTTAAAATCCCAACTAGAAAAGGGGTGATCTAGTTTTTCTTGCTGTTTCGCAATCTCACACTGCCAAAGTTTAGTGAGACCATCACACAGTTACAGATTTAATAAATGGTCATAATAACTAAAACAGATTTACTCCAAAAGTGTTGATTCAAATTTTTTAATTCCTGTTTTGTCAAGCTGCTTTAAACAGCCAACCCTTATTGTAAGAATATGCTAATGTGTAATTAAACAGCACTCACATCATGCCATATGGTACATTTGAAACATAAACCACTGTTCTATTATTTGGGGAGGGTCATTTGAAAAGGAAAGGAAAAGAAAAAGAGACAACCCAGGGGAAAAGACAGTTTATCTGTCCCCTCACATTTTATAAGCCAGCTTTAAGCATTAAGCACTGTTATTCTGGATGAGATTTGACAGTTTCGAGGTCAATAGATTCTTGATCTTTTATTAAAGAGAAGAGCATGTGTTGATATGCAACAAAGACCATTTTATGGGTTGTGGGGTTTTTCCCTTAAATTAGACATAATTAAGATTTTAGGGAAAACATCTTTACTGTTAAACCACGAGCAGGTAAACATGCACACATAGAGGAAGTAAGCTTTGGAGCCAGTGTGAGTTTTGCTGTTGGCTTCTGTGGGAACAGATCCTGGTTCTCTGCCATTTTCCAATCTGATATTAACATGCAAGTCAGGATTGGTGAAAGGGAGATACAAAGAGAGAAATGCTGGATTCAGAAAGAGAGTTTGGCAGTTAGGTGCTTAATTATATAGCGGCATGTGGACAGTTTGCAAGCTGGAGTGCAGACGCAGGCAAAAATGATTAATCTTTTGTTTTAATTATAGTTGATTGTTTGATTGTGTGGTCATTATTGAAAAAGACCTAGTATTTCATCTGGGAACTTGAGTGTAGCAGGAAGGTGAGGAGATGCTATAGTCTAAAGCATTAGCTTCTTACTAGTAGATGTTTGTATTTTATTGTGCTTGACAGGTCACAAGTGAGATGAGTGATGGGCTCAACCTAACCTTTGCCAAATAATCACCTACATTAATAAACCTGCATAATTTATTAAAATAATTCAAACACTTTACTCAGTAGAGCATTCACTGTCTACTTTTCTTTTTAATGATAACCATCCATGATGCTACTCTCTGATGGCTATTCAAAGAGATGTACATTAAATTAGTTGGCCAGTGTTTTCAGCTTAGTTCCCAGAATCAAAGGTACAGATCCTCAGAGGTATTTTAGTTTCTAAAATAAAAAAGCTCCTCAGCACTCCTCTGGATTTGCATATGTCTACTCCCAAAATCCAACCTACTTTGAATTTGGTAGGTACAAGCAAAGAGGCCAAAAACTCGACAGTGCTCTGCTCAGTGATGTGGTGAAAAACAAGCAAGTCTTGAAGCGAACACTTCAAGGAGGGATTGTGGCAAGAAGCCTGGGCTGCTATGTAGAGAATTTCAGTTTTCAGATTTGGCAGGCAATAGATTTTCAATGCAGAGTTATTGCACTCAGAAATATGTTTCTGGCCTCATGGGAAGGCCAGAACTCTACATAAAATTCTGCTGCAGCATGAAAGAGTTGAAAGGTTTCTTTCACATGATGTAACCTCTCAGGAAATCTAACCCAACAAACAAAATAAAAAAACCCCTCTCCTCTCCTTCATTAACAAGAAAATAACCACCTTGTTAACTGAGAGTAATATGTTTTACCTCAGCTCTGCAAAGTACTTGCTTATCCTAAAGCGTGTTTCAAGTCCCATTCCTATTCTGGAGGCAAGAAAATAGGGTGTGCAATTTAAAACATTTACAGCCTTCATTTCACTTGATAAATCAGTGCTAGTGAGAACCATGTGAGACTATTGATGGCATGAGGCCTCCCCCACAGGCCCATGAGAAGGCCTGGGTGCTGCCTGCCCACCACTTGTCCTATTTTTCATACATGCCCCGGTTCAACCCTTGACCCCATGGAAATAAAGGATATTTTCATGAACATGAGTTCAGTTACTTGAATGGGACCAGGCCTTTGCCCACAGACTTTAAGGATGAAATTCATCTTGACTGGTCTATTTTGACCCATCCAGGAATCTCTGTGTTAAGCTCAGAACTTCTGTCTGAACTAGGTACTTTAGGAACATATCCAGGTTTTGTTTAAGGATTTTAAATTAAAAAGCATTCATTGTATACCTATTAAAAGTATTCCAAAGGCTACTTACTCTCACTCTTTGAAGACTGAATCTTACCTCCCATCCTAATTTGTATATATTCAGCTTCTAGATGTTGAATATCACCATATCTGATGGTCTAAAGCACTTCCTTCTATTTAAATACCCATTTATGGATCACAATCAAAATAGCTCCTAATATTTTCTTCAATAAACTGAGAAAAATTAAATATACACAATTTTCAACAGGAGAAGAAGTTTATTGGCCAGCTATCACATTAAAATATTTTTCAATGGAAAAAGGAATAAATGACAAATCTAGATCAGATTTGAATATAGCCATGCCAAAATGGGTTTATTTTAATATGTTTATTCATATAATTGCATTATATGTTTAAATAGGAGCAACTGTACTGTCCTGACAATAAGACAGCACAAAGCCTTGTGTTGTTGAATCAATTACTATTTTCAAAATGTAATAAAATAGAGAAAAAAAAATCTAAGACAGTATCCCAGGAAAGACAGAATTCATAGACTGCTAGCCCAGAATAAATAAATGATCCTTCAAAGAAAAAATAAAAGAGCTTGAATGAGAATAGACAATGAAGAATCTGGCAAGAGGAAGGGGTTCCCTTCATTGGAAAATGTGTTAGAATACCTGCATTGACAAAGAAAGAAAAATAGAGATGTTTTGGTCAAGTCCTTCTCTGTTAACACCCACTGCAATGGGAGAAATTTAGAAGAGTGAGAGATGAAATATGACTAAAGATGGGGACAGAGTCTTTCTAAACTTGAATGAGGATTTTGAAGCATATTTGGGATTTGAAAGGAAGACAATAGACAACAGAAAGAAGAAAGTATTTGCCTGCTGCAGATTCCGAGAGGAAGTAATTGCCAGAAGAAGATATTTTTAAAAGAACAGAGAAAAGAAAAAGACTAGTAAGGCTAAATGCAAAATTAATTAGGATAGGAGAGAGTGGAAAACAGGTGACTTTCAAAACAATTAGTAAGAAAGGAAGATTTTAGAATGAGCAAGGTTTTAAAGACATGGAGTGGTCATAAGGCTGCTTAGAGAAAAGGATCTTCTGGAGCAGAAAGTATCCACAGACAGCTGTAGCTATAGGTTCAGGAAGAGTACTGTCCCTGAGCATATTTATATCCTCAGGGAAAGGGAAATGCAAAAATGAGAACTGAAATCAAAGGAGATAATGAAAGGGCAATAAGAGAAAAACCAGGAAAGATGAGTGCTCTTGAAGTTAATAAGTTGAAAGGGAAAGAGTGGCAAGAAAAAAAGCAAGGGGTCAAAGAAATCCCCATTATATGGGAAATAAAAAACTTGGATAAGATTACTCGCTTGCAAAAAAGCGGATTACAGTGTTGGTTGGAGGGGATTAACAGGACAGAGTTTATGTAGTTGGGAGACTTAGGCTAACTCTATTCATTGACTTTAAAATTGCCAACTTTTTAGCCAGAAAAAAAAATTCAGAGATAAAGGAAGTTTAGTTATCCCATTCCTCCACCACACTCCTCTGTTTCACTGTCCAAAATGCCAGTCTATTAGGACAGGGGACTGGAGTGAACTAACATATCTACAAGACATTATTCCATATTCTGCCAAGATTTCTGGAAATTTCAGACTTTATGAAGATAAGGATAATAACACTTATATTTCTTTCAGAGTGATAAAAAACTTCGAAGCTTCTAAAAACTGAAATGAAAAGCTCTGATCAGAAAAAAAATAATCTAATCAGGGATTAACTGGTTTAACTCTCTTATGGATTATGTTACCAATCAGTCTCATACAAAGATATGACCTACCAATACAGAATAAATTAATAACAGCAGGTAAAGATATTCTTGGTGTTCTCTATAAATGCATGATATTTACAAATTGTCTATAGGCAATATACTTATTCAATATGAACAATACAAATATTTTTATCTGTACATAACTTGAAGCGAAAAACCTCCGAGATTTGTCACCAGAACTGAAGTGTGTGTTCTTCTGGATCCTTTTTGACAAATTCCCAGCCTATTGTCCAGATACACTGTAAAAAAAACACTGAGAATTTAGCATGTACAAAAAAATTATCGTCAAAGAGAAGTTGCTTCTCTGCTCTAAATGCTAAAAAAAAAAATCTCTTCCCCACTTTTTTAACTGTGAAATGCTATTAAGTCACAACAGTCTTATGTGCATGACACAGTAGTATTAATTCATTGTTATCCAAGACAAAATCACAAACAATCACAGAACTGGTAGGGTTGAAAGGGACCACTGTGGGTCATTGGGTCCAAGCACCCCTCTTAACCAGTGTCATCCTAGCCTTGCTGAAGTCAAGGTAGACAATACCCACTGCTCTCCCCCATCCACCCAGGTATTTGTTTCACTAGAACGCAGTCAGGATGTTCAAGTGTGATTTACCTTCAGTGAATCCATGCTGACTACTCCTGATCATCCTCTTGTCATTCATGCGGATAGAGATGGACTACAGGTTGTTGAGGCACTCCACCACTTTTCCAGGGATTTAGGTGAGGCTGACTGGCCAGTAGTTTCCTGGGTCCCCCTTCTTGTCCTTTTTGAAAACTGGAATAACATTTGCTTTCTTCCAGCTCTCAGGAACCTCTCCTGATCATCATGACGTTTCAAAGATGACCATGAGCAGCCTAGCTGTGGTGTCTGTCAACTCTCAACACTCCTGGATGCATCCTGTCAGGGCCCATGGACCTGTGGATGTCAAGTTCACCTGGGTGTTTTCTAACCCAATCCTTCTTGGCCAAGGGAAACAGAATTTCAAAGTCAAGAGCAAGAAAATTCAAAACCGATATGGAAGGAGTGAATTAAACTATCTTGAAAGAAGACTGAAATGTGACTGAAGTGCAACAGACTTATTGTTCTACAAACAGTTTTCTTGATTTGAAGGATATATTTCTAGTGTAGTACTGCTTGGAAAGTCAGATTACAGTTTTGGATTTATGTTAACTTTGTATGAATATTGTGCTATAGTTTTGTTCTTCCTTTCCATCTCCATATTTCATCTTGATTACAGCTTCATTCTGAAATGCAGTCAATTCATACTATAGTGCAGGTAAGAGGGAACACATTAGTCTTAGCAGTCTGTGGGAGAATAAAGCTGTGTCTTGTAAAACTTTGATGGTGAAACATTGTCAGTGGCCTCTCTCAGTATGCTATCTGTTCCTGAGACTTCAAAGAAAGAAGCAGTTTCAGTTATAGAGATACATTATGTCATTATTTAAGGGAAAAGGGTCAGTTCCTGGTTACTCAAGCACATCTGAAAAATGTAAACTTAAATACTATGAAATTATCTTTGTATGGTGGGAGAAAAGAAAGCAGTTTGTGTGTACTGTGTAGCCAAATGTTGTGTCTGTCTAGGTGCTTTTATTGAAATGTATAATGAATGACTCACCACAATTTTTTCTCCTGAGTAGATTGTGTGAGCTCGGGAGCCAGTAGGTTGTCCTAAAAGTCCCAATCAATGTAGGAATTACTGCAAAGGGTTACTAAATGCTTTGTCTCATCTAGTTTTTAGTTGATTGGGCAATGACAGCCTTACAGCTTCCCCTGAGAGATCTTTTCATGTAACATCAATTCCACATTAAGTCATTTCTGTTTCTCATTCTGTTGCCCTATAAAACTTTCAGTGGGGCAAGGGAAAAATCAGCAACATGAATGAGAAAGGCCTGTGTCACGTCTAATTAAATTATTTTGCCCTTGGAATGAAAAGGTATGGCGATAACTGGAGTCACTGGGGAGTCCTGCCTAAAAAAGTGTTGGCATCATATCACCTTATTTCAGTACAGACACAAAACTGAACAAAATGTGCAATTATGTCTTAAACAAAAATGTGGTGCTAGAAATCAAATGCATGTAGCTGAAGCAACATATGAACACATGGCATCTTTGCTAAGTAATTTGCTCTTAATTGTCAGCACATTTAGTACTGGCATTTTTAGGTACATTTTTGGTTCATTCTCTAACAAATGACTCTACACTAATTGTTTCTCCCAGCAATTTATTGCACAGCTGGGAGACCAAGTTGCAGAATTGCTCACACACTATCTTGTATTGAATTCATTTCTTGAAAATGCTTCAAATTCCATGAGGTAGTCAAGAATTATTTTAATTGTAGTGTCTACAATGAAAATATGGAATTAATTAAATGTCTTGCAGGTCAGGTAAGGTACAACTTTCAAAACCTATTGCTTAGGAATTTTTCAACTGTAATAGTGTAAATCAAGAGATCTTTTAGTAATGGGGATAACTGTGACATTTCAGAGGATCTTTTAAAAGCTTATTTTTATTTAAAAGGCGAACATCTGCTAAGGTAGCAAACTCATCTGTATGCAAAAGAATTATCTTTCTGAGGATCTTTCCATTATGAAATACCTGTCATGATTTTCTTGTACAAATCTGTTAGGTCTCACAAATCTTTCTCTCATGTCTCTACTAAGGTGCACTTATCTTCTCTGATGAGAGATAAATGTTCATAATTAAAAAAAGAAAAGGAAGTTTTAATCTTAAGCAGACCCAAATCTAAAGGCTTACTAAGGAATATTAGCTGGAACAATATAAATGGAGATGGATCTTTAGAAAATGAGTTGCCTGTTGTATGTGGGATTAACTTTCAAGAAGAGCTGATGTCACATTTTAAGTTGGGAACAAATTGCTAAAAAGTCCTTCCCTCTTAGCTCATGAATCACACTTCTCTGATATGTCAAATCACATCAAGAGCAATCAGTCAAATTAACTGACATCATGAAGTGCTTAGGGAATTTTTTTTTCCATAGGAGAATGATCTCATAGCTTTCCAACTTTACATTGTAAGCAAGATCTCGAGACACCGAGGAAAAAGTGTTTGTATGAAGTTGGACTATATTGTTAGCCTGAAGCAAGCAAATTCCTGATAAATTCTTCAGGGTTTCAGGTGTGGGCTTTTTTTTTTTTTTTTTTTTTTTTTTTTTTTTTTTTTTTTTTTTTTTTTTTTTTTTTTGTAGTTGTTTTTTGGTTTGGTTTTGGTTTTGTTTGTTTTGGCTTGGTTTGGTTTGGGCTTTTTTGGTTTTTATAATTGAAAGTACTTTGTTCTTTTAGTAATCTGTGAAATGTAAGTAGCATGCATTACTGCAGAGACTTAACATCACCTGTATACCTTTGCATACAGTGATCCCTTTGAATTACTGACCTCATTTTGCAAGCTGTAACTTTCCCATTAGCAGAAGGACTTGGTGATAACAGGATGAATTTGTCTGGTCAGAACACTTGGACCTGTGAAGTTCTTGGGCTGGAAACCCCTGTCACTGCTAGCACAAGCCAATACCTGCCGTAGACCCACAGCAAACACAAGGTCACCAAAGATGGAGTTGAACTTGGAAAGATCCATATGGCTTCACACCAATGACTGAGATGATGGGTGAGGAGAAGAGGGTAGCCTTCAGTAGGAGTGTAATGCATCACTGAAGAGATACCCTGGTGATAATCAACATCATAAAATAGATCTGCAAGAAGGTTAAGCCCTATTCCCATACATAAAAGGAAATAGCTGGTTGGGGGATGGGGGGTTTAGTGGGTTGTTTGGGTTTGAGGGCTTGGGGGTTTGGAGGGGTTATGTTTTGAGTTTGGTTTGATTCCTTTTGTTTCACTGGGTTTTTTCCTACGTGTACCTAAATTCTTTGTAAAGTTTCTAAGATGGTTGCATGCAGAAAGCATATATGTAAAAATCACAGCTAATCAAATATTTGCACCTGCCATCTCTAATTGTAAAATAACAGTAAACGTGTGCAAATTCAGCATTTTTTTAAATTTTACATCATGTTCAATAATACAAAACTTCTGAAAATTCTTGCTGTAATCCGTTAACTGAGCTCTTTCAAACTACTCAAAATTCTGAATATACCATTTCTTCCATTTAAACTACCTAAGGAAGTGATTAGCTGGTGTATTTTTACTGCTTGTTTGTCTTCTCTGTGCAATACCTTTTTTTTTACACAGGACATAAACATGTCCTGTGGTTTTAGCTATGAAGGGCAATCTAATAGAATAAATGCAGCCCAAGCTAAATTGCCATTGCTCTGTCAGTGTTACTGAGTGGTGTCTGCTTAACCTAGAGCTGAATTTCCATTGATTTCAATTGAAGAAGGGCTAAGGTCCTTAATGAAAAAGGAGTAGAACCAAATGGTTCTTAGCTGAACAGTTTTGGGTTTGTTTTTTTCCCTCATAAATTTGCAGGCTGAAATCCTGAATTGTGTAGATCAGTTATCAGAATGTATTATCTGCAGATGTTCAACTTCTGTTAGCTAAATCAACAACTCTGAACAGCAAGACTGCAATTTCTATAAATCACAGCTTAGTTAAAATAGCCTGTCTGTTACCTGCATGATACAGGAGGAGGCACAGCTCCTGAATGAGTGGAAGGGGAAGTGGAAGGGCTGGGAAGACCAAGATGGTGATAATGTTGAATGATGCTACTAGGGAGGGTCTAAATAGCGTTCCCCTACCCTTCTGTTCTGTGCTTGCAGAAACATAAAAACACCTAAAACACCAGATTTAATTTAACAGGACCAGCTGGTCCTGTTAAAAGACAATCTATTCCTACAAACTTATCTCTTATCCTCAGGCCACCACTGCTACCTAAAATAATACAGGCAATGTTGTAGTTGGCAAGTAGTGGCCAAATACTTTATTACTCAGTTAATTTCTGCAAGCTACAAGTGATAGGCCAGCCCTATCCCCAAAGAGATAATGTCTCTGCTGAAGATCTTCACTCTTCTAGCATACTGGCAAGAAAAATCCCACAATTTATACACCTGATACATTGAAATGGAGAATATGAGTAACTAAAGGCTTTTGTTTGCAATAAGACACAGAGGGGAAGCAAAAACTAGAAGATTTGTTCTGGTCTGCCCCTTGGAGAAACAGCTTGGAGTGGCTGCATTGTGAATGGTCATATAAGGGTTGCTGAGGGAGAGGGCCAGCCCTTGTGGTCCCTTTGACTATGTGTTGTGGACCAGCCTGACAAGTGCTGCCCACAGCCACTGCAAGTGGCTGAATCAAGAATTGCCTTGAGAGGTGTTTGGACTCTTATTTAAGCAGTCCTTCCCTTGGCTGCCATGAAGATAATGTCCTCTGTGCACACAGGCTGGAGACTGCTCCTACTCACTCAGCAGGATCAGAGAATTTGCACTCCTCACCATCAAAACTCAAGTCAACTTCAGCCCAGCTTAAAAAGCTACAGTTGCAGCAGGGCCAGGACTTAACCCAGAGATTCTTATTAAATATATTTTCTTCTGGAAATTAGAGTACAGTAGCCACTATTTTAGTTAACCTTTGCAATGACATATTTATTCTGGTGCACACAATAATTTCTTATCACAAATTGTTTCCATATGGAAACTTTAGACATTTTTATTTCCAGAAAAGGCCTCAAAAGGATTCTATTCCCACTTTTCTGTAGAAGTGTGATTATATTTGTAACAATTAAAAATGCAGTTCCCCTTGGGGAAATGTCAGTGGTAATTATCACACAGATGATTCAGAGAATGCTTCCTTCTACAACTGTCTCTTGATAAATTGCTGGTACTTGTTTGACACTCTCAGTTCTCTTGTTTGATTAAATAATCATTGGGAAAAAAAAAAATCATCACTTCCTAGTCAGATGTCAGTCTCCTTTCACGCTGAAGTGCATTGCTCTTGCTGTTAAAATCACAACGACATCACTATGTGAAAGCCAAAAAATGCCTCCAAGAACCCATCTCTATGTCTCATAGTCTGTGTCAGCAGTAACTAGAAGAGCTGTACATCTAAACCCATCTCCACATGAGTGGAAAGTTCAGGGATAAAATCCTTGCCTTACTTAGCAGCAGTACATACAAATAATGAAACCATTCCACTAGTGTTTCCTCAACTCTTGTTCACAATTGTCTGAGTTCCACTGTATATTAGGCTTGCAACTCCTGCTGACCACATTTATTATACCCTACACCACTGGGTGAGGGAACCACTCAAGAGCAACATTTGTACTGACTTCAGTGGGTGCTAGGTCAGACTTAGCATCTCTTTGTGAAAATGTCTCACTACTCCCTGTAGCCCCAAACCCTATTTGTCCCACACCTTCACTTCTTTCCTTGAAATCCTGCTCAATCCATCATTCCTCAGTTGATGTTCTCTGCCTTGATCTTCATAGCAGACACAACATGGAAACTAATGCTGACCAGCATCTTATTAGCATATCATGAAGTGGTAAACCACTGCAAACCTCACTGCACCTTTCCTCTTCCTTTCATTACAAACACATTTCCAATTTTGTCTAGCTGAGACCAAAAAGGCTTCAGATCACATTCTCAAAATAATACATGTTGGAAAATAGTACTACTTTATCACAAATTTCAGTCCTTTTATTTTTTTTTTCTCTTCTTTTACCTCATTTTTAAGTTTACCTCTTGCTAAAGATGCAGTTTCTAACAAACATGTAAGAAATTCTCACATCCCAGGCCAAAGCCCTCACAGTTGTTATTCTCAGGAAAGTTAGTTTTTTGGTTAGTTAGTTAGTTAGTTAGTTGGTTAGTTTTCTCAGCCATTGGTCTATTTGTATACTTGACAAGCAGTGAAGAACGTTGGTAGTTTTCTTGCACTGCAATTCATTTTCACTACCTAAGTCCTTTATGTCAATATGAGACACAATACACTGGTTCCTTTCCCCACCCCCACCCCCCTCCCGATCTCGCCCAGTAAACAAACATACTCTCCCTTTAACCTCTGGCAAGGAACAGTCCTTCATGGAGCAATGAATGGATCAGCTTTCCAAAAGTGGTTCAGCAGCAGTGATTCCGGATTACGGCCGTCTTTGAACTCTTGATCCATCATATCTGATGTGCTGTCTAGCCCCTTGACTGATTTTCAAAATGGTCTCTAACTGCACAGAAGCTACCTCTGCATTTGGCCAGACAAATCGCATGAGCAGATGTGAGGTGACCCAAACAAGGTACAGAAATGATGTGTTTGGGATCAGATTCAGTTGCCCGCTGTGCTAAATACCATGTAGACACTAATTGAAAAGACAGCACACATTCCAAGAAGCTTCAGTACAGCAACTGAGAAAGGAAATCAGCACCTAGGAAATGGGAACAACACAAGACAAATGAAGCATAAAACATTGTTTGGAAACTAAGAGAATTAAAGAATATTAAAGGAACACCTTTGAAGTAGCAAGGTCAAATAACTAAAGTTAGGAAACACAAAATATTAGACTGTTTCACTCTACCTTTTCTTATGTGATTATGTGCTCTTTTTTTAGCAAAAATATTTTGTCATTCAGATAAAAGGCTGTTGACCTAAAGAGCAAGTACTTACTATTTTGTTTCTTTGCACTGGTGTGCTCTCAGAGTGCACTTCCTGCATGGCATTCAAACCTTTGCCATGAAGAAGGAATTATTCATGAACTTTGCCATCATATTTCTCACTGCAGAATCCACAATTTCACAGCAGCTGCAGCAGCTGCATTATGATAACTCAGCAATGGTCTATCACCTAGCCAACTTCTTGGTAACCCTTCTCATAGTACTTACAAAAAAGTCTCTGTCACTTTTTGAAATGATGGTAGAAATCCATCATAGATAATAAGAGCCTGGGGTGAGTCTTGCTAGCATCTGGGGTAGATCCCTGGTCATGAAGCAGTTGCCCTAGTGAGAGCTTGGCTCAACCTACTGCTGAGGCAGGGGAATGTTCATGACCCAGGGAACACATTCCTGCAATATAGAAGACTGTCAGTCTTCCACTGACGATGGCTTTGGTGGAAAAGTGGAGTTGGTGTTCCGTATCACATAAGACTGAGAAGTAGAGGGGTCTACAAGATGGGAAAGCTGTCTGGTGTCAACTCCATGCAAGGAGAATTTTCAGGAAATTTACAGCCACATCCAAAGACTGGTTCTTGAAGTAAAAAGTAGGCAGGACCTAAGTACAACCTCAAAACTCCATATGTTTTTTGCTTTTTTTATTGTAAAATTTCCCAAGCACCAAGAGTTGCATCTTCTATCCCAGAACTGTCACAAGTCAGCGATTCTGAAAAGTTCATCACACATCTGACTCGTACAGCAGAACAAGAGCTGCTGTCTGTCCCCACATCCTCTAAGAGGCTCACTCAGGAAAGTGTTGTAGTTGTATTCTGCCATCACCAAGAGGATCTGTCTCCATTCAAAATGCCATAGTTAATTTCAAAATTTAGATGAGAAATAAGTGCCTACTTTCATCTGTATCTATATCTATATGCCTGTGCTTTACTTCCTTTAGTATGTTTACACCCACTATCTCACGCCTCTCAGGCTAATATCCTTGTTCCCAAGCTGTGGAATGTTTTGAGGTAGAGGGTGTCACAGCCCAGGGAAGAAGTCATGATTCAGTGGGTCAAAGACTGAGAACACAGTCCACTTAGCCCACTTTGTAGCCCACTTAGCCTTAAAATACTCCTACAGACCTCTTGAGAGCTGTAATTATTCAATGACTTGCATGATGGCAAGTTTGGGGAGCATCTCAAAGGGATGATAAAAGGTGCAACCTTGAATAAAGGCCAAAAATTATTAAAGGCTGTCAGATTTCAAGATAGGGGAGAGATGACCTATGTTTTTCCAAATAAAAGGTCAGCAGAAATTTTTAGCATGGGAAGAACACCATGTTTTTCTCCATATTCCTTCTCAGAAATGGCAGTTTATTTTCTGCATAATTATGTGTGTATATATAAATTCACCCAGCACTGTACACCCAACATAGAAAATTTCTATGGTGTTTGGCAAAGTTGAAAGTTACTCAGCAGAAGATCATGTCATGGGAAATATCAGTCAACCACAGTAACAGGCAGGGTGACCCATCCAGCCTACAACAAAACACATGGCTAGAGAGCATCATGCACTGGCAGATTTTCTGGTTTACATCAGTGACCACATAGCAAGGAGCTAGTGAGAAAAAGTAAGTGTGGGAAAGGGAATATGTAGCAGATCTCTTCTCCTTAGAAAATATACCACTACCTGCATGAATATATGTCCTGTGGGCCAGCAACTTGGCTTCCAAAAAGAAAGCAGCAATTTTTCCTGAGCTTAAGCTGCGAGCTGGGACAGCAACAAATAGTGTGGAATGGTTAGGTTTGCCCATGTAAATTACACCTTTCTCATCTAGTCCTATGACCTTCATTTAGACCTATGACACAACAGGTGAAAAAATATCCCTTATAGTAAGTGGGAGGGGGAAGAAAAGGCTTAAACTCAGATGCTTGCAAGATGATAATACCAAGCTGAAATCCTATATAAAAAATACGCAGATAAGCTGTTAAGTATGAACCAGGCAGTTGTGGAGAGGGGTTGTGTTTGCGATGAGAATGACTGTTTCCATCAGGCTAGTTCAAGGAGGGAGGATTGGTCTGTCAGGGCCATGCGATAGCTGATGGCTGCTTCCAAAGCCTGCAGTCACTTAACTGCTCATAGTTTTGAGGAAAACATATTTAGGGTTTTATTGACACACACAGAGATGGCAACTCATTCGTTTATGAGCAACAGAATGTCTCCTGCTCCAAAACTGCAGGTAAGTGTTGCATTGCTTAAACTCCAAGCTGGGCTGCATAATTTCCTTGTAGGATTTTCCCAGATGTAAGTACTGCAAGCAAGTGTAGTTATAGCAATTCTTTCTGATATAATTTGCCTTTTGGGCAAGATTTTTGAGAGAATTTTGAGAACTGCAAATGTTCTTCCTCAATATTTGAAAGGTGTATTTATTTCTTTCACCAAATTGATATAGTAGCTTTAAAATTCCTTGTCTGAGCTTCTAAGTCCTTACAAATTCTGCTATTTAAAAAATCAGGCTCTTCTACACATTGACAGTTTGGCTTCTGCTCTCAGAGATATGCTGTATATGCACACACAACAGTCTTTGAATAAGTAACATCTGTAATGTTATATTTACTCTGATTAATGAAAAGTGTTAGATCTCCTGAGTCCTTAAATGCTGTTCTGCAATTATGCTACAGCTGATCTTTATTGTTTCAGCTGATTATTTATCTCATTTTCTCATGATTGTCTGAAGTTACTTCTTTAAAAATTAAGTCTTGCTATTAACAGCTATTATTAATTATCCTTATAGAAGGCCTGTGTCTGCAGCAGAAATGTTGTGCTTACAAGTTCTGTTTTATCCAACTTTTGCTTAAGTTGTTTGTTGCTGCTATTTCTCTGCAAGACCCAGGGATGATCTGGAAGGTAGTGTATTTATCAGTAATATTTCAGAATTTGTTATGTGTAATGCTGAGGTTCCTAGATAGATGAATAAAAGCAAACCATTTAAAACGCAAATGTTGTCAGAAACAGGAAGAGAGCTGTACCAGACCCAAATGTTTGGCCTAAAATCTCAAGGCTTCCTCAGGGGAAATGAATGAATATTGCAGAGAACTGAATCTGATTAGGATGAAAAAATCATGACTAAATTCTAAAGTATGTATCTACTGAGAAGGACTAAAGAGTGATTTCAAGACACCTCCTCACCACAGCTTTGAAAAACCTATCTCAAGCACCTGACAGAACAGGGAGATCTAGTACCATAGGCTTTGTTACAAATGCTGATGGCATACTAAAGCTGCTGTAACAAAAGTCAGCAGGAGCTTTAGAAGTACCTCGGGTCCCAGCACTGAATCCAGAAGCTGGCATTAGGCACTGCTACTTCCTCTCAAAGAGCATAGAGAGGAGAGGGCAAAAGCACAGAGAGACATCCTCTCCTTCAGTGGACCCTGCATGCTGGGACAGGACTGCTGTGTAGTTCATGACTTCCCATTGGGGACCAACTGGATTACACCACATACCCTTTCTGCCTGTGTGTGAGGGTTTCCTTTAGGAAAAAGAAGAGTAATTTTTGTACAGCCTAGTCTTTCAAACTGTTTGGTATCCCTAGTTTCTAGTCTTTGTTCCCTTGATTTTCTCTGTGTTAATGTTTGGAGTCTGGCAGCAACCAAATAAAATGTTTCTGGGATTAGGGAATTGCTGGACAGAGCTTCTTTGGGGGATCAATACACTGCCTCTGCTAGAGTTAAGCCTGAGATACCTTTACTGATATATACTCAGGCCTAGTGTGAGGGACAGAAGGGATTTTAATATTACACCATTGGAAGTACAACAGGAGAGAGAAACAGTAGTGTTCCCTTACGTATAATGTTGTGTAACTGCAAAAAGAAGGAAGAAAGATGAAAAACTAGTGAATGATTAGGAGCACAGAAAAATTTAATGTAGGTATTTTAAGTGAGCACATAAATTCAAGAGGAATTAGATGTGTTATACAAAGCATCACAAAGAAGACCCATGAAAAAACCAGCTCTTTCAAAGAAATAAATTCTATTTAGCAGAAACTACCTCCTTGTTGAAATGTCTGTCCCATTAAATCATCAGTCTGTGTGGCAAAGCCAAATCACATGAATGTTAACAGACTAACAGACTAAACAAAACTATCTGCAACAAAATAAAGGATAACTAGGCCACTGCAACTTCAATGCAAGAGACAAATTCAAAGTTGCATAGGTATTTGGAACACAGCAGAAAGCATGTTTTCTTAATCCAAGTATCTAATAAGCACTGAAAGAATGAAGCATACAATTGGAAACACATGCCCAAACTGTGTGACTGGAAGGGGAAGCATGGTGTAAAGACCAGCTGTGTTTCCAATACCCCTGGAGAGAACTGACACCATGTAAAGATGTTGGCACTGGTCTCCAATAGGAAAATGCAGCTGGAGGATGAAGCTCTGTTAATGAAACAATGACATTTTATTAAGTCTCTTAATTGAATCTACACTGGTATATTCTGCAGCAAGTTATCTTCTGACACTGCATAGAAATGGGTAAAAAGTGAATTCCAAATAGACAGTGAAGCTGAATGTGACATAATCACAGCAAGCACTGTGCCCAAAGTTAAAATTCAAAGCTCTGCACATTTCGAATAGCAAGATCAAAATGAGTCCATTTGGCAAAGCTGTTCTGGCCTGCCTGCTAACAGATAGAAGTGTTTGAAATTGTGGAATAGAAAGTCCCAAGTGTCCTTGATTGAAGAGCAGTCTGCAAACACAGATGATCAAATTGAGTAGAAAACCTATCTATGGAATTGAATTTTAGACTTCCTTTCAAAGAATGCCATGAGACATGGAAGAATACAGGATGCAATAAAGTCGTGTAGCAAATCTTATATGTCTGAGGCAATTTCAAAAAGGGTGGGAGAAAAAGCAGCATGCTTAAGTTAAAATTAATAAGTTGCTCCCAGGCAAAGCCATAGAAAAAGTAATGTAAGATGCAATCAACAGAGAATGACAAGATAGCAAAACAATTAATTGTCACAAAAAAAAAAAAAGTCTGCTTTATTAAGAAAGAATCTTGTTAATAGGGTTTATCTTTTCTTTTTTTTTTGCCTTTTATAATATATTTTGTTGGCAAAGATATCTGCATTTTTCTGATGGACTTAGGATGGCTTGATTTAATCCAGATTCTAACATAAAAAGTTAACTATTTGAGTGTAACACTTATTTAATAAGTTGAAATCCAGAAAACTAATAGATCAACAGTAGAGACAGTCCTCAACTAAGGGAGAACTATCATAGCTCCTCCAGCAGTTCTCCTATGAGTCACCACTGCTCATTAATTTTATCAATATCTTCAAGGGAAGAAATGCTGGAAAAGAATGTGAATTTCTTTAGACATAAATATATTTTAAGGACTTGTCACTTTAACTAAATTACCTGGATCACATGGTAACTGGTCCCATGTCTGCTTCCACATATGACTTTATCACAGGATGTGGATCTGGAGTACCATGTGGTTGAAACAGCTGAAACCTCTGAAAGATTGAGAATAACTGAACATGAATTCCCAAGGTGATGTGATAGCTCATAGTAGTAATTCAAATGGAGGTAACAAGCAGAGAGGAATTTTAACTATATGTAGCATAAACCCACAATTAGAATTCAATCCTCACTTTGAAAATGTTGCAGACTTATTGGAAGAATATTCAGAAAAGTGCTGGAATAACTATCCAAATTCAAAGACACATTTTAAGATTTATTTTAGTGCATCCATGTACCTTCACTTCTAATTTGTCATCACTGAATGTTGCATTGAAGATCCCCATGGGGGAATAAAATGACATGAGATGACTGAAATCTCTAAGGAATGTAAAGCCACCAGAAAAGAACTGACATGAAACATGGTGATACCAACAAATCCCTAAGCTATTGACTAAGGGCTATGAGATGTAGCTATCCTTTGCTAAATCAAATGCTTAATGTCATAGGCTTTCCAAAATGTGGTATCAAACTGGATGCAGAGATAAAAATGCCACAATTGGTTATCTGTCAAGTTACAAACAGCCAAAAAGACATTGAAGTGACCAAGATGCTCAAGTTAAAAAATGAGAATCAATGCACTGCATAAGCAGGAATTTTGTGAAATCATCCTGTAAGTATCATCCTCTGATACTCACTGCAACTTGTGGTAGAGAAAGACTTTGTGGTAAAGAAAGACTTTGAGGATTTGAGAAGGAAGCAAGAGGCATGGCTAGATGAATATCCATATCAACTTTTTAGAGGCTCTTCCACATTTACAAGTTACAAAGATTATTCTCAGGACTTAGCTTTCTGGTCTGAAGTTCAAGTTTTGCTTCAGTGGAAGAACAGAACATGTGGTAACAGGAGAGAAGTTACATGAAGAGTGTATCTTGTTCATGGGTAAGGGGAGTGGCTGGGAATCAGATAGAATGGCAAGAGGGTTTTCGTAATGTGACTCCAAGGAAGACAGACGCAACATACAAACATGTTTCCAGTCAAAAATTATACAATAAACAACAAAGTTTGAATGAATGTAACAAAATATGAAAAAAATTAATTCTTTGGATTCTTTTACAAAAGTGGTAAGGTGTATGGATAGCACAGTCAGGGAAGAGGAAAGTTTTATTAGTGAGAAGATAGTCATCAGCACTAGCACCTGGTGGGAGTAGTCATGTCAACAGTGAAAGGAAGGAGGGAATACCAACTTGGTAATTATAACTTACAACCAACTGGTCTCAATAGCATATGGATTGATGTACCAACTAAAAAAGACCAGGGTGCTGACAGGTGTGTGTCAAAAACTGCCAAACTAATCCCAAGAATGGGATGCATTACCTCTTAAACTTTTGTCTGCAATATCTAGGCATGAAAATAGCAGCATCTGGACAAACTCAGTTCAGCATGTGTGCAAATTTATCTCATGCAGCTACCAATAAGCCATCACTGATAGTTTCTAAAAATCGTGGGTAAATCCACTTCTTGGAAGGCATGATGTCCAGCATGGAAAAAAAATTATTTTTTGGATCTTATTATAATGTATTAATTTTTAGACTGGAAACTGGTGGGCGGCCGGAGGCCGGAAATACATCACATATGAGAAATATCTACATGGAGGGCAAGTTTCTGACTCCAGAACAGTCTTCAGGAAGAGTGAAATGAAGGCAAAAATCTGAAGTAAAAATCGCCATACAACATGCAGAAGGAATTGTATTACATAGCAATTAGCCTACATTGCACATTATAAAACACAGGAAGTTGACGAGGGAATCCAGAGACAACAGAAAAAATACGGGACTAATACGCAGTAAAAGTGGAAAAAACCAGTGAAAATTCTAAAGTATAGGAAAACCAAAATAAATCCTCTCAACAATGTGGATCTAATATTAGCTGGAAGTGCAAAATCAGTGTTTTAATCTTCAGTTGAAAATCAGGGTGATGTAATCTTAACAACAGAGGAAGACTGAGAACTTTAAAAAAGATTATTAACTAAAAAAGGTATTAAGCAGTGCCTTCTGGGTTAGAGAATTAATCAGTGGATTCAGAAATTCTTTTTAAAATAAAAGAAAATAACAGTGAAACTGGCAAAAAAAAAGAATTTAATAACTTCCATTCCTCTCCCAAATATGTCAATCAACATTGTTTTTATGAAAAATGTGTCTTGGCATGGCACATCTGATTTATTTTAAAGAGATTATGGGGTTAGTTTATAAATATCTCAGCCTAGGCTTCTGTAAGCAATTTACCCCTAGACATTCTAATCTTAATATGTTATGTGTTATCCCTACAGTATCCTCAATCAGTAGGTGCCAGCAATTATTTAAAGCAAGTTAAAAATGGGCTAATTTGAAGAGCAGAAAAGAGTTTCAGTGGTATAGACATCATCATGAAATGGGATTATGGGTAACGTAATCCTACACAGACTGGGATGTTCAGCACTACTGGCTGCTGTAATCAGGTGGTCAGAAATATGTACATACCTAATGTTAATCAAATTTATGACAAAGATGCACTTGCCATATTGTGTATGTGGCACCTGCATACCTCCATACCTACCATCATGTCTGTGGAAGACTGTTCATACATCAGAACTATCAGATGGCCTTTATTTTATTAGTAATCCCTTTTATTTTCCTCAAATAAATCTGTTTTTCTGGATATCAGGTAAGTCCTGAAGCTAAGGCACATGAATGTCACAGAGAAATTTGAGTTGACAAAAAAAAAAAAAACCAAAACCAAAACCAAAACAAAACAAAAACAAACAAAAAAAAAAAAAAAAAAAACAAAACAAAAAAAAAAAACCTATTCTAAATATTGCAAAATACAAAATAAGACATTTAGGACCCCAGTCCTTACATGTTGAGGAACACATCCAAGAAGACAGAGGTGGAGAAAAGCAGTGTTATAGTGAAGAAATGTGTGAACATGCAGATCTATGTCGGTGCTGCAGAACTGCATTTGGGCTACTGCAGTCCTTGGTTGCCTGGACAAGAAACATTAAATAGAAATAAAAAGACAGGCTGCTGATGGAATAAATGCAAAATACCCTTATACTGTGTATGTAGTTATGGCTTTCATGCTTTGAAGAGAGGAGGCTGTAAAATTGGTGACAGTGTAAGAGAAAGCCCCACTCAGAGCTCAGTAACTGAACAAAGTGCCTCACACAAATTTCAGGTTTGCTTAGGCTGTCAGAGCAAAGATAGAGATGTACTTTACTACCATATGTAAACCTCTTTAATGGAAAATGCTGGATAATAAAAGTTCAGTAACTTAGCTGAGAAGAACACAAGGATAAATTACCGAACAACTTTTATTAGAAATAAAGAAACATGGAGGCTTTTTATTTTTCTGGTCTGTTCTGTTTGCTTTAACCAATGAATCACGGCTAGCACATACTATCAAGATTCTCCACAAGCTGATAAGTCAGGTCACATCAAGCATCTGTTTTGAAAGTCAAATATATCATATTGCACTTGGTAAAAATTAGCCGTAAGAAATCTAATGGTCTGGGATGTACAGATCAAGCCTTAGATTCCTGTAGATTTAACCTATTGGTTTATAAAGCTAAAGTTTAAGAAGTTTAGGAAATAACTAATTGTATACTTACAATATGATGATGTAACAGCAACTCTGATTTCTACTGGTGTGCCAGATTACAGGAGACATCAAGTACCTTCCCTTGCTGAAGGGGTGGTTATGACAAACTGAAATGACATGCACACAGATACTCTAATTTACAGCCACTTTTTCAAGGAAAAGCTGTTGTGAGAATTATGTTCCTGTATAATAAAGTGATTGGGGCTATCAGGGTAGATGATTTTGCCCTTGGTGGAGTTATATACCAATGATATGTTGTTGCCATAGCAAAGGTATGCATTCCAGTGTAGAAGTGTCACCCTAATTGCATAGCAGGGCTTTGAGAAATTTGAAGTCAGACCTTAGAATATCTTCCTTTTGGCTAAAGAGTGAGGCTGTCACTCAAGACAAAGTAAACACAAAAATTGGCCTTGGCTGTAGGAGCTGTTTAAGATTCTGAACACACTAGAACTTTGTGATATGGCTGATCATCACTTGCTCTAAATCTCTGGTGACTGCCCCTTTGTGGTGTTAAGTGCAATTTGGGTTTGGCTGGGGAATGTTGATTTGGGGAATACCCTCTGGGATGATGCCAGGGAAATCAGTACTGGGAGCCAGCATAGAGAGCACTAACATCTCTGGTTCCTGCATCTGGATCTAGAGAACCTACAGCAAACTCCCAGCACTGAACATGGCTTTCTTTTTTTTCTGTGGAGCAATATCAGAAAATGGAGGTCATGGTGTCCTTTATCCTGTTTTGAACCATTATTTTACAAATGCTTGCACACAGCCCTTGAGATACAAGTAGCAACTGGAATAAAATACAAAAAATCAGTAGATGGGTCAGACACACGGATAGCGACTGACGTATGGATATCAAAAGAAAGGAATCATAATTAGTGACACTACAGCTTTTTTTTTTTTTCTTAGAGGACCTGGTGTCATGATCTGAAGTTGGATTAGATTAAATGGGGAGTAAATAGATGCAGGAATAGCTGTCTCCTTGTCGTCAATACATGATTCAGTTGCTCATTGCTTCAGTACAACTCTTTTGCAAAAACTTGCTTTTGTGACCCAAATGACACACAGGCTTTCAGGTGGGAAGCTGTGACTGTCAAAGCAGAGGGAGGGGGCATATAAGGTCATGTAACCTCTATTTTCTTGTACTTCGAGAGCCAGAGTTAATGGGCAGTAATGCACTGCTTGGGGCTGAGAATGGCTCAGACATTCAAACTTGTCCATTTGCCTAAATCCACATCTCTTCTAAAACGGGAGCAGGGTTAGAACGTCATTCAGAACCAAACCAGCACAGGCTGAGTGCTCTCCTGCCTCCAGAATAGATTCCACTCCACACTTCAATTGGCTGAAAGGGGAGCATAAACATTAGCAAAGTTAGGAGTTCCCCTCGCCTCCCCAAACTTTGTTTTTCCCCTTCTCTTTCCTGCATGATTTTCTACTTCATTTTTGATTGTGAGAGGAGGCAAGACTATGCTGTGACATAGCTACTATATAGTAAATCAGACCTTTTGAGTTTGGATTAAATTTTACTTCAGGTCATTTATGGAAAGTGATTTTGGAACCTATGACTCAGTGCCTCCATATTAGAGAAAACTTCCCTCCCTGAAGTACACAGGCTTGAGTAAACATTAGAATAATTGTAGGATAATTCCCAGGAGTGATTCATATTAATCGTGTGGATTTAGTAATAGTAGTTGCTTTATTTTTTCTGAAACTCATCTTTGATCCTGCACTGTAATAACATGAAGCAAACTTCCCCTATGTAGGCAAAAAAAAAAATACATTTGGGGACAAGTTAGGACCTTCAGAATTTGGTGCCAGGCAAGCAAGACAAATGTTTGTTTAATAAAATTTAGCAAGGTGAAATCGAGCTATGGAGAAAACTGGAGGACCAGACTGTTAGGCTCTTTTCCCTTAAATAAGAAATGGAGAGTACCCATTCCGGTGCAAATTCAGGTCTCTGTAACAAATGAGGAAGGGGGAATTTTCAGGCTGTGATTTTTGGTGGCAGTACATGACCGACATACACGTATCATCTGGGGACTGCACGTAGAAGATGCCTGTAATGTAACCCTGTATTGCTGCTCGGGAAGAATGTGGTGAAAGGACAATATTTTAACACTGAAAACACAACTGCAGAAGAGCAAGTAAAATAGTTCAGCTTACAAATATCGATCAGAGATGCTTTCTTGTAAAAATTCTGGTGGTTTATTTTTGAGGTGTACCCGGGTATTAGGGATTGATGGCTCCCGAAACAGCCTCGAACTGCTTGCCTTCCCCAGAGACGCCTCTGCTAACAGAGAGTTTGAGAAGTCAGCATCCTTTCTGTTCTGCCAAATTGATTTCCTTATTAATCAAAAAATCTTGTCTTCCTCTGGCTTCAGGTGATTTTTTTTTCTTAAAACGTTTTCCGACTACTCAAAGAAAAAGAAAAAAAATGAAAAGAAAGAAACAAGGAAAAAGGAGAAAATAGAACAAAACTAGAATTACTTCAAGGTGAGCTTCCAATGACTTCTTGCTCCTTTTGACGGTTCTTGTCAACTATGAACTTTCCCCCTGTCTTTCTCTCTCTCTCCGAGCACCCTCTGATCTCAGAAATGTATTTTATTCATTTGATGAATGAAGCGATCAATTTCTCTTTCGACCAAGCGTTTTGGTTTAGAATAAATTGGCGAATGGTTTTCCTCCCTCCCTGTGAGAGTGTTTGCTTTGTTTCCTCCTCCTCCTCTCCCAAGGTAAATCTAGACGGCTGTAATGGCATCTATAGATACAATTGCTGTCATTCAAATAAGACGTTTTATCAAGCGTCTTTAAATCTGCAGTCAGCCTCATTTAACCCCTAAAATTACGCTTAACAAGAGACCTTCATTAGCCAAATTGGAAGGAACGTGCGGTATGTGTTAAGCAGCGTCGTTTCCACGCTGCGGACCCCCCTCCTCAGCAGGCGGGGAGGGGGGGGGGCCATGGCCAGGGCCGGGATAAATGCAGGAGCAGCTACAGCCCACGCCCCTCCTGCCCGGGCACACGGTTGTCCGTGAGCACGGAGCTTCGTGAGGCTGTTTGCGAGCAGTTGGCCTCGGGTTTGCTTGGTTTCCTCGCTCCTGTTCGGAGGGCGAGGGATGCGGGATTCCTCCCGCCCAGCCGCATTATGTATCTGTTACCTTGCGGGCGGGAGGACGGGGCTTGCCCGAGAGAGCTCTCGCCGCCTCAGCTCCCGGGTTGCCTGTCCCACAGGACACCAATTAAAGGCACTAATTGGACAGCGATATATCAAAGTCTGTCGCTGAGAGCGGCTCCTTGGAGCTCTGGGGGTCCTACAGGCAGGCTTTTGTTTTAGGCGCCGCTCCAGGTTCCCGTGTGGGGCCCCGCACCCTCACGGCTCCTCGGGCCCCGCACCCCCACGGCTCCTCGGGCCCACCCTGCTGCCCCAAACCCCCGCGTTACCCCACCCCGCCTGTGCCCCTGGGCGAGCGCGCCCCACGCTCGGCTTTCCGCTGCGGAAAAACTACACTGATGCGGGGCTCCCGGTTCACTGCGAGGATGTCTCACCTCGTGTTGACCCACCTGGGCTGAGCCTCGCACACTCCCACCCAGGAAACCCGCCCCCCTCCGCCGTCAGACTGCGGTGGCTCCCAGGGGTGAGACCCTCGTCCCCAGGAGTGGGACGGGGCCGGAGGACCCGCGCTGCCCAGCGCTTCTCGGAGTCCCACCTGCAGGGTCCCTTGGACAGAGGATGTCGGGCCGGGTTCTACCCCTGCCATACTCCAGGTTTTCCCTGTGCACTGGGGTGAGCCTCTTTGGGGCAGCAGGTGTTTCTCCGAGCCTGGAATCATCCCTCGAGTCTGGGCAGGAGCCTGGAACTGCCGCCCCCGACAGGGCGTCAGCGCCAGCGGGGATGAGGGCTCCAGGTACATGGAAGGTGTTTGGAGAAAGGATGAGAAGCGGGAGGAGGCACTTATACACCGGCACCTTGACAAACAAGCCTGGTGTCTTCGCTGCTTTCCACCTCTTTTTCGAGCAATGAAACCATTCTCCCCGTTACGAAAATGGTTTATTTCAACTTTTGTAGAGGCTTTATTAACCCTGAATTATTCGGGACGTCGGGCTTTCCCAAGTGAGGCTGGTCCAAGCCCGAAAGGAAGAGCCGGCGCTTCCAGGAGAGGTTCAGCGATTCTCCGCCGGCTTCACCCAGAGCCGGGCGAGCCCCGCGCCAGAGGGAGGCCGGTTATGTGCGAGGCTGGCCCGGGGCATTAGCAGGGCTCGGCCTAAAACAGGGCTGCTGGTACACATATACTTATATATCTCGAATAGGAGGCAGTCAGAGCCAGAAAATGACAGGTCTCTCCGCAGGAGAGCTTGGCATCCCCGGGCTGAGCAGCGGCGCGGGCTGCTTATTCTTGCGTGGTTAAAAGCTGCTTTTAAACGTGTCCTTTCTGCGGCCATCGCCCTTAGAGGCAAAGCACGGCCCCGCAGAGACTGGACTGGGTGGCCCATGAAGGAGCGAGGTTGGTTGCGCTGAGAAGCGCTAAGAGCCGATAGGGCGGGGATGGAGTTTGGTGATGGTCCCCTTTATTCCCCACCTGCAGCTCCGCTCCTTTCCTCAGGCCGGGGAGGATGTGCCGGGAGAGCGAGGAAGTGTTTGATCATTTACTGCCCACGGAGGCATTTGTTTTTCATTTTGCAAACGCTTCTCTTTAAGTAATTGTTCCTGTTAAGAGCGTATACCTTTCACTGGGCTTCACCGCGCTATAAATAATCTCGATGAAGATGCAAGGATATGACTTTCACAAGATTGGACAATTGATTAAATCTGTGACCTGCAATTGCGAATAATCTTGGAAGGCTATTTAAACAGATGAAGGCCTAAATTGTCTTGCTTGTATCTGAATTAATTTCTCATTCATCATCATTATGGAGTGATTGGTTCTATTCAGGCTTTGCAGCCTGCTGGAACGAAACTGGATTTAAATGAGACTGTAACACAATTTAAATGCTCCCCAGATTTAACGAGGCCAATCGAGCAGCTGCAATAAACACAAATATTTTTCTAAACAGCCTTGTTTTAAATAATTACTTAATACTTTCATGTGATGTTCTTAAGTGGCAATTTCTGTCTCTAAAGTCCCAGGCACTTCTTTGCAGAGAGGGCAGCTGGGAAAATCACTTTATGTGTTTGCTTTGCGTGTATATGTGCATGCAATACACCGATGGAAATTCTTTAAAATGAGGTTTGTAAATATTAGTGTAAACCTGCACTGCATTCTTGGTCGTAGATACACTCAGTTTAACTGATATACAAAAAAAAAAAAAAAAAAAGCGCGGGGTGGGGAGCAGGCAAATGCTGAATTGGAGGGTAGAGGTTTGTGATCTATTTGTTTTCTTGTTAGATCTTGGACTAGCTATCTTTTTCCTCCTATCTGAGAGAGAGAGAAGAAAAACTTCCTAAAACAGGGACCAGATCCGGCGAGGATCTACCCTAACCTATCGTACCTCGAGCCTTCCGCAGTACCAGCTCTCCAGGGTCAGGACGGGACGCTCCCGCCTCACAGAAGGAGAAGCGAGAAGATCTGAATGAAGCAGGCAACATATAAGGGGCTCCGTGTAGAAGGATGAAGCAAAAATCGCGTGGGGCTGGTTTCTCTCTCCCTTTACATCCACCCAGGAACCTGATGCGCCTAGATGAAGCCATTCGTGTTAAAGAGACTTCAGCTCATCCTGACGTGGGCTTTATCCCAGGGTGACACTATTGTAAGAGGTAGGACAGCGAGCCCTGGGGTGACATATGGTGGAGGGTGTTTTCAGGGACTAAACTCGGTAGTGAAATAAAGTAGGCAGGCGAGCAGGAGAATAATAGAAAACAAAAGGATCTTTCTGACAGACAAACCAAAAAGCTAAAGGAGCCGCATGCTTTTCTGCAGGTGCCAGCAAATGACCGAACAACCCAGCAGAAAACGTGAAATATGGGGAGAGGATTTGCCAATGATTTAGGCGCTGAAGTAAAGCATAGTGCTGGGAAAGCAGATCCGATCCAGTTTAATCGTACAACCTTAATAAAAACATATCGTCTGAGGCGGGAAAGTAAGCGTCAGTCTCGTTGCTGTTTCACTTAATGGTACAGGAGGTGACAGATAAAACACAACAAAGATGGGCTGAGTGATTTGATAGTAAAGGAGCAATTTAATGCGCGAGTTACAGCGCTGCTCCCCGGGATTGTTTAGGCTTAACTCGCTCTCTAGAGCTCATCTTCTTCCTCTTCTGGTCCTTTTTTTTATTAGTAGTATTATTATTCAGTTGTTTAAAATGAGCATTATCCCAAACATATGCAGTGCAATCAGCTCGGTCACACTTACAAGAACACGCTTTAATAAGGCAATCAATCAAACGCTAACAAGGGGCGGGGGGGGCGGGGAGGGACGGCCTTTAGGATCTGAATTTGGCTGGCCAAGCAGCGAACCCGATGTGGCACATGGGGTACTCCGAACACAACTCCACTCCTGCTGGTGACAAGGGGCCAGGTGCCCATCACCAACTCCCCTGGGACCTCACCCCAATTCCTCCAAGGGTCTCATCCCCGACCAGGGCGAGGCCATGCCTGCCTGGTGGCAGTGGCTGGGGGCCAAAGGCAGAACCCGCTGCCGGCTGGGTGCCCTGTGTGTGCCGTCAGTGCCCCCCCGTGTGTGCCATCAGTGCCCCCTGTGTGTGCCGTCAGTGCCCCACGCGTGTGCCATCAGTGTCCCCTGTGTGTGCCGTCAGTGCCCCCTGTGTGTGCCGTCAGTGCCCCCCGTGTATGCCGTCGGTGCCCCCCTGTGTGTGCCGTCAGTGCCCCCTGTGTGTGCCGTCAGTGCCCCCCGTGTGTGCCATCAGTGCCCCCTGTGTGCCATCGGTGCCCCCCGTGTGTGCCGCCAGTGCCCCCCCGTGTGTGCCGTCAGTGTCCCCTGTGTGTGCCGTCAGTGCCCCCCGTGTGTGCCATCGGTGCCCCCCGTGTGTGCCATCAGTGTCCCCTGTGTATGCCGTCAGTGCCCCCTGTGTGTGCCGTCAGTGCCCCACGCGTGCCCGGAGCCAGCGCCCCACGTGGGGCCGCGGACACCGCCGGCGGCGAAGGCGTTAACGGCATCGGCCCCACGCAGCAAATGGAAAATTTCATTATGAAGTAATGAGTAATTCCTCCCACTGAGATGTATTGTTATATCTTCCACTTCAATTTAGGAGCACAGCGGCTCAATTACCTAGAAAATACAGTCAATTAAAGGCTGCTGATTGGACACGAGGACGGATCATCGATCTTGTACTTTCCAATATCGCTCCAGACACCTCATTTTCCCTCCCCTATTAACTGAAAATACTCTTGGCATTACGGCGACCCGCAGCCTATTTACCTGTCTCAGGCAATCTCTGCCCTGTGACCGAGCCGCGGAGAAATTCACAGCCACCCCTTGCCGCACCATCCTCCAAGAGTGGGCGATCAGGAGGGCGGCTCTGGAGCCGAGGGGAGAGCGGCGACCGTGTCCCTGTCCCTGTCTCTATCCCTGTCCCCGTCCCCGTCCCTGTCCCTGTCCCTGTCCTGTCTCTGTCCCTGCCTCCCCGCTCCCCGTCTGCTAAGCGGAGATGTCCCAGTCATGGGTGGAAGTGACAATCAGAGCCTTAAATGTTCTTTTTCTCTCACACGCACCGTAATATATAAAATATACGTATTTGAATATATATATATATATATATATATACCCCTGTGCACCAGCCGATGGCATTTTCCGAACTGGTCATTTTGCAAGGGCAAACTGGTGCCGCGATGGCAGCAGCAGCCCCGGCCGGATCCTGGCCTGCGTTCCCGGCCCAGCAGGTGCCTATGGCTGGCCGAGGGCTCGTGGGCCGTGCAGGAGCCCCCGGTTTTGGTGGATAGTGCTCATCTGCCATGCCACCCCTCCCCCGACCTCTCCAAGCGCTCCCTTCTCCAGGAGTCGCCGGGGGAATGGTATCAAGCACTGGCTCCGCAGCTCCTATTTTATCGGACTGGTTCTTCTGTCTGATAGAAGACAAGTAAAAGAGGGGGAAAGGCTTGCAAAGCTCGGAGGTTGTGCGGTTCTGCCCTTGGATGCTGTTTACAATTGTTATTTCCGGGGGGTGGGGGGACGGGGAGGGAGAATCTATTTGTGAGTGTCCAAAAAGGCCATTGCTTTCCATGTCTATGAGTAAATCTCATCTACAAAGGGTGGAATAATCTGGCCTTAATGATTTGTATCAGGTTTTTTAAAAACTGTAACAAACAGTATTTTTTTTTTAGTGGAAAAATATATTCTAGCACGCCCGTGTCTCTTCCCTGCTCTCCATCAGCTATAGGGAAACGCTGCTGTGCACTCCCTCTCCTAAAGACAAAAAGTCTCCGGTGTGGCAATAAACCAGAGCCTTCTGAGCAATTTGGTACAAAGTAGATACAGAGGTGTCAACACGTCTTTGTTCTGTCCAGCATTTATTTTCCTGCTTGTTGAACTGTAACTATTAGAAACTCAACGGTGAAATTCGTCTTAAGAAATACTTTACCCTTTTTTTTTTATTTCTTTCTCTTTTTTTTTTCCTTTTTTTTTTTTTTTTTTTTTTTTTTTAACAAGCACGATAAAAATGTGGGTGAGAGGCTGTTAAAACGTGTCGTTATTATCGGTTTTGGTGTGGTTATTTTTGTTGCTATTAAGTTCTAGTTTGACATGGTAGCAAATTATGGCAGTGTGTTTTTTTGGGCTATTTTAAAACAGAATGAAATAAATAATGTCGGTTTTGGAAGAAACCACTACCCAGCTCCGTGCCCGTGTTTTTTTTAAATTTAGGGAAATGCAAGCAAAAGCAAGGATGATACCTTCTTCCGAAATACCCTCTGGATAGGAGATGGATGGGCGAATTTGTGAAAGAAATACTCCTCAAGAGGGAAAAATGATCAGTGTGAAGGACACACACATATGCGAAAATTAGGGATGGAGAAAGAAACACGGAACCCAAAAAATTAAATAATTAATTTAAAATAAAATAAAATAAAATAAAAAATAATTTTTAAAAGAGACATAGCAAGGAAAAGGCAACGAAAGAACTGAAGGCTGAAGTACAAAAGGAAGGGAAATCGCCTTTGCTCCAATTTACAGACTGGTGATTGTCTGAAGGAGTTGTGCTCCCTGTCACCTCTAATCTCTTCCCTTGGCGGCTTGTTAGCGTTTGGCACGGGGTCTTTGCTCACAGAGCATTGTACATTCGATATTCAAAAACCCTCTTTACATATACATCACTTGCTAATTTCTTCAGTGTGTGCACATTTCAGAGACTGATAATAGAACATTGTTATTTAAAGGACAAATAGCTCTGACCCATAAAGAGGCAGGAGCTCGTATTTTTCCCCTGCCAGTTCCAGTCTGCCTCTTAAAAATAAAAGTTGGAATGAAAGAGGAAATGAAATGCTGGATTTCTGCTCACAACGAAGGACGAGACAAGGGAGAGTAAAGAATACAATTAAACTACGAAAGTTATGTACAGAATGACAGGTTTTCTTTATGGTAAAGCATTGTTATTTTCCATAGAGACAACTGGGTAATACTGCCGAGTTGCAAACCGGAAACCTTTCGGGTTTTTTTTTTTTTTTTTCTGTTTGCTTGTTTTTATTTTCTGAACACTGGGAGATTACATCTGCTTCCTTCATGAGCACAAGCCATTTCATTATCAATATAGTGTTTCTTTCAAGTATTTCAGATTTTCCTTCTCCGTCTCATAGGTTTGTGCATTAGGTTTGTTTTGATCCGCAGAAGCCCCAGCCCTTGGGAAGAAGTCCATCCACGGAAAAGAAAGTCCCAGCACATTTCTATATGTAGCTGGTAGGAGCATATTTCGTTCGAGTTGATTTTCTTCGTCCTTCGTGCCTAAATTCCTTCTCAGAGATAAACCGCTAGTAATTTCTTTCCTCCTTCTTTCTTTTATTTTCCCCTTGGAATGTAAATCCTTTTAAGACTGAGCTATTTTTAGTCTTCTTTTTTTGTTTTTTATTTTTTTTCCTTTTTTTCTTTTTCTTTTTTTTTTTTTTCGTTTTTTTAGTCCTTTTTTCTGTGAGTGTCCACGGCTGAGGAGAGAGCACGATTAAATAAACATGGGCTGTAGGTACATTAACTCGAAGAGAAGTCCGGGAAAGGGATGAGTGTTTAATAACCCTGAGACAAAGGTTTATCTCGTTAAAGGTACCTCTTCTCTCTGGTCCATGGAAACTGAGGTGGCTTTGCTCAGCACAGAGGGCGTGAAAGTGAGGAAGGAGTCAGTCCTGGTTGTGGCCGAGCAGGTAAAGTCTGAGCCGGAGGGTCTCTGTGGCAGCCCGTTGGACTGGCCGCTGTGGCACGCCAGGCAGGAGCAGGGGCTGCCCCCCGCGCTGCTGAGTCCATGGGTTGGGGCAGGGTAGAGAGAAGGGTGTCTGAAAGCGCACAGCAGTTCTGGTCTCGGGTACGGGTGGGAGAGGACCCTGAAGGTGTCCAGAGGCCTCAGGGGGCTACTGAAGGGGGTGGCGGCGGAGGCCGATGTGGCGCCGATGCCCATGTGGGAGTAGTAGGGCAGGGGCAGGTGGGACGGGAATGGGTACGGCAGGTTCCCGGTGGCCGCCGCGTGGCTCATCATGTACGTATAAAACGCCGGGTCGGCCGGGTGAGGCCAGGTCATGGCCAGGCGCTGCCGCTTGTCCTTCATCCTGCGGTTCTGGAACCAAACCTGCGGACAGAGGAGAGGCGAGAGCCGTCACCCGCCGCCGCCCCGCTCCGCCCGGCCCCCGGCCCCGCTCCCGGGGCGGACGTGGGGCTGCCGGAGAGCGGAGACCGGCGCCAGCTTTCCCTCCTACAGGGAGTTGTCATCACGTACAGAGGGATCAGTTAAGCCCCTATAAAAATCTACCGGGAGACCCAGAGGAGCAGCCCTTTTAGGGTGCTTGTTTTCCTTTTTATTTGTCGGAGCTTGTCCCGCTGCCCCCCCAGCCCCCGGCCCTGTGTCCGGGCCAGCCGGGCGGCTCTGCCTCATTGCTGCCCTTTCCCATCCAGAGCTACCTGGAGTTGTTGCTATCGGCTTTATTTTCATGTGCAAATGTTTTGGAAAAGGCAAGGCAAAGCGAGATCGAAACAAAATCTGCTACTGGCTTCCTCTTCCCTCCCCCAAGAGCTGGGCGAGATTTGGATTGAACCGAAGGAGGATTAAAAATGATCTGCTGGGGAGAGGGCAGATCAGCGGCGCTGGCCGGGACGGCTCCGGGAGCCGTGTCCCAATCCCGCAGTGCTGCAGGGTGCGGGCAGGGCCAGGAAAGGGGCGGGAGGCGGGGGAGCTGAGAGGGAGGGTTATGCTGGCGAAGTGCTTTCCCGAGTTTTGCAAGGAAGTTTGGCCATACAGATTTATATCGTGCTAATTGGAAACATGTCCGAGCTGCGTGTACCTTGATGGTGGTTTCTGGCAGATTTAGAGCAGCCGCCAGCTCACATCTCCGGGGCCTGGACACGTAATTCTCCCGGTAAAACTCCTTCTCCAGCCGGGCGATCTGCTCGCGGGTGAAGGCGGTGCGGTAGCGGCGCATCTGGTCGCTGGCGCTGCAGGCCAGCGAGCCCTGGGAGCCGCCGCTGCCTCCGCTGCCCTTGGGGTGATCCCCCCCGCCGCTGGGGCTGCCGGCCAACGCCTCGGAGCACGGCCCTGCGTGGGGAGCCCGGAGCAACGACACACGCTCGGAGGCGGGCGGGCACGGGGGATGCTCCCCGTCCGCCTCCCCAGCCAACCCGCTTCGGCCCCCCATCCCACCCCATCCGGCGTTTCCTTGCTTGCCCCCACGTACTGAGGGTACTGGGGCACTGACATCCAAGAAGGACCGGGGAGCAGGGCAGTGAGAAAGGGGATGAAACACCGCCTAAGGGTTTGAGGGGGGTTTATTCACTCTGGCTGGGAGGTTACCTGTCCCCCACACACAGCCCCCGCAATGGCGGTGTCTGCTCACTGAGCCTCCCGCTCGCTTCCTGCACTGGGAGCCTGGAGCGCCGCAGCATCCCCGACACGAGTGTCTGGAAAGGGCAGGGGTGCCCGCCGCCCATGTAGCACGGCTCCGCTGTCCCTCCCTCCAGGCCAGCAAGGACCCTGGAGTGGAGCAGCCAGCAGACAGAGACTGCTCTCTGAGGGGAAGGTGAGGCCTTAGGAATCTCTGCTCAGCCTCCAAAGAACAGGATGGGATCTTTTCAACCAGCCTCTAAGGGACGAGGGAGGACATACAGCGCTCTCTACGTTTCCCGGGTTCTTGAAGTGATTGAGGAACGGGGAGGGGGGAGAAGGGAATTGTTGTCAGGGTAGGGACGTCTTTGCCGGGCTGGGAAGGTGGGAATAGGGAGTGGAGAGTGGGGGCAGGGGGAAAAGGGGCCTGTCCACTGCCTTTGCTTTCAAATGCAACTCTCCCTCATTGTGCCCGAGACCAAAGGCAATTAATTCATTGGGACCATTTCCGAGCTGGCGCCACCGAGACATAGAAGTGACAAGGTAATTTGGACCTCTCTCTTTTTTTTTTTTTTTTTTTTTTTTTTTTAGCCCAACGTGCAAACAAGGCCCTCGCTACCGCACTTGGGGCTGGCATGAGTCGGCGGGCGATTTTACGGTCTTTATGGGTGCTTCCGCACTCGCCCGGGCACATTTCACCCTGCAAAACCACAAACAGCTCTTGGCCAGAAAACCCGTTTGATCTTACCCCCACACACACACATACAAAAAAAACCCCGCCAGTGCGGAGGATCGTAAGGGATTTCCTGAAGTACGCACTGTCTAAGCGATGGGGAAGAATAAAAATAAAATAGAACAGATTGAAGAGGAGAGCACGTGGTTGTCTTGGCCAAAAAGATCCTACGGGACAAACTGCAGACCTGACGCATCCACGGCGGGAAGCCTGGCTCCCCTCCAGGGACGCGGGGGCTGCCCGGTGCCGTGTCCTCTGACTCCCAAACAAGTCTCCCGGTGGCGGGGAGGTGAGCAGTCAGTCAGGAAAGAGATCACACACGGGCAGACACACACACACACGCTCACACCCGATTTCGCTGTCCCTCGCTCAACTGGCGAGGGGAAAAGCCCCTCCGGCAGCCCCCCGCCCCACCAGTGCTGCCACCCAGCCCCGGAGCGGGCGTGGGGCCGGAGGCATGGGAAGGAGTTGGGTACCTTTGCTGTGCTGGTACTCGGCGCTCCCCGTGGCGCAGTCCGGGGTGCAGCTCACCTCGATTTCCTCATAGAAATCCGACTCGGTGTCCGAGCTGCTCTGCTGTCCTTTGCTGGAGGGGAGCTCCGGGGCCGGGGGCTGCTGTCCGGCCGAAAGCAGTGCTGCCGCCGCCGAGCGGCTCTCCGGCACCGTCCCTGTCCCTGGCAGCACCTCCACCTCCTCTTCGTCTTCTCCTCCGCCACCTCCTCCTCCTCCTCCTCCTCTCTCCCGGGACGACAAGGGGCCAGGTCTGGGGCTGATGCAGTTCCGATGGATCATCTTCTCCTGCGGCTCCGCAGCGGGGCTCCCCACTGCTTCGGACAAATTAGGCACCCTCTTGCCAACTAGAGCGCCAAGAGTAGTCCCCTCCAGAAACATCACCATCTCCTTCCTGGTTTCCATTGTGGTTTTGCTTAAGGGAGGGGAGAAAAAAATCCAGATCTCTTCCCCCTCTCCCTCCTGCTCCCGCCCCAGCCTCGCACAAACCCAGCAACCCTCTCCTGCCAATGCAGAGGAGTCAGCGGTGAGATAGGGTGACCTTGTGATGCGAGCGCTACACTCCGCTGTGCTGCTCTGGGAGGGATCACCATTGCCCTCTTCTTTCTAAGCTGTCATCCTCAATGGTGCAGTCGTCATTACAGTACCACCGGTGACGCCACACATTGATTGCCAGTGGATAAATAGAAACGTCTGCCATTGGGAAGATGAAAGGAAGAGCCGGAGCGAATGGGCTAAATGCGTGATGCGCCAGGTGTAGGAGCCTGAGATGGAGAGGGAAGTGTGAAAAAGAGATGCATATGGAGCTGCAAAGGTGTTGTAACATGCGGAGAGAGTTCCGCGGGGGGAAGCCTTGCCTGACAATTAAATATCCCTTTGACTGCTTTAAGCCACAACCTTGATGTAGAATTGAGGCGAAGATCCTTAGCTGCATCCTGGAAGTGAGAAGATACGTACTCAAGCCTCTTCCTTGGATGCATTATTTATTGCTGGCAATCAGCTTCCGCCTAACTGCATATATAAGGCTTCTAAGAATCCTTTGCAAACTTGAGGATAAAGAAATGCGCTGCTGACATTTGAATGTAAAAATAGCTTTGATTTCTTGCTCTGGGTCAATATCGGTTCCTATCGGTATAACTGTCATCGCTTTCTATTTGCTGAGACTAAAACGTTAGTTTACCATTTGGAAATGCTTTTTACATATGAAAAGATACAACTACTTCACTTGTAACTGTAGTTATTCTAGCTATCTGCTGTTTATCTTTTGCTCTTATTTTTTTCCTTTGCTTTTTCCATTTTTCCACGGTTCTTGCGCTTTCGTGAGAGTTTTGTGTCTCCTCTCCTTTCTTCTTTTTGACTAATTGTTTTGCACAAATTATTATCTACTTTCGGGGCCGGGGGCGGGGGGATGCAAGAAGAAGGTCTGCCGAGAATAATTCAGGCTCAGACAAATGCAAGTTATCAAGGCCAGAGCTTATGCTAGCTAGCAGATGTTGTTAAAACAGACATGACAAGGGCAACAATTTGGACAGCACTTGTCTGAAAATAAGGGACCTTGTACCAGAAATACAGCGGCACGTGTAATCTTTTTTGGCTTATTGTGGTATTCCTAATGAATGTGGTAAGGATCTCATCTTTAGTTAATATTGCCTCACACGTGTAGTGTCAAGTTATTTTTCGCCATCTGTCGTAACTAGGTTGTTCTAATTTTTTTTTTCTCGGAGTGCTATTGGCTAGTCAGGATACAGAAAACATTCAACCAATTACAATCCTAACCCGGTAAGGAATTTACTGGCATATCTGAGGTGACGTTGCTTCGGTGGGGAACAGGCAGCGCAATAGGAAACACGCTGTGATTTTCCGTCTAGCCCTGCGAGCAGGATGTAGAGAGACAAACAAACAAACAAGCAAACAAGATTCTCGTTCTGCTGGATGCATGGATTAAGGGGTGCTCCTAGCAATAAGTATACTGTTTTCAGGGTGATAAACCACGAATTTTTACAGGTTTGTGGCCACCATTCTCCGTTTTTTCTCTGTATATATAGCCCGTATTTTTCCATGCAAATGCACATCATGCACATAACACACTCTGGACTGCGCTGCTTTCCACCACACGCTGTGAAGCGTGCACTGCTCCGAAGCTTGCAAAATTCTTGAAAATTCATTGTTAAATTCCCTTTCCCTTCTCTCCCCTGCCAGCCTCTAGACCGACGTGTGCCCTGTGAGGACCTGCCGCCCATCCCCACCGCAGCCGGGCTCGGCTCTGCGGGCTGTGTCAGCACGGAGTCGGGGAAGAAGGACCAGGGCCGGGTGGGTGGGTGGGAGAAAGGAAGGATGGATGGATGGATGGATGGATGGATGGATGGATGGATGGATGGATGGATAAGGCAGTCTGCCCTCGGTGCTGAGCGGAGCAGAAGGGCAGCGCTCACACTGCTGAGCGCAGCGGTGCGGGCTGGAGCCATGGGGCACTGGAGCCGTGGGGCACTGGAGCCGTGGGGCAAGGCCAGACAGGGCGAGGCGGGGGTGCTCGGGCGCTCTTTCCGTGTCGCGCTGGTGCAGCTTCCCACGGCTGGTGGCGTCGTTTTCGCGCTTTGTTGGACTAAGCAGGGGAGCTGTGTTCGTGCTCCTGACACCTCCGGGGGAAGTGCGAGGGTTCGGCCTCCCTCTGGGCCCACGGTAGCCCCAACTCCCCGAGGAAGCTCAGCTCCTACCTAGCCTGGCCAAGCAGCCCTGTGGTGAGAAGGCAGCTGGTCTCTGCGGCGGACAGAGAGGATTTCCACATCACAACGAGTTTGGTGGTAGTAAGAAGAGGGATATTCATGTCTGTTTCTACATAAGACCGTAATCAGGAGCTGAATTCTGAGTGCGAGGGAGAGCTCCCAGAGTGGGCGACAGAAACGATTGTGGGGAAGTTAACGGGAAAATCTCTCTCCGGCAGACTGGAGCCCTGGGGATGATTCCTGTGGATTAAGCTGGCCGATCCTCAGGAATTTTATCATCTTTCTTTACGAGTCATCGCTGCCTCCTTCCTCAACCCGTGCTTAAGGCGTTCCCACCAAGAAACCATCCGTCTTGTAGCCCGGGTTGGAGGTTTTGTTGAGCCCGAGATGATGGTCATTGCCACGGGAGGCTTGAGGCAGCCCACAGCAGCACAGGCTGCGGAACACCCCTGCACGGACAGACACACGCCCCTCCCCACATACACATGCTTTCATTTGCCATTTGCCAGGGGTAAACACAGGGAGTTAAAGGCCCGAGTGGAATCTAAGAACGGGGGAAAAAAAAAAAAAAAAAAAGTACTGAAAGTTTTGGGGTCAATTTAGATTTGATTACTAAAGGCTTCTTAAAATGTCTATTTTTCCATCCCCAGGAAGAGCTCAGCCGCAGGAGCCCCTCGCACGTCAAGGAGCGGGTGAGGCGGTGTAGGGGAGCGAGGAGCCCGTCCCGCTCTCCCCGGAGCGGAGTTTTGCCTCACCGGGAATGGGAGTCCAGTACACTGCCTTCTGTCTAGTGTTTCTCTCAGATCTGTCATGCTCGATTTGGAAGAAGACTCCCTCATTTGGGATTAATTTCCAGGCAGATTGGAAAGTGTATCCCTATGGGTGTGGGTGGGGTTTTTCCCTGCATGTTCCAGACCGAGGTTTAAACTTATTCTCTCTCACTGGCTAGGTCACAGCCAGGATGCCATAAATATGCTCAGAGCTTTTCAGACTTATTTATTTCTCCGAGTTTGCAGCTTTCCTTGTTGATACACGGCCAAGACGGGATCAGGACACCGAATCCCGCCTTAACGCTGTCTGAAATGTAGTCCCATGTAAGAAAAACAAACGCAACACACAGACACACCCCCTTCCCAAAACGAGGAAGCAATAGGGGGACATTAAAACATTGCTAGATTGATATGCTCAGCATTTTCCTTGAAAGTGCTAAGCCTGCAGAAGGAAAGAAATTCCCTGTGGGATATTTATTTTTCTTAGCCGGTCAACAGGGTGTCAATAACTTTTGACCGATACTGTCCAGTTAGGACTGTGAATCCATGATCAGCCTCTTTAAATAAACCCCAATGTCTTCTCATCTTTAAAAAAAGGAAGAAAGTTTTGACATAGCGCGGAACGGTTTAGTGCCGCAAAAAGTGATACCTAGCTCAAATGGGTGACCAAACCAGAAAACCTATTTTTAAATTTTTAATGGGTAGTGTTAACAATAATGGCGTAATTATCACTGTTTTATTAAGGCTATTTTTTACGACATGATTAGAGGTGGAAGCTTTGGAGAGAAGAGAATAATAGGCGCATTATTCTTGTGTGTAAAGACAAGCTGGTACAATGACAGAACGTAACACGTAAGTGGCGTTGAGGAGAGAGAGGACAGAGCTGTGAGTGGGATGTGCCTAGGAAAGCATGTAATGGTATTTACAGGATCCGATGCAGGACACATTTCTACCTCCCTGTACCTCTGAGTGCCGGATCCGGCACCTCTGCGGAGGGCATCGGTCTGTGCTGAATGGATTCTTCTGGGGTTTTGTTTTTACCTATTGGCTGTCCGAAACAACTCCTCATTGTCACCGCATGAGCTTCTGGAGATATTTACCTTGTTAGACTAAAGCCTAGGTGAAGAGGGAGTGGGGGGGAAAGGGAGGTGGGGACAGGTAAGTGCACCATTCCCTCTCATAGGACAGTCAGGACAAGTTTGACCGTGCAAACTAAATCTGCAGCTTTACTGATGACAGTAAGTAAATCGTGAGGAATTTGGGCTTTCGATTTCGTTTCCTATCTCTCCCAGACTCCTCGAGTACCATAAAACAGAGACAATTTTTTGATGTTAGAATGAGCAGAAGAAACACGATCGGCATGGCAAACTCCCCGATTGGAAAACAAAAAGGTATTTATGGAGTGAATTTAATTCGGAGGAAGGCGCAGGTAAATTAAAATCGACAGTATTTCATTGGTTCTCTCGACTAGACTTTTTTTCTTAAAGGTTTGGTTTAAGGAGAACTGAGCCAGCAGCCCTTTATGCTGTGCATTCTCGCGATTCCCCCGCGGGTTACGGCGCCTCTCGAGACCTGCTGTGCCGAGGCATCTCTGACAGAACCACTGAGGAGTTCCAGGGGGTGCTCAAAGGAAGACCTTTAAGGGGGGCTGTGGCATTATCGAGGGAAAACCGCAGAATGTCAGAGGCGAACGCACATTCTTTGACCGCATTTAGTATTTTGGTGTCCTGTTTTATTAAAAAAAAAAAAAAAAAAAAAAAAAAAAAAAAAAAAAAAAAAGCCAACCAAACCAGACGGGACACCCAAGAATTTCTCCTTTTGTCGCCTCCAGGTAGGCGGCAATGTTCCGGAGAGACGGCGTTCTGGCCCTCGCCTGAGGGAAATGTTTGTAACGAGGGGCGTTTGCAGAGCACTGTCTGCTGTGAGCTAGCGGCACACGGCCAGAACCAGCGATTCTCTGCGCCCTCTTGCAGCCCTGCCGCTTTACAGCCTTAGGCCTGGTTCTGCCCCAGATAGGCTAAACCCTGGTATTCTTACTGTGATGAAGATGTTTTTATACGGAGCCTCATGAAAGAGTGCAGAGAGGGGCATTAGGAGAGGGGCAATAGGAGTGGTTCAGAGCATTGGAGACTGACGCTAAGAGATGGAAATTCTGCCTAGAGAAAATGGTTGAAAAAGTCCTAGCTCGTATACTGGATCCTGGGGACCCTTTTCATCCCTGGGGAAGGTGTGAGAAATCCCTAAGGAAAGTTCCTTTGGAGATAAGGGTGTCCAAGGGGTACAGGATCTGCTGGGGCCTCTGGCCATTAGGGAAATTCCAGAAGTGAGTATCTTACTCCAGAGACCCAACAGTGTGTCTCATGTAATGAAAGGGTGATTTACTCTTAGATTTGAAAAGGAGCAGATTTGACCCCATGGGAACAGGCATGTTGCCTCTTGTTTTCTCTTTACACACGTCATGAGACTCTGTTTAGAATTACAAGGAACAGAAAGCTGTATATAAGACAAGCAAATGAAAAGGAGGAAAGAGGAACAAAAAAAAGAAAGGGAGGGAATGGGAACATAAAGAGAAGGTGAAGAGAAAGGGGAAGGAAAGGGGGAAGAGGTAGGGGCAGGGGAGGGGGGGAGGAAAGAAAAAGGAAACCCCAGCCACCTAGAACAGACATCTCAATGAAAATTCTCTCACACCACACTGAATCCCAGTGTCCTTAAAAATAGCAGTTGCACTGGTGCAAAATGCTGGTTCAATTACCAGACATTACTGTCTCATTCAAACTTTCCCCAAAACAAACACATATTAAACCTCAAATAGGGGCATGGAAGGCACGCTGAATGAAAATTTTACATCGTTTTAACAATGAAGAGTGGAATGTTAACCCCGTAACTTCCAGTGGCACTTTCAAAAATCTTCAGCTAGCCAAGCTAAGATGGTATCATCTGTTCTCAGAGTGCATCCTTAACAGCAGGTTTGTCCTCCTAGTTTATTTTTGACTTGTATCTCTGTGCATGGCCCCCAGGGATGAGGATGTGAATCCACAGGCTGGATTTGTTCCACAGAAACAAAATCTCCACCCTGACTCTCTAAGCAGTGGCCAACTGCTTCAGCACCACTGCCTGACAGAAATGCTCAGGTTTGCACTCTGGGTACTGGATCCTCAGTGCCTGACCACTTTCTGTCTGTCCTCCATCTGTGAAATCCGTGATCCCCTGAACAAGGACAGAGATAAAGCGAGCACAGAGCAGCAGGGAATGTGCACTGAGCAAAACTAGCAGCCTCACTGAGCTGTGCCGATGGGGATCCTTCTCCTTTGGCCCCTTGCTCCTCTCTGTGCTCTCAGAGCACAGCTCTGGGCACACTGTGGGTGTCATGTGAAATAGCAATCAGAGCAAAAGCAGAGATGTAGAAAACTGTCACAGAAAGTCATGGGCTTCTGCCAGAGACTTTAGCCCAGGAACATGTAGAAAAAAATCTAAGTTTGTCTAAAAAACTTATACCAAAACAAAACAAAACAAACAAACAAACAAAACAAAACAAAACAAAACAAAAAAAAAAAAAAAAAAAAAAAAAAAAAAAAAAAAAAAAAAAAAAAACCACCAGAAATTTTGCTGGAACTTCTGACCAACTTCTGATCCCATTTTTATATAGTGTCCAATAAACATTACAGCTGAGCTTTTTGATCATTGAGGACAAGAAACATGAATGAAGAAGTGGGCAATGATGCAACCTGAGTTACGCACCGCTGTAACAGAACTGCATTAACCCCTTGATACGCATATAGCAGCAATGCCAAATGTCACCTCTCCTGTCCTCTCTACGCCCAGGCACAGAGGCAGAGTGCCGGAGGGTGTTTCCATTCTTTGCCTAGGAGGGATTGTCGTTCAGGCCTCCTGCTTGTGAGGCTGAACCGAAGGAGGAAAAATCTTCCTTCATATGGATCCCGAGGTGGGCCCGACCTTGACCATGTTGGTTCTAGAATCGCAGGGAAAATTGCAGCCCACATGGGCGCCCAGTGTGATGGATTTCTCCCCAGGTGGTGGCACGGGATGCTCGGCATGCAGGGTGGGTGTGCTGCTCAGTGGAAAAAACCACTGCAGCCGCAGCGAGCCTGAGAGATCATCATGATTCTCTTGGGAATAGGGGGCGTATCGATATCGTGAAGAGAAAAAATATCTGGCCATGTTCGTGTGATTGCCTGTTATTTTGCCTGAGAACTGGCGTGAGAAAAGATAATGTTAGAAGCGAAGCCCAAGCGTCCGGGCTTAGCTGTTTCCAAAAGAGGAAAGGAGCGCGCAGTGGGAAGTCTCAGCAGGGAAAGGCAGGGGTTTGTTTGTCGTGCAGGGCAGCAGAGCGCAGGGCACGGGACAAGTACCGTGCAGGCTGCGGCAGGTAGCCACGGCACACAGCGGCTCCAGCTGCTCCCTCCAGGGCTTCCCTGCCTGCCCGGCCCGCGCCCTACGGCTCTGCTTCTCTGCCGGCTCGCTGCACGCTCCTTTAGGAGCTGATCCCGAAGTCCCAGGCGAGCCCAATGGACAAAGAAGACGAGAAGGAAGCACGACACAGCCCTGCGGGTGTGTGGGCTCGGGGGAGGACGGCGTCCCTGCCTTCCCCGGCCGGCTCAGACCTGCGCACGGCCTCCCGTCCCCGCCCGCGCCGCCAGCCGCATCCGTCCTCCCCGCAGGGCCAGTCGCGGCATTTCCCCTCCCTCCCTCCCACCCTCCCAGACGGCGGTCCCTGGCTGTGATCACCGCGGCCCTACACTAACTGCTGTCTTCTTGCGCCCCCCACTGCTGATGGGCCGCAGAGATGAAAGGAGACAAGCCAGACCGCTCGCCCTCTCACCTCCGGTTTTTTTCTTCCTTTTTTTTTTTTTTTTTTTTTTTTTTTTTTTTTTTTTTTTTTTTTTTTTCTTCCCTCGTGCCAGGAACGAGTAAATGAGAAGGAGAAAGAAGACCAGGCAGCTCTTCCGACGGTTCTCGCCCGGGGTGCCGAGACGCAGGAGGTTCCCCCCACCTTCCTCCCGCGGGCAGGGAGGAACCCACGGGAGCAGCGCCTCCCAGGCGGGCGGGAGGCATCAGCACCACCCCGCTGTTCCCCTGCCGGGGGCACCGCGCCGCAGCCCGCGGCTAATTCCCTGGTTCTTTCCGAAATTACGTCATCCTCACTAGCAGCGTCCCTCGAGGTCAAGAACATTTTGCTCAGATCAGACTAACTTAAAATTCTCTGAAAACACTCTCAGGGAGAGAAAGCTCTGCTGCAGGTACAGCAGGCGAGGAACTCAAACAGGTCCTTCTAGGGCGGTCCCCGGGGCAGTCACGGCACATGGCAGCAGCTCGGCACTCTCTGCTGCTCTCGGAGGGTCTCCCGGAAGCCAACCTTTGGCACAAGCAGTCAAGGGTTTAAATGTCTGGACCGAGAATGGAACAAAATAAATATGTCTCTCTGCCTTAATCGCGTTTGTTGACTTCTTCTAGAGCATGACATGCTCTCCCTGTTTAGATCCGTGGTGCGTGCCATATGGCACATCTTATCCCCTATGTACATACGTAGATATACACGAACGCATATTTATGGCATATCTGCTTGTGTTCCTCCCGCTCCTGCTCTTCCACTGAAATCCAGTTTCGAAAAAACTGCTCGAATCCAGAAAGACTACATCTATGCGTCAGTATATGCATGCCTTTTACTACGGATACACGGTAACCTGTAGGGGTTTGTCATTCTCAGTCCACAAAACTCGTTTTGAATGCTTTTGGTCTTGCTGCCAATCAGCATTAAAAAAAAAAAAAAAAAAAAAAAAAAAAAAAAAAAAAAAAAAGGTATAATTAATAATCAAAGCATGTGGAAGAAATCCCACGAGGCACGGGGTGCTCCTTTCTCGTTTAGCACCTTTCTTACAATATTTCTAGCCCCGTAGGAAACACGAATGACTTTGCTGGATTAACGTCCTTCCTTGGGCAGCACTATGACGAGACGATTCCGTAGGGAAAACTTTGAAACACCTTTACATCTGAGGATTATTCTCCCCTTATAACTCTTCTCTCTAGAAGACGACCACGGGATTCAGCCTCCATCCATGTTTTGGGAGACTGAAGGGCAAACCTGCAGCCCTCAGGAAGCGGGACGCTCCCCCGGTGCTGGGGGCGAGCCGAGAGCAGGAGGGCGATGGGACACGCCGCCGCCGCCAACTCCCACCCCTAGGGACGGGAATAACATTTCAGGCACTGCTGTTCTTCAGCAAAAGCCCCACCTGTCCTATGGAATCGGTGTTTTTCTTGAGAAAGGGACAAAAAGGAAAAAAGGCACAAAAAAAGAAAAAAGGCGAGAAGGAGAAGGATAAGGAGAAGAAGAAGGAGAAGGAGAGGGAGAGCAAGGAAGAGAAAAAGAGAGAAGAGAAGAGAAGAGAAGAGAAGAGAAGAGAAGAGAAGAGAAGAGAAGAGAAGAGAAGAGAAGAGAAGAGAAGAGAAGAGAAGAGAAGAGAAGAGAAGAGAAGAGAAGAGAAGAGAAGAGAAGAGAAGAGAAGAGAAGAGAAGAGAAGAGAAGAGAAGAGAAGAAGAAAAGAAAAGAAAAGAAAAGAAAAGAAAAGAAAAGAAAAGAAAAGAAAAGAAAAGAAAAGAAAAGAAAAGAAAAGAAAAGAAAAGAAAAGAAAAGAAAAGAAAAGAAAAGAAGGAAGAAAGCCCTCACAACTCGGAGATAAGAAGCAGAACAACATGTTGCAAAGGAAACGTTTCCTGGCATCCAAGCTGGTTGCAGGAAAGTCACTGGAAATGGGATTAAAACTGGCAGGGTGTGCTCCAAATCACCCGTGTGCTCCAAATCCCCCCAGCGCGGGGAAGGACCGTGCCTGGGGGCTACGAGAGGTGGGACCTCGCAGTTCGCCCTTTCACGGGCGCTCTCGGGCCATCGCGCGTGGGTTTTGAACTAAGAGATCAAACCGCAAATCCATTTTGACCGAGCAGCAACGAGCTCCAGGCGGAGTGGGTTGAGCTCACTGCTCTCGGTGCTCCGCAGGAAAACCTCTCCCCGAGCAGCGGGAAGGAGCCGCCCGGCTTTGCGGGAGCCGGGGTAATGTTAATTGCGTGGGGGTTATTATCACCCACATTCCCCCAGCAGAGACAAATCCGGTTGACAAATCTGATCGTTCGGATCCTGCCCCCCGGCTCCGAAACTGCCGGGGTGTAGGCAGGAGGTTGCAATTAAGCCCCTGCCGTGTATTTTTTTCCCGCGGGCGCCTCACGAAGCGCCCTGGGAAAGCGACTCCGGCTGGCGGGGCGGGCTGAAGGCAGCGCTGCTGGCCCCGGCCAGGAAGGAGTGGGTGAGGCCCAGAGCCCACGGCACGTCCTGGCCTTTTCCTCCCCGGCCTCGGGCACAGCCCTGCGGGGACATCCATCCTCTACGAACCCGGGGCCTCACCCTCTATTAGGGGCCCTTTCACAAGGAAGGAAATGAACCAACTTTGCAGTGGCCTTTGGATGGGGAATGGTAAGGAGAAATCTCTCTCCTCATCCGTTGCCCCCTCTCACCCAGCTGTTTCTGGAGCTATTTCCTGCACCCGTCCCCCATCCCAGCATCCAGGGGAGGATGTTTCTGGCTACCAAGGGCCATATCTGTCCAGATATTTGGTAGTCCCAATGTAGAAAAAATATAAATACAAAGAAACCTATAAAGGTTCCGTTCCCCTGAAGCTATGGGAGAAGCTCTGGGCAGGCAGACAGGATTCAAAGCCTTCCATCTCCCTTCAATGAGATGCATGGCCTGCTTGGCTGGTCAGCAGCATCCTCTTGGCCCAGGAGCACCAAGGGCATTAGTCCAAGGCCCAGGCAGTGCAGCTGGTCCCAGTACCTGTTTGCCCAGAGTCTGGCCTACATGGTCTCCATGAGATTTGGGTGTAGCAACAGAAATGATTTCTCTCTCTCGTAAGTCCTTCCCCAAATGCCAAAGACACCAGGCCAGAACTGTTTTGGTTTACACTGCCCAAGCACAAGCTGATTTCCAGAACACTGGTGGGGCTGGAAAAATTTCTGCCCTTGGGTTGGTGTTCCCGAGCAGAGAACAGAGTGGAGGTACCAAACCATGTGTCTGAGGTGGCTGCCACACGCAGCACAGAGCAGAACCACTATCCTCCCATTTAATTTTTTTTTTTTTTAATGACAACATCACCATGTACTTGTATAAATCCTCAGTGATTTCACAGCTCCCCGTGGTAATATCACCAGGCTGACTCTTATGATTTCCTCCATGCCTGCACAGTTTTAGATTTATTGGACTCTTACATACTCATTCACAGAAATAAAAAGGGTGGGAGTGGAGAGGACTTGATTTCTGGCTGCTCTCTGAGGTTTCCGTGCCAGATCCGTGCAAGATCGAGGGCTTTGGAAATGTGGGTTTGTAAAACAACCCCTTAAATTACTGCACACAGGTTAGGGGGTTAGGCACACACTCACACGCACACATGCACATACAAAGTAATATCTTATGAAGGGTTAAAATCTATTAAAGGGAGTGCTGGAAAAAAAAGAGAAAAAAAAAAAAAAAAAAAAAAAGACAGAAACACCCAAAGACCTTCAAAACCAAAAAATCTAAACGCTCTTGAAAAAAATCTTTGAATGGCAGATGCATTAGTCCCATCGAATAACCACTCCAGAGCCTCATGGGTCAAAATTCTTCCAGCCCTAAGAAATTCTAATTTTGTGTGGATTAGGATCAAACCAAATTAGGTGTATCAACATGAAAACTGGACAGTGGAAGAGCAGCTGCTGAAAGGACCAAAGAGTCTGATTTTCCAGAGGTTAGGTCCTAATCCACCCATCAGGAGCTGAAAGGAAACCAAGGCATCATCATGATTGATGATGACAGAGAATCAGGAAAGAAATTCCCTCAATTTGAAAGTTCTTTGAATAAGGGCAATTCATCAGCTCAGCTCTTTCCACAGGAATGGTACTTTCCCTCTCTACTTCTTAGTTGTGTCTATGTCAAGTATTTTCCTGCTGGTAGAACAACACTTAGAGATAACCTGTCTCTACCTCCCCCACAAGAAATGTCTCTGAAACAGATCTCCACGGGGTAAATGCCCCAAAAGGTATCAGGTGGGTCCTCCTCAGATCTCTGATAGATAAAGGGAGGTCTGCATGTGTCCCGGTAAAAGCAATCCAGAATACAAGCCAGTTCCTCATTTCTGAGACAAGAGCATATGTATGATATAGGGATGTTCGAAATGAAAATGTGAGATCTTCCAAGTCCTGCAGGGAGATGAGGCACCAATGTTACATGAATGGCAGATGCACTGTCCGCAGGCTGTATTCTCCATGGCATCAACCCTTCACACCAGTAAAAGATCGTTCCTAATGTCCAGTAATCTGTCAACACTGCAGAACTGGAGTTCCCAATGTGTAATTATGAGACTTCAGATGCACTTTGGGTGCATTAATTAAAGGATTAAGCCTTCCTTCTCTTTCTGAATCCTATCTGAAAGTTTTTGCACACCCTTAGTAGAATATAGTAAAAGTTAATCAAAGCAATTCATGATTTGTACACCTCACAGTAAACACAGTGGGCATTTGTACTGGGCTAACAGAGGGTTTGCATATATAATGACTCCAAGCAAGCATTTGTTGTCAGGTGTCTACCTATGACAAAACAGAGAAGGTCAATCTGACCTAAGAACCAGGCAAGTTCACAGAGTAATTTGTACTTTGAAATATGTGGAACTTGGGTGACAGGGCTCAGCATTCAGACTATTCTAGATGACTGGAGGGTAAAAACTTGTTCACACATGGAAATGCCTAAGAATGTCCACACAGGATTTCTCATTTCACGTCAGATCCACACCCCATCTCAGCCCAAGGTGAATTTCCTTGTTAAACAAACCTAAGCTGCCAATGGAGATAAGGAAAAACACAGGAACTGGTTCAGAACAAGAATGTTCAGGTTTGGAAGTACTCTGGCAGGGCCACTGTATTTCACACTCAGATCCTATCTTAATTTGCATGAGCTTTCAAGAGTAGATGTTCATTAGCACAGTGTGGTCCTTTCAATAACTTCCTAGTACAGTGTGAGTATCTTCTGTTGGTTTGCACTAAATTAATCTAATCTAAATGTAATTAAATGAAACTAAAGTGAGCTTAAAGGGCGACCCTAAGTCTACATGTAGATTCTCATCTCAAACCTCAACCCAGACCACTTCTGCACAGAGGATGGATATCAAAAGATGAAACTAATTTCTTTTACAGTCAAAGAGGCCTCACCTGAGCAGGAAAGAGCAAGTCACCCCCAGTGTTCCTGACAGGAAGTTTTAGCAGTGATGATGTGCTCAGCTGTAAGTTACCACCTCTCAGCTGTGGCAGCACAACTGATGGACAGAGCCCCTCTTGGTCCATTGCAATGGTATGGAAAATAGGATTATAGAAACCGCTGTTGGAACACACTAATTAGTCTCTAATTCCTGAGTTCTGACAGCTTTGCTGACAAGGAAGAGCTAGCTACCTTCAGCTGCTTCACTCACAGCTACTGTTATTAATTAACCTAACATGATTTCAGTTTAAATTAACACACCAGGCTGAGGAATGGGCATCTCCCTTTTTTACAGCTGGAATAAAACCAGCAGTAACCTACTACAACATGTACATCAGCTAAATCCAGGACAACTTATCAATCACATCCCTCAGTGAAATGCTGCATTTTGTAGATGCTCCTGCTTATGTACTAGTTCCCACTCCTGTATCTCATTTCTGTATAAACAGGTTTTTAATCTAATAAATATGCTGGGTTTATAATGGCCCAGGAATGGGCATGTCACATACTGAATGATTTAACCAACCATTGCTTGTCATTTTACTTAAGAAGTTGGATGGGCAATACCTTAGTTGAAGTGACAGGGGTTTTTGTTTCAGTCAAGTCAGGGATCCCTTGATCCAAAATCTGCTTCCATGTTGTGCATGCTCTGGCAGCCCTTGTTCTCCCACTGTTTCTGGCTTGCACAGTCCCACAGTGCAGCTCTGCCATGTATCCCATTCTGGTCAGTTCAGGGAGTAGAGGCTGTGGCCACTCTCTCATTGTATCCTGTTGTGCAGGATGTTGCAAAGTTGCTCTAAAACATGCTAAATCACATTCTAGCAGTGCCTGATTCTGTGGAGAGTATTTTGGGTGCAACTTCATGACATATTTTAACCATTTGAAAAATGGATATTTTTTATCTCAGTGAAAAAAAGTCAACTGTTTTGATGTCATTGGAGTGTGGATAATAAATTTAGGAGGAGAGTGTGAGCCAGGAAATCTGGAGTTTTCTTCCTGCCTGTCTGCTAGCTCTGTGGCCTTGGGCAAGTCCTAATCTTTCTGACTCCACTTCCTAGCCTGTAAAATTGGGCTAATATTAGTTACATCGTGGTGATGACTGCAGTAGTGATCAGTTATCAGTTTTTATAGAAAAATCCCCAGTTTTGAATGTTATTGCCTGTAGTATTTTAAAGGAGAACTGTGTCTTTGTACTCATATTGATATTTGAGGATTATAAGAACCACCCACCTCTTTATCCTGTTCATCAGGATTGTTTTACGGTACTCCTCCAAGACTCTCCCTCTGGAAGACAGACAAAACCAGTTTGTAATCCAAATCATCTGCTGTGGGGCATCCCAGGCATCATACAGCTTCTATACAACATCCGAAGTGAAAACAGCCCAGTTGTCATTACAGAAGATTTTAAGTGGAAGAACAAATAATTATTTAATGGCAAGCTTCATGTTTTTCTCTCGTACTTCTATTTTGCAATGATTTCCTTCTCTCCCCTGTTTTGTTCTTGTTGAAACTTCTTTCTCCCTCTCAGAAAATCAAAATTAAAATGCCAAAACATTGCAGCTTAAGCACATGCTTAGGACTTTCTCATGGAAAAGCCTTGCTGTCAGCTCTGTTGCAAGCTGCCTGTGACCTCAAGCAGATGCCGTTCACATAAGCTACTGTCTTGTGTTTCCAAGTCTCTCAGTGTTCACCTAGCTCTTCTTTTCCTACATATAACTGGAAAATTCTACAGGGCAGGAGGAATCTTGGTGTTCTCTGTTTTATCTACATTCCACATAGTCCTGTTTACAGTGCTAAGAAGCAACAGTAATAATAAAGATGAAAATATATGATTAAGTGATCATTAGCCCTAAAAATCCTCAACTCTGGAGGAGGGACTGGAAGTTTCCCACTATCAGCCTGCACAAAACCAGTCTGGATTTGCCTGATCCATATGGAGGATCAGGCCCATTCTGGAACAGGGTCACTGCAGGCATTCCTGGCCACCCTGCTTCTGGTATTTTGTACAGTTGGGTGGGAATCTGAATCAAAGGGCTCAGCCATAGTTCTGATTCTAGAGGCAGAAATATTTTCTGTCTGCAGCACCACTGCTTGGCTCTGTAACACTAAGTAAATCTAAAATATAACCCAAACTCTCTATAAAAGTAATGTAAACCTCCAAGATCTATAACCAATGCTTTGCACTCTCTAATGTTCTGTGGTAGATTTTATTGCAAGGCTTCATAGAAAGCCATTTACCTACACCCACATCCTGGGTAGGACAGTGTTGTCTGACAAGTATCTGCCTGGAGGAAGCCACAGCAAAGCCATCGTAACCAACATTTTGTGGAAAACAGTCTTATTAATTCTGTAGTCTCTGGTTACTCCCATTCAGTTTTCCTGACTCCATGCCTTCCCTGTCACTGCTGCCATGGTGCCTCTCTACACTAGCCAAGAGGTTGTAACAGAGCTTGCATATCTCATGTAACAAGGAACTTCATGATAAGGAATGATACAGCCCAAGTCTTTGTCTAGCTTTCCCACAGAACTCCTGACACTAGTTTCACAGTACCACAAGCATGGAAGGTCTGACCCTACAATGCCCAGCCAAAAAACATCCCATTTTACACAAATGCAAGCAGATCACTGCAGAGGGACTGGCTTGGAAGGCAACAAATAACTAGTTTGGAAAAAGCATTGTGGTGTTGAGATGTGACACACTGACAAGTCTCCACCAGCTGGGAAAAGGACGACATGTCTCATGTCTCTTCCAGGGACAGGAGGTGGGTGCAGAAAGGTGTTCAAGCCTGTGGCCATGACCCGGCTGGTGTTACAGGCTGTGGGCAAACATGCAATTCATCCATCATCTCTGTGGCTGTGGCGGATCAGGGTTGCCGGGTTTGCGTTTTTAACAAGGCACACGCATGAGCTGAATATAAAATTGGGAGCGGAGAAGAGACAAGCAGCTGCTGGAGCTGATGACCACTGATCTTTTCCATGTGAGGGGGTAACCTTTGGTAACCCTGGCCCCATGTCATGTGACAGGGCCAGGAAATAAACCCTGGGCTCTTACCAGCACTCCTGTGCATTACACCTTTATTGCAGTGATGACAGGTTGATGGCTACACTGAAAGGTTCTTTTCCTTTGGGGAGTCCTGTCCAATGTTCAGCTTTATCCGTCCATAAATGCTAAGTAGTGTAGGGTCGCTGGGAAAGGTTCCTGCTCCCCCTTCAACCCCTGCATCTGAGGACTGTGACTGGGAAAGGGGCCCCTCACCTGCCTGTCAAAAACCACTAATTCACTGTCATCACGGCTGGTTTTCTCCTGCCTGGAAGCGTAGAGAACTTACCTCTGTGAAAGTCTTTCAGAAGGATCTTCCTTCTTTCCTTCTCTTTCATATCTCATCCCAACCCAGTGTAGAAAAATGCCAGTTAATTTCTCTGGGATTTCCTTGGATGTCAGGATATGGCACGGATGCTCTCATTTTAAATAACTCCTCTGGCAGATCAGAGAATACTGTAAGAGCTTCTCTCCTTTAGAGTTTTGATAATTACGTTAGTAAGGGCTCTCAATATACTCCAGACAGAGCTGATGCCGAGTCCTTGGAAAAAGAGCAAATCAGAAGTTAACTGAAGAAAGAAATAAACTAGGAAGAATGCTAATCACAACTTGTGAGCTCACCATTTTTTGAATGCTATTATTCCTTCTTTTACTCCACCCCTCACAGCCCCTAGCTCTCTTTTAATTACCACTCGTGGGAAAGGTAAGCTGACTGGTTTGATAATTCTCAGCACCACAGCAAGTGGTACAAACAAGTTTAAACTGGAGATCCTAAAAGCTTTCTCTTTGTATAAGACAAATTTATAGCTTGGAAACTAAATATTTGTCCAAAGAACTGTTGAAGGTGTTTGAGCACACAGGAGAGATGAAATGGCAGATTAAATGTTTCATTTACATGCGATATGCATAGCATTAAGTCCTATCTTAATTCTTCACCTGTTTTCTGAAATCCTTTGACAAACACAAGATATTTCACATCCCTCTTGCAATTTTGAGTGGCTTTCAGGATCATTTAACTATTTGGTGTTGCTGTGTGGAACGGTGCAGACTCCAGTCCCTAACAGGAGTGCCACAGGCTGCAGGAGGGTTGATTCCTTCTTTAGCAGGCATTTCCAACATGTTACTACTGAATAAGGATGCAACTTCACCCAGGAAACCAGATCTGACTCCAGCGGGCATGCAGATGCTCTGTGGATAAGCTCCGTATGAATGTTTATAAATAGAACAAACAAGAACAACAAACAAGCCAATGGCCCTCCCTACCATAGAAACCCAACAAAATTTCTTTGGTGGAAACAGGGTTCAGCAGTTTTGGGGCTTCTAGGTGTTCAGTGCAGTATTTGCTTTTGCACAACAAGCCATATGACACAGGCTTTATCAGAGCCATTTCCGCCTCCGGTATTTTGTTTTTGGTGGGTTTTTTTGGCAACTCACTGAGCTACCATGAAACTGTGATCTACAGCTCATTCAACCAAACCTGCACAACAGGATGGCAGAGATCTCTCTTGTACACACACTTGTGCACACAGACACACACACGCACACCGTTTGCCCTTTCTCCTTCTTATCAGTACTCTAGAAGAGGAGAGAGCATTTCTGTGGGGTTGGTGGTCTGATAATTTCCTACAGTCTGCTTTCAGGAGAAATACATATGTTTATTCATAGGTTCAGGTGATGATTTTGGCATACAAACTACAGGTAAACATGCAAATTTTTACTTCATCCATAGTTTATTAGAACAAAAAGTATTCCTTACTTGTACTTCTAATAGAAAAGATTAAAACAGTACCAAATGTGAGCATTAGTGATTTTCAAAAGGGGTTTTTATTCTTTATGCCCTAAATGCCTAAACCTAACATTTTGACGTAGCACACAAGCTGTGATCATAAAACGAGTTTTACTGGGAAGCCATGTTTTCTTCTTGTGTATCAGACTTATTTTAATTCATTCTGGGTATGTTCCAAGCACTGTGTTAGAGATTAAAGGCAACTGCACACCCCAATTAGCAGCCAGCCCTTTCTAAGTAAAAATATTTCTGAGGGGCGAGATGAAAGTGGAATAATTTCTGTTCATTAGCAGTAGAGAGCTGGGGTGGGTTATTTTTCACTAAACGGTTATACCTTGATTTTGAGCACCTCAAGATTTAAAATGAGTGACCACGTAAAAATGAAACCCAGTGCAAGAATACCCCTCCAGGAATCGCTTTTGATTGAGCAGTTGAGCTCTGCGGTAAAAAGCACACTGACTAGTAAAACATCACGACTGTTCACGACTCCAAGCTCTCCGGCAGAAAATCTAGCTCTGGGGCACTAATCTCTCTGTCTTGCACGCAAAACTGTTCAGCTGCAGTCGCGGTGCAGGCCGTAAAAACTATTGCTTCCCTTGAGCCAAGGCAGCAGAAAATTCACGCTGTTCCAGGGGACAGTCGGCCGCGAGGCTGAGAAAAATCGCTTTCAGAAGGACTTTACCACCTCTTTCAGAGTACGATTCCTCTGGTGAGTGCAAATCCTGCCTTGTGCGCTCTGTAAGCGAGAGTAGTTTTTCCCTTTGGAGTAATATGGCGTTTACCAACTAAAAATTGAGCAAATAAATCTCGAAACTGTATTTCAGGGGTGTACTTTACACCTAAAAGTCTTGTTTTAATTTTCACGTTCTCACAGAGGCCTATAAATCTTACTTTTCACCCGCTTAACCTTCTGGGGAAAAAACCAACCAACAAACAAAAATAAAAATAAAATAAAATAAAATAAAATAAAATAAAATAAAATAAAATAAAATAAAATAAAAATAAAAATAAAATAAAATAAAATAAAATAAAATAAAATATAAAAATAAAATAAAATAAAATAAAATAAAATTTTAAAAGGAAGGAAAAAGAAAATAAGAAGAAAAGAAAAGAGCAGCGTCAGCCACAGTTAAGCAGCCGGGTGAGCACAGCCCGGCCAGCCCTGGCGCGGGGCGATGGGCCGGGGGAGCTCCGGGCGGGCAGAGCCGGGCTGGGCGCTGCCCCGCTCGGTGCCCACGGGCACTCGGCCGCCCGTAGCCTCGCTGGATACACGGCTCTCCTCAAAGCAGAGCTCTCTCGGGTGCCTCTGCCTTGCCCATCCTATTCCCCCTCCGCCACTCTGGGATAAATTGCTCCTATTAATTTTCTAACGAGCAGGATCGGGGAAGAAGAGTCACCCACCCGGGTTAAACCACCCCAGGATCCCGACAGGGACCTCGGTGACTGATTTATTCGCTGCCATTGTTTTACTGGAAAACATTCACTTCCCGAGAAATGGGGCGTCTCGGCTTCATATTGTTTGGAAATATCTTTGAAAATTCCCCATCTGCCCGTCGTTTCGCCAATCGTAACACCTCCTTGATTTGAAGGAGAGAAAACCTAGATCCTGCTTTTTATTGAAACCAGCGCAGGACCTTGGGAGGAGTGGGCGGGAGGGAGGAGAAAATGGGAGAGGGAGCAGGGCTGGGGGCAGCCGTGGGCCGGCATTAATCACACATCCACTTTGGCATGAGGAGACAGTGCCGATGCACGTTTCGGGCCCGGGGAACCCGCAGCACCTGCGGCCGGCAGCGGGCCCTGCGCGGGGAGCGGCGGAGCTGCCGCACCTGAGCGGCCCCGCGCCCCGCCGGGCTCGGGTGACACGCGGGGTGACAGAGCACGACCAGCCTGTGGATGCAGGTTTACCTCCTGCTCCCCGGGGCCGTTCCTTGACCGGGCAGCCAAGGGAAAGTACAGGGATGCAGACTGGTTTCTGGGCGAAAGCCTCGCTTGTAGAGTTGAAACTTCAATATTTCTCTGGAAACACTTCTTCATAAGACATCTTTTCAAAGACACAGAGGGCCCCTGTCATCTACACACACATCGTGGGTGTATAGGCGTGTTGGCTTTGTACACGTAAATTCGATAATACGCACATCTCTTCCTCATGTAATTGAACTTCCTGCTACCATATTTCCCTTCTTCAGTTTGCCCTTCTTCTTAATATGCCAGGCTCTGCCTTTAAATATCAGCCACGACAGATTTTTTTGGGGCGAACTCCGCGGGAGACGAATTTATTCATCTGAAGTAGTCCCTTCCCCTCCGGACTGAAAATAACACAACGTAATAATTGCAAGACTGTGGCTTCAGCACAAATCCGAGCCCAGAGCACAGCCCACATCCTGGTCCCTATTCCGGTGCCCCGTGAATCGGGCGTTTGTCTTGGCCTATGTGAGTACTAGTTATTCCGAGCTGGACAAAAGTCTTCATCAGCTCCTGAAGGCGTGACACTGGTGGGAGCAATGAAAACGCTTCCTTGTGGGCTCCCTCGCTACTCGCATGAAGGGAAAATTGTCTGCTGTAGTGAGCCACCTTGGCCGGGAAATGGGCAGGAAGCCGGGAAGGACGGGCAGGAGACCCGGGGGCAGGGATGGCGGTGGGACTCCGCGCCCAGGAGATCTCACTGCTCCTTATGGGCGCGCACACGCCAATGGTCCGCGCTCAGAGCGCTCTCCAAAGACCTGGGACACCCTCGCGGTGGCTGGAGGGGCTGCCATCGCCACCCCAGCCCGGTGCCCAGCGGGATGAGCGCATCCCCCTGCCAACGAGGCTTTGCCCTGCCCCGCTTCCCCTCCTCAAGGCTGCAGCTAACGGGGGAGAGAGGAAACAGGAGGTCCCACCACCCGGTACAGCTGGCATGGAAACCAGCCCGTAGACATTCATGTGTTTCTTCCCGGGGTGGTGGAAGAAATGTTTGGCTCTTAGGTTTCCCGAGCCTTCTCTTTTTTCAATACTCTGTCGGTGGCGGTGTGATCCGTCTTACCCTGATACAGAGAAAATAACACTAAATTGCGCCTCTTTTCACAGCTTTTCGAATATCTGTCCTTCTTGCAGATTAAACGAAGGGCTGCTGGAAAAAAAAAAAAATCCCAAGACTGAAAGGAATAAAACTTTTAAGTCCATAAAGATGAAATGTAACAAGTATGTTGAATACATAACGCTGCTATATAACAGTTTCAATTAGTTGAGTAAGTCCTCTGTAACGTCTTGTAAAGGTGTAAGGACACGTTTACAGTAAAAGCAACATAATGTTCTCAACTGTACGAGTTAATTATTTCCAGATTTTTTTTTTTTTTTCACAAGTAAAGGCTCTGTCCGGGTATAAAACAAGTGGTGTATTTTTCCAGCATTAAACGTCTTGAGTTCATAATGAAAAGCGGAGGAGAGAACGGACAGTTAAATAATTAGACTCAGGGATTTCAGAGACGGGAAAAGAAACAGTAAAACAAAAGAACAGCCTTTTGTCTTTCGGGGAGCGGCGATTATGGCTACTGTGTGTCCTTCCCTCCTATTTATCTCTATTGAATAACACCAGTACATAAGGCAATAACGCCGCCTGGCACGGAAGGCAGTTGTGTGTAACCAGCGGCCGGGAGGGAGCGGGGAGCAGACACTTCCTCCCCTAAAATTCACGAAATCCCCAAAAGTTTTGCGAAAATGCTCATCTCGAACTCAACGCTGGAAATAATTAGGGGAAAGTCTCGGGAGTGTCACAAGGTCCGCGCACGATCCCAGATCTCTGTGCCAGCAGCCTTGTCCCTCTCCAGCCCGCACTCTGCCGTTCCTCCCGTGGGGACCGTGGGGAGGGTGGCACCTCCGCCGTCACAGGGCTGGGGCAGAGCCCGGGAGAGAAGGGTCAGATATTCTGTTCGGTTCCTCCCTGCCCTTCCTTCAGGGCCGACTGTCCGCTCACCCTCATATTTTCTGTGCTATAAAGGTCGCGACTACTTTGTTCACGAGGAATTGAACTTGCTGCGGCTCCCGCCCGAGTGGAGCCGAAATCTCATCTCATCTCTTCCCCCGTGATACTCTGCTCCCCAGCTGGACTCGTGTGTTTCTAAACAACCCCCTCAAAACGAACTACACCTCCCTCCTGCTAGTTTTCCCTTCAAATTTATCTCGTATTTAGCCATATTTTAATTTTCCTAGGTGTGTGTGTAAAGTCTCAGCCGGTTAAAACGGACACGAAAGTGGGTAACAAAGGCGGATGGGATTTCCAATGCTTAGGCCTTTCCTATGACTGAGTTCAGGACCTAAAACTCCATGCGAAAGGCTTGACTTTAGGTCCCCGTGCTCCACAGCTTCCAAGGCAAGCGTAAGATGAGGCTGACCAGAGATCCCTTGGTAAAAATCAAGGCGAAAGTCAGTTGTCACTAATTTTTATTGACAATAAAAAAGGCCCACAAATTCCTGTTCTTTTCTATGTGTTCACTCAAATTTATCTGTTTTAAAATCAGGTGCTAGTAGCAAACAAAAAAAAGCGTTCTGGTTTTCTCTTGAAGATACTTACATCATTTTTTAGAATATTTTGTTCATGATGAACCAAACGCACTTTGGGTTCTCACACCGCACCGAGGCCAAAGAAGAAGTCTGCAGATTACTTTAATTTTTTTAAAACAATCTATTACAGCATCACTGATTGCAGAAAGGGAACATACGCACAAACATGTATATATAAAAAAAAACTTGTCTAAATTCCTGCATAGCACATTAGCACACACATACTTTAGGAGAGGTAGAGAGGTGAGCGAGGAACATTTTTCCAGTCCTGTGGGAAGTCTGGAGGTGCCCGATAGAACTAGAATCCCAGGAGCTTTGATTTTTTTGGTCTGGTTTTCTTTTTTTTTTTTTTTTTTTTTTTTTTTTTAAGATAATTGGAGAGGCGAGTTTCTGGTATCTGTAGGTAAAGTATATTTGCACTTCTAAGGATGAGAAAACTAGAAACGTCTCTCTGACCTGTGACTAGGATCGCAGAACATACTGTTCTAAAGTAGAAATGTCAAAGTAAAGTAATTTACCACCTGGATGTCCTTGACTTGGGATGATTAAAGTCCAATCCGAGGTGTGTGCACAGTTTTACCGTGTTATTTAAACGCAGCAAAGGTCATAAAAGGATTCCAATAACATGAGTCGCAGACCAGAGAGCTTCCTCTGTGGAGAAATCCGTATTTTATTCTAGCCAAAACTCCAGCACGCTCTTGAAAGAAAAAAGGAAACAAAGAGAAGGGAAAGACCCTGGACTAGTAGGGGGGGATAGGGATTTAATTTCTGGAGGGATAAGCAGACACGAAAGAGGCTGGGAGGGTCGGGCTCTGGGGGATACACCCGGGAGAGGACAGAGCTTTCGCCTACCATTAGCTGTGCAGACATCTAGTGGGAAAGTGTCGCCATTGCAGGCCGACCCTCTGCCCCACGGGAAGGCGCTTACCCCGGCTCCTGGACTCAGCGCTGCCCTTCTCTCCGCTCCGCTCGTGTTCCCGGCCCGGCCCGAGCGCTGCTGTGGCGGTCCCGCCGGGCCGAGCCCGGGCCGCCGCCCCGGAGGCGTGCGGGGCTGGTGGTGCCCCGCGGCGCTGCCCCCCTCGCCCCGATTGGAGGCTCCCGGTGCCGCTCCGGCCCCGCCCGGGCTTCTGCTCCGCCGGGACCGGCCCCCGACCGATTTCAGCCCCACAGGGGCGACCCCACAACCTGCCGTGCCGCTCCGCCCGGTGCCTCGCTCCCTTTGGCACGGGCGGTGCTGGAAACCCAAGCGAGGATAGGCACCCCCCGCAGGCTCTGGGGCTCTGTTTACACTTGCAAATCCCTGATGGTTATCGTCAGCAGGGGACGGGAGCCGGCCCCGGCCCCCGGCGGGGCCACAGAACATGCCGGGACACGCGAGGCGCTGCCACCCGCGGCTCCGGCGGACGGCGGACACCCGAGCTTACCCCAAACACTCCTTGCTCCTTTCTGGGTCACAGATCTCAGCAGGAGTAGGCAGAAAAGACTGGAGGGGGGATGGGTAAAGCACACGTAAAGCTGGGCTCCAGGCTTCCCCAATGCCACGGCAGAAATTCATGTTTTCATTTACATGGCCGCGGAGAGAGGACGGAGTATCCGGGAAGGTGGGAGAGGCGAGGCAGAGGCGTTGACCTTGAGTTTTAAAACATGTACCGGCACTACAGCGATTGATCATTCCTTGACCGGGGGTCCCAGGCTGCTCCTGGCTAACAAACAGGTGGCTTCTCTTTGGGCACGACAGGCGCTTTTAAGCTACAGTGAGATCTAGTGCCAGGGCTGCTTTTATTCTGCAGAAAGTTGAGTAGTGGGTATTTCCTTAACTTGGTATTCTTCTTCCCTTCCACCTTCCCTCTTTTTCTAAGGGGTTCAGATCACTCAGTATCTTAGTTGCTACCTAATCACGTTGCAGCTGAGATGTGGGAAGCCCCATCATCTGCCCAAATGATGAGAATGCTCGGAGATCTCTGACTTGTGAATGCTTAAACTCTTATTCTTTCAGCCCACACGTTTTTCTTTCACCAGATAAGGTTTTTCGTGTTTTGTTCGTTTAGTGACTACAGATGCCACACTTATATTTTAACACTAAATATCAGAAACTTCTGATCTTAAAAAGCCATCATCTTCCATGACCTTGTTTTCTATTCTTTCCTTGACCCTTTCTCCCCCTCAAGGTGCCAGTCACCTGTCGTTCCCAAGGACTCCGCTGCCTTGCAGGAATGCTTCTCACTTCGGAAGCAAAACTGTCTCTTTGGATACCCAGCAAAGCAAAGAGACATCTTGCAACGCGCACACAGGTTTGAATTATTAGGCTGTAAATTTCGTACCGTGATAAAAGCTTCAGCTGTGTTGTTCAATATTAAAGTTTTTGGCAATAGCATCACTTGGGTTTTTTACTTCCTTCAACCCCGCCTCAGACCTGCATTCCCCTCTTACAGATTTCTGAGAAAATCTTTCATGTTTTGTTTTAATATCGCATATACACGTTTCAGGTTTCTTAGCTGGTATACAAATAAGAACGGACATATGGCAAGAACATTTGATGTTTGAAAACGGGCAGAAGATACTTGCTAACCGATTTCCGCTGTGGAGTTATATGGGATTCTCTTTTTATATACAGGCAACTTTTATATCAGCTAGGATATTCTTGCTCACAGTTTTTAAGGTTTCGATGCTGTGGTTATTGTTAAGGAAAGTAGTACAATCGATAACACACACAACCCCCCGATAAATGCAATTTAATCTTAATTCTCTGATTGGGATAGTTGTATACATCGTTTCGTCTTTCCATCTAAGGGGGATTTTTTTCCCGATTGCCACGGTCGTGCCAGCTACAGAAAACGAGGCTTTGATTTAAAGCTAATTATGAAATTATGATTACTTGATTATCTAGGCACTGCCCAAACTTCGTAGGAACCTCAGCATAAACTTCTGACCTCTCTTTTAGCGACTCTGAGAGTAGTCACAGACCCTGAACCGCCCTCCCTCCAGAATCCTAAAATTAACAGGTCCAACAAGCTCCCTCTCCTTTATTTGCCAAATATTTACATCACACAAAGTGGTGATGACGTGTCCACGCCTTCAGCAGCTCACAGTGACATTATTCCTGTGGCAAAGCTTACTGTCGGCTTTGGGAGCTGGAGTGGCGTTCCCCCAGCAGCAGGTGGGCGGCCGGGCCGGGGCAGGGGGATATGCCCTCGCCCCTCTGCTCCCTACACCCATGGCCCGATCCGCTCAACCTGTCCAGTTTCCCCTGTGTGCACGCACAGGTTTCAGTAGGAGCCACGTCCACACGGCGGGATGGACTTCTCGAGGGAGAGCCCCTGGGCTGAGAATTTGTTGACCCGGCAACAGCAAGAAGCAGCGTTGGGCGGATACAGATACTTCAGTGAGCAAAGGCGCACCAGCCTTTATGTTTCCTTTGCAACACGACCTATGATATGTAGCTTTATGTTACACCCAGCTGTTTGAGGGGACAGGAGGGTGGGGTTCTTCTTTTCTTTCCTTTTTTTTTTTTTTTTTTTTTTTTTTTTTTAGGAGGGCGATGTGGCAGCGGGCCGCGCCGGGAGATGACAGAAGATTTGACTTAGTCCCCACATGCATCAAGAGAAATTGCAAAGAAATACTGCCTTGTGAAAGTGGATGACAATTGGTAATTGCTGGCAGGCAGCGAGTATCTTCCCCACAATAGGAACGAAGCGGCTCCGGGAGAGGATATTGGCTCACTGGCACCAGGGCTGCTACAGCTGCAGGAAAATGGCCTCGGGCTTCTTCCTTTAGGTATCTGCCCTACAAGACCAGGGGGCATGCTTGGCTAGAGATGAACCTTTATTGTTCAGCCGCTCATTATTTTGCATGTCAGAGGGGTTGCTATGAAACCACTCCCTTTTCTCTGTGCCATTATTGGACTAAATATACTTTCGCTCCCGGGACTTTGCGAATTGTCTTCGGAGCGTGGGAACCTTGGCATGTGCCCTGAGGTCCCCTCCGGTCCCTTGGCACCAGCCCGGCTCCTTCTCCCCGGGTATCTCTGCAAAGGCTCCCAGGACTGCAACAGGGTTGCTTTCGCTGGGTTGAAACTGTCCCTGCTCTTCCCCCGTCCCTCTGTCCATGGCGAGGGTGGAAAGACTTTGTTCCCCCACATGGGTGGGAGTGGATGTGGGGGCACAGGGTGGCAAGGCCAGGCTGTGCCGGTGGTCTGGCTGGCCGCCATCCTCAAGGGCTCCAGAGCGGCGCCCTCGGGCAGATGAGGTCCGAAGCTCAGATGAGAAGATCTAAGTCCAGGCGTGGGCAGATGTGAACCGCTGGGGTCCGCTGTGTGAGGGTTAATTAGGGTCTGACTACTCTCCTGCCTTTCCTGGCGAGCCACAAGTCTCAGTTTTTAGCTGATTCTAGAGTAAATAGCATCATGGAAGTACAGTCAGCTGTCGCGTATGTAAGAATGGGATTTAGCCCTCAACAGAGTCACATATGTAACTGCTTATCTAAAGAAGACATAAAATACAATAAGCCTTGGAAAAATTCATGATTCAGCAAAAAGGGAGTAATATGCTTACCCAGAGATGCGAGTTATCGACTAGTCTGCATTTGGCTGGTGTTAAGTTTAAAGAAAAACGCTGTATAATTCCTATTTAGAAAATGTGTTCACGGTATGGCTGGAAAGACATTAGTTCCATCTAACATGAAGAGTAGCAAATGTCTCTCATCATTAAAGACAGCACGTATTATATATACCTGAGAAATGTATTCTAGCCAATAGAATGCATTTTCTAGACCCCGGGTTTACTGGGATTTTCCAAATAAACTTTTAGCAAAAACGTGTGTGCTTGGTGAAATGTAAAGCTAATCAGGGAGGACGGGATCACATCACGGTATCGAGTAGCGCTCTGCTGGTTGGTTGGGACTGGGAGCACCCACGACATGGACGAAGGTCATTAAAGCAGTGCTGGGGACTCAGCCGAATCCAGCTGCCTCTTCCTGCTCCAAAGTGATCACAGATCCGCGCAGATGGTGCGTTGTTTTTTGTGAAACGCGTCCCCAGGGCTGTCCCTGCGGGGTCCCACCCACGCAAGGCGGCTCTGGCCAAGGCAGAGGAGGGATGCGCTTTAGGGTGGGAGAGGACGCCCCGCTCCCCTCCGTGCTGCAGCAGAGGGATGAGCATGGGCTGTGACAAGGCGAGAGGCACGGTGCGGTCACACACACACACACACCGGCCAGGCCGAGGGCACACAGCACTCGTTTGAGGTCTGCGCGCCTGCTGCCCGTGGGTGCGCCATTCCCCACGGCCACCTCCCTCCTCACCCACTGCCGGCCCAGCAGAGAAATACAGAGTGCCCAAAACCATCCCCGGCCGTGCTCCAGGGTGTGCCAGGAGTCAGAAGAGGTGCCGAGGCGGGAGGCAGGGGCAGGAGCCGCAGCGGGGCCGGGCACAGGTGCCTGTGTGGCCCGGGCTGGGCCCGGCGCCGGGCGGGGGGCAGAGCCGGCTCGGGCCCGCCCTGTCAGGCCACGGGCTGAGGGCACGGCGGGCCCCGAGGGGTTCTGCAACCACCCGGCCTGCTGGAGGAGCCACAGGGGAACGGGACGGCAGCCACGGGGCTCCTCCAGCCCCCGCTCTCGCCACATTTGACAGAGTTGCCGGGGTTTGCCAGATCCAGCGTGTTTTGTCTTTGGTTGTTGGTGTCAGGGTTATTTTTCCCCTCTCCTGGGGCAAGATTCCCACTCGTGGCTCAGGTGCCTTCCAGCCAGAGCCATCCTCCCCTCCCGTCAGGGCGGTGAGTGCCCGTACCTCTGAAGATATTTCTTAAGACAGCCGCGAATACAGCCCCGGGTGTGTACAGTCTCAGCGGAGCAAAGGGCCGGAAAAGTGAGGAAAAAGAGCTGTTAGACAGAGCCAGACATTAGAGATAAACTGCCTCCATCGAGTCAATGTTTTAATCACTCAAACCACTTCTGAAAAGAGAACCAAAAAACCCTCTTAAAGAATGTGCTCAAACAGCTGTCTTCCAGTAAAGGCAAACATGTCCAATGTTTCCTGTATGATTTTTTTTTTCTCTCCCCCCCGCCTTTTTTTTTTTTTTTTTTTTTTTCCTTTTTTTTTCCTTTCTTTCTTTCTTTCTAGATACCACGCACGGACATCTTTAACACTGAGAACTTCATTGTTTCCATCCCTAGGTGAAGATATGAATTTGGGCTCAGCGTGGAAAATAAAATAAAATAAAATAAAGACTCTGCAACTTCTTGCACAGAGCAGCAGCGTCCACTTCTGCCCCTGAGCCCCTCTGGTCGGACCTAATGTGTAAATGTCACGCTATTACAAGAAAGTTATGGTGAGAAGGGGCTTTTGGAAACGCTTTCTCTCGCACTGTAAAAGAAAGGGAGACTTCGGCTTCTCTCCGACAGCTTTTCAAAGGGAAATAAAACAGCACAAAGTGGGCCTGAAGCTCAGGAAGAACTTTTTTTTTCCTTCCTCTAATGAAAAAGGTGGAAGGATAAGTTTAATTGTAATCAGGCTGCAACAATACACCATGTGATCATGTGGTAGCAATTATTATAAGCTCACAGTAGAAAAATAGAGGATATGTTATTGTAGCTTACTGTACCTTCTTTTCTTTTCTTTTCTTTTCTTTTCTTTTCTTTTCTTTTCTTTTCTTTTCTTTTCTTTTCTATTTTTTTCTTTTCTCTTCTCTTCTTCTCTTTTTTCTCTTTTTTCTCTTTTGTTTTTTTATCTTTTCTTTTTCCAAAAGTGTGACCTAATGGTAGATAAGGTGAGAAATTAGTTTACCCTCAAAATGCTAAATATCGAAAAGCAGAGGATAAAGCAAATAACATCAAGGAAGAGTAACTTGAATATAATTCTGTCATCTGTTGCTATTACACATTCAGAACATTTCAACTAGAAGATGGAATCGACCAGATAAACTACTGCACGGCCAGCCAGGCCTTCTCCTTATCAGAATTTGCCAAGGGAAAAATAAAAACTTTCTCAGTACCCTTGGTCCGAAAGAGCAGACCTGACGGCAAATAAATCCGTCTCAGTTTACATGGCAAAATTAATTAAAATTATGGAGGGGAGACCGGGGGGGGGGGGGGGGGGGGAGTGGTGCTTTATCAGAATGTTCAAGCAGCCTGCGGCTGACAGAGCCGGCAAAGGCTTCTCCTCATCACTGCATTTACACGGCAGTTTCAGTAAAATATTTTCTGTGGACTACAAACATCTAATGCCAGGCTTCAGCTGCTTTCACCCGCCAAATATAAACAGAAAACTGTAGCACCCACTCCCTCCTCCCGAAAATACTACGGAAAAAATGTAAAGCAGAGGAAAACAAATCTGAACAGAGACCTCGCCTGGGAGACAAATTTCAGGATCATTCCCATTTTAATTTCTAATCACATTAAATACTTCCAGCGTGTTTTCTGAAGCTGAAATACGAAAAAAAAAAAAAATCTAAAACAGAACACCAAGCCCCCCAAAAAATCCCACTGAGCGAAATGATCTTCTGAGACCTGGCTGCATTAAGATTAGACCGTGTCCCACACCTCGGGTGAAAGCAGTGACATTGTTTTCCAGAACACCTTTTTCGTAGGAGGTGCCGTTTGAATGTTTGGGTCGACTGAAACAGATAAATTCATATCTAGCGTGCGCCTGAGGATTTTTAGGAAGCCTTCACGAATTTTCCCGAACTCTTCTCCTTTTGCATTTGCTGTTACAAATTCTTCTTATTTTGTAATTATCACAGCACCCCCCTCAGCACGCAGTGGGAGGGAGAGAGTTAAGATGTCCTGCGAAACCCGCTCGTAAAGCTGCTTACTTCCATTAGAAACACATGAATATCCTGAAAGACAAAGTGTATTTAAAACGGACTCAGGAATGTTTATCTCGATCCCCGATGCTTTAGAAATTGTGGAAGAAAACAGCGGTGACAGTACTGCTCCAAATTACCCTTTTGGCAGGTAAATTTCATTTGCTCATGAAAATCAAATTCGATTAAGGCTCTTGCTCCTGCTATCACTTTACTCCCGCTTCTCCCAGGAATCCTGAGCTCTGCAGGACGATTATTATTAGTGACTAAGATCACCCTCTAGCTCCTCCATTATCAGCTAAGATATTTTAGCGGGTTTAGAGGGATTTAACTCCGTGACAAACATATTTTGAGCCATCAGACGCGATTTTTTCCCTTCATGCTTATTAATTAACTCTAAGCGATGCATGAAAAAGTAAGAGTGGGTTTCTTTGGGCAACAGCTTGGGCTGGGGTTGGATTTTTTTGGTTTTTTTCTTTTCTGTATTCGTAGATTGTGATTTACCTACAAGAAATCAGCGTTCTCCTCAGCCGGGCATTCCCGCGGCAGGGTGCGTGTGTGTTATCACACAAAGACTGCTCTGGGGGGGAAAAGAAGCTTTTTAGAGACCGAGCCGACAAACTCCCTATTTTCAAAACTTGTCTTGCAGCTGAAAGGAATTCTGGTTTCTCTAAGAGAAATCTTAGGGCCTCTTTAGAAGTGAATGAGTGAAGATATTCCTATCACATAAAGAGGTTTAAAGGTAGTTTATATTTTCACGTTTAAGGCCATATTGCTGCAGTCCTCACTGGCAAGACTATTCTTAGCTTCGTGGCGTCAGGAACACACACAGTGACCTGTTTTAAAGCACTTGTAAGGGCCAAATTCCACTCTCGCTTACACTCGGGAAGTGGGTGAAATGCTTCTGACCACTGTCGATGCAACGAGGTAAAAAAATGCCATTTAAGCGTTTTGTAATACCTGAGATGTGCATGGCCGTGTACCGCGATGGGTGACTACCATCAGTCAGAAATCGCCTGCTATGAAAAGATTCAGGACCTTTTAAAATCCTCCGACTGATCACGGTTGTGCATCGTCCCGCTCCCCAAGGAATTAATACTCATCTTAGAGGAAACGATTCAACAGATGCATTTCTCTCCAAGTTGTTTCACACTCTATATAAATGCAAAGCAGTTCGGAGGTTTGCATCAGTTCTCCTGGAAATCGCTATGGTTCCACCATACGCTTGTATGTGCTGTATTTTAACATTATTTCACAAGGAAAAAAAAAAAAAAAAAAAAAAAAAAAAAAAAAAAAAAAAAAGTTGGAAGAAGCATGTCGGTTGCATGTATGGAAGCGTTTAATTATCAAGTAAGTTTTCCAAAGACGCTCAAATCAATCAGTGGCTTCAAGTAAACTCCTTAGTTTTGGTTAATTTATCCAGCTCATCCCAAGAGTTACACTCTGAAAAGCAAAAGCTCTTCCACAAGTGGTAGGGAATGGGATATGTTCAAGGCAAGGGGGGTAGGCTCGGGAGTATTTTTATCCTTGGTGTTCATTACAAGGTCCACGAGTTTCGAAGAACATCTGTTCTGCCCGATGCCTTCACTCCTCATGGTTCCTTTCTAATATTTATTGGCAGATACTCATTAAGGCAGGAAGAAACTATAGGTGAGGAATGAAAATTGGGTAGCGGGGGCACCAGAAGTAGCTGACGAGGTTTTTCTCCTCTCGCGGTGTCAATAATTTATTAAAAGTAATTTAAATTAGGAAGGCAAAACAAAGCGTGGAGTCCTGTGTCCGATAACACTATTTTTCTGTTGGTGCATACGCACCCTGCAGATGGAATTTTTGCCTATTTTGAGGGAACATTCCCGTTCCCGAAATCCTCCTCACATGGCAACCAAGGAAAGGGGACTGTTATATTACTGCTCTTATCATCAGTGAAAAGCATGACTTTCCGCCATAATTATTAAAAAGACCTCTAGAGTGAGTAAGAGATGCGGAGAAGGGTAGAAAAGTAAGCTCTCTAATCTAATCCCCCTTCTTTTAGCACGCAGGGCTGGAACAGCCCCGGGAGGGTAAACAAAACAAAATAACAACCACCAGAAGTCTGCAAACCGGATGCTCCCCCTTGCCCCCCGCCCTGACACCCCACACGCACTTCTCGTACAGTTTGTACCGGGGCTAAAAGCTACAGTTTCACATCATTCTCCCTCCTTATGGAAAAGAGCCTGAAAAGTAGAGGGAGATAAGCGGGAAACTCTGCGGCTGAGGGGAGTTTGGAGAGTGGGGGCGGGCTGGGGAGGGGGGCAGAGGGGAGCTGGAGAGATTCGTGTTCTCATGGCTACCCGCTTTTTAACAAATCAGACACATCTTCGGGCTGTGAATGACAGTTCTGGCATTGGCTAGACTGCAACTTTCAACTTGACCTTGGCCTCCAGCCGTGTCTAACCCGTATGTAAAACAGCGCTGCCCCATAGAGCTGCCTCCCCTTCCCACTTCTCCTCCCTCGTCCTGCAAAGCGATTTTCAGAAGCAGCCTCGAGAAAACAGGGGGAAACGATCCCAACCAACCCGTGCCAGTCAAGCCATGTTTGGCCGGGGGAATCCGCAGGTTTCAAAACTGGAGCCTGAAAGAAAAGGGAAAATATGCGTGGAATAAATATTTGCTTTTGGCCATGAGGAAAAATGCGGAAAAGAGTATGCGAAGCTAAAATGGGAACATTTTACTGGCTACAATGAAGGAAAAAAGCGGCTAAATGCTGCCAAATTAGCAGGGAGAGGACAGAGACTTCAGGTATCCCAACTCATGGCACGGAAAAAGCACCTTGGAAAAACATTCTTGGGCACCAAGGAGCTATTTCTCATGGCTGGCAGCTCTGCGCTAGGCAAGGAAAAGCCTGCTCGGCAACAATGTACGTCCCGGGATTGCTCTGCGCTTGTAGCCATGAGGCCAAAACAATGCTACAACGTCAATGGAAAGCACAATAGGACAATAAATACGCCGAGCTGTCAGACTCAAAACAAAGCAACACGCAATTGGGGGAAAAAAAATTAGTTTTCAGGATGGGAGTATTTGTGGCTGTTTTGTGCACACGCGTGAGGGCTGAGAGCTGTTAACGCTGCTTTGGGTCAAGTTTATTGATAGCTCAGGGATGGAGGGCTCTGGGTTCAAGGCTGTGAGCGAAAAGCTTGGGGGAGAAAAGCATCCGCGCCGGTGTGAGGATATCAAAAAGAGAAATTATTTCACCCTAGGAAAAATTCATCCCGAAAAGAAAGCGGAGATGGTGGTTTTTGGTTTTTTTTTCTAGCATTCACTTGCAAAGCGGTACGGCCTTCAAACCCCCCGCCCCCCCTATTTTTCAGCTGCTAATCCATTTTGTTTCTGCAGCACACACGACACACAAACCCGCCGTGGGTCCGTGCGCACACCATGCAGGGCGACGCGATCATTCACAGCCGAAAAAGATTCCAGTCGAATCGTAGGCCCAGGGTTTTATTATTACTGCAACAAATAATACAGTGGTATCGCGATGAATATCGAGTTAACTCTCCCGCTGCCCAAGACCTCCCTACAAGATAATAATAAATAAAACGGGGGTTTCCCGGTCTGTTCCTCTTATCTAACTTCTGAGACTTTGTGGCGAGAGAAGCGAGATGAGTCTTGGGCTTTCGACGGGCGGGAAGGAAGAAGGAAAACACCCAGAAAAGACCCGCGGAGGCTCCGTTTCGACAGCCTTTAGTGTCGGAGCGCTGGGCGCGGGGAGCGATTCTCCTCGCTGGGCTCACGGTGGGCTCCCCGCCCCACCCGGCCGGGCCCGGCCCGCGCTCCCCGGGGACAGGCGGCGGCTCGGGCCGGCCGAGGAAGGGGCTACGAGGGGTGCGGCTCCTCTTCCCCCGAGACCAGGGGAGGCCTCCGGGCTTTCCGCGGCCCGGGGGGGGGAGGGCTCAAGGAAAGCGGCGCAAGGAGAAATCAGGCGGGGTGCCAGGGGGAGCCCCGCGCCTCGGGGGGTGCGCCGCGGCAACAACGGGCCAAAAAGCTCACGCCTCGGTGGCGAGGGAGGGCCGGAGGGAGGGAGGGAGGAAGGGAGGGAAGGAGGAGGGACGGGCGCCCCCCGCCGCCCTCATCCCGCTCGGCGGCGGCGGCGGGACCGCGGCGGGACCACGCCGTGCCCGTGCCCGTGCCCGCGCCCCGGGCCGGCCCCGGCCCCGCGCTGATTGCGTTATTTAATTATCTCCACTTTATTCCCTCAGATGTTTATCAGCTGCTTTGCATATCACGTGGGGGCGGGCGGGCCAATGAGGGCCGGCCTGGCGCGACGCTGGCGCGTCAGCCCCGGTCAAGTCCCGGAGATTGAGTATCTCTTTTTTCAGTCTTTGGGGCTTTTAAAAAAGAGCCACTAGTCTCAATGCGGAGCGGGCTATGACAGCCTCCGTGCTCCTCCACCCCCGCTGGATCGAGCCCGTCATGTTCCTCTACGACAACAGCCTGGATGAGATCAATAAGAACATGGACGGGTTTCACGCCGGCAGCAACTTCGCGGCGGCGGCGGCGGCCAACCCCTGCCGCAACCTGATGGCTCACCCCGCGCCCCTGGCCGCCCCCAGCGCCGCCGCCTACAGCTCCAGCGAGGCCCCCGCCGCCGGCATGGCCGAGCCCGCTGTCAAGCAGTGCAGCCCCTGCTCGGCCGCCGTGCAGAGCTCCTCCGGCGCCGCGCTGCCCTACGGCTACTTCGGCAGCGGCTACTACCCCTGCCGCATGACCCACCACAACGCCATCAAGTCCTGCGCCCAGCCCGCCTCCACCTTCGCCGACAAGTACATGGACACCTCGGTCTCCGGCGAGGAGTTCACGTCGCGGGCCAAGGAGTTCGCCTTCTACCAGGGCTACGCGGCCGGGCCCTACCAGCCGGTGCCCGGCTATCTGGATATGCCCGTGGTGCCCGCCATCGGCGGCCCCGGCGAGCCGCGCCACGACCCCCTTCTCCCCATGGACAGCTACCAGCCCTGGGCCATCACCAACGGCTGGAACGGGCAAGTGTACTGCCCCAAGGAGCAGAGCCAGCCGCCTCACCTCTGGAAATCCACCCTCCCGGGTAATACACCTGCATGGCTCCCCCTGTCTCCTCTTCCCATCCCGCCCCGCTCGCCTCTCCCGGGTTATCCCGCCGGCGGGGCTCCGCCATCGGCCCCCGGGCCGCCGCCCCCGGCCCATCCCGCCCGGGGCACACACGTCCCAGCCCGCTGGACCGGCACCGGGGCCGCCCCCCGCCCCCCACCGGCCCACGGCACATCCCGCCTGCCCCGGCCCCGGCCCCGGGAGAGGAAACAGCTGAAAAGGGCCGCGGGAAGGTCTGTGGTATTATTTTCCATAGACCATGAAGTAGGCGAGCTGTGTAAATCCCCGCAGCCCCTCTCGGCCCTTCCCCGAGTCCCCGGCCAGGCTACATGGGGTTTGTTATTATTTGTCTGACAGAAATGAGCCTTTCCCTGCCTAAAAGCTGTCTGCGGCGGCCGGGAGAGAGCAATCCCCAGCGCTGAGCCCGGCTTTAGCAGCTACAGCGGAGCGGGGCAGGCGGAGCAGGGCGCTCCAGCCCTAACCCTTGTACCACTTGAGGATGTCCTAACCGCTTCGAGCCATTTTCTAACACTTCCCTGCATGGTTTTTCTGTTCCAGACGTCGTTTCTCATCCCTCGGACGCGAACTCGTACAGACGTGGAAGAAAGAAACGAGTGCCTTACACAAAGGTCCAGTTAAAAGAACTCGAAAGGGAATATGCTACAAATAAATTCATAACCAAAGACAAGAGGAGGAGGATATCGGCGACTACAAATCTATCAGAGAGACAGGTCACAATCTGGTTCCAAAACAGAAGGGTCAAAGAGAAAAAAGTGATTAACAAATTGAAGACCACCAGTTAATGGATTAAAAATGGAGGAGCAGCAATTCAAGAGTTTCAGAACTTTTTTTTGTGTGTGTGTTCAGATTAAAGTAATTATTAATAATAATTAAAAAGAGAAAAGACAATGAACCTCTCCTTTCAGAACAAGAGATCTGTATCTTTGGAATTATAGCCTTTCTTTTTCTTTTTCCTTTTTTTTTTTTTTTTTTTTTCTTTTTTTTTTTTTTCTTTTTTTTTTTTTTTTTTTTTCTTTTTTAATATTGCTGTAGCAAAATGGTGAAAACTGACAGTACTCCTGAAATCCCAAACAGCCAGCCAGTTTCACTGACAGACTGTACAGCCCACACACCCAGCTCCGAGAGATACACTTTCAATTAAGACACGATTTTCTGAGAAACTTGTAAATACTTCTAAGACCTTCCTATTTGAAAAGAAGACCCTTCGTGGCCACGATGCGAGAGCTGGTAACGTGAGGAGGTCGATGTGGACACATGATCTGGTTTTCTTCCATTGCAATCCAAACTGTATGTTGAATGACTGCTCAGGTAAACCATAGTGAAAAAATTTACAATTACTGTATTTTTTTTTAAGCAATGCATTTGTTGTCAAAAAGTAATAATAAACCTCGAAGGTACTGAATAAGGATTTCAGAGACATCAGTAATGAAGGAAGTTCTGTGGAGGATCTGTCTTGATAGTAAATCTTAAAACATCGTAAATTAGTGAGGATAGAAAGGAAAACATTTGCTTGGAGATGTCTTTCGGTTTTATTTTTTATTTTCCACAGATGAATTCTCGTCATCTAAACTGGGGGGTTTTGTTTGTTTGGAGGTTTTATTTTTTTTTTCTCCTGCAGACCATACAATAGATACATTTTAAAGGACTCTGTCTATTTTAAACCTGAAATAATCTTCAAGAATTAATATTCTAAGTCCCCGGAAAATTTTAATGTTTGAATATTGGCATTTCTTTACAGTAGAAAAAAAAAAAAATGGCCTGGGAAAAATACCCAAGAACTTTGAACTGAAATACATTTTTTTCCCCTGAAGTATTTTGATTTATGTAATCTATATTTGATCTATAAGTAATTAGTCGTTTCTCCTTGTTTATTGTCTGTTATGAGGCCGCAGTAGAGTGTTTAGGGATTCTTTTTACAGCACCTTTTAATCCAATCAGTTATTTCAACCAGCACATTATTTTGTTTTTATTCACTATAAGAAGCTATCTTGTAAATAAAAAAAAAATCAGCGCACTGTGAAAATGTACTTATGCACCCCTTTTTTATATATTTCTACTGAAAAAAAATGAAAACCCAAGACGTGTAGAAGTATAGTAGTATTAATACTGTTAATAAAATAGTCACTGTAATAAAACCTGAAAGAAATACTCTCTATTTTTTCCATTTCTACGCTCATTTAATAGAAAAATATAATCTCTCTCTCTTACAATTGTAATACTAATGTCTTTCAGTATGTAGCTTGTGTATATACGGTGGATTTTGTTTTATTTTTCTTGGCGGTGTTTATCTGCGGGCAGGCACGCCTGATAACCAGCGTTCCTAAACTATAAATGTTTCGGTAATGTTAAACAGTGGTTTTTGCAGCCGCGCTGGGGGCCGGGGGGGGCAGAGCGGGATGAGAGGAGCGCAGCGCCGCAGCCCCGGCCGGGAAATGGAGGCCGGGGGCCCGGCCCTGGGCTGGGGGCACGCTGCCCGGCCTGCCCAGGCCGCACGGGGAGGCGGCGGGGGAAGCTGCGTGCCGATGACAGGACGGGGAAGGCCCGAAACCTTGACCTTGAGGGGGGAAAAGCCGATTTGTGACCTTGACTTTTGACAGCTCCCGGCGCCGGCGGCATCTGCGGGCCGACAGCGCCACCTCGTGGCCAACCCCGGGCGGCGTCCGCACCTGGGCGCGCCCGCGCAGCATCGCCGGCCCCGGAGCGCGCACCGCGGTGGGGACAGTGCCCCCGGGCTGGCACGGCACAGCCAGGGGCGGATCATGCTTCGCCTGCTCGCTCTGTCTCTGCCGGTGACAGCAGCGGGGCTCAGGCGGTGCCCGGCTGAGGGATGCCCGGTGCCCGGTGCCGTGCGAGGAGCCGCCGCACGGCCGGGACAGTGAGTGAGCGGCGGGCGACTTTGGTCGGGCACAAAGAGAAGTTTGCTTTGTCCGCCTGTCTCCTGCGGTGGTCTGTAGCTCTAATTAGAGCTATTGGGGAACCTTTACGGTACATTTAGAGGGTATCATATACCGCGCTCGCTGTGCGCTTCTAGCCTTACATTTCTGAAATTCAAAAGGACCCACCTCCGCAGGGATCAGCGCAGGGCGATTTCCGTCCCTCAGATCTGACTGTAACGCGTTCGTGCAATAACTGACATGAAAACTACCTGCAGTAGCGGGATTTATTTTCCAGGAGGCTTTCGTGTCGGGGGCTTTGCCCTGTGTTTGGGATTTTAGCCTTCCCGCCGTGTGCGGCCTCGCAGGGGCTGTGAACCGCTGTGGTTTCTCGGCCTGCGCAGCCCTGTGGTTTCTCAGGCCGCGGGAAACCCGCGGGCGCGGAGCGTGGGAATTTCGGGCGCATCCCTTCGGAGGCCGGTCAGGGGCATTTCTGAGCGAGAAATGCCATCCTGCTGCGAGAACAGCCTAGGAGTGTCATATTATTGGCGGGCGGTTTCCAGATCACGCTCTTCGGTTGTGCTTTGGGGTGACAGGGTGCGGCCCCTGTGACAAGCACCGGCACCGTGCGAGGGACCGCAGGTAAAGATCCACGGGCGGAACCCACCCGTCCGTGCCGGGCAGGGCCTGGGGCTGCCCGAGGGCGAGGGGAACCCCTGGAGAGCCAGCAATCTCCAGGAGCTCCGCGGTAGAGCCGCGGCCTGGGATTCTCAGCGGAGCTGAGAAAAGTCCCGGCTGGAGCTGTTCTATCTGCGGGAAGCCCTGTTACCTGCCTCCAAGGGCTGCCTCTGCAGGGACCTGTCTCCCACCGGCCGGACCTGCTGCCCACGGCCTGTGGCCTCGGCTGCGGGCACGGCTCTGCCGCCTTCCCACCCTCTCCCTGCCACGTTTTCTCCTGAAGGAGAGGAATTGCCCCAAGAAGGCCACAAGTGAATTACACTTGTTTTTGCTCCGAGCGAATAATATTGTTTATTTCGTTATATTCCGCAGCCTGTGTAATTATTGCATGAGACGCCGCAAATTATATGTACTTCAGGCTGGAGTTGGGGTTGATGCGGAGGACTCAATCCTGCCTACCTTAGTCAGGATCTTCTATTTTCAGACCATGCCCCGAAGCGATATAATCCACGGACGCCTCGAAAGAAGCGTCACAATGAGAACATGGCCGACATTAGTACAACTGCAGTTTTTGGTGGTTTCTTCGGGGTTCTTTTTGTTATTTTTGTTTTGGTTTGTTTTTTTTAAGGTAACTTTAAATCGGAGCTAGCGTTTGAAGATTATGTTTTCACCCTGAACTACCTACCTACCGTTCAAATTTGCTAAGCATTTCAAGACCGACTGTGGATTAGCGAATTTAAATTCCCACTACTGTTCAAATAGCTGAGCCGCATATATATTTCACAGGGTAAAAAGGGGTGCCTTTGACTGGCGATCACTGGCAGGAGTAAGGTAACATTTTGGATCCGACCCCTGTTACCATGTAAGTCGGCGTCAAGGCTCCGAGGCTCCCGGAGGTTTCAGCAGGACGAGCAGGTCATATTTCCCGGTCCCGCAGTGGAGAGTCCTCCTCAAGGGAGCAGGACCCAATTCCAGCGGCAGAGCCCCCGTACCCACCGGGGTGTCTCCCCAAAGCTCGGGCGGGCGGCGGAGGCTCCGCGCTCAGTCCCGCGGGGAGGCCGAGCCGCCGCCTCCTCCTCGAGCCCGGCTCGGGCCCCTCTGGAGAAACACCCTGCGGGGCGAGTGCCCGGGCCAGGTGGGCAGAGACAGGGAGCTCCGGGCCTCGCTCTCCGGGGCACCGGGACACAGGGCACGGAGGGGAGCGGGGGTGGCGGCCGAGCGCTCCGCGGCCGGGCGGAGACTCAGGGAACCGAGAAGGTGCCGCCTGCGCTTTTCCCAGTCACCGAAGATTCACTGTCCGCGGGCCTTGAGTGCACCCCAGACCCCGCTTGGGTCACCCTGCGTGTCTGCCTCTCCCTACCCAGGGCTGCACTCCTGAGCCTCCCATCCCTCCATCCCTTGGCCGGCAGCTGTGGCCTCGGAGCGCGGGGGAGAGCGGCCATGGAGGTGTGTGTGTGTTCGTGTTATTTATTGCCTTCACTTACCGTCCAAAAGCTGTTGGCACATACATTTTCAAGTACAAATTGCTGCTGTAGTGCATATTCCCCTCTCACCGATCTGCCGCCAGAGTCCTAAAATACATCCCTAATGCGTTTTACAAGTGAATATTATCACCAGAGAAAATAATTAAGCGACGTGATACATTAAGTCGCGACGTCCGTCCTTGCCCACGATTCGGAGAGAATTGTTATTTATATTCCCTGCTCTACAGAAAATGTTTTAAAATGGTGGTAGGGAGCTTACTGTGCCTGGGTTGCTGTCTGGAGTTACGTGTGCAAGGAGTTTTATTTGCAAACGTTAAGAAAATGTGCCGGAAGAAGGATTTGGAAGGAAAACAAACGCAAAATTAAAAAACAAAACGTATGTAAAAGTAGCACAGTCTTTATTTTCTCAGCTTCCCTTGAATCAAGAATGTTAGGTATAATATTTTAGCAGCTGTGGAGAGAGATGCAAGGGACAGAGGGAGCAAGTTATTACTGCATATTTAATGTATTTATTGAAGCACTAAATACAGAGCGGCGTTTCATTCCTAGTGCAAAACACGCTATATAATTAAAGACAAAAAAAAATCACTTTCACTTCAATCTCCACGTAGTTCACTTTCAATCTTAGATTCAGAGACATAAATTTTGATTCCCAGTGTCCGGAAATATTAGTTTATAATCGCCTGATTCTTGGCGTCGTGGGTCCCTCAGTTTTCCCATGGGCAGAAAATGTCCTTTATGTCTTTGACGCGGACAGACAGGTATAACAAATGTTACACTTTTTCCCACCCAGCGAATAATCTGGTATTTAATCTATCCCCGCCTAGAGCACTTGGCAGTAGCAAAGGTGGATTGCTGTGGGAAATAAACCTTGACAGCAGCATATTTCCGAAAAAGAATAACTCTAAATCTATTTTTTTCGGCTGCCTTTTGCTCAGAAAAAAATCCGTTTAAATACCCCGAAATGTCGTCCTCAATATTGAAATGTGCAGAAAATCGCCCATTACTTCCAGAAAAACGAGTATATATATATATATATATATATATATGAGAGAACGGGTAAGAATCTCGGCCTCTAGTTTATACTTTAAAAATATCTACGGCGTAAATAAAATCCCATTCCCGGTGCATTTCAGCATTCTCCGTGGGCAGCATTAGCAATAAAATCAAGACAGCGCTTAATACACAAAAAAAAATATTGGCAGACGCTAAAAGGCCGTTTGTCGCCATTCATAACATTTAGATGCGTTTCAATGCCCTTCCATGAGGATTTGAAGAGATGTCCTTGCGCGCTCTCGGCCCGTAAAGGAGTCCAGAAAGGAGAGGGGAGGGAACAAGGGGAATGTGGGGCGGTGGGTGCCCCGGCTGGGTCTGCAGGGTCCAGCCGCGGGTGTTCTGCCCACGCCGAGAGCCTTTCCCTGCCCCCTGCGCCCCCTCCCCCTCGAATGCAGTTGATTCACGAACTAGGGTACGAAATGCTAATGTTCATTAAGTCTATCCTCCTCTCTCCTCCCTTCAGCCTCCTTCCCGCCCCCGCACCCCCAAAAAGATTTTTTTTTTTTCTCTAGTGAATAGCTTCAACATGGCGTACTGCAAGGCAGAGGCTTTGCCCGCTCCTAGATCTGAACTGTGATTAAACATCCCCAAAGAGAGCATCTCTCTTCCTCCCGCCGCTTCCCCCTCCCTTCCCTCCCCTTAGCGTAAAGCGCCCTCTTCTACGTAGGAAAGGTCAAGTCCTACAAGGCACAACCCACGGTCATTACTGTACTGTGACCCGGGCTGTACTGGGGAGGAACGGCCGGTGTCTCGTGATCAAAAACACTGGGACTTTTTTTTTTTTTTTTTTCTTTCTCCTACTCGTGCGATGGGAATCCGTGGAATTAGACGGCATTTTAGCCTCCTGCAATCACCTTGTGTGCAAATCGCCATCGGCAATCCTAAGGGACCGGGAGAGAAAGAGAGAGAGAGAGGGGGAGAGAGAGAAAGAGCGGGGGAAAAGAGAGAGAGGAAAAAATAAATAGCTATAATAGTAGTAGTAATAATAACAGCAATAATCGTCATTAGGCTGTGATATCGCTGCATTTTGCCTGAAGCTGGCAGGAAGGACAATGTGCCCCAGTGGCCAGCTTTCTCTCCATCTAAAGGCAAACCAACAACAACTTGAACAAAAAAAAAATTAGAAACCCCCAAGTCAACAGCAACCCAAGACACTGAAAAATCGAGAAGGAATGTTTGGTGGACCCTGTATATTTAATCTGTAAGAGAGGAAACCAAAAAATATGCAACCCATCCTCATTGAACTGGAGATCTACAGCCCAGCGCGGGATCCTGTCAGTCTCCATGGGGATATATTTTTGCACAGGCGAGAGACTTCTGGATGCTGGGGTAAGATTTTCGTGCTCTTCCTGGAAGCGGCTCAATGTTTCTTCTCTCTCTGCTCGGTGGTGAACTAAGCAAACAAGCCAACAGCAAACACCCACCCGGTCCCCTCGCAAGAAGCCCCTGCATGACTGGAGCGAAGTCATTCGGGAGGCCTTTGTGGAGAGGTTCCCAGGCCCTGCACTCCCCCCGCTCCCAGCCCACCCACCCACCCCACTCCGTTTCTCCCACGATGTTTGAGGCCGAAGTGCCGCTTCTCCTTCGGGGACCTGGGGGAAGGCGGCTGCCTGAGCTGATGCTAATAGAGCCCAAGAGCCGGTGGAGAAAAGTAAGACTGTTTCTCCCAGCTTGGGTGCCGGCCCCACCTCCCTCAGGGATGCTGCTTTCCTCTCTAGCATAGGTGGGAAGCAAAGAGGGCTCTTGGCAGGAAAGCGCACCAGGAGAGGCTGGGGTCAGAGCCCAGGACGAGAGCAGACTTGCAGATAGAGCTGCTGCTTGTTTGGCTTTGCGCAGCGCCGCGTTGTATTGCAGAGCTGGGTCAGGCTGCACGGAAAAGCGTCTCCTGGCTTTTATCCCCGGTTGTTTTATTCCCGTGTACTTGCCTCTGAAATTGTTTTAATCATTCAAGTGCAGGGGAGGAGGGTGGACGGCTGTGTATGGAAGAAATACGGGGAAGGATGTTTAACCTGTCTGCTTTTCGCCATTGTTTGTGCGTATCTAGAGAGAAAAATGCCAGCCGGGCATTGTAACCTGTCAGTTTTAATTAATCTGAATTTCGTCGTAATCGCCTTGATTTGAACGCACTAAGCAAATTGCTTTCATTTATTCCCGATCGTATAAAACGACCTATATGGTCGGCTTGGGTGAGGAGTAATGGAAATGAGGGTTATTTCAAGCTTGGCTTCGAAATGCCTTCGGGTAGGCAGAAAAAGAAATTCTAAAAAATTAAAATCTTTAATACAAAACAACCTTGGCTGGACTTCGTCTCTAGATAGTGGCTGGTTTACATTTAAATACGTGAGGATTTCTATGCTATAGAAATATATACTGTGCTATATGAACTTGATGGGAAAATAAAACCGAAAGAGAAAGAACCAGTAACTCCTACACTTCGCCTGGTCCCATTTTGGATGTTTCGCCCGAATTCCCCCCGACTCCACGATGTGGATCTGTCATGCTTATGCGGCCCGATTTGTGGAAGGAGTGATATTAGTATCGGCATTTGTTGAAAAGTCGGGGAAGGGAAACAAGCGGGACAGTGAGCCGCCTTCCACCCGGGCATAGGCAAGAGCAGCCATATTAGCCTTAGAGAAAGAGCTGGTTTTATGGGTTTCTTGGCTTTACATATTAGAGAAGAGACAAGGAACGCTCCTTACGAGCTGGCTGAGCTGTACATGGGCATATGATTGCGTCCTAAATTGCAGCATGTACTTTAAGCTCGTATTATACAAATCGCTTCCTATAAATGTTACACAAGTACAGGTACCTTAATTACAATACAATTCTGAGAGTCCATCAAAATATGAAGTTGGAGCTTTGAAGTCGTTGATTTGACAGTCCTGGTATAGCGATACTTCCTGTACCCGCCCCTTAAAGCAAGCATTGATGAAGAAATGTCTTTAGTTCGGTGGGTTTCACGATATGTGAATAAGGCTCTCCTATAAAGTTAGCAGTGGTACAGTAAAATCTGATGTGTTTCTTGGCGAGTTGAGCAAAATAATTAAATAAAAAAAATGAAATACCTTTATAAATCATTGTTAAAGTTTAATGTGCATTAGAGAGAACCTTATATCCTATAAAATTCAATTTAGCTTAGAATCCCAGTCAATTACCTTGACGTGAATTTCTGCGACATGGCGTGGATCTCGGCATCTCAGACACAGCCCAGCTACCACGGGCTGGACTCGGCATTGAGGCATTTCACTTTCTGTAGCTTTCTGGGCTCAATCTAAAGGGCACATTATAGATCTCCTAACTCTTGTGCGTTGTTTATGTGCTGAATTGGTGGGCAGAAAAAGCTCGTTTGCCAGAGGCAAGGCGATAGGATTATTTTTTCTTCTCACTGAATATACTTCCTGGATTAACAAATCTAAGGTCAAGTTCAAGGCACCGATTCTAGCAATACTTTTAAATGTAAGTCGACATGGGAATGTTTTGGCGGACTTTTTTCCTTTCTTTCTTTTTTTCTTCCCCTTTTTTTTTTTTCTTTTTAATATGTCGAGTAAAGCGGCACTCTCGGTTGGGGGTGAACTTTGCATGGGAGCATCGCTGCGATATGGCCGTCGGCAGGGATTTCTGTCCATTACTGGTACCTCACTTTCCGGGGATCACTGGGGATGTCCCCCTAAACCGCTCTGCTCAATTCTTCATAAAATACATTGACGTGAAAGGGGGATTGGTATCTGCTTACTACAAACGGTGCTAACGGACGGTGCTTTGTGGGTCTGGGTGGGAATCGGGGCAAAGTGCCTGCTCTTCTGTACCGGCGGACAATAACCAAGGAAATTTGCTTTCGCACCAGTTTAGAGCCCACCGCTAGCTCTAGACACCCCTCTCCCTCAGACTAAGTTTGCTAGAAGTGTCTTGCACCTGTATCTGGATAGACGGGGGGGAAATGAGAGTGTGTGTGTGTGTGTGTCTGTGTGTGTCTCTGTGTGTGTGTGTGTGTGTGTGTGTGTGTGTGTGTGTGTGTGTGTGTGTGTGTCTCTGTGTGTGTGTGTGTGTGTGTGTGTGTGTGTGTGTGTGTGTGTGTGTGTGTGTCTCTGTGTGTGTGTGTGTGTCTGTGTGTGTGTGTGTGTGTGTGTGTGTGTTTTCCTGTGCCGGGCCGGGAAAGCCTCCGAGAGCGTTCAAGGGGAGAGAAAGAGACATTTATAGAAGCATCGTCAGTCAATCAATTTCTGATGCACTAGTTGGTCTGAGAAAACCTCACTCGGTCTGAGAAAACCCCAGGGCTCTTCCTTCCTGGGTCCGTCTTATTTCCAAAGCCGCCAGCATTGTCTCTCTGGACCGGGCTGGGAGTAGAAGTGTAAACATTCTGGAGGGTTCGGTTCAGCGCCCCAGGACCCGGAGCTCAGGGCTGGGGAACCGGGGGCTGAGGACACACGGCACTGGGAGAGACTCCCCGCGCTTTGGGAAGGCGCCGGGAGCTTGTCAGAACAATTCGTTTGTCTGCTGGTGAGCAAGAGAATAGCTGCCGAAACACCAAGTTTTCTATCTAGAAGTAGCTTCTCTCCTGAAAAGAAAAGGAAAAAAAAAAAAAAAAAAAAAAAAAAAAAAAAAAAAAAAAAAAAAAAAAGCCCACAATATTTCGGCTACTTGCAGCTATCAGAGTCAGAGAGCCCCCGACGTTCATCAGCTCAAAGGGATCCAAAATATCAAAACTGGCCGACAAAAACGAGTACATTTCTGTAGATCCGTAGTGGTTTAATGCTAAAATTCGAACTAGACGGGAGGCTTGGTAGGAAAACACCAATTACCCTCTTCATTTCAGCAACTCAAAAAGACACAGAGGAAAGAAAAAGATTTTGCTAATTGATATTCAAAATTAACCGAAAGTATTGTAGCCCAGATGAGTGCAACCTTTTGAGGGGTTCAACCCTCCGAAATAATGTAATGCAGAAAGAAAAAAAAAAAAAAAAAAAGAAAAAAAAGAAAAAGTAAATGAAGAAGTCAGAATTACATTGAATCTTGTTTATATCTCCTCTTTCTCTTTACACGTATCACATATTCTGCAGTTTGCTAGCAAAATCACAACCCCACCGCCTCATGTTTTGGAAAATAAATAGCCTGTCCCGTGTCAGGGCACGGGGCTTCCATCTCACCGATATATACAGACATACAAATATATATTAAAAATCACATATTATTTTAATCATTTAGCTAGCTATTATAGCACTTCATTCTATAGCAATCTTACAAAAACACACTTAGTTAAAAAAAAAAAAAAAAAGTATACCTATAGCTTCTTTCCAGAACAGACAAAACGGCAAACAGAAAAGAAGCACCTTTTAAGAACTTCTGAGCCCAAGATATTTAAAATCCAAATAATCAGCCGGTTTTTCTGACGCTGGATTCCTGGCAAATTTTGCGACGAATTATCGCCTGGCGTCCCTATTTGCATTGGTAAAGGTGGCAAGACGGTGCGCTTTCTGTTGGCAGCTACATTTCGAATTCCCTAATGCTGTACTTTTCTAATAAGACTTTCTAGACTGTAACCAACCCTCAGTTTTACAAAACACCGTCCTAATTCCTTGGATATTTTCCCCTGCTCGAGTCGTAACACCCCTCGCCCTCCCTGTGCGAGAGAAGCAGCAGAGATTGAAGGCAGCGATCCTGTAATATCTTTAATTAGCTCCTCTTGACGCAAATTCCTTCTAGCACACGTTCCTCCTGTTAATTAGAGGCACCCACCCTCCTGGCAAGGTAAATGGTCGCCTTCAAATATTTTTCAAGCAAAGCCCGGTACCAAAAGACAACAGTTTAGATACAATAGAACTTGAACTTTTGGAGAAGCAGCAGTGAGTTAAACAGCTCTCTTTGCACGCCATCTGTATATGTAAAAGCTAGACTATCGAGGCGTCCTAGTTCTGTTTATAGTCCTGCAAAGAAGAGATGTAGCTTTTTTTCCTCCTCCCTTTGTTTAGCTTAGCTATGGGTAAGTCTCTCCACCTCTTGGCCACGCTTCTCCTTTGCAAAACCTTCCTGCAGCAGAAGTTCCAAATTCAGAGCGGTTTTACCCTCTCTAATCCGGTCGAAATACATGGGAAGGCGTAACGAATGCATTTTGCTTCTCCAAACGAAATGCCTGCCTTTGTTTATGTTGTTCTCAGTGAGGTTAGCGAGGGGAAGGCTCGGTTTTCCCCCTTCCTCAACGCGGAAGTCCCAATTACTGTATTAAAAGAGCAATTCAACGTTAGACCAAATAATCAACATTGATAATTGTGCTGAACACAGCAACTTAACAGCAGGCTCCCTGCAATTACCCGCACATTCCGAGACTTTAGGCGTACATTATCTCTTGTTTCGTTTAACAGCAAATAAAGCAGAGAACAGCCTGTGCCTTGGGTGTCTACTCTCTCCCAGACGAGCTGTGCCCCCCTCGGTTTTCCCCATCGCCCCTGGCGCTTGCCGTGCAGGCGGCACCCGGAGGCGCTTTGGGGTCCCCCTGCGTTCCAAACCCGCTGGAAGAGAAATGCTCTGCCTGCTTTGGAGAGGTGGGGGAGAGAGCCCGAGCGGTTCAAAAGCATCGGGGCCGCACGTGTGCGTGCTGTGCGAGCACATCCATGCCCAGACACACGCACACCCACGCACACACGCTCCTGTTTCCAGTTGCCTTCTCGCCCTTCTTGCCTTAATTTCCCTTTGTTTCCCAGACGCAGCCCCGACCTCTGGCACGGCGGAGCCTCGCACGGCGCCGCAGCCCCGGCTGCAGAGAGGAGCGGCAAAGAGCCCCATACAAACCTGTGCCAGCTCTGCTCCCCATTTCTAGCCTCAAGGTTTGAAATTTATTGAAATGCAAGAGGGCGGCTGCAGTGAGTCCGAGGAGGTGGCGTCCCGCGATTAAGTGTTGGGCAGCTCTGTCATGTCTGCTCTGACACAAGCTGAAGTTGACTGCCAAAGTGCTATAAAACCGCAGGTCAGTCTAGAACTGTTTTCGGTTCCCCTAGACGCGCCGTGTTCAATTATAGCCTTAAAAGCCCTAATACAAGTGCAAGAATTTGTTTGCCATCACACAGAGGCGGGGCGAGGCTCGGCAATGGTGGCGCCTTTGTTATCTCAAAGTCACTGAAATCCTTATACATTCCTTTTTGTTCGAAGGGAGGAGTGTCTGCGTGTGTGCAGGGTGTGGGGAGAGGTTTTCATCGACGGGATTGAACGGTGCGGGTGTACAGGGAAAGTAACCAATGTTCGGGCACCAAAAGAGGGCTTCCGACCCCCCAGTCCACTCCACCCACCACCCCACTGCCACCACCCCCGGCAAAAAAAAAAAACCCAGAAAAAACAAAACCAAAAAAAAAACCCCAAAAAACCCCACCCCAACCTAGAGGGAAAGTAAATGCGAGCGAAATTATAGCATTAAGGAAAAAGCCAACCAGAGCTCTTGTACACCCCTCGCCACCTCAAGTTGAAAAAAAAAAAAAAAAAAAAAAAAAAAAAGGGAGAGAGAGAGGGAAAGCCCCCCAAACCTTTTTACAATCCCTAAACGACACTGCAGTCTTCTGCTAGCGGTTTTGACGACATGCAATCTCTTTCCATCCACTTTCTAGCAAATATGTCAAGCTGGAAGATTAATTCATTAATTTCAAGTTCAGCTCACAGACGTGCAGTAAGCATAAGAAGTTCTTTCAGCAAACCAAAATAAAGAGTTCATTACAGGGATACGTCCAGAGCATTTGATTTGTGAACGGTAACCCTTGTAAAATAAGAAAAAGGCATATAAACATTAATGCTAATAAATTAGTTTACTCCACTACAAAGTAATTACTTGATAATATTGAATTTACAGCTTGAATTCAAACGCAATAGTTAACTATAATGTAGGGGAAATGCCTAATGAGAATATTTTCTCTCTGCACAACATGATTAGATTTGTTATTGAGTCTGTTACGATAAGCTAAGCAATAAATAAACAAATCGATGTTGACATTTAAATACCGAGGATCTCCAGAATTTACTAGAGAACTTTCTCCGGATATATAAATACTTCCACTGCACTGCAGAGGAAGAGGGGGGGAAAATCCAAATATTATTTCCCCAACATTTTCGTTTCCCTTTCACTAGCCTCCCAAGTCCACGGGGGCATGGCTCTTGAACTACGTCTGATTTCCTAAGAGCACCGACTTCACAATAGCCTTTTGCCATTCTGCTTTTCTCTTTTGATGAAATCCAGCCGGAACTCAAATATTTCTTTTCTGAAATCGAGCATCAGAATAGCAAAAAAATACTTTTTTCCGAGAGCCTAGGGATGTCCGTGCCTCAAAAGGTGCTGTATTCTTTGGCGTATTTCTCTGTTTTCTTTGGCTCTGCTCATTCGGTGGGGTGTGCATTTTTATTGGCAGAAAAGTACTTTTTAGTCTCTGCCCTGTACAATCCGCTTTCTATATCATCCCTTTCATGCAACAATAGTAAAAGTTTAACCAGGTTTTTAAAATAGGTCTCTCTGGGTCTCAGCCTTCAGCGACGACACAGAGCTAAAAGGAAAGCATCTCGGAACGGCGAGTTTGTTCCTGCGGGTTAACAGCATGTCAAATAATTTTAACTAGGCTTCTGGCAATTAAACTCCGAGTATTTGTCAAGCTAGGGTAGCCCAATGTCCACTGGTTTTCCAAGCATTTAGCTGCAGAGTTGAAGCGGAGAGATCAGCAAACAGTCTTTAGCTGCCTGGTCTGCAGTTTAAAGGGCTCGCTGGCTCTCTGGCGTTGCGAATGAGGCGAGGGGCGATTTGGAGGGGGTGAGCAGGGGAAACCTGCGTCCTGGGGACCCGACACTGTTAACTACCCCCAGTAAAGCTTGGCTGAAGCTGCGCGGGGTATTTGAGGTTAATATGTAAGTAAGGGAAGGAAGACACTAAGCGCTTCGGAAGTGAACATGAATGCAAGCATGTAATCTATTCACCATGAAAATCAGTAAAGACTTGACCCTGGCACATTCTTCCTAGTAAGGTTTCCAGAAAAACCCTGAAGACCGAGGGCTTTTTTTTCTTTTTTTTTTTTTTTTTTTTTTTCAGAGGGGAGGAGGGAAAGCCCAAACCGAACTCCCCCCAGAAAAAAAAAAAAAAAAAAAAAAAATTAATTAATAAAAAAAAGAGACGTTTTCTTCAGGAGCATTTTCCTCCTCGGAAGCGGCTTTCCACAAGAAAGCGTGCGTGCATCTCTACACGAGGTGCCCTCGTTCTCGGAGCCTGCCAGCGAGCCGCCGAACGCCCCAGCAAGCCCACAAACAAACAGAAAGGTCTCACCTAACCCTGGGGGGAATTGATAAGCCTCTCTGCTCCAGAGCCAGAGGGTGCCAGGGGCCGGGCGGCTAAGTGTGGGCCAGTGGCGGGGCCGGCCGTGTGTCCCCCAGGGCTCCCCCCCTGCCAACCTGCGCCGGGCTCGCCCCTGGGCGCTGGCGACGAGCTGTTGCTTTCCCCCGCGACGGCCACAAAGGGAGCGGGGCCCGGGCCCGCCGCTCGTCAATGTCAACGTCGGGCCACGTGACCGCACCTCCCGCCGCCGCCGGGAGAGCTCTCCACGTCAGCCTACGTCTCCCCATCTCTTACTTCACGGATCCGCTTCAAAGGGGCAGCTGCGTTACAGAATCATGTTAAGCTCAGCTAATGCGGAGAAGCCGAGGTAGCCCTAATGATGGATTTTGATGAGCGTGTTCCTTGTTCCTCTAACATGTATTTGCCAAGTTGTACTTACTACGTCTCGGGTCCTGATTTTTCCAGCCTCCCTTCTTTTTTGCCCCAAACCCCGTCTTCTCGCCCTATGACATACTCCTACTCCTCCAACCTACCCCAGGTCCAACCTGTGAGAGAAGTTACCTTCAGGGAATATGCCATTGATCCCTCCAGTAAATGGCACCCCAGGAACAATCTGCCCCACTGCTACTCCGCAGAGGAGATCATGCACAGAGACTGCCTGCCAGCCACCAACACTGCTAGCATGGGCGAGATGTTCGGCAAAAACACAGCTAACGTCTACCACCCCAGCACCAACGTCTCCTCCAATTTCTATAGCACGGTGGGCAGGAACGGGGTCCTGCCCCAGGCTTTCGACCAATTTTTCGAGACGGCTTATGGCACGGCGGAAAATCTGGCCTCGGCGGACTACCCGGTAGACAAGAGTGGCGACAAGGCGCCCGCGGCCGCCGGGGCGGCGGCGGCGGCAACTTCAAGTTCGGAGGGCGGCTGCGGCAGGGCGGCGGCGGCGGCGGCGGAGAAGGAGAGGAGGAGGCGGCCGGAGAGCAGCAGCAGCCCCGAGTCATCTTCCGGCAACAATGAGGAGAAATCCGGCAGTTCCAGTACGTATAAAGGCAGCGCCGGAGCGCTTTTAGGAAAGGCAGCTTGAAATCTAGCGCACCGCCGCTGTTAAATTTTTATATGCTGTTTTATAAGCATATAAGGTTTATGAAGGGCCTTTAGATTTCCCCCAACAAAACTTTGTTATAAAAGGCGAGATCACGTGTTTAGTGCTGAAATTGGCCGTGAAATACCCACCGGGCAATGGATGCCGAATTTTTTTTTTCCTTTTTCTTCCTTTTTTTTTTTTCTTTATTTTTTTTTCCTGATTTATAAAAATAATAATAATAAAAAAAGAGTTCCGTGGTCAGCTCTTGCAAATATAATAACGTTAGTTCTGTGCCTGTAAAATCGGCAAAAAAAGGAGATCCTGGCTCCTTTGATATCAATGTAATCCAGTGATTTTATAAAAGCCATGTGTTGCACCAGAAGTCTAGTTAGGAGCTGAATTCAAAGCCTTTGCCGTTTTAACGATTGCGCTAGAATAGCGTTTAACAGATAAAGTAGCCGCCTGAACTGTAGCAATATATTAAAAGAAGCAAATTAACCTAAAGCTGGCCTTTTTGTCTAAAGGAAGCCATTTTACTAAGGCACTCTGGCAATTACGTGTTGCCTTCTGTCCAACAGTTTGTTACTTACAATTGTTATTCAATCTGTCAAAGTCTGATTTTTTTATGTGGGCTTTTTAAAAGGCAAAGCTAGTATACGGCCGGAGGAAAAAAATACCTCGACAATGAACTGTACCAGAAAAGGAAGTTTTTAAAGGGATAGCAGCTACGTTTAATGTAAAGAGCTCCTGAACCTTGAAACCTTTTATATTCTGCTTAATGAACTTTAAAACCGTAATGGCTAATCGAGAGGAGAATACCTCGATGCGGTGGAGAACGTGCTTGAAAACAGCCGGCTGAGGGGAGAAGGGGCCGCCTCAGCCTTGGGCTCAGGGCTTTTCCTCTGCTCGGGCCATGGAGACAGGGGTTAGGCCGGGGAACGAGGGCTGATCCAGGCTGTGGGGCTCAGGGAGGGCTGCTCCAGGCTGTAGGGGCTGGGGAGGGCTGATCCAGGCTGTAGGGGCTCAGGGAGGGCTGATCCAGGCTGTAGGGCTCAGGGAGGGCTGCTCCAGGCTGTGGGGGCTCAGGGAGGGCTGCTCCAGGCTGTGGGGCTCAGGGAGGGCTGCTCCAGGCTGTAGGGGCTCAGGGAGGGCTGCTCCAGGCTGTAGGGCTCAGGGAGGGCTGCTCCAGGCTGTAGGGCTCAGGGAGGGCTGCTCCAGGCTGTGGGGGCTCAGGGAGGGCTGCTCCAGGCTGTAGGGCTCAGGGAGGGCTGGGCGCGGCCCCCTGCCCGCTGAGGGCAGCCAGGTGATGGCCGCTCCCCGGGCAGCCCCTGGTGCGCGGCGGCGCCCGGCCGAGCAGCCCACAAAGGCTTTTCCTCCGCCTCGTGAAATCCGCAAGAGCCCCCCGCCACCTCTCCTTCCTCCCGCCGCCCTCCCCGCGGAGGAAGCGAGGCCGGATCCCGCGGCTCGGCGGGGGTTTCGCCCTGCCCGCTGCCGGGCCCGCGGCGCCGCAGGAGCCGGGCTGTGCCGGCGGGTCCCGGGCCCGGCCGCCCGCAGCAGCCAAGGCGGAGGGGCCGGCGCCGAGCCCCCGACCCACCAACGCCGGGCCCGGAGCCGGCAAAACGAGCCTTTTCCCTGTTAACGTGCTTTGCCTGGGAGCCCCCCCGGCCCTTCTCAGCCCCCCGCCGCCGCCCATCGCCGGGTCTCAAATGTTTCTGCCTTTTTTCGCTCCACAGGTGGACAACGTACGCGTAAAAAGAGATGCCCATACACCAAATACCAGATTAGAGAGTTAGAAAGGGAATTCTTCTTCAGCGTCTACATAAACAAAGAGAAACGCCTTCAGCTTTCCCGAATGCTCAATCTGACCGACCGTCAAGTCAAAATATGGTTTCAGAACAGAAGAATGAAAGAAAAAAAAATTAACAGGGACCGATTACAATATTACTCAGCTAATCCACTACTCTAAAACTCGTAGCGTTTTTCAAGACGAGATTAAATTCAGATTTCGCCCTTGACAAGGTCAAGCCACGGGGTTACGTGGAGGAAGGAGGTGTGTATCTGACGGGACTTGAAGAATCTGAGGTTTTACACACATGTAAACCCACTCTGGAACTGCGATGATGATTTTTTTTATATATATATTTACATATCAACTGGAATCGATTTGGTTTTGACACACATGGGATCCATTTCTAAACGTGCACGTCACCTTTGAGTGCAAAATCCATACCTCTTTACCTTTCCAGGCACTGCGGCTCGCCCTGCCACCGCTTTCGGCAGCCACGGGCGGGGACAGCTCTTCTCCATCCCTGGACTCGCCCACCCTGGGCCTTTCTCGCCCCTGGGCTGCTGTGGAACAGCTGCCTGGAGATTGCCAGGTCGGACTCACCCAACCAGGACCACTGCAGAATATATAAACTCTGAGAAAGAATCTTTTGTTCTTCCTTAGGAGAATATCTGGGTTAGAGGCGGTGCTCCATTGCTCATGGGTTTGAAATAAGAACTGAAAGATGGACACACACACACACACAGACACACACACAGAGAAAATTAAAGAAAGGAGGGATGTCATGTCTACGCCATACCGAGGCCAACCGCGAGTAGTTGTAATATGGATGTAGTGATGGTTATAGTAGTGTTTCCTTTGGGGGTGTGGGGAGGGATGTGGGCGAGGGGAAAAAAAAAAAAACCTAAATGAAAGAATTAATTATTTACTTTTTAAAATCAGGTATAAATTCGCCATATATCGTAAAGAAACAATCACTAAAAAGAAAATTAGAAAAAATTAATTAGCTCTTGTTTTATTTATGACAACAGACTATGCGTTGCCATCTTTTTGGAGACAAATCATGTTTAAATACTAAAAATAAATCGGCAAAAGAAGTGTGAATTTCATAATTTTAAAAGAAACAACTCCATAAAGGAAACTAACCTTCTGGCTTCTGGCTCACAAACTTTCTTCAGGAAATACCTGTGGAGAACGACAGTTTAGCAAATACCACACAACACTTAATTGAAACTTGGAGTTGTGCAATGCACTAACATTGGATGATTAAAATTACTCGATTGCATGTTCGTTAAAAGGTGACTAGTGAGGAGTTTAAACAGAAGCCAAACAATGTAAATATGGTCATTTTGTTGTTGTCTACTTTAAATGTCATGAGCTCTACTTTGTCGCACAGTCGACGTATGCAAAGAATGGAGAGTTGTTTGGACTTATTTTAAATATCTATAAATATATATATTTCCCTGCAGGAACCAAAGCGTGAAAAAAATGCAATTAAAAAAGAAAAACAAAAAAACGACAAAAACCCAAAAAAAAAAAAAAAAAAAAAAAAAGAGAAAAAATGGAAAATATTTAAAATTCTATATCAGTTTACAAAGGATACAGTGTTCTATCGTTGAGGTAATTTGCTGTCGAGAATATCTGAATGTATATTTCATACAGGAACGGTGTTTTACAAGACTTGTAAATAATAATAATAAAAAAAGAACCCATGACCTATTTCGTTGGAATGCCTTTTTTTTCCCCTGGTTGGATTTATTTGGTGGTGTTTTTGTTTTTGTTTTTTAAATTGTTCCTTTGGGGCTAAAGGGTGTGGGATTTCTTTACATGTGCAACAAAGTGGTGATAAGAATGTTTTTGATTAATAAATTTTACCAAATGGATGTAATTTCTTTGTCACAATTCACAAAATGCAATATCTTTATATGACATCACTGTTTTCAATATGTATCATCTATATGTATATACAGTTTTCTTTTAATGTGCGGGAGTATTTGGTTGCATGTATACAGTGGAACAACGCACAAGGAAAATAAAAAATTGAAAAAAAAAAAAAAAAAGAAACTTTATATTTTTACTCTGGTGTTACATTACTCCACGCTCTTTTATCCGATGTAACTCTGGGACCCGAAATTCCTCATGACCCTGTTCAGTGATTTGGGGTGAATTACTCTTCGTTTGTGAACTTCGTTGTTAAATCTTCTATTTTGCAGTTAACAAGCGAACCTAGGCTCGTTCGAGCGTAGCTTCAGCGGATCACAGGAAAAGGAAAATTAGGTGTGTTCATAGCTCTCTACGTGTTAGGCCTTCTCCTTATCCTGCCAGCACCGGCGGGGCAAGGTCCTGTGCTCGAGGCTTGGATGGGCCGTTGCTGTTTGCTCCCCGCCACATGTGTCCGGGAGAAATGTTTGTCAGTAGCACTGGGGACACATTTTATAAGCTGGCACCAGAGGGAAGGTTCAAGCCGGCTGATGGATGTGGCCAGAATTTGAGAGCCCTAAGAAAATTGTTGTCTTTGGGGAAAGAAATCCCCATGGCAGTGTGGTGGAAATGGAGTGTTTGAAATTGTCCTTGATCTCCAAGGCAGGGAGGGGGTGGACAGAGGCGGGCAGCGGGGGAGGAGGGCTGGAGAGAAAGTGGGAAGGGGCAGGGGGGAGAAAACCCCAAACTCCAAACAACAGCTGAGGTAGGAATGTGTTTTGAGAAGAGCGTTTGAATCTTTAATGTTGACCCTAACCCTAATCAGGAGAAGAAAGTGGATTCTGTTTTTGCATTGTTTACTGGCTTTGAACTTCTGTATTGCTTGGACATCACCCATAACCTTGAGGTGAAGGACTTACTGACTTTGGGCCTTTGTTGACCACCGCCACCCAGCCAGACAACGTTTACCCAGAGGGAATGTTGAAAAGTGAGGGGAAAAGAGGGGACTTTGTTTGTTTGTTTGTCTGCAAGGGGAAATGCCGGTTAAAATGAAACAGACGGATGGACAGGCGGTGAGAGAGGGATGGAGGGACGGATGGAGAGCTGAATGGCAATGAAAGTTAAGCCTGCAAGCTTCCTTTCCTGGTTAAAAATTAACTGGTATTCAGAGCCAATCCCAGAGACAGTAAAAACATGGAGTTTCTGTGGTCGGGGTTTGGATTTCCTAGCCCAATAAAATCGCATCCTCTGTGTTGCTGTGACATTGCGGCCATAAAAACTGTCCATGACTTGTCTGCTCGCCTGTACCAAATGCATCCACTATAAAGGCGGCGGAGGTTCGCCCAGAGGTTTTTACACCGGGAGGTGAGCGACCATTGCTCTCCGCCGCCGTCTGTCCGTCCGCCCGCCCGCCGGGGCCCCCGCGGCAGGACGGCGGGTGGACAGACAGACGGACGGATGGACGTCGGCCGCGGTTTAGGGGCTGCTTTGCCACAAGATGGCGATCTTCAGATCAATGTCAAAGCCGCCCGGGGCAAGGAGAGCAGCCCTGAAAAAAAAAAAAAAAAAAAAAAAAAAAAAAAGGAGGAAAATCTTGGCCTTTGTTCACTTTGCATCCCTGGAGCCACACGGGTAATTATTGCACTTACCGGGCTCCGCTGTACAAAAAGCCGCTCGGGATGCCGGGGGAGGGGGGAGATGCTGGGGCTTCTCGGTGGAGTTAAAGCCTCTGGGCTTTGGGTTAGGAAATGCACGAAGGTAAGTGTTTTATACATCTAGCGGGCATGGAGAGCGGCGAGAAGTGTGCGGTGACCGGAATGGTACCCTGGGATCTGCGGTGGCCCTGGCCCCGGCCGCCGAGCACCGCGGAAAAGAGCTATAGGGAGGGGAAGGGATGCAAAACCTTGGTGATTAGGATGTGAAATAATATAGAAGGGACTTTCTAAGTTGCAGCTGACCTTTTATTTTCTCTTCGTTTTGGCCAACCGCGTGGAAAATCCAGGTTATCTGGAAATATTTTTTCAGAGTAACTTGTAGCTTTCTTCCACTTATTAAAAAAAAAAAAAAAAGAAGAAAAAAAAAAAAGAAAAATAAAAAAGTGTAGCATCGGAAATATTATGAAACTTGACATTTATGTGTGGAACAGTAGGTGTCTTCAATCAAATAGATCTATGGCAACACAGTCTACAAATGACAGACAATTCTGACGATCTTATTAGTCTTGAACTATAGTTTTGTTAGGGTAGTTTGGTAACTTTAAAGGGTAGTCTGCTTCCTTGCAGCTGGACACAGATTGTGGTAAACAACTTTTGACATACTTATGCTAAAAACTGTTCATGTGATTGCATATTAAGTCAATGTTCGTGCAAGACCAGTTTTAGATTTCGATCCTTTCTTTCTTTCTTTCTTTCTTTCTTTCTTTCTTTCTTTCTTTCTTTTCTTTTCTTTCTTAATCAGCACATGTGCTGTAAACAAACAATAGTTACTCGTTCTCATGTGCTCAGGGCTGCTCTGGATTGTAGCTTTGAAATTCTATCCTCTCTATGAGTATCCCTAACTCCAGGTTACTTTTCATGCCCATAAAATTTTCACATGTTTTTCTTATGTCTCCATTTGAGAAGGGCGGGCGGGAAGGTGGTATTGTATGGAGGAGATACTGGTTTGGTTACATATTTTAATACGCTGTGTTTCTTAGGACAGAATTTTAAATATCTGTCAGGAAAAATGAAAAATATTATTTTATTCTTTCTCTTCTATGTATATAGTGCCAGTTGCTGCAGCGTCTTTTAGTTGTGCTTCCGGGGAACTGTTGAAAGTGTAGTTAAAAGCACATGCTCAGTCGACAGAGAGCAGTTTCAGATGATTATTGGAACCTATCGATTTCATCAAAGATGCTCCATTAAAAGCTGGGGGATGTTGATCCCTTTTGACTTCCCCTCGGCAATGCCAGGACACGAGAAGGCACGTGAGAAGCAGGGAGATTTGAGGGTCCCTTTGCAACATTTCATTTTACACCAGTCAACTTAAACTCCGCATATTTGATCAAATATTTATTTTTCCCCTTGTTGTTTCCCTGTCCCATTCAATACTTGGCTGAATAAATCAAAGGGACCCCAGCAGCGGTTAAAGCGCCCTCTGGTTACGAATTGTTTACTGACGGCCGCGGTCATAGGATAATATTTTAAAAAAACAAGCTTGTTTCTTACAATAACTGTTTATTATTTCACATTATTTGGGTCTGCGTGTTTTGGAGGGAAGAGGGGAAGCCAGCTCAGTGTCTACACTGTGTTTAATTAATCGTGTACTCAACTTCAGCTCACATACCACATCCAAACCCCTGGGAGGCTTTTTCATAAGCTCATTGGGTTTGTGTTTTGTTGTCTTTTTTTTTTTTTTTTTTTTTTTTTTTTTTTTTTTTTTGGGTCGCAATCTTTTCATTAAATGCTCTGAAATCGAAACTTCTGGCCGACGTGTGTGTCTGACAGCCAAGCTATACCACAACCAAAAAAAGAAAAAAAAAATTGTATATGCATACAGATCTTTTTTAAAGGGAAGACAGCTACAAAAAGGGAGAAAGGCTACAGTTTCAAATCCTTAATAGAGCTGTGCGGCCCATCTATCGCATTAGAAGGGGTACATTTAAAAGACAGACTTGGGTATGCAATATTTCCCCCACACGTACAGAACCCGATACCGTTGTTGCTTCTGCTTGGTGTTTGGGGCTCTCCGGACAATAGAAAGCCCCCTTGTTCTCGTCAGTGCCGGAAAATGGCGAGGAAATAAAGCCCTAATGAATTGGTTTGGGTGTATTTTGTCCTGCCGCACACTAGCATTTGAAGCTCGTCAGAATTACTTGCAAAATATGTTCCTAATCCAAATGAGTAAACCGATACATGTATAATATAAAACATAGTTAGGAGAGCAAGCCTACGGATGGCTGGAATAAAATTAAATCGCAGCCTAATTTTTAACAAGATAATCCGCCAAAACAAGCCAACCCCCCCAGCACCACCACCAGAGTGAAAGAATTTCTAGTAAAGATAAAATTAGAGGGGCCGTCATTTGTCACCTAACTTGGCACAGACGCAGTTCCTAAACCTCCTGTCTGAAATCCGCCTTCTTTGGAGCAAATCCAGAAAAAAAAAGGAGAAAAAAAAAATAAAAAAGAGGAATCTGGCACACACCCACGTTCCAGGCAACTGACAGTTCCAATATTAAATAACTATAGTCTGATCGCATTAATTTTTGGAGCAGTATAAAATGCAGTCCACGGCTGTATTCTCAGATAGGCGGCGCATGCACTCCTGCACACACTGCAAGGCCCTTTACGTTTGCACAAATTGCAGTTTGCCCGTGTCTACAAATAAAAGCATATTTTAATTAGCTCGCAAAATGCGTCTCTGGATTAACAGCGCTGATCTTTTGGGTTATACGGGCCAATAATAAAAAGATAAATCACGGTTTAACACGATGCGTTCTGAGATTTCCAGTCAGAGTTTGCTTAGGCTGAGCTGTCGGGGTTTATTTATTCCCTTTTTGTTTTTAATTTTAGTTCAACCAATAAAACGGCTTAACGACGCTATTAATGCATCTATTATATTTTTCTTAGATCAATAAAATTTTATTTTGATAGTATTGTCTATGTACGCCATGAATTTAGATTCTCCACAAAAAACACCTTCTCGCCGGCTTTGATATTTATCAGAATTTTATTTGCTCGGTTTTATAGACCCTCGGATAGCTTTACTTACAGAAGTAGAATTAAAAAGAAAGTAATTCTCGTCCCCTGGCGTCCACAATATTCTTTAAAATTTCTTTTAAATGGGGGTTAAGTTCCAAGGGACACATTGTTAAGAGCCGGCAATGCGGTAGCTCCACTCGGCGCATGCCAAATTAGCTCAGTTTAGTCAGAATTGACCATTATCTTTTATAGTTACGAATCAAGTGAACATTATTAGTTTTACTTCAGTGGGTTTGATGATGCTGGTTACTATTTGCCTTGGCCTTGTTAGCGATTAAAGAAAGCGGAGATAATGCAGCGCCGAGCTGAGTTCATGATCTCGGCGGAGCCGGTGCCTTGACCATCAAACCGGCCCCGTTTACTGCGGTCACCACAACAGCCCACGGCGGCTCCCGCGGGGCCTCACACGGGGCTGGGGGAGCCCAGTGCCGCTAAACCTAAACGGGGAGCCTAAAGAATACCTTCCGAATTTCTCACCGCCCTCCGTGCCTTTTGTCTGATTTCCCGTGCATTGCATCGCGCGGGGAGGAGAAGCCAAACTCGAGTCTCATCGTTGCACTTCCAGTCATTTTATTCCGGCTGACGAGGACTGCAGAATACTTTTTATAGTACTTTCCTTCACTTTAATCCAATTTTTAAAAGGGAGCTGCTTATTTTAAAAACAGCTTTGGAAGGATTTCAAGCGTTTCTGCCGGGTTCCTCATGGCTTTTAGATTTGCAATCCGTTTCTATTTAATTTGGCAAATGCAAAATAAACATACCGCAAGAGCGGACTTCCCCAGAGTAATTTTTATACCTGGCTTGTGTAGAGAAATGTATTTGGAAGGCGGCGCTGGGGCTCACGTTTCTTTTAATTTAGATCTGTATTTATGAAGCTAAGCCTATTGATAATAGCCTTCCTGTATACCAGCCAATAAACCAGCTCCTTATGTGGTATTAATTTTGTAGTAATGATATGGCCCTCATAGGAATGTGATAAGGGTTCGTCCATCGCACATTAACACATCCCAGGTTAGTCGGGTTGGGAAATTACAAAAAATGTTACAGGAGGAAGTGCGGGAAGGAAAAAGCCCCGAAGGGTTTCTATGGGCTATAGGGAGAGCTACCCCCGTTACCGCATCCCACGGGCCGGGCAGAAGGAAATCCCGCTGTGATGCTCGTCCCACCACGCAGGAAAAACCAGGTGCCTTTCCATAGAGATTTTATGGGTATTTCAAAGCTGTAGCATCCCCTGGCTGCCCTGGTGCTCCCCGGGGTGCGGAGGGAGGCTGGGAGGGCCCCCCGGGAAGGGACACTGCCCTCCTGCCGCTTCCTCCGGGGGAATGCCACGCTGTGGAAAAAAAGCTTTTCCCCGTGGCGGGCGGACACTGCGAGACAACACCACGGGGGGATTGACACATCCGTGGGCCGAGGGGGAAGAAGCGCTCCCTGGGGGTTTTGGAGGCCGAGGGAAGGGGCCGGGGAAATGTGGGGAGCCGCGGCTGGCCCACACCACCCTCCCCGCAGGGAGCGGCCCCATCACCGCGGGCAGTGCCCTCCCGGGCCCCGCTGCCCGCCCGGCAGCGCCTCTCGGCCCGGGCCCTGCTGACGCCCGGGCGGCGGCCGCTCTCACCCGCCCGAGCTGCTGGGAGCGGAGAGCGGCCGGCGGCTGCTGCTCCAGGCGGCGAGCGGGGGAGAGGAGCGAGTGATGCTCCTCAGGGATGGGCAGCGAGAACCGGGCAGCCTCAGGCTCCCCTTCAACTAAAGTGCCCTTAGTTCCGCGGGCCAGGCAGCGAGGCGACTTCAAAATGGCATAAGCGAAAGATGATGGAAGTGAAAGCGAGTCATCATTAAGCATTTCATTACGAAATCTATCTGTCTCTCTGCCTGCGTCCCTGCCTGTCTGCTATCTGTCTGCTACCTCCGCCACAATTACATATTGACTGGACCGGGCTGTCTGGTATCTCGGCATTTATCTAGCTACTCTTATTTCTATTATTCAGTACATTGCTTAACGGACACGCTTTTGAAGAGGCGAAAAGTGAAAAGACCCAAATGGAGCGGGAAGGAGGGGAGATATAAAAATGATCGTCCAAATATAAACACATCAATAAACACGGTGCACAGCATCCTGCGAGGATCCATTTGAACTGCTCGCGTCTGGATTCTTTCTGTGACATATGTCTGGCTTTATATTTTAAATGGTAATCAGACCTCAGGAAGAATCCAGCGTTAACTAAAGCATTAGAAGCTGCAACCGCACAATCAATCCTCCCAGAGTGGCACTGCTCCCTAAGAGATTCCTCAGCGCAGCGGCGAGCATTTTATCTCCAGGAAAATTAAGGCCAGCCTGGCGTCGTGGCGGTGATGTTGGGCTGCAAGCAGTCCCCTTCCTCGGTAGTTTAACGCGGGAGGCACCAGGCCCCTTTACGATTTCCAATGATCCGTGATAAACAATAACACGTCTTTTATTTCTTAAAAAAACGAGACAATCAAATAAAATGAGCAGAGGCTGAGCATAAAACACCGGGCGAGCCGTGGCTTTATTAATTTCGTGTGACACATAGTCAGCGCAGGGAGGTGAGCAGGCATTGCTGCTGGAAAGCCCAACCGCGGGGAGAGAGAGGAGCGACAGTAAAAGCTTCATCTGGACACCGCTCCAGCCTAGGTATAATAAACATCAGCACCGCCGACCTGTTTTATAGCGGTGCGTGTGATAAGAGGGGAGCAAAACTTGGAGCCAGGACCAGCGCAGCCCTCTCCTTCCCTTTCCCCTTCCCTTTCCCCTTCCCTTTCCCCTTCCCCTTCCCTTTCCCCTTCCCTTTCCCCTTCCCTTCCCTTTCTCAGTTGCGCGCTCCCGCCCGGGCGCAGGCGCTCGCCCATGTGGTGGAAGCGCGCGCGCCCGTGCGCATGGAAATCCATATTACACATTAATATACATCTATCTTCCAAATTCAGAGGTCGACCTGAGAGCAGCTCTGTGCATACGAAACCAGACGGGGAGGGGTTGCTGGGGAGGCCCGGGCTTCCATTGGCTGCGGGCGCCTGCCGCGGCGCGGGGGTATCTCTCATCATATTCAGCATGTTTTGCACAAGAAATGTCAGCCAGAAAGGGCTATCTGCTCCCTTCGCCAAATTATTCCACAACAATGTCATGCTCCGAGAGCCCGGCCGCAAACTCTTTTTTGGTAGACTCCCTGATCAGCTCGGGCAGAGGGGAAGCGGCGGGAGCAGGAGGCGGAGGCGGAGGCGGAGGCGGCTACTATCCCAACAGCGGGATCTACCTGCCACAGGCGTCCGATCTGTCCTACGGGCTGCAAAGCTGCGGACTTTTCCCCGTTCTGGGCAAACGCAATGAAGGTACTTCTCAAAGCATGGTCCCCACCTCGCACTCCTACGTGTCAGGGATGGAAGTGTGGCTAGATCCCCCCCGGTCCTGTCGCATGGAAGAGCCGGAGAGCCAGCAGGCCACCTCGTGCTCCTTCGCTCCGAGCATTAAGGAGGAGAGCTCCTACTGCCTCTATGACTCAGAGAAATGCCCCAAGGGCTCGGGCGCCACAGACCTCGCTCCCTTTCCCCGGCTGAACGCCGAGGTCAGCCCGGGCGGCGGCAGCGGCGGGGTCCCGGTCCCGGGCTACTTCCGCCTCTCCCAGGCTTATGGCACTTCCAAGAACTACGGCGCGGGCCCGGCCGGGGCTGCCCCTTTCCCTCCGCAGCCCCCCGGCCGCTTCCAGACGCCTCCATCTTTGCCTCCCGTCCCGGACGCGGGGAGGAAGGAGGATGAGGAGCGCTCTCCAAGCCCCTTGGCGTGCGTCTCCCAGAGGGAGGACGAGACTCAGGCTTCATCTTCCACCGCAGAGGAGCTCTCTCCAGCTCCGTCAGAGAGCAGCAAGGCTTCTCCCGAGAAAGAGCCTGTAGGTAAGCGAATGGTGATGGTGATGGTGGTAGTGATGATTAAAGAGAAAGAAAGGAAAAAAAAAAAAAATAGTCGTTGAGGATTATAGCGACATTGAGATGCGAAAGGAAGATCCCAGCTGCCCCGCGGGGCTGCCAAGAAGCGCTGCTCAGACTGACCTTCTGAACTTTGTAATATTCGGGCATGGGGTTGCCGTAAAAATTAATGTCCATCCTATAGTTTAAAACCCTTAGAGCCTCCTCTATGGGCAACTTTAGCCTGCATGCTGCTAAAACATATAGAAAAACAAGATCAATCTCTCCCCCGTGATGTGAAGGTGCCTACCAGATAACAGAGATGTTTGTAAAGCATCCAAAATAAGCAATAGGCAGTGCCAATAAATAAACCTATTAACGCGGTAAGTTATATTTTACGATCCAGAATGCTTTTCGGAATAACAACCGCGCTGAAATGTGCCATCTATGAGCTGCTATCAAATTAGACTGATGAATGCACGGCGAATATCCTTCAGCATCCACACTAGATAACAGAGATGCTATTTATGCATTTCCTTATTTATTTATTTTCCTTTCGTGTCCCCATGGCAAAAAATAACTCCCCTTCCCTGGACGGCAGACTTTTCAGGAGCTTCTCTCCGTCCGCTTTTCAGACGCCCTGTTACTCCTTTCAGGCGACTCGTTGGAAAGTGGTATTTAAAGAAAAGAAAAGGGTCAGCGAAAAACTGTTAAAGAGCCAACCCCAAATCGCTAACCACTCTGAGCCATCAAGGGACTGGTGTTACCTCTTTCCCAGCCAGTTCCACTGATAGAAATCACCTCGAAACGTTTTTATCATTGTTATGGCCCTATTTTTTCTTCCCCGCAATGGTTGGAAAAGAGAAGGCCATGGCGAAACCCTCGGGAAAGGCAGGGGCTGAAGGCAGGGAGGCTCCGGCTCCCCACCTCACCTTGTTTTCCACCTCCGTAGCACACTTACCGAGGCCGGATCCGGAGGCTTTGTTTTTTTGGAAGCAGGTGCCTGGGGGGAAGGAAATAAGACTGCAGGGCCTTCCCCAGCTGCCCCCAGTAGCAGAGGGCTCGGAATGGCCGACAGGGAGAGGGTAGGAGCTCGTTTTGGAGGGTCGGAGATGAACTACAGTCTGGGGCGCGCTGCCCCACCAGAGGCTGTTGGAGGTTTTTGAGCAGGGGCAGTTCTTACCCTGCCACATCCAAAACCTTCGGGAAACCGTTTGGAAGGTCTCGGTTCCCTCAAGGATAGCGCACATCGCAGTTCTCCGCAGCTGGCGGAGTGAGCCCATCGCACACACAGACAGGCACACGCTCAGATGCTCCTTCCACCCTCTCCCCCGCAGCTCTTTGCCTCCTCCCCGATGGTAACATCCATTTTTTACTCTCTCAAAACTAGGCAATTCAAAAGGAGAGAATGCAGCAAACTGGCTCACGGCAAAAAGTGGCAGAAAGAAACGATGCCCCTATACCAAGCATCAAACTCTCGAGCTGGAAAAGGAGTTTCTATTCAATATGTACCTGACTCGTGAGCGTCGCCTAGAGATCAGCCGCACAGTCCACCTCACAGACAGACAAGTTAAAATCTGGTTTCAGAACCGCAGAATGAAACTGAAGAAAATGAACAGAGAGAATAGGATTCGGGAGCTCACAGCCAACTTTAATTTCTCTTGATGAACCTATAAACACATCTTTATGGTTTAAAGAGCCAGTATCATTTTCCTAGGCTGTATTCATCCGCACCTGTATGGATTAACGATTTTAGGCGCTCTCAGTATGTCCTTAACCTCTTAAGAGCTACTTTGGGGGGGTGGGCAGACTAAAGTCACGCTAAAGCACAAAATGCCGTGTGTGAACCTCCCCTCTTCCTTCAGCCTTTCCCGGGGCCAATTTGTTCCTCTAAGCTTTGAGACACAAAAATACCGTTTCAGGAGCTGCAAATATGTTTCCTCCCCGTCTCTCTCTCTGAAAAGTAAACAATCCTGATTAAAGGTGCATTCTTTTAAAATATAAGTGCTGTAACTTGGACTGTACGTAGCTGCACATTGAAGAATTTAAACATGGCCATATTTCCATATATTGGGAGCCTTCCCCTTCTCTGTTTGCCTTTTCTCCCCCTCCCCCCCCCTTTTTTTTTTTTTTCCTTCGAAAAGCGGGACTTAAAATAATGAAATGCAGGCATCCTTTAAGAGGGTTTCACAGGAACGGGTGTTAGGAGTGATTTTTTTTTTACACTTTACCTTAAAAGCCAATATTACAGCTTTAAATTTGGCCAGGAAAATGAAATATCTTCTCTTTAAAGGTATAAAAGAGTTCGTTCTACTCATGGACTAAATTATTACACTTACCTCTGAATTCCTCTCGCTGGTTGTAGATATTTACTTAATGTAGTTTTGCTTAAATATGTGAATTTGGTGTTTTCCTTTTGTGTCTATATATAACGTTACCATTGGTAACGCACGACAAGCACACAGAAATTCCTCCCTTGAGAAGAAAATAGTCACTTTTTCCCTCACTAATTTCACCGAAAATTATATATCCTGGACATCAGATGGACTTTCTGAGCCAGAGTCTGAGATTGTGAGGGAGAATATGTTCATCTTCCTTTATACTGTGAAATTACATGCATTAAAGGGTCAAACATATAGGGGAAAAATTTAAAAATATTAAAAAAAAAAAAAAAAAAAAGAAAGAAAGAAGGGAGAAAGCTATAAATACAGATATGGATAAATGTCTATTATTATTAAAATGCCGATACTGTTTTAAGCAAATGCATTCTATCATTATTATAAATGTTAGTTCTAGCTATATCTAGTTCTTACCTTAAATCGGAATAAATTAATATTGTAATGCTGCTGTGCGTGAAAAAGACGATGTTTATGTTCTCATAGAAGAATAAAAAAAAAAAAAAGTGGAATGAATCCTTTTAATTTTACCTCTTTTTGTGACTGTTTATCCTCAGGTTCTACTTTATGTCTTCAAGAACTTTTACAACAGGAATAGTTGCCTAAACCCCCTGCAATTACTTTAGGAATCTATTTAAATATTACCTAGACGGTCGTAATTTGTCTGGGCCATATAGCGATGGTGCTCTAAGGTTTGTCGGCTTTTGTTCAGTTTTATGACTTGCTAGTATATCTGGATTGTTGCTGTCTTGAACGAGTGGTTTCAGTTGACTGAGGAACTGCATAGACTGAGGAAGCAAATTACTATTTCTTGAGGGTAGGGAAACGATATATTTCTTTTCTCTTATTTTTATTTTTGATTTTTGTTGTCGTTGTTGTTAATCGAACACCTACAAGTGTGCGGAGATCTTTAACTCCAGAGGACGTTGACAAAATTCTAGCTTTATATCAGGGCTGAGAAGAAATCGTAAAGGTGAGCTCATGGGAAGGGAGGGGGGTACCCCAGCCTCGCCTCCCTGCCAGCGGGCCCCTCCAGGCAAGGCTATTCCCTACCTGGCTGCATGTGGAAGAGCTTATTTCACACAGGCTGCTTGCTTTTTTTTTTTTTTTTTTTTTTTTTTTTTTTTTTTTTTTTTTCGCATCCTCCCTTCCTTGCTGCATGTTTAGCTAATAGGGTCTCGCACAAAGGGAAGGCAAAAGGAAGGCTGGAAGAAAAGAGACAGCTAACGCTTCCTTGCAAGGGTATATGTACGCCGGGAGGAGAGGAGGGGGGACAGACTTTGAACCCGGGCTTGGGAGCCGTTAGCTTTTCGTGATGTAACATTGTCGTGCACGGCCCTTTTTTCCCCGATTACATCTGCATGGAGAGGCGAAAGCTGCCCGCGCGCGTGTGTGTGGGTGGTTGTTATTATATTTTACTCTTGTTTTCATTAACCCACCCCAGGCTGGCCGGGGGGCGCGGAGGGGCGCCGGCGGGGTGGGCGGGAGGGCGAGAGGGATGTTTTAGTCACGTTTCTGGTTTTATTTTCGTAGCGGGATCCTTGCGTTAAGGACCACGGCAATGGGGAAAGTAATAATTAGCGCCTGAGAACTGCTCTGTGGTTTAGGTAGTTTCATGTTGTTGGGGCTCCACCTTTCTCTCTACAGCACGAAACTGCCTTAATTACTTCAGTTGATATCATCACCAGGTATGCTCGGTGCGAGGGTCCTTTCTGCTCGAAGAAATCTTAGCGCCGAAGTGAACTGTAGGCGTCAAGTCCCAATGCCATTGTTTCCCATCTGCAGCGGAGCCTCCTTTGATTCCTCAGATAAACACGGCAGCCGAGGGGGGAAGCTTGACAAGTTCTTCAAGGTTAGCTAGCTCCTAAGCGAGTCCCTGCCTGCTTGCGGGTTTTTAATATCTCTCGTTGGCTGCATTCAAGGTCAGGTGCGTTTTTGCATTCCGCTCGGCGTGGGTCGAGCTCGGGGGGCCGGGGGGGAGGCGGACGGCTGCTTTATTTTTCACTCTGGATTTATTAAAAACCAAGAGACCTGAAAGCGTGCCTGGAGGAGGGGGTGGGGAGAGATCCGATCTGCCTGCCCCGCTGCGGGCGTCCTCTGAACCACGGGCCCGGAGCGCAGCGCCCGCGGCCAGGTGGATCCTCTGGCGGCGCTCTGTGTCCCCGCCGGGCGCTCTGTGTCCCCGCCGGGCGCTCTGTGTCCCCGCCGGGCGCTCTGTGTCCCCGCGGCGCTCTGGCCGCTGCCTCCGCGCCTCCGCCGTCGGGCCCGCCACCCCGGGGCTGCCCCGCGGCCCGCAAGGCCTCGGTTACGATCACGATTGCGGTGCGGGCTCTCCGCGGCGGCGGAACGGGCAACAGCGACCTCTCCGGGCCCGCCGCCGTCGCCGCCACCGCCGCCTTTTGTGTTGGCGGCGCGACCGCGGGCGATGGGCGGGCTCCCCGGGCCCTCCGCCAGCACCAGCGCCGCCGGGCCCGCACCCTGAGCGGGGGAAAGGAGGGTGCGAAAAAGGACACAAAACTCACTCCTTGCTCATTTATTTGTATTCATTTTTTTTAGCGGTCGTGATTAGTTTTGCATTAAAAAAAAAATTAAATAGTAAATCCTAAAAACTTTGTTGGAAAGTTCAGGCTGGGCTGCAGGAGCTCGGATGGGTTGGGATAGCGGATTTGGGGCATCCCAAGGAAAGCAGCCGTCCCCGGCCGGGGCAGGGGCAGAGCTCTGCATTGCAGTCAAATTGAAGTGCTTGTGTTCGCCTCTGCACACACGGGCTGACGGGCTGTTTGCAGGCTCTGTGTACATTTCGGGGAGTGTATTTACAGTGCCTGTGTCCGTGTGCGCCTCAATGGCGTCTTTCTGCCTCTGCCCTTTCCATTCCCGCTTGAATCGCCTCATCCTGATTTTGGACTGCATCCTCTAAATTCTGAATCATTTTTTCTCTTCGTCGTGCCAAAAGCCCTCGGCGGCTCCGTACCAGCAGTGGTTCCGTGAGAGAGGTCTGCAGTGGCAGGAAAGCCTGGGGAAAGGCGATCCTGAACTTCCCGTTCAGGAGACGGAGCCACCGCCCGCCAATTCCTGCCCCGCGCCCGCGGATCCTCCGCGCCTCCGTGTGCAGGGCTAATGAAGCAGCACTTGCAGATGCCCCCGCCCCGCTTAAAATCCGCCTGGATCCTTCCTGATGCAGCCGGGGCCGGAGCTAGCGGGATGGGAGCTCTGCCAGCTCGGTTGTGTTGGTGTGGAGGACAGGCAGTACTTTTATTCGGACACGATCGCTTCAGCAGGGCTTCGTTCCTGGAAATTCTGCTTTCACATAGCATTTTAATGTCAATGCCTATTTCTGCCCTCTTTGGGGTCTTTTGCCCCCGAAGGTGTAAGACACCAAAACCTTGAGTCGTTCGCAAAATTGACGAAGCGAAATGGCCTTCATGGCTCGTACCAAAAATGTACTTTGGGTGAAAATGGATGTAAAACGGCGATAAAAGAGTCGAATATCCCAGCGTTGTTATCAGCGACGTGACCGCGTGCAAAATGTCCAATTATTTGCTGTATTTCTCCTCTCGCTTTCTGTACAACCCCTCCTGCCCCTTGGATGCTGGCAGCGAACAAATGCGGAATTTTACGGGGGAAATAAAAATGCAGTCACGTTCTTTTAAGCGCTATTGTTATTGTTATTCATTTGCTATTAGTTTTGGTGAGGAACCAAAAAAATAAAACCCGCTGCTAAAGTTGAAAACCCAAATTCGAATATAAACATCCAGGACTCCTGCAGCTAAGATTATTTTTTCTGAATGGAAAAAGGAAGTTCTACAATCACATTTCACCACAGCTGACTCTTAATAATAAATACAAATGACGTGGAGTTCCGTCTTTCCAGGAAAGAAATACAATTATTTTTTTCTATTACGGACTGTCTATACAATGGGAGAGGAAAAAAAAAAAAAAAAAAAAAAAAAAGAAAAGCCGAGAGAACTTAATTTGCATTTTTTAAATTGTTAGAAAATAACGGGCCTCTTGTTTATTGAGATCTCGCAACTGTTCCACGATTTTCGAACTCTAATAAGGGATAATAGTTTCATTACGGCCCTTCGTAATTTTGACTGTGGAAGAGAGCGGTGTGAAAATGGAACCTCTGTAAGATTTCGGATTAAACTGTTGAGAAGACATGAAAAGAAAAAAGCAAGAAGAAGAGAGAGAGAGAGAGAGGGAGAGAGCCCACATAGCGATGCAAAACTAATTAGAACCACACTTTCGCACGCACAATATTTACACGCGATTTTAATCGTTACTCAGCCGTCCCTACCATTTGCTGGGCTCTATTTTCAATACAAGACATTTCGAGTAAATCGAGCCTCTCACGGAGATTTTTGTGCCCCCCGCATCTTAGTGACCGCGCTCCTCCGCCAGCCACGGGGATAAAGAGCGTCAATGTCCGCCAGGGAGAAGCCGGGGAGCCGCAGGCGCGTTTGCCAAGAGCTCAGCCACTACTTTAATTCCTAACACTGGACTTGGATCTGGCCGCCTCTTACTTTCCCCCGCGCACCCTCCCCTCCTTGTGCGGAGGATTGTAACCCTCCGCTCGGCTTCCGATGCCGCTAGCGTGTGTCCTGCGCTCACAGGAGGTGCCAGCAAATAAATAACTATATTTGAACGTAAATTTGATTCACCAGAACGCGGGACGGCCGGCTGCGAGCGCCCCTTTGAAAGCCGCCCGGAGAAGCAGGGTGCCTTTCGGCAAAGGGGAGACGGGGCATTTTCTCCCCTTTCCCCCCGCTGCTTCCCTGCATAGCTGAAGAATTAATTGTGGTGATAAATACCGCGGCCCGGCTCTGCCCGCACGCCTTTCCCTCCCGGCCAGTTCGGCGGCTTCTCTCCGGCCCCGGCCGCTCCCTGGGCCTGCCGAGGGTCCCGCTCCAAGGGCAGGGCCGGGGGAGGCCGGGAGGGTGTTTGGGTCACTGCCGGGCCGGGCTGTGAAGTGCACTGGGCTGAGCACCGAACCCTGTCTGCCCCGTCCCTCTGCGGCCCGGCGGGGAGGGCCGGCCCTGCGCCGGCCTTTGGGAAACGGGATACGTTGAATTTGACTTTCCGCTGCCAGCTCCGAGCCGAACGGAACGGTATTATTTACAGTGGGTTCCCAAACTAAACACAATAGTATAATTTAACCTTTCCAAGCACTCGTAAATTTTTACTGCTGTGAAACACAGCGATGCAAATGAGCGCGCTCATAGTTACTGACTTAATAACAACCCCGTGGCTCCCGAAACAATAACTCCTTATGAAATATAATAAATGTATATTTAAATACAGTATACCGCAACTACTATTTTGCTCTTTTTATTGCTTCGGTTATTGTATCGTTTTATGGGAAGGTCTCCGATCACAAGGGTGGCGGGATTTTTTTTTTTCGCGGAGAACACGACCCACTGATGGGATGATTAATTTTGATATAAAATAGTTCGCTTAAACGAAAAAAAAAAAAAAAAAAAAAAAGAGAGAGAGAGAGAGAGAGAAAGAGAGAGAGGGGAGAGAGAGAGGAAGAGAGAGAGAAAGAGGGGAGGGGGGCTGTAATATGGAATCTGATCTTTTAATCTCAGTTGGCCGCAATTAAAACAAACCCCGCCGTATAACTCAAATATCCCTTTGCATAAAAACATATGGCCTCGCTATAAAAATTATGGCTGGAAAACACTGACCCATTAATAGCCCGCGGACTGATTTATACTTTATTGTTCTGCTCCCCCGCCACGTGACAGGCGCAGCCAATGGGCGCCCGCGCTGCCCTCAACTTATTACTGACTCTACTTCTCCGCCAGCACCAAGTTGTTACGTGAAACCCGCAGCCCCGAACCGCGGCGGGTCCGCCGCCGCCCGCCCGCCCGCCATGTCGGCTCCCGGGACCCTCAGCAATTACTACGTGGACTCCTTCCTGGTGCCGGAGGGGGACGAGCTGGCGGCGCCCCGCTACGCCCCCGCCCCGCTGGGGCCGCCGCCGCGGCCGGCGGCGCTGGCCGAGCACCCCGAGCTGGCCCCCTGCAGCTTCCAGCCCAAGGCGCCCGTCTTCGGCCCCCCCTGGAGCCCCGCGCACCCCGCCGGCGCCAGCGGCGTCCCCGCCGTCTACCACCCCTACGCGCACCACCAGGCGCCCGTGGCACCGCCCGACGGCAGGTACATGCGTTCGTGGCTTGAGCCTGTGCCGGGCTCCTTGTCTTTCCCCGGGTTACCTACCAGCAGGCATTACGGCATTAAACCTGAACCGCTGGCGGCCAGGAGGGCTGACTGTACCACGTTTGACACTCACACTTTGTCTCTCTCTGATTATGCTTGTGGTTCTCCTCCAGTTGATAGGGATAAGCAAAGCCACGAAGGCGCATTCTCTGAAAGCAATGGAGAAAGTGAGGCAAACGGAGAGAAACCGCAGATCGATCCAAGTAAGTGGGACGGCAAGGGTAATGGACTTCAGGGCTCTGCGCCGGCCGCGGGGAGGTGTCGAGGCGCTGGGGCAAATGACGCGGCCGAGCAGCGGCCACTGCCGCCGGCCCGCCGGGCTCTGCCATCTGCAGCGGCCAGCGCTGCCTTTCTCAGGCTCCAACGGAATCTAGGATGGCTCTGGCTTTCCAGGGCGAAAGGAAAACAAAACCCCACCCTACAACTGCAACTTAAGCAAACATTAAAAAAAAAAAAAAAATAGAGCGAGAGAAATGCAGTAGCCGCCCATCCCCGCTCCTGCCACCCCAGCAAACTCAGCGGGACGTGCTCACATCCTCCCGCCCCGCCGCGCTCCCGGGCGTGGGCAGACGCCGGGGACAGGGTGCCTAGAAAGCACTGCTTGTGAATCTGATCTTTTCTGAGACGGCTCTCAGGCCAGGGCGGCTATTGCTGGGCTGAGAACAGAAACCTCGCCGTTGACTTGGTTCCTCCCCTCCCCCTTTCGTCTTCTGGGTGGAAAAGCCCGGGCTGGACGCTCCCAGGACTGCGAGACCGGTGGCAGAGCGCCTCGGGATTACTATCGCGATTAACGCCGTGCGAATGAGGGTCCTGAGAGGGCGAGGGTTTCGTTATGTCAGCTGTAGATTAACTCGCCAGCTCCCCGGGTCTTGCCAGGGATGACACAGGAGAAGGTAGAGATTAAAAGGACAAACAATTTCGATGACACGTTGATGTGGCTGGTCACTCCCCGGGCTGGCAGTTAGAGGTGTGGGGAGGCCAGGAAGGAGGGAGGGAGTTAGAGAGAGAGGAAGAGAGAGGAGGAGAAAGTATTTTAAAATCGTAGTCTCCAAACAATAAAAAAGGCGAGGGGAGGCGGAGGCGGCGGGGCTTTGCCGCGTGTGGTTGCGTGTGACCTCCCCATGTGTCTGTATTTTGGAGTCCATTGTGCCTCACGATCCTCCGTGCCTGGGGAAATGAGAGACACGTCCTAAACACGAATAGCGGCACACCTGATGGGCTGTTTCTGCGTGGATTTCCCTCCCAGCCCACTCCCTCCACCTCCCACCCTCCCCCTCAGCCTGAACCTCTGTTGTTTTCGTTGTAGATAATCCAGCTGCAAACTGGCTCCACGCAAGGTCCACCAGGAAAAAGCGGTGCCCTTACACCAAGCATCAGACACTGGAACTGGAGAAGGAGTTTCTGTTCAATATGTATCTCACTAGGGACCGTAGATACGAGGTGGCCAGACTCCTCAATTTAACAGAGAGACAAGTGAAAATCTGGTTTCAAAACAGGAGGATGAAAATGAAGAAAATCAACAAAGATCGAGCGAAGGACGAATGATGGCGACACGTGGGTTAAAATGAAAATGCGTAAAGTAAAAGAAAAAAAAAAAAAAAGGAAAAAAGTTAAAACTAACAAAAAAATCATCCCCTCGAGCCCTACCATGCAATGCGTCTGGGTCCAGGCCTCATTTTTCCCTTGGCAAATTCTGATTATGATTGTACAATGGTAGTCACAGAGGCCAGATTGCCAGGAGAGGTACAGTAAGACTTTTAATTTTCTAATAGGAAAGAAAAAGGGGGCATTAGCACGAAAAGGCTGTTTAACTGGCTTGTATAAATCTACCTGTTTCTTCACTTAACGAAAGAAAAAAAAAAAAAAAGAAAAAAACTACCTTTTCATAATGCACAACTATTTACGGACTGTATAGTTTAGTCTACGTAGTTAATTTTATTCGCTCTTTGCGTGGCAGAGAGATCTCTGCTCTAATACTTGAACACTGTGTTTTATTGTGGTAATTATGTTTGTGACTCAATTTATGTGCTTGGGTGCTGTACCGGATGTAATGGTGTAAGCTAGAATTCAATTTGAACTCAGGTTGTTTATTATAAGAATTGCATAGAGTATAGCTCTGTAGTGTATTAAGTCTTTTCTGTATAATTAGACAGTTAACCTTTGATTGTAAAATATATATATTATATATATCCCAATGCAAAATAATAATAAAAAAAAAGGTAGAAAAACCGTTCGTTCGGGATGTCTGGGAATTACGGTTCTCAAAATATGAAGCAAGTAATTTTAGTATGCACAGTTGATATATAGAGTACTGTCTTCGTCGGTTGTATATATAATCTATATATTAAAAAAAAAAAAAGTAAATGAACAGACTAGCTTAAATATTGTTTTTGCACCAGTGAGCAGTTAGCAGATTTCGGAGCTATACGTATATGTGAAAAAGGTAACTACCTATGGTTTATGTTTGAGTTTTAATCGAATGATTTGATGGTTGTTGTAATGAAGGTTAATTTTATTGATAATAAAGTATGCATTATAAAAAACTACATTTGGTTATTGTAAATTTGTATCAATTTTAAAAAAAACAAAATCTGGGAAGTTATGTTGATGCAGAACGTACACTGTCTATTTTGAAACGGTTACCTCATGGCCTACTGACCAAATCGTTGTGTTGAAATGATATTTAACTTTTTGCCAAATAAAATATATTGATTCTTTTATATTTTGTGATGTCTTAACATTATTGAGGAGAGGCTCTTTCACGGTGCACTGAGTCTCGCCAGCAGATGTGGCAGGGCTAGGGCAGCTGCAGAGGTGAGGCGAGAAATGAGATTATTTTCCAGCCAAGGCAAATCCACGGTTTTATAAAAGCAGCCCCCAGGTGATGGAAATTCGGCCTTATATTAATCCTCAATAGACAGACTCAGCTCCTGGATGCCATAGCTTCTTTGGGAGTGGCGATTTCTCCCCCGTTACCGCTGTGGTTTGGTGAGCTGGTGTTTAGGGGAGCCCCTGGCTGGCAGTGGGGCCGAGCTAACGCCGCTGGAATAAAACCCGCCGGGGCTGGGGAAATGGGGCCAAACCAAAATGTCCGACGTGCTTTAGTGCGGACAATAATGTAAATCAGCTCAGACAGCGACATTTAAACGGAGATTGTTCATTAGCCTCCACCAGAAAATGTCCAGCACTAAAAGTGTGCTTCCACAACCCCTGTGAGAGGGCTCGCCTTATCAGGGCGTTCATTTCAAATTCCCTGCTAGAGACAATTGCCCAGGCAAAATATGCTATTTCAAACGTCATCCACTTTTTTGCTTCCCTTACCTTCACTTCTGTATTTTTTTTTCCTTTTAAATGTCCCGTGGCAAATAAATATAACCCGTTGCGTTTTACTAGCGCCCCAGATTATATATGTATTTATAGATAGATATAGAAACAGATAAAATTTTACTGACAATTATGGTAGAATTGATGGTGTCAATTTTAATCGCTGATTTAGCTGAAGGAAAGCGGTGGGCTGGTAACAGTCTAGAGCAGACAACACGAAATTGTATTTATTTTTTAAAAAGAGAAGAACGGTTTCTTTGGAGTGGAAGATTTCCATACATCCCCTCCCCATTGCATCTACCCTTCCCCCGCCGCCCCAAGCCAAACCAAGCTCAACAACAAAAGAAAATAGCAACGTCTATGAGCTTGCTGAAATTTACCCTTGTTTTGGGCGGACATCTTACTGCTCACAGTGGATTATCCTCCATAACATGAATCGCAGCACAGCTCTGCACCACACCGACCCTTGTTTGCAAATATGGCGAGTAACAATAAAATTCTTCTTGTTTTATGAAGGTACCTTTACACATATATACATGTATATATATGTATATGTATTGAAAGCAAAATAGGACGAAACACGCTTATGGTCCTGGCAGAAGTTGTTGTTAGGAAAATTCAGAGCCATACTACAGTGCAATAAAAGAAAATTACTGCTGTAACCGTTTATGGGGTGTAAAACGCTGCAGGGCTGAAGACAAAACTTAGGGAGCCGGCAAGAAGTTTACAGATGTGCAGAACTGCGGGGGGAAAAATGCTTTCGACTTCACCTTAAAAAAAAAATAAAATAAAATAAAAAAAAAAGGAAATAAATCCGGGGTAAGATTTGATGAGTTCTAATTAGCAAAAAGGAGCTCGTTCTGGCGTGCACATATACAAAAAAGCCCCTAATTGATCCCCGAGCCAGTATTTGGGGATGCTGGGACGCCCTCTGTTGTTGCAGACAGAGGCAACTTCAAAGAATCAGCATTAAGAGTGTGTAATAAATGACGGGTCTGCAAACTGTCTGGAATTCGGCTCTTAATGAGTTTACAACTGTCCAGCCACAATTAAGATTTTCTACAAAAGCCTTTTCATTTGTTTTGTCTGGCTGTTTTAGATAAAGCGGGAGAGCGGAAATAACAACCTTTTATTGGCCTTCCCGTGCTCAAGCCCAGGCTGGGCGGTGGACATTTATCTTGCGGGGCCCGGCGGGCAGAGGCGCGGGCTGGGCCGGGCCGGGCGGCGCTGCAGTGGCGGCCCGAGGGCGGCAGGTGGCGCTGTGAGCCCGCGAAACAGCGCCCGGCGCCCTCCGCCATCAAGCGCTCGGCCGCCTCCCCGACAGCTCCTAAAATGTCGACTTTATGGGAGCATAACTGCGCCTGGAAGGGCTGCCTTGGTTTTGACAGAGGCCGATAGGGCTGAGGGTGCTTTTTCCCCCCTTATCCCCGAGATTTTTCCCGCTTTATTCCGCCGTGAGAGTGGCGTTTTACCGCCTGGCCACGCTCAGTGCACTCGTGGTGAAAGTAAAGCTTGAACTGCACCAAGGACACACCGTGCATTTATTATTCTCAAAATACCGAGACATCTCCTATTATGTGATAGAGATGGATGGAACCCTGGCACCGAAGTGCCAGCGCCTCTTTTTCTCCCTTGCCCCAAACCTTTGCTCTTTCCGCTTAAGCCCCGAGCCTGCGGACAGGGTATCCTGATTTCCCGAAGGGCTGGTGTGAAATGAAATATTGGAAGAAAGGGGGAATTGAAGGGTTCGGGCCGGATGCAAAAAGGTCTCCCCGGCTCAGCCTGAGAGGAGAGCGCCCGAAAAGCCTCGCCCTTGGAGCTCTGGGGCCAAGCGATGGATTTTCCAATGCCCTTGTCCGCTCGGCGTGGCTGAGACAGCCGTGCGGGGAACCGGCACTGCTGCAAAAATCTCGTTTGAAAATTATTTACCGGCGGGTGAAAGTCTTCAACAGCTGTCTTTGATACAAATAAAAAGCCCTGCTTGTGTCCGAAGCAATTTCAGCTCTGTGGGACCCGTTGTGATTATATCACACAGATGTGAGAAGGCTGATGCTCTGCAAACTTGACGCGTCTCTCAAAGTCATTCCTAACTTGTTCTCGCCGTCTATTTTGTTTCCTTGAATCGTTTTCCTATTTTTTTTTTTCCCGCTTTGCTTTTGTTGGCTCCCGCGTCTGGAGAATGGGGCTTAGTGTGGAGTTGTGGAATATTTTCAGATGGTAATTGCCAAAAGAGACGGGGAAAAAAAAGTAATTGGAAGGAAAATAAATGCAGAAGGAAAGGAAGCATAAAATATGGGCTGAAGTATAAACGTTGTATTTCGTAAGTTTAAGCCAGACGACTAAACAAATCTCTGCACAGTATTCTGTAACAAAACTACTTTCTCTGCATCTTATTTACATTCCCTTAATTCGAAGCCGTTCTCTTTATATCGAAATTCAGCACTGGGAATGCACTGAGCTAGTTTTTTTTTTCCACACTGATTCAAAGATTAAATTCTTTCTAGGGATAAAGACTAACAGCCACTCCCTGCTTTCTAACAAGAGCTTTCCTATCAAATGTTTGTCGACAATGGCATTGCTAAACTTGTTATGATTAATTATTTTTTTTCCTTGGGCAGTAAAATTATATTGAAATTAAAAAGTGTTTATGCATCGTCATACTAAGTAATAACTTGGCACAGCATGTTCCATTATAATCGTGGATAAATTATGGTGAGAACAGATTCCAAACCGACAAAAATCTTCTCTACTATGAACCACATCAAGATACTGCTTTGTACACAAGCCATAATCATGTAGTGCTCCCAGGTCGCTTATAACTTACGAGCACCGTTTTATCATTACATTTTACTTCCCGGAAAAGCTCAGTGCCAAAGAGGGGTAGTCCAGAGCTTACAAGGAAAAAAAAAAAAAAAAAAAAACTACAATTAATCCGTCCTAGAGGATTATTTTCAAAGCGCATGAGAATATTGCCATGACCAAAAATTTGAAACCTGTGCCTGTTCACGCTTTCCCGATCGGAAAAAAAAAAAATAAATAATTTAAATGAAAAGCGTGTTTAGAGGCGCGGGGATGTAGCCTGATCCTGTAAGCGACAAAACGAGAGATTTCAGAGGGTATTTCAGAAGCAGCGTTATGCCCAACTCGCAGAGGGTGGGGGAGTCAACAAGGTGGCGGGGACCCGTGTCTAGGGGTCCTTCTAGCATTTATTCACTGAAGGCGTTTTGATCAATTTAAAGGGCTGGCCGGGAAAAAATAAGCTGAAGGCAAAACGTATTTTAAAAAACCGTGGCGGCGATAAACACACGTAAGCAAAGAAAAATACATAAACGTGCAAATTGTAGAGAATGAGGGAGCTCGAAATACAACCAGCCAGACAATCTATTCGGCCCTACACTATTCATATTTGAGTCTAGACATTGGTTATATCTGCTGTTTCTTTTTTTCTTGCATCTTGGTATGTTGTCACCAGAGGAGCAATTTATTGGTCTAATGCCATCTACTTCAGCCTCTTTGATCTTCTTGATCGTCGTCTTGTTTGCATCGCATTCGTTTAAGTTCTTGGGCCTCTATTCCCCTCCATCAGCCTCTTCTGCCGGCACGTTCCCGCACCGCGATTGCGACCCAGGAATATTGTCCAATATCGGTGAATTAGAAGAAATAATCTTTCGGCGGCTTCTCCCTTATGCCTGCTAATAATAACTGCCTTTTCACATGCTTAACACTTGGCAAGCGTTTACACGCATCCACAACATCTGCATGCTCTGAAGCAGCAGTATCTCAGGGATCTGGCTTTCAAGAATTGGCTTGTTTCTGTCAGTAACCTGTGTTCGTGGGGCTGCAATAACCCCGCATGAAGGGTGCCAAAGGGTGCGGGGTGTGCGGGTGTGTGTTGGAGGTGCTCGGGGGGGAGAGGCTGCTCCACGCTCACAAAACATAAAGTTTAGGGTCCGTGCGAAATATCGCCAAGAACAATTTTAACTGGTGAGAAAGTCTTTGTACACGGGGCACCAAACTATAATTGAAAGGAGAATTTCCGGGGCAATTCCATTGTGCTTCTTCCAGTTTATGATGTGCAATACAGGCAGGCAGTAAAAGCTGTCTTTACCAGGACTCCCTGTCTGAGGGAAGGAAACTCATTTTACGATCCGTTTAAAGGAAGGGCACGGAGCAGCATCCTCAATGGAGAGCCATTCGCATTGTTGGGGATCCCAGTGTTTAGAAAAGCGGCAGCTCTCCCCGACAGGCGAGCGCACCGCCGCCTCCCGCTCCGGGCTGCAAGGTACGGAGGGCGGAAAGGTAACTCGGGCACACAACAGGCGGCGGCGGTTTCAAGCCATTTGCAGGCGATTTCATCAAGTCTGGACTTTCGGCTTATTCTCTGCTTTTCTTCTTGAGACATTCAGAAAGTTGAGTCTTTTTTTCCCTCTCTTTTATTTTTTTTTTTTTGGCCATTATTTGTGGCGGATGGTAGGACTTTTTTGTGCGTTCTGTTGTTGGGTGGGAGTTATTCATTTAGTTGGATGTCGTTGTTTGTTCGGGGGTTTGTTTTTCTGATTATTTTGTTTGTTTGTTTCCCTTTCCCTTCCCGGGGCGGGTGACTGGGGCTGTTTCCCGCCCCCCGCCCGGGGTGGCTGTTGGGCAGGGCCGTGATTCCCGAGGCTCGGCATTCCCCGGGGACCGGGGGGTGCCAACCCTGTCACCAAACCCTGTCACCAAACCCTGTCACCAAACCCTGTCACCAAACCCTGCTGCGGGGCTCCCTCTGCTCCTGGCCACGACGGGAAACAGCGCGGGGGGAACGGGCCGCCTCCTTTAAACCTGACACACGCCTCAATATCAATATACACATACTATATATATATTTAAAGATTTAAAATTTGATTTTTTTTTTTTTCCCGACGCCCCCCGGCCCCTCAGCGAGCACAGGGGGTGCGGCGGCCTCGGGGGCTGAGCGGGCGGCCGAAGGGGGCTGGAGAGGGGCTGAGGGCGGGTGCAGGGCGGCTGGAGGTGGCTGGAGGGTGGCTGGAGGGTGGCTGAGGGCGGCTGGCGGTGGCCGGAGGGTGGCCGGAGGGTGGCCGGAGGGTGGCTGAGGGCGGCTGAGGGCGGCTGGCGGTGGCTGGCCCTGGCTGGAGGGCGGCCTCGGGCGCTCCGGGCGCGGCGGCGGCGGCCCCGGCCCAGCCCGTCCATGGCCGGGCACCGTCGGGCCCCGGCCGGCACCACCTGTGAGGCGGGCGGGGATTGGCGGGCGGCGTCACATGACCGGTCACGTGCTGCGGGCAGCTCAGTCCAAAAGAAAATGGGGTTTGGTGTAAATCTGGGGGTGTAATGTTATCATATATCACGCTACCTCGTAAAACCGACACTGAAGCCTGCCGGACAACAAATCACAGGTCAAAATTATGAGCTCTTCGTATTATGTGAATGCGCTTTTTAGCAAATATACGGCGGGGGCTTCTCTTTTCCAAAATGCGGAGCCTACTTCTTGCTCCTTTGCGAGCAACTCCCAGAGAAGCGGCTATGGACCGGGCGCGGGCGCCTTCGCCTCCTCCATGCCCGGCTTGTACAATGTGAACAGTACCATATATCAAAGCCCGTTCTCTTCCGGATACAGCCTGGGCTCTGATGCCTACAACCTGCATTGTTCCTCTTTTGATCAGAACATTCCCGTCCTCTGCAATGAGCTAACCAAACCCAGCTGTGAGAAAGCGGAGGAAAGCAACCTGCACAACCAGGCTGAGCCTAATTTCCGGATATACCCCTGGATGAGGTCTTCAGGTAGGGGCGAGCGGAGAGGGCTCGGAGCCGTGGCAGCCAGGCAAAGCGTGTCGCCAGGATTACTGTCAGCACAGCCTTTATGGTTTTAATTATAGCCGAGGCGCCATTGCGTAGAAAGCCCGTGGCATTGTATGTAAATGAGTATCATAAAACTTTTTATTGCCCAATTAATGGGTTCTAGCCTCGTAAATTTATTTAACTCCGTTTGCTATGGAATTTTAGCATCGGGTCGATTTGCGCTGTTTGCCGTGGGCGAGCGGAGAGTTGGCTGCGGGAGCCCCCGCGGGTGAGCGTCTCCCCTGCCCGCCGGGCGGACCTGGGGGGGAAAACACGAGCCCGCTCTCTGGGCGAGGCGGAGGGGACAGGGGCTGCAGCACCCAGGGGCGGCACGGCCAGGGCTCTGCCGAGATGTGCCACTCTCGGCCCCCCTGCCCTTTCCACGGAGATAAAGATCTATAGAAATGGACTAAACAGGAAAGCGGCGGGGGGAGGGGGGCTGGGGACCGGAGTGTGTGTGTGTGTGTGTGTGTGTGTGTGTGTGTGTGTGTGTGTGTGTGTGTGTGTGTGAAAAAGGAGAGCTCTCTTCTGGAGCTAAATGCTATGTATTGTTTACGATCCAGGCGGGATGGGTGGGGGGGAGCCCACGACATTAAAATAAAATAAATACAGCCCAGCCTTCCAGCTTTTTATTTCCTCTTGCGAAACGTGAAAGTCTGGAAGGTTTTAGGGAAATCCATCGCCTGGGGGAAAAGTTCCTCCTCCCAAAAGCAATTTCCTCCCCCACCTCCTCTCCTGAATGCTTTCTCTTCACTTTTTCTAGGTCTCGAGCAACTTAATTTTTGCCTTGCCTGAGCAGGGCAGGTCGTGTGGCTGAAATGTCTTTGTTAGGGCGAAGTGGGGGGGCGGGTGGAAGTCGAAGAAGGGGATCGTTCACTCTGGCTCGGCCACTTTGTTGTTTGTTTGTTTGTTTGTTTGTTTATTTATTTATTTAAAAACATCCATGAGAGAAATAAAAAGAGCAAAGTTTCCATTTCTTGTCTAACTCCTGGCCGTGTGTGTGCCTGTTTTCAGGTCCAGATAGGAAGCGAGGGCGCCAGACCTACACCCGCTACCAGACCCTGGAGCTGGAGAAGGAATTCCACTTCAATCGTTATCTGACTCGGCGGCGGAGGATAGAGATCGCCCATGCCCTCTGCCTGACGGAGAGGCAGATCAAAATCTGGTTCCAAAACCGGAGGATGAAGTGGAAGAAGGAGCACAAGGAGGAGAGCTCCAGCACCCCGGCTCCCAACGAGCCCACGTCAGCAGCAGCCTCTGTCGAGAAAGTGGAAGAAGACGAAGAGGAGGAGGACTAAGGAGTCCCACTCGAGGAAGTGATCCCTTAGAATAGTGTATGCACATGACAGTTGGAAAAGCTCCCTTTAAAGGAGAGGAAAAAAAAAAAAAAAAGACTTACTGTTTTTATTAAAAAAAAAATCAGTTCCCTTTAATAATCATCTTGAAAGCGAGCATTTGCAAACATGAAAACATTTCTAGGGTTGGTTTTCCAGCCTTCTCTCCACTCTCCCATACTCCCCAAACCTGCCCTATGCCGAACCTTTCGGTAATATCTCCTGAGAGCATCTTACAATTAGTTTGGTGGTTTTTGTTTGGGTTTTTTTTTTTTTTTTCTTCATTAACCCAAACTTGGGTGGGCATCTTCAGGGGACATTTCAGTGGGAGAACTGCTGCTTGCACAGATAGCAAACCGTGACCTTCCGAAAGTAACTACCTGACTCCATAGTCCCAATCATGTGTGAGGGGAAAAGTGCATTAGGCTCACATTAAGAAAAACTACCTAATTTTGAATAAGTAGCTCTGCACTTCTCATTTTGTTTTTGTTTTGGGTTTGTTTTTTTTTTTTTAATGATTATTATTGTTGTTAGAAAAGTATCATAAGTAACAGCTACACTAACGAAAGGTTAAACAGCAAGTAAGGGGGGGAAAATGTTCCACAAACCACTACAATCTACAGCAATTATTTGTACTACCTATTTTCCAGACTACCTACCTATATATCTTGCTCTGCCTACCTATCTTCGAAAGTATGCTGTATTTTAGTAGTCAAAAGGATGTTACAAGATTACTAATGTGAATCGCAAAATGCTTTTAGACATGTAAGTGTAGTCGTTCAAAAAGCACGCATCAATAGCTTTGGTATAGAATTTGGTACCGAAAAGTCTGAATATATTTAAATTTAAAATAATATATTTATTCCAAAGCAATTATAAATGAAAACCATATGCTGCAATATATCTTTGTTCTCGATTCTTTGCTATTCCGAGAGAGGAAGCAAACACACGCCAATATTGTAAAAAGCGGTTTAATATCTCCCGTTGGCTTCTACCTTCAGCTGCTTCTGCTAAAGGCCGTTTTCTTATTCTACGTTGATCTTACTTAATATAGCGGAAAGTGTTCTTTGAAAAGTGAATTAAAATGATCATGTAACCACCTTTAAAAAAAAAAAATCAACAAACTGTTTGTCCTGATTATCTGAACGTGTTAATATGTAATACCATGATTTTTCCTACAATAGCAGATATTGTAATATTTTTTGTCATTTATATTCGTCTTGAAGCTCATTTGTAAGATCATGTCATAAATTGGGAAGTATGTAATTAATTTGGAAACTTTGTAGCATGATGTATCGTTAAGAACTCTGTATAAATCCGTCTTGAAGGTTTGGCTAAAGTTTATTCAAAAATTGTATGTTACAATGTGTTTCGGTGTGTTCGTTGTGAACATTTGGATATGCCGTGTAAGTATTGGAAGTGGGAAAAAAAATGTCTGTGAACTCTCTTTGGAAGTGATACCGTGTTCAACTATCTCCCACGATAAATGTGTTTTATGTTACACAGAAAATAAATATGCTTGTTGACAATTCATTGTGTTTCTTTATTAAGGGACCAGTTCGAGGTTCGAAGCACCACAAATATATATTACATAGACAAATTAAGAAATTAAGACCATCTAAAGATTTTTAATATAATCAGAAAGGAAAAAAAAAAAAAAAAAGGAAAAAAAATCCAACAAAAAAAACCCCAAGGTGATGAATTGATAGGAATCAGTCAATATCTCTATCTCGAGTTCATGATTTTTTTTTTTTCCCTAGCGTTGTTGATTAATAAAGCGGAAAGCCTATTTTATGGGAGAGCTTCCTTCCACCGTGTTCTCTTGCAGTCATAACCTCAGCCCAGACGATCGGCGATCAAGCCGAAAACGCAGGCAGTGAGAGAATATTCTGTAATGAACAGAAAGTGAAATGCGAAACTTCGCAGTGTAAATGATCTGATCGGGTACATGTGTGGTTTGTGTGTGTGGCTTTCGGGGGCCAGGGGGTATCGCCGTGCCACGAAAATGGGGGGAAATTGCCCCGCTTTAGAAAATGTCCTAATTTTGCCAGGTACCACGTAATGTCGATGAAATCTAATATTCCCCCTTTTCTTTTTTTTCTAATTAAAAAAAAGAAAAAAAAAATTCTAACCCGAAAAGTCCTTTTATTCAGCCGGATAAATACAGGTAAGACCTGGAGCACTATTTGCGCCGAAGTTCCCTTTTTTCTGCTACACTCTGTTCCCAGTCAACGCACTAATTGTAATTTTAATAAAATTAGTACAAAGTCCAGGTCTTTTAAAAAACTCCAGGGCTGCCTCTGTGGTAAGATGGCGCCTCTCTAAGACCTGCCTCTTCTTAGTGATGAGGAAAAGGCCATAAATCCGTTGTTGTTTATGAAAATTTACAACTTTGCAATACAACTTTATGAGTTGTTCGGTTTTTCCATTGGTCGTTGTCGGTCATGTGGATGGTAACCGTGAACATGAACTTTTTTATAATTTCCCTTGCGAGAATAGAGCCGCATTCTTTTGCTGAGCTCTGTCCTGCTTCGGATCTCTCTGGCTTTCAATCCCCATTTCATTTGTTCTTTGTAAGGCAATAGTGAACAAAGTGTGCGGAGGTTCGGCATAAGCAGCCGCCTAGAACACAGATCCGGGATGGCAATTTCCAGTTCCCCCGCTGGAAGGTGTGGCATATTGGATTCAAAGCACTGGCGTGGCAGATTTTCAACTTGCAACCTGGCTAATTTCCTGCTTCTTCTGGCACCAAAAGGAGGGCGATTCGTCTCCTGTGCAGCCAAAGCGACAGCTGTCAAAGTCGCAGGGGCTCCTGTGAGCCAGAACCTAAAAGGTGAGAAATGTATATGACACTACCGTAAGCAGGGAAAAATGGTTTAATACGTTTAAATATTAGACATGTGCAATTAAACCAAATGGAAATGTTACCGGCCAAAAATAGAGATGGCTGCAGATCAGTTGATTTTGACTTAACCAGTGCATGCAAAAACATGCCTAAATAAAATGTTTCTTTTCTGTGATTTAGCAAGGAAGCCGTGGATTTTTTTTTTCCACGAAGTTGATTTCTATTTGCATTAGCCAGGGGTATGTTGTGATGTTCATGTTATTTTCTAATAATTCTGTTTTACAGCATCAGTGGAGGGGATTTTTTTTTTCCCAGCACGAGGGGAAAAAAAAAAAGTGATATCCCCAAATATTAAAAAATACTAATTCGCAGCATTAACTCATTAGCTTAAATTTCATTTGCGGTTGACGAAATTTAGATGTAATTTATTTTTTTACTGTTCCATTAAAAAAAAAAAAAAAAAAAAAAAAAAAAAAAAAAAGCACTAAAAAACCAAGACCAAAACAAACAGCACGATGTTGTCTCCTGGCTTCTCTGCCACGTCCGGGAGGAAGGTTATTTCTAGACGGGGAGGGGGGGAAACAGCGCGAATGTGTCTAAGATTTTCTCTATCAGCTCAAACGCTGCCCGCATCAATCCCGGCCCCGCCGTGGGTGCCTTGCCCGGCGGTTCGTGCGCGTCTGGGCTGCGCGGAGCGGCTTCGCGGCGGCGGAACCCATTTCATTGCCGGGGACGGAGCTTTCCCCCCCTCTCTCTCCTTGTTGTGACTGTTACGGTGCGGCGCTGGGGCGGGGAGCGGCCGGTGCCCCGCGGTGTGCGCCGGCGGGGGGCAGCGGGGACCGGGGGACGGCGGCCCCGGGACCCCCGCCCGGCCCCGCTGCCGCCTGCTCAGGGCCGAGGAGCGCCTCGGGAGGCTTTAAACGGCGGCCCCGGCTCTGGCCGTGCCGCCGGGCTGATAAAGCGCTGCATTTGCATTGCATTGCGGTATCCGCCGGACTGGAGCTGCAGTGAGCGCAGGATTATTTATTGCGGGCCCGGGTGCTCAGTGCTGCCACGGCGTGGCGGGACGGCGGAGGCGGGCGCCGAGCGGAGCGGCCCCCGCAGCCCCTGCAGGAGCAGCGCTGGCAGCCTGCACTGCTCGGGGAGACCAAATAACAGACCAAGAGAAAAAAAAAAAAAAATTAAAAAAAATTTAAAATGCGGCCTACTTTTTTTTTGTGGGAATATCAGAGCTCGCCCCCGAGCAAAATATTCCGGCAGGACCGGCTCTGCCCAGTCCCCTTCCCCTCCGCCTGTGTCTCGCTGTGTGTCAGCTGCAAGTGGCCGCGGTGGAGCCGCCTGGGGAGGACCTGCCGCGCCCCCCGGGCCGGCTCTCTGTACCCCGCAGTCTAAACAACGGCCCGCCCGGCCCAAACTGTTTGGATTAGGAGCTATTAGTTAAAGGTTGGTTTTGATGACGCTGGCGAGCACGAGAATGGTTTCAAAGTGGTTTTATATACGAGGAGAAGGAGGCTTTTAAGCTTAAGAGGGTAACTGCTCCCGCACCTGTATCCGAGGGGGCTCGGGCCGCGGCCGCGCGTTCGGAGGGAGGAGGAAGGCGGAATGCTCTGTGGAGGAGGTGCCGGAGCGCGTGGAATTACGAAAACAAATAAACGGGCTATGAAACCCACAGGTATCGCGGAGTGTGACCGTTGCGGTGGCAAAATGCAGCGACCGGCTTTCTTTCTGCTTTCCAGAGTGGGGACGGGAATGGTGAAGGAAAAGTGCTGTGAAATGTGTCCAGGCCGGACATTTCCCCGGCAGAGCTGGGGGGTAGCGGATTCTCGTGATTCGGGGTTTTCTGGCCTTGGGGGAGGAGCGGAAAGGACGCCTGAATGTGACTGAAGCAGAGATTGTGCTGCAGATTGTTTAGCTGTCACTGTAACTACTGGAACACGACCCAGCCAGGCAAATGTGCAGATTTCATTCCTTTTCGCATTATGGGATCGACGAAGAAATATTTTCGCTGCCTGAGGTCGGGCTTTCACTTGGTTTGGACGCGAACAGTAACTTGAAAAACGGGAAAGAAACAAAAAAGAAATAGAAGGGGGAAAAAAAATCAGACTGTAACCGATGCTATAAAATGTAAATATAACCAATCCTGGAGCGATTTTTATTTTAAATTTTGTTTTGATCTTTATGTGATGGATTCAAACAAAAGACAGTCTGCCCACAACTTTTTAGAAGTATGGCCGGTGGGGTTTGTTTGTCCCGAGTATTCACTTTTTCACAGTGCCTTTTCGTTCTGACCTAAACTGGCCAAAATATGCTCTTTTAGAAGCCTTTTCGCGTTTAGCATGCTGTGTATGACTGCTCGCTTGCTGGTGTTTCCTCATTTTTAAACTCTATTTTTACTGAGTAAAAAAAAAAACAAAACCAACTTATTTTTTCCGGAGAAATCTGCTTTTCAGGAAATACATGTTTCTGAAATGACCTCTCAAAGCATGCAGCTAGCGAGCTGTAATTCTGCCAGGTGTGTTTGTGGATTAGCTGGCCTGAAGAGGTTAAGGAAGTTGAAAAAAAACCCGAAGGCAATCAACATCTGAATGTGAAAGTCCAGCTGAGACTGCAAACAATACAAACTATTGTGGAGCGATGTTTTAACTCACTACTGCTTTATAGGTATCGTAATCTGCCCCCGGAAATGAGACAAATAGTCTCCCAACAACAACAAAACTCTCCTTTGAAAGCTGCTTTAGGAAACGGTGCCCGTACCAATGTCACTTTACGTGACAGAGCGCCTTTAAAATTAGTCTATTCAATCTGTTGTAATGGGCACGGATTATGAGTAAACACGGCTTGGAATGAACAACCTCACGTTATCTGCAGGAACTGCAGGGTTACGGCTGAATTAAATGCGCATCAGCGAATTTCATCAGCACTCTTACTGTCCGAGCCCTGGGCCAAGAATTAGATTTCCGCTATGGGGTAACTGCCATATTGAAAAATGAAGGTGGAAATGTTTGTTTGGTGTATCGTTCTTTCCCTCCTAAAGACACAAATCCACGTTTAATCAAATTATTCGGAACAACAACGAAACCGATTGGCTTTTGCTGACTCATTAGCGGGGTTGTATTAATTAGGAATAGTCTTAGTGGCTCGGGTTTGGATTTGAGTGTTTGGTTCCCTCGGCTCTCCTCTGGCGGGAGGAGGGTGGACTTGGGGAGAAGAGACACACGGAACTTCATCTGGGCTGCCGGGAGCCCATGCGGCTCTTCCCAGGCCTCTTGGGCACTTGGTGCAGATCAAAACCCCCACTCCTCATTAGGCCACGGCCCCAAGCTCCTGATTGTGGGGGTGTTCATTAGGATACGAGACTCTTCCCCTGCAGGACGCGTTAGCCTGTCTCACAGAGCTGGGCTCGGCGCCGGGGCGGGCTCCCCGAGCTCCGAAGGGAAGCCTTAGTGGAGGGGCAATATGCGACTGAATGGATAAATAAACACTTTTTAGAATAGCTTAAAAATCCTTGGATGCCGTCGTGGCATCGGGACGGCCAAAAGGAGAGAGGCCGGGCCCGCTCGCCCCCCGCGCTCCGCTGCCCCTTCACGTGCTCCCTCCGCTCCAAAGTTTCCCTTCGCAGCATCTTCCCCCGCGTCCCCTTCCCCCCCTCCTCCTCCCCGCACCGGAGAGCGGGGGCGCTTCGCCCACCCTTCCCACGGGCTCCCCTCGGCCCGGGGCCTCCAACTTTTGAGGGCGCCCCCCCGCACACACCTCCGGCGGCCGGGGCCGGGGCGGGGGGGTGTCCCCGTTCCCGGCTCTCGCACCGCCCGCGCTGCCGGGAGCGATGGCAGCGGCCGCTGTTATTATTATTGGGCTATTTTCGGGCGCAGGGGCGGTGCCGCGGCGGGGGCGCGGCCGGGCCCGGGGCTGCGCGGCGCGGCGCGGAGCGGGGGGCGCGGGGCCGCTCCGGTAACTTGGCGGCGCGGTGGCGGCGGCCCCGGGGGAGCGGGCAACGCGCGCGCTCCCATTGGCCGCCCCGCCGTCAGCTGCTCCTATTTTCTGCTGTCGCTTTTGGCGCTCGGCCATCCAGAAACAAACCACTTCGATGACTCCTAATAGTTATCGCCAGATGTACTAATACACAACAAATCACGGTCCGGGAGAGGGGGAGAGCAAATGAGTTCCTATTTTGTGAATCCCACTTTCCCGGGGAGCCTGCCCGGGGGCCAGGACTCCTTCCTCGGGCAGATCCCCCTGTACCCGACGGGCTATGATGCTCTCAGGCATTTTCCGGCTTCGTACGGGACAAGCAGCCTGCAGGACAAGACTTACACCTCACCTTGTTTCTACCAACAGTCCAACACCGTCATTGCTTGCGGTCGGGCTTCCTATGAGTACGGAGCCTCTTGTTTTTATTCGGACAAGGACATTAGTAGCGCCTCTCCTTCCGGCAGTGGCAAACAGAGGGGGCCCGGGGACTACCTGCACTTTTCTCCCGATCAACAGTACAAAACCAACGGCGGCCAAGCCAAAATTATAAATGACGAAGGCACCGACCGGAAGTACACGAGCCCTGTTTACCCCTGGATGCAGCGGATGAACTCCTGCGCTGGTAAGGCATCTCGGTGCAGCCAAGGGCGGAGAGGGGAGGAAAAGGAAAAGTTTCTTTTTTTTTTTTTTTTTTTTTTTTTAGATAAAGTCCAGATTGCTGGAGAAATACGGTTCCTGCAGGGCAATGTGTAACATGAAACCTTTCCCAGGTTTAGACCTGGCACGTTGGCACCCAGGGAATGGTGGCCAAGATCCCAGTACGTAGGTTTACTAGTGAAAGTTCTAGGGGAATCCTTGGAAAGTAGGGAGAAAAAAAAAAAAGAAATAAAAAGGAACAAAGCACTTTTATTACTCTCTTAAAGCTATCCCAAAGCCTCCGCTCTGCATTGTCAGAGAGCGATGCATGGAATATGCCCTCTGTACTGAGGATCCAAAGCATTTGTGGTACATTCCTCCTCGCCCCCCTCCCCCAGCTCATTAGCCTGTGAGTATTGGATATTGAGAGCACGTTTCTGGGGCCGTGGGCGCACTTCCATGGCATCGCGAATTTTTTCAGACTTAGGAGTGAACTTCACATAATTGAACTATTCTGTACAGGAGTGGTGCTGGGGGAATGGGGGGTGGGGGTGGAGTGGGAGGGTTGTATTGGGGTGACATTTATTTTTTATAATCCCAAATTTAAACGTTTACTGCAAGTGTTTGCTAATGACTCGCATTCTCTCCCATCCTCCCGAGTTTATGTTTATTGCAGGATAGGTCTCACTCCTTTTTTTTTTTTTTTTTTTTTTAAATTAATTAAACTTTTAGCAAGACCTTTCCAATGCTGCTTTGCATTCAAGACCAATAAATTCCGGAGCAAATGGCAGAACGCTCTTCTATGATCTTTAGCTGATGCCTATAATTATACTTAGAGACCTTCTGCAGTCCCAGGCATGGCAATGGCTGTATGTTTGTGTCAACACAGGCACATGTGCGTGCACACACACCCGCACAGGCACACGCGTGAGGCTCCCGGGCCAGCACACGTGTGCCTGTGCCTGTGTGTGCGCACAGCTCACAGCTCACAGCTCCCAGCGCGCACAGAGCAGCCCCTGCCCAGCCACCCGCGCCCTGCTGCCTCCTGCACCTTCCCTGGGTCCGCCTTAGAGCCTCTTTGTGTCCCGCTTTACCCCGCCACCCTAAGCACACTGCACATCCGCATTTACTGCTCGTCAGGCAGGAGAAAAGGAAAAGAGAGAATTAAAAAAAAAAAAAAAAAAAAAAAAAAAAAAAAAAGCGGCTCCAGGAAACCAGAGCAGCTTCCCCCACTCCCCGAGATTGCGCCTGCAAAAAGAGGCAGAATATACTAATCGCTCTTTCTGGTCTGAAATCACTGGGCCCTGTCCAATGCGATCGTTTTGTCTTTACTTCTACAGGTACAGTATATGGAACACATGGGAGACGAGGGAGGCAAACTTACACCAGATACCAAACGCTAGAGTTAGAGAAGGAATTTCATTTTAACAGATACTTAACCCGAAGACGACGTATTGAGATTGCAAACGCTCTCTGCCTTACTGAACGCCAGATTAAAATATGGTTTCAAAACAGGCGGATGAAATGGAAAAAAGAAAACAAATTCATAAATTCCACACAGCCCAGCAGCGAAGAAACAGAGGAAAAGTCAGGGGAGTAGAACCACGTTTAATAAATGCTACCAGGCCTTTCCTTAGCGCTTACTACTACTATTATTATTATTTACCTTGTGTTCCTTCTGCTACTGAAATCCTATAGGTTTGTCACAGTCTATTAATCCCCAAAAGGCTTGGTTAAAAGATGTATATTTGCAATCATCTGTGACTTACTCTAATATATGTGGAAGCCCCAGCTTTCGAGCTACAGGCATGTATGTATGTATTCACCTTCCCAAAGCATATATGGCGTTGGTTAAACTATTAGAGAATTGGGCCAGAATTTTTAATATTTGAGATGAACATCTGTGTGTGGGTGAGTGTCCCTGGTATGCTTGTGTGAGAAAAGATAAGCGAATTGCTTTTAACCTTTTTTTGAATTAGAAATGCTCATATTGTAGAAAGACAAGAGATTTTAGAAAATATTTTGGTTTATGTTTTTGCTAGCTCCCGCTACGGCGGGCCACCTCGTTGTGCTGTGTTTGGGAGTTTATGATCGCAGGGGGAAAAGAAGTTTTAGCTAATGTATAAGATATTTAAAAAGCAAAAAAGAAGATTAAAAAAAAAAAAAAAAAAAGTTGTATAAATCCCTGTGTATAAACTTTCAGTTAAAGCGAAGATGAATTGCAGGGAGATTTTTTTTTTAATGTCTCTAAACTGCTTAGTCTGCACTATTAGTATTAAAGTAAAAACTCGGCGTTAAACTTCAGGGGAAGAGGTTTTGAAGCGGGCAATTTTCTGTGGTTCCTGTTGAGCTTATGCTAAGGTTTTGGTGAGCTCAGCTCTGCACTGAAGGGGCTTTGAATTATGGACTACATTTCTTGGGGCTTCGTGAGCTTAGATCGATCTTTCTTCCTTTTATCTCTCCTTCTTTCTCTCTTTTCTTCCTTCCTCCCTTCCTTCCTCCCTTTCTTTCTTTCTTATTTGAAAAAAAGGGTCTTATTAACTCGGGGATTTTCTTTCCTGCTTCTGCGGTGTCTTAATTCACATTCGCATTACTTAGCACTGGAAAAAAAAAAAAGAAAAAATGGTACTTCGAAGAAAAAGAGCTGCCATAAAATGCTTCCACTTCGAAATTTGTAAAAGTAACACAAGCGCAGCAAAAATATTGATTAATATATACGCTCTATGTCTCTATATTATATTGCGTGTGCATGAGTGTGCATGTGAAGCTGTGTACAAATGCACTTGTGTACGCACCGAGGCTCTTTTGTTTGGAAGGCAGCACAATTTGGGCTACCACTCGAAATGTTCGAAAAGCCAAATCTGGAGAATATAATGCAAAATGGCTACCGCCGCATTTAGAGGATTTTTTTGCCTTCTGAGAGGCGATAAAATAACAGCAGCTGTAAAGTCGCCTGGAATTTGACCCCCTAGTTGGAAAAACGCTGCACGATATTTGTCTTTAATAGATATCTGCCATTTCACATCGGCACGACCCGGCTGCCTCTCGAAAGCTCCGGCACGGGAAAAAGTGTGCGGGAAAAAATATATACATACATATATATAGAAGGGACATAAGCCTCGCCAGCAGCCGAGAACAGAGCGCACAGGATTTGAGAACTGGTGTCAATAAGGCTGCACGGAGGGGAAGGCAGGCACAAAGCCCGGCGCTGCCCGCACGCCCGGCTCCCCGCGGCCGGCCCGGAGGAGCAATGCCCGCCGGCCCCGCAGCCTCCCCGCCGGGTGCCGGTGCCGGCGGCGGCCAGCCCCGCTCCGCTCCGCGCCTCTCCGCGCCTCTCCGCGCCTCTCCGCGCCGCCGTCGGGGGCCGTCACCCCGGGCCGACCCCGCGGAGCCGCCGCCATCCCCCGCGCCGCCAGCGGGTGGCGCTGGAGGCCGGCGGACGGGCGGGCGGCGGCGGCGGCGGCGCGCACGGGAGGCGCGCCCCGGGCCGCCCGCGCCCTCCCAGCTCCCCCACCAGTGCACGAGTTTACCTCTAGAGGTCATCAGGCAGGATTTACGACTGGACAACAAAAGCACGTGATGTGAAGCCGTACCCCATATTTGGGTGCCTACGTAGGAGGGAACCAAGTACATGTCCCAGTCATTTCCATAATTCATCATAAATTGTGCAAGGGTGCTATAGACGCACAAAACGACCAAGAGCCACAAATCAAGCACACATATCAAAAAACAAATGAGCTCTTATTTTGTAAACTCATTTTGCGGTCGCTATCCAAATGGCCCGGACTACCAGTTACATAATTATGGAGATCACAGCTCGGTGAGCGAGCAATACAGGGACTCCGCCAGCATGCACTCCGGCAGGTACGGATACGGCTACAATGGCATGGACCTCAGCGTCGGGCGCTCTGCTTCCACCCACTTTGGTGCCAATGAGAGACCCCGCAGTTACCCGGCCAACACCACCTCTGCCTCGACAGAGCCCAGGTACAACCAGCCCGCGACGTCTTCCCACTCGCCTCCCCCTGACCCTCTGCCCTGCACCGCCGTGGCCGGTTCGCCTGTCAGCGAGAGTCACCACGGGGTGAAAAACTCCCTCGCCAACTCCACCAGCACTTCGTCCAATTCCAGCAGCAACACGCACATCAGCAGAGACGGGGTTGGCACCTCGTCTGGGACTGAGGAAGACACTCCAGCAAGCAGCGAGCAGGCAAGTGCCCCGACCGACCAAAGCACAGCCCAGCCTTCACAGCCCCAGATCTACCCCTGGATGCGAAAACTGCACATAAGTCATGGTAAAGCAAATACCCTGTTCTTTCTTTATTTCTCTGGAGGAAAAAGAGGATTTAATGTAAACCGGGTGGCCGCGCCGAGCAAGGTCGGGGAGAGGGGGAGAGGAGGGCGTGAGAGCGGGCAGTCTCCGCGCACACCACAACTCTGCTCGCAGGGAAGCACGCTCCCTTCTCTGGGCGAGTCCCCCCCGAAAGGGGAAAAAAAAAAAAAAAAAAAAAGAACCAAACCGCTCGGCCCCGAAAACGCCGCCCGCCTGGCTCCCAGCGCCGGCGGGGGGAGTGGAAGGCGCCTTGGCGAAGGGAGATCGGGAGCACAGGCTGCTCCCGGCTCTCCTCTGGATGGGGGATCTTCCAGTGGGAACGGCGCGGCTGACCCCATTTATTTTGCTTAGACATATTAAAAAGAGAATAGGAAAGGGCGAGAAGGGCAGTTTTCACTGCTGGGAAGCTATGGGGGAGGGGGAAGGGCGAATCGCCCCAAACTCGGGGTAGAGGGCTTGAGGGGCGTGGGGGAGAGAAGCAACTTTCAGCCCCGGGTACCTGCCCTGCCCTCGCTGCTGGGAGAGCGGCCGGAGGCTCGCAGCCTCCCAGAGTCTTCCCCAGCTCAGCCGTGGGAAAGGGCTGCACGCTTCAGCCTCGCTCTCTCAGCTCTAAAACCCAGCTATCAGCAGAGACATCCTCCAAATCAGCTTATCTGGGGGAGGCACGGGGGAGAATTAACCTTATTGAAAGAAAAAAAAAATAAAAAAAAAGAAACTGAAAAAAATTAAATTGGAAAAAAAAAATCGAATCTCAAATCCAAGCGAAAACTTACCGAGACTACCAAACCCCCCTCCCCCAAGCCTTTCCTAAGAGGGGCTGGAGGGGGGAAACTTGTTGAGCGTTTATCCAAACCAGAAACAAAACCAAGCAGGACTGAGAATAACGGTCCTGGTCGCTGGTAGCTGCACTGAGACATGAAGGCTCCGAGAGGCTGCTGAGAATCTAAATCATGTACTTTTCTCTTCCAGACAACATAGGGGGACCAGAAGGGAAAAGGGCTCGGACTGCTTACACCCGCTATCAGACCTTGGAGCTCGAAAAGGAATTTCACTTCAATAGATACCTGACCCGCAGAAGAAGGATTGAAATAGCACATGCTCTTTGCCTCTCAGAGAGACAAATAAAGATCTGGTTCCAAAACAGGAGAATGAAATGGAAAAAGGATAATAAGCTGAAAAGTATGAGCATGGCAGCTGCAGGAGGGGCATTCCGTCCCTAAGCGCTTGATCAATTAAAAGTACTGAGCAGTATTAGCTGACCCTGCGTCGTCTCATGTCAGTACTAAGTTGACTTTCTAAAACTTCCTTGTGTTACTTCTGTGAAGAAACCCTGTTCTTGTCGCCCTTATTCATCTTTTAATCATGAGCCTGTTTATTACCATTCTCTCGCGTGTATAAGTAGATCTGCTTTTATCGTACATTTCTTTGTCTTGAATGGCTTTGTCTTGGAAAAAATAATAGATGTTTTAACTTATTTATATGAAGCGAGCTGTGTTACTTGAAGTAACTGTTAAAACAAAACAAAACTAAACAAAAAAGAACAAAAAGGAAAAAAAAAGAAGTTAAAAAAAAAAAAAAAAAAAGGAGAGAGAGAAAGGAAACCCTCCCCCGGTTTAGTACAAATGTTATGTGTTGCACTCAACCTGCTTAACTGTGCATGTGTGGTCAAGTGTTAATGTCTGTATAGCTCCAAGCTGTTAAAAATATTTTTATTCAAACTACCTATATAATTCCTGTGTAATTAATGCTGTTGTAGAGGTGAAATGATGAAATCAACTGAACTTGTCCTACGTGTAGTGAATAGTGAATCTGTGACGAAAACTGTGATTCCAAGCAGTATGTCCTTGCTGTGCCTTTGTATATGACTCTTTGCACGAACTCTTAGAAGTGGCTCTTATTAAGCGCAGCTTCTGTGATGTATGTTTTTTGTGAACAAAGTTACAAATATAGTCAAAGTCTGGCTGTTTGAGCAAACTGTGATCAGCTTTTTTTTTTTAATTATTATTATTATTATTTGTTTTTAAAAAAAAACTGACTGGAAATCAACAAAAAAATAAACTTTCTATTGTAAAGTTTTTGTGATCTGATTTGTGCAAAGCAAGAAGTTGTGCTTCCTGATTTGCCTCTGAAAAAGAAAAAAAAAATATATATAGCCCGTGCAGAGTTTCTTATAATATTTTACCTGGCTCCTGCTGCACGTTGCATATGGTGGGTGCTGCAATTGTCCGCTACCAGTATTTTTAATTGAAAGTTTGACCATAAGTTCTTCCTTACTTGTTTCTCGCTAGGTGGAAAGCTGCATCGCAGGACCACAATCAACACCCTTTGTGGCTGAATCAACTGTTAATTGTTTGCTGATGGTTTAAAAAAAAAAAAAAAATCCTAAAAAAACCTCACCGCCCCCCCCTCCAAAAAAAAAACCACAACCCAAACCCCAAAACATGTGCTTTGTTAAAATACGCTGCGAACTCCAGGGTGTGTTTGCATCGCTCTAGAATTTCTCCTGTGGTTTCATTAAGTATATTTTAGGACAGCCATGTCCAAGCCCTCTGCGTCTATTAGTAACCCTCTCTAGCCACATTTTCCCACTCTTCACCCTCGAAAGATTTTTGGTTTTCTTCGCCACAATTAGTTTGCTATAAACGTAATGCTACTTACCCCATCAGAGCTTGAATGGTTAACTCTTCTGAGCTTCTAAGAGCAACTAAAGATTTGCACATTTACTGACTGGTTACATTGATGCCTTCCCTTAAAAGTTATAAAACAGTAAACTTTATAAGCCCCAGTTCCGGCTATATGACATTTGGGTGCCAAATGAATAGGGTTTTGTCTATGAATTAGATCGTAAAATCATCCATAGCACAGACAGATAGGCTCACTGGCTATAAAAAGTCACGTGGTGCCATTAAAGTAAGTTTTATGGTTTTGGGGAGTTGACATCCAACATTATATACCACATAACATATAATCTCACTGACGCTGGACTTCATTTGACTCTTTTGCAGGCTACGTGTGTGCCTCCTGGCCATTCAAATTGTCAGGTTTAGGGACAGAAGTATCCAAACCACAAGTTCTCAGTACTATGTGAAAAATGGCTCCTTGCAAGTCAAAGGTAAGTTTTGTGCACAAGTTCCTTAAAGTTTATTTGTACAGTGGGGAAGCCGAGGCTCGTGCTCGCTCTCGCTGCCTCTTGCCTCTCTCTTTCTTTCTCTTTCTCTTTCCCTTCCTCTCCGCCTGGAGGTTTTCAGGACGGTCCCACCGAGCCCGAGAGGCAGGATCAAGCACTAATGATCCAGGTTGCGATGCAAATACCTCCCCCCCATCCCTTCACTCGCAGCAGCTCGCTCTCTATTTTAACGATCAAATCAAAGTAAACCACAATAAGCGACTTTGGCAGAGATGGATTTTGGGGCCTAGCTTTAATCACTTTGACTACCGCAGAAGATAATTACTTCCTTTGCTCCAATAGACTCTCCAAGTTTGGAGAGGTTTTGTTTAGCAAAGAGTAGTTACTGCAGGCGATTAAAAAAAAGGGAGAAACAAAATAGATTGGGCTTGATATTATCTGGGCAGTATCTTATGTGGGCATGATAGAGTTGGAGGCGTGATGATATGGTAATAATCTTTGGATTAGTGAAATATGTTGCACATCAAATCCAGTATTAAAATGGCATAGACTGTACTGGAGTGCTTAGATATGTATTTTCTGCCTTGGGTTGTGCAGAAAGCTTTAGTTGTGTGTATATGTACATCTGCGAGTGCGTGGTGTGTTTGGGGGATGCGCATTTCTAACGTTGCTATAACTTTTTCCTGATTCTATACGTAATTGCGTAAATGTAAATATCTTTAAATTATTTGCATGTGTGCCTGCATGTACAAATCAGTTTGTATGTCTGTGTAAAGCCGTGCAGACGCATATATGTGTCTCATATTGGTGTATTCATGTACACAAAGGGTGTGTACGTGTGTACACATATATATGTTCCTGTGACTTCCTTTTTTTTTTTTTTTTTTTTTTTTTAAGCGAACCAATTGACTGTAACTTGTAGCATTAATACAAGAGACTACAGGTCATTAGAGTGCTGCAAATTATGAAATACGGGCTTGGTTTATTGAAGATTGTAAATATCCCCCTAGCTCTGCTCTCTCCCTTTCTGCCTTATATTGCTGGCTGCCATTGTGGGGTAGGCCCCAGCTGCGTGTTTACTTCAACATTCTTTTTATTTAAGTGGACTGTTCTCACTAGAGTGTGATTACTCAGCAATAAACTTTATGGCCGGATTTAACTTCAGTCTTTGAATTTCCAGGACTTGAATGAAAGGGTGAAAGGAGCTCTATCTTTCTCTGAGCAACATTAAGGCCTGATCCTTATCCTCAGAGCTGTTACTTTGGCGAGTGATCTCGGGGGGTATAAACAGACTAGTCAGTGGCTGGGGTAGAATTTTGAGAATTGCATGTTATCTATCTATCTATCTATCTATCTATCTATCTATCTACCTATCTCTCCAAACCAGCTGTGGATATCTCTTTCTCTGCACAGGTTTGGAGTAACATTGATTCATCAGACTGCATTGTTTTCCTTTATGTGTCATAAAGTCAGGTTTGCAAAAGAATGGAGTGGTTTGATGTGAGAGATGGGCTTTGTTTTATTTCGCTAGTGTTGTGCCATTTGAATGTTGTGGTTTAGGCTGGTTTGGCTACTGTGAGCAAAAATGGGAGAAAGGCGAAGGGTTTTAGGAGGGCAAGGTTGTTGTGTACCTCTGCAAGGTCTGCATATTGCTAATCAGATTCCTATTTTTCATTTATTTGTCTTTAACTTTAAAGAAATGGTAGTATCTAAGGTTTGTCCATCCCAAAGAGCTCCGTTTTAAAAACATTTAATATTTGAAGTCAACCCTTGTGGAAGATAAATAGAGTCTGATGCCTTTGTGTCTGTCGATCATTCCTATCAGCACTAAACAAACACATCTGCATATATTTCATATTAAAAAAATGAGAAGGGCTTTAAAAGAGCATATCCAAACGCTCACTTGAAAATAATTTCCTTATAAACAGCTGGAGATTTTTTTAGCACTCTAGTTGACACATTTTCGCCAATAGGAATATCAGAAAGTTGTATATGATAGGCGTGTATTATGTCATACTATATGCCATAAAATTTTATAGTTTGAGGCAAGGCACGAAAAACTCTTAAAAGTTTGGTTTTCATTTATGTGTGAGTCCTTTTCCAAGGAAAACCCTTCGCTTGTTGACGGGAATTATACGAGACACAAACAGCTCGTGATTACTCAGTATTCAACAATACTGCGCCATTTGAATTATCTGGCTGATGTACAAGCACGCACGGACTCCCGTTCGACTAATATTTTAGGATCCTGGATATCATCCTGGATTGTAATTTTTCATTGCCTAGAGTGAAAAGAGTTGCTACTATGTATTTTCCACATTTTCGAATGTGGCTTCTGGACCATATCCCACAAAAAACTATGTACAGAGGTTAAAGAACTACGGAAAAGAAAAATATCCCTAAGTCCAGAAGCACATAAACCCGCCTGTACTTCAAGAAACACTACCAACAAAAGAAAGTTAGGTAGAAATGACAACTTCACCATGTTTCTGGCCCTGCCCTGTCCTTAGCATCACAGTTGAAACCATTGAAACCCAGAAATGCATTAAGATTTCCTAATACGCTTTGAAATTTGAAATTCAAACGAGACCAGACTGCCGAACTCTGAGAAAATAGTCCCAGGTCCGAATTGTTTTCCGAGGGAAAATGTCATGGGAAATCATCGCTGGGAATCAGGAGAGAGGGGTTTTTTTCTGCACACGTTATTTTTCTGATCATTTTGGGGTTTTAATAAGTGCGAGTTGTCCTATTTCAGGAATGGCAAGTTGCGTTCTGTGATTTGAAACACAGTTTACCTAATCCTTTGAAATACTTGCGTGTAGTGTCTCATGTCTGAGTGTAAATCCAATTAAAGATTAGGCAGCTCTCCTAATGTGTGGAACTGGTGACTTTGCAAGACATAACTTTCTCTAAACCAGAAGTACAACAATCCAATGGAAAGTCATCCGTAAATTACAGCTCTGCAGCTTTGTCTAAACCATGCAAAGACCCTAATTTCAGAACATTACAGGGAGATTATTATTTTGCCATTTCCTTACATTTAATAAGTGTGTATCTGTGGAAGGGTGACAATAGAGGAGTTTGCAATTTGCTTCATGGGAAATTGAATGGAACTGATCATGACGGGGAGGATCAGGAGGTTTCGATTTCAAACTCTGAATACGGGAGCCATGCCTTTTCCCTCCCCGTAAATACAGATTTAACGCATCTAATGCAGACACAAGTAAATCTCCTGACCAAGTTAAGATGTAAGATGTCGTTGGCTTTCTTAGTCCTTTCTCTTTCTGCCCTCAGAATCTCCCCGATTTGAGGCTAGGGTTACTAGCTAGAGCGGAAAACCGCAGTTCCCACAGTCGTCTGGTAATCTTTGAAAATATTATCCCTTTCAAATTAAAGCATCTTCACTAATGTCTCTCTGTAAGGCAAATACTCATGGACCACCCCAGTCACATGTTCTTGTAGCTATGCGCACAAACAATTTCGAATCTGACACAGAGAGCGTGTAAAATTTGCATGGATTTTGCCTTATAACACGCAAAAGGAATCTTTTCTATATCCCCTCCCCCCAAAAAATGTCTTTTCAATAATAATATTTGCTATGAAGGTTATTGGGTAATTATTGCAATTTTGTGGAACAGTCCTTGCTTGAGGTGAAGTCTGTCTCCGGATAATAAATGGCAGCCCGTGCAGTTCACTGCCAGGTTAAGTAAATGCAGAAAAGATAAATCTGCACACCCTAGGAATCACCAGCAGAGCTCGCTTTAGACCAAGTTCACAGTCAACTCGTTTGCCTAGACAAGGCTTCGCAAACAATTAGACTTGTTTCTTTATGTTTAAATCAAGGAGAAATGACTAAAACCCTTCAGCAGAGAGCCGCAGCTTTTCCCCCAACGCTCGTCGCTCCGTTCCTTCCAACCTCACGCCCAGAACTTACCCAGCGTTTCACCTGCAATTGTAACCATATAGCGCCTTTGAGTAACAGGCTTCTTCCAACGCTGCCGAAAGGCTCTGCAAACTGATCTAACAGCATTTTACAAAGCTGCGAGATTAAGGAAAAGAAAAAAAAAAATAAAATGCAAAAGTATCCGATTTCTCAGCAGCGAGAAGAAGAAAAAGGAAAAAAAAAAAAAAAAAAGCGCCCTTAGAAAGCTGGGGGAAACAGCAGAAGTATTGAAACAAACAGTGCGAGTCTCTTACTCCTAAAAGAAGCTGCATAGCTTTTGTATATCTTTGTGGTTAAGGGCGTTACAACTGCAGGTCAAAAAGTTGAGGGTCAAAAGTTTACGTTTTGCACCACTCTTAGTCATTCGCCCAGACAGAGTTTGATGTCAATGTTATAGCCGAGATCTTGACTATCAGCACAAAAGATAAAATAGCTTTGAGTTACGTGTGTATCACAGTATGGACTCCAGGTGAACCCTACTGCCTGAATGACCTCAATTACCAAGGAAAGGATAGAAAATTCCTCTTTTCAACAGTAATACACGTTGTATTTCATCTTGAATTATCCGCCACATTTGTGTCTGAATATCTGAGGTTCAGGCGCAGCAGGTAAACACGCGTGTTACCCCGCAGAAGCCTCTCACGCTGCCTCCTGCAAAAGCCAGGTAGCAAAACGCCTCACCCTTGTTTATTATATAATAACCTGCTCTAAGAGGTTTCATGTTAAGCCTTCTCACCTTGCAAAATGGCAGGAAGATAAGATAGGAGCGGAGCTATTAACACGTAAATCGATCCTAGCCGTGTCTTTGTTTTTGCTCTAATTTCTGTAGCGACCGCTAAACTGTGCTTAAACAGGACACGCCGGAGATAATACGGGCTATAGGTTTGCTCCGAAAGAGCTCGTTTAAAATGCGGAGCGGTAGAGTCGTGTGGCGATACCCATGGAAAATATTACGGAGGAGCTGGAGCCCTGCGCCTCTCCGTGATTTGGAAGGTTCCCACAGCCTTCTGGAATTACCCGGGCGGCACTTCCCAGCGAAATTGGGAGTAGGACGCGTTGTTTTTCCTCTCGCCATCCACCCCTCCTCACCCTTCCAAGAAAAATTTAGTGGAATTTCTTAGTGCAGAGAGATTCCCACATTGCTGGGATTTTTTTGTTCCCAGTGCCGCCTCTGAGTAAAAGCCTTAGCTCCTTGGTTAGACGTGTCTGCGGGGAGACCTGGCCAATATTGCTCGAGCAACTTCATTTTGGAGGACACCATCACAGACGGGATTCGGCTTGAAATTTTAAGGCTGAGGGGTCGGTGGAAGAGGGAAAGAATATTCCCAAATAGACATAACCAGACCTGAAAGGTGTGGAGGAGGGGACAGTGCGACAGGGAAATCCGAGAAAGACCGCACCTCACCCCCAAGCACGCATTGCTGCCTTTCCACCCCCAAGGCAGCAGCCTACACCGGCCTCTGTGGAACTGGTACGCGTGAATTATTTGCCAGAGACACAGCTGGATCGTGGCAGGCGAGCGCTGTATCTTGGGAACAAGTACGCGAGAGGTTAGATATCAGATTAGCCAAAGTGATTATCGGAGATTGTGCCTAAAGTACCTGCTGAAGCCCGGCAAGTGTGTAATGCAAGTGTTTGCTCGGCGTGTAGACGCTGTTCACAAGTTGTTGCTGCTGCTCACTTGTAGCGAGCCCTGGCACTGCACGTTTAGGGAGCCTGCCCGCTCTGGAGATAGTATATAACCTTTCACATCCAGACTATTTATTTGGTGTAAGAGCGAAGCCTGATAACAAGCTAAAAACCGTAGCCAAATATCTATTTTGTTAGAGAATAGCGGGCGGATTGTTTCCAAGAATAACAATGCGTCTTTGATATAGCCAGAATGAAAGCTGTTACTATAACCGGCTTACTCAAGAGTAGGTGACAGAAATCCATTTACTTCCTCACTAAAACAATTAGTGGTCCGGATTCCATATTTTAAATCTGGTTTAGAATAAAAGTATCAATGAAAATATTTTCAAAGAAGTTGAAACCGCGAGTTACATAAATATTGACTCTTTTCAATTATTGTGTAAATTGTCCTCCCCCCCAAAAAAAATTAAAAAAGAAAAAAAAAAGCAGACTAGAACAGAGCAGTTAATAATTTGACACGAACTCTTTCTGTCCTTTCACTTTCTGCATTCAGCACGCTGTTCTCTGGCGTGGAAGGTCTGTTCAAAAGACCATTCATTTAAAATACAGGCACAAATCACATTTTACGTGTGTTTATTTAACCGCACCAGGACAGAGCGAGCAAACCCCGCCAACCAGCCCGTTGTTAAGAAAAGCCCCAGTGCCAGGGAAAGCACCGCTTTTACCAAATGCTGAACTTGGGGCAAAAATGGCACCATTGCCCCGGAGCGCCCATGGGGAAGGACGCTCTCATCCGCCCAGGCAGGAGCAGCCTCGGGGCTCTATCATTCCCAGGAACAAAGGAAGGAATACAGTCGATACATTCCATAACGTTTACATTTTCCCTCGATTTTTTTTCTTATTTTTCCCTTAGAAGTAGTGACCTGGGCAAAGCACCCTGCTATCTAAAAGACACTGTTATAGACCTTTTAGAAAAACTAAGTCCAAGGCCGAGGTGAACTTCAGGTCACCGCGTCTAACAAATATGAAAATGTCGCCTGGTGAAGGGCACGCCTTGTTATTTAACAAAGACTGTCAATGTGTAAGATTAATAAGAAACAAAATGCACACGGTGTCACTTTTCGGTCACTTTGAAACTTGGGACAGCCTCGCATTCAAGAGGGGAAAGCTGGGACTAAATATATTCAAAATGGTTCAAATCAAAGTCAAGCCAGGCTGCTTGTGCGATTCTTCCTCCTCCTACCGCTCTCGGTGGAGGATGCCCGGCACGGCGAGAGGTTGACTTGAATTATTATTACTATTATTATTATTACTATTATTACTGCTACTACTACACTACTAGTGCTGCTATTATTATTATTGCTGTTGTTACTATTCTTGTATCTTTGGTGGTAATTAGGTTTTAGCTGCGTGTGTGGAGGGTAACAGGAATGCTTGTCTGTTTCACCAGAAAAAGGGGGATCCTCTTTCCTCCCTCTTTCGGTATGTATTGAGTTGCCTCTTCTTGGTGCATGAAAATTTACTCTCTCCCTCTCAACTTAATTCCAGTGCTGTCCCCATCCCATTCTCGGCCAGCCTCGGCCAGGAAACTCTCGCTTCTTTATTAATTGATTGAAGTCTCCTTCTCCAGTGAAATCGAGCATTTAGTCCTTCTGGAAAAATAAGAGAGCTGGCCTATTTTGTCCTATCCTTTCCTTTCTTTGAGAACTTAGGGTGATGGTACAAGTTTGTTAAAGGGAAGTACTGGGGAAGAAAAGGGTTTGAGATTGTTTATTACAGCCATAAATCTTGCAGTAAAATGTCGAAATGGCCGTGTGCAAGATAACACTTGGTGGTCTTGGCTGGGTTCTTGTTTATGATAACAAAACCAGAAAGACACGGAACAGGCCTTTTGGAGGTCCTGCCTCAGCACATCTTCACAGACTAAGAGAACCACATGAAAAAACCAGGCTTGAGCTGAGCAGCTCAGGTCACCTTGCAGATTTACACTCGTATACAAAACTGAGCCCTTCTCTCTGTATCCAAGCGCCAGAGCCCTACTGTAGAAAGCGGCACGGTGAAACTTTGAGATCTAATCACAGTAAATAATATGAAGCCGAGCCCGGCCAACTCTCCCAATATAGCGCTGATCTTACAGACCGAGAGAACACTTTTCGTTGTGTTTTACCGTGGCGTGGGAACACGGCACCCGCTGTAGTGCTCCGGCCATAGTGCCTCAGGACTTATACCGAGGATAATATTTACGATACCCCGGTGCAATTCATCTGGTGCTAGCCGGCAGGTATTTGTATGTGTGCGTCTCTGTGTGTGCATGTATCTCTCTATTCCGGGGAAAATGCTATCGTGGTGCACTTCGGCAGTCTTTTATTTTTTACAATCGTGCAGATGGGAGCTTTTTTTTTTTCAATTAGGAAATGAATTGCTGTTGTTTTGTTGTTGTTGTTTTGAATATAAATAAAACAACCTCCCCTTTTCTGTCAAATGTGTGCTGTGGAGCAGTTGCGGCTGTGTCTGTGTGTAACCGCGTGTGTGTAACCGCATTTCCCCTCCACGCAGAGTAAACAGAGAAACTTATCTATTACGCCAGCTAGAGTTCCATAGATGTGCTGTTGGAAATGAGTAAGTAAATGTGTTTTAACTCTCTTTACAAATTAGACATTCGATAGTAGGAGGAAATGAGTGATTGTTTAGATAAGTACCCCAGTATACCCAAGTGCTGGAAATGTTCTAACATATTACAAGCCGCATGCAATGTGCATGCCTGTGTGTCTGTGGATAAAATATAAATCGATACGTTGTGTGTCTTGTTAGACAGAATATATATTCAAATAGAATTTTATTGCATGTATCCATTATCTATTAAACTGCAAAAGACAATAATCTGAATTTAAACCAGGGTAACTGTTAATGTAATATCTTTAGGAGGGCAAGATCTAAACTGTATCGTATTTACGCTTGATATATTAGGAGTATTTTCCCATACTAGCAGATGAGATTTAGCCGGTCGGCAATTATATTCTCTAAGGGTGTGGTAAATATTTCTATGTGTTTATGTTCTATCCTGTATAGATGAAAAAAAAAAAAAATCTGAAAAACTTCGCGCCTACTCCAAATGTGGCAGACTAGCTGACGTTCAAATAAGTATTTTTCCCCCCCTTAGAAGAAGAGCGTAATTAGTTTAACCATCAAATTTCAATTACCTAAGGTCAGGGCGGTTGCCTCGTTTCCCCCTGAGCTGCAAATCCCGTTAATAGTCTCAGTTTTAGCAAGGCAGACGTGCCCGAGTGCCCTCTCCCTCCTACACCAGCCTTTGCGAGCTACTTCTGCGAAGGCGCTAGCGATTTCTGATGGCAGCGAAAATTAAGGAATAAACCCAAGACGAGGCACACCGAACCAACGGACTTAAACTCGTAGTTCAGAAAGCTCTCCTCGGCGGGGAGGGATGCTCCCAGTGAGCCCTGTGATGGCCCGTAGGGAGTGTTTGGTACCGTCGTGTCCGTCTTCCCCTGTCCCTTCCCCCTCTGTTCCCCGTTATTTTCAGCTCGCTCTGTGCCTCACACGCCGCAAGCCCCTCGAGGACTCTCCTCGGCCTCCCCGCGACCTTCCTTCTAACTTTTGCGTCTATTCCTCCCATTAGCCCGCCCTCCAAGGGGCAAAGGCTGTCCCCGGAGCCGGCGGCCGCCCGGGCTCGGTGGCGGTGGGGCGCTGGGGACAGAGCCCGGGGGGCGGCCGGTGGCCTGTGCCCGACAGCCGCTGCCGCCCTCTGCCTGCGCGCAGCCCCGGCCTTTGGAGACGGGCTTGTTTAAAAGGATTGTGCAACGCCTTGTGCAATGCCTGCCTCCCTCCGGATCGCGCAGCTGGGCTGCGCTTCCTCGCCCCGCTTCCTACACTCTCCCACGGGAGAACGAAGACACAAAAAGTGCCGGGGCGGGCCGGGTGGGTGGGAGACTGTCACAGCCGGATTAGTTCTATCTGGCTTGACACCGCCACTGCCGGACGCGGCCCGGGCCCGGGCGGGAGGAGCCGGCGATGCGGCTGAGGAGCGGACGCGGGGAGCTCCCCGGCCAGGCAGCCGCCGCCCGCGGGGGAGGCGCGGTCCCCGCGGAGGGTCCGCGGGCGCGGAGCTGCCCTGCGGCCGCTCGTCCCTCTTCCATTTCCTGATCCGGGGTCCGCGGCCCCGCGCGGTAATTGGCGCTGGCGGTCAGGTGGTGGCGGGGCGGCGGGGGGCGCGGGTGTGTGTGTGCGCGGGTGTGTGTTTGTGTGTGTTGTAGGCGCTCCAGGGGTGGGAAGAGAGGAAGGGAGGGGAGTGCAGAGGGGAAGGGGGGGGGGAAGGGCTGGAGGCCCAAACTTTGGCAGCGGCAGCACTTGACAGCAGCGGGAGGGGGAGAGGGAGGGAAGGGAGGGAAGGGGGGGGGGAAGGGGAGTGGCCTCGCCGAGCCCAGAAAAACGACAACGCGAGAAAAATTAGTATTTTTGCACTTCACAAATTAATGACCATGAGTTCGTTTTTGATAAACTCCAACTACATCGAGCCCAAATTCCCTCCCTGCGAGGAATACACGCAGCACAGCGGCAGCGCCGGCAGCTCCGCCAGCTACCACCCGCACCACTCGCACCCGCACGCCCCGCCGCCGCCGCCGCCGCCGCCGCCGCACCTGCACGCCGCGCACCCGGGCCCGGCGCTGCCCGAGTACTTCCCGCGGCCGCGCCGGGAACCGGGCTACCAGGCTCCCGCCGCGCCGCCGGGGCCGCCGGGGCCGCCTCCCGAGGCGCTCTACCCCGCGCAGGCACCCTCCTACCCCCAGGCGCCCTACAGCTACAGCAGCGCCGGCAGCGCCGCCCCGGGCCCCGAGCAGCCGCCCCCGGGCGCCTCGCCGCCGCCGCCCGCCAAGGGCCACCCCGGCCCGCCCCAGCCCCTGCTCCCAGGCCATGCCCTGCAGCGCCGCTGCGAAGCGGCCCCCGCCGCCGGGGCCGGCACCGGGCCCGCCTGTCCGCTGCTGCCCGACAAGAGCCTGCCCGGGCTGAAGGGGAAGGAGCCGGTGGTCTACCCCTGGATGAAGAAGATCCATGTGAGCACGGGTGAGTTGCCCTTGCCAGGGGGAGGTGGGGATGCGCCTGCAGAGGAGGGAAGGGGGGGGAGGGTGCTCCCGGGACCGGGATGGGTCGTTGCGTGTGTGGCGTTTTTTTCCCCTCCTTCTCCCTCAGCGTTTCCTAATAGTAAGGAAAAAAAAAAAAAAAAAAAAAAAAAAAAAGGGAAAAAAGGAAAAGAAGAAAAAAAAAAAAGAAAAAAAAAAAAAGATTTAAAAAAAGTGAGAAACCTTTTGTATCCGGGGCCCTTTATCAAAAGATTTACGAGACGCCAAACTGTTAGGGCAGTAATTATAGCCCCCATAAATTTAATTGCCCTGCAGTGGCTCTGGGCCATGTGTCTTTGAAGCTTTTCTTCTAACCCAAATGCCCATCACCATTTTTTATTGCTCCTCGATTGTCCCCACTGTCGATAGGCTGGGAAACAATTTTTCTTGCCGTTTATGTATCTTATGTGAACCCGGTGTCAAGTTATTATATAATGATTATGTTCCATCCCTTCCCCTCTCCTTCTTTCCCTTCCCATGCGTGTGTATGTGTGTGCCCGTGTGTGCACGTTTCAGTCAATCCCAATTACAACGGAGGGGAGCCCAAGAGGTCTCGCACTGCCTACACCAGACAGCAGGTCCTGGAGCTGGAGAAGGAGTTTCACTTCAACCGCTACCTGACCAGAAGGCGACGCATCGAGATCGCGCACACCCTCTGCCTCTCCGAGCGCCAGGTCAAAATCTGGTTCCAGAACAGGCGCATGAAGTGGAAGAAAGACCATAAACTGCCTAACACAAAGATGCGCTCCTCAAACCAGTCCACACTGAGCCAGCAGTCCAAAGCACAGACACAGGGCCACCCCCATCCGCTCGATGGGGCTACACCCAACGCAGCTGCGCTATAAATACGGTTTTTGGTTTGAGTCTTTTTGGTCTTTTTTTTTGTTTGTTTGGTTGGCTTTCATTTTTGTTGTCGTTGTTGTTGTTGTCGGTTTTTTTAATATATATATATTTACCTATCTATTGGGGTTTTCAAGCTGCCTCGAGGTTGAGGCTGGCCTTTTGGACCAAACTGTGTAAAACAAAACAGGAGCAGAAAAGGAAGACGAGACGTGTCCAAGAACGGGCACATGTTTAAACCAAAACCCGGACGATTGTCTACATTGTATATAGATAATGGTTCCATGCCCATCATTTTTTTCTATTTATGGAAACGCTCTCTTGTCCTCGGTGTAAGAGAGGGCTGGATGCTGTCATGGACGAATTCTCTGTACCTAAGACGGACTCTTTTTCTTTTTTTTTTTTTTTCTTTTTTTTTTTTTTTCCTTTTTTTTTTTTTTAAATTTTTTTTGGGAACACGTTAAAAATAAAAGACGTTTAAAACAAAGCAAAGAGCTCGTGAGACACTTGTGTAAGGCATTGACTTGAATAGCGCTGTTTTGTGGTGTGTTCATGGATTTCTCTGTGCGTGCTTGTGTTGTGTGATGGTGCACACACACGTATACACACACAGACCAACACGGGAGACAGAATGAACACGTCCACAAAGAGGTTAAAGACTTATGAAAAAGTCCCCTTACGCTGTCTAAAGGAAAATGTTTTATGTATCAAAGGTAACTTAACTGGTTTTAAGTGTAGCCCCCTCGGTAGCTGTGATCTATTAGTTTCTCTCCACATTCCCTATTGCATTTATTTAAAGAAATATTGCTATAAAGGCTGTTATTGTCTTCATATTTGGCACCGTCTAAATAGTTTGGGTCCATGTACAATTTGTGGATTTTTGGTGTAATGTATAATAGTGCCAAATGCTAGTAATAAAGATTATTCTGTACAAAAGAATTAAACGCTTGAAACACAAATCCACTACGTACTGTTTCATCCACCTTGTGCTTGGCTGGTGTTGGCATCAGGAACGGAAAACAACATTTTAATGCATTGTTTTGACTTGAATTCATCTTGTCAATATGGTAATGGTTATTTTTAATGTGCTGAAAAACCTCCTGGCCCCTACATGCCTGGCTGGGAAAAATTGCGTTGCAGGACGAGGAAAGGTCTTGCTTCATTGTATAGGTGAGTGGTGCTCTCTTTAGCTTAGACAGAACGAGTCTGACTCCACCGCTGGCCGGGCCACTGTTCTCAGCTCCCTGACAAGAGAAACTGTGTTTCTTCTGGGAGCCAATAAGCTCCCATGCCGTGATAACACTTTAAATCTTTAGCCAGTCGTGGTTTATTCATTCATTTTCTTCCGATTATGATTTCTTAGCTGGCTAGCACTGTTTAAGGGAAATACATGAACGGTAACCTAAAGTTTCTTTTTAAGCTACCTTTTCTGTTTCTATTTTCTTTTTTTTATTATTATTTTTTTATTTTTGGTATTAAGATTATTTTGAAATGCGTTGAGAAAGCCTAGGTAGACACATGAATTTGGATACAACTCATGAGGATTTTTTTGACCGAGATTGTCACAACTACTGTGGCAAAATGGGATTCAACTGGTTCCAGCTCAGGCTGTGCATCTTGCTTCTTCCAGGCAGCTAAGGAGTCCAGGCAAAGCAGAGCTGCTAACGGGGAGCCCTGCTTGGGGCTTTCACAAGATGGTGTAGCACTGAGCTGGGTAGGAAAAGTCTTGGAAAGGAGCTCAAGTGCTAGTAAATCTTCCAGGGAAGACCTGAAGGCCAATACTTATTTATTTACTCACCCAAATACATACAAGATGGGTCCTTGGAATCAGCGCTTGTCTTCACATAAGTGAGCCCACCAGGACCAGGGGCATCATCATCCCCGGTTGAGATAGCATCAGGCTCCAAAGGCTGTGCCAGCATCCCTGCCTAGCCATGGAACATGTACCATCCCAGAGATGCACAAAAATGTAGGGTGCCACTGGCAGAACACGTTCAGCATCAGGGAGGCGGCAGCTGTAAACACCCTCAGCAAACACAGCTGTCCCCATACCTGACCGAGGAGCAGGCCTGAAAAAGCACACTTCTGCTCTTTACTAAATCCTCAGTCGCCAGTTGTCTCCTTATAAAGGGGAAAAAACTATAGCTCTATGTGAGGTAACTACTATCCATAAATGTGTAACTCTTAATTTGGTTTATCGCTTGAGAATCCTTTAATGTATTTAGAGCCAAAATTATCACAACTGAGCAAAATTCCAGCTGAAACGTATTAACTGGCAGTGCAGGATTTCTTTAGTGTGCAGCCTATGCCTATAAACCTGGTTTGCTCCCATTGTAAAGAGAAATGAAATCACGCTGCAAATAGCAATTTTAGCGAGAATCATTAATCACCTCCTACAATAAATACTTCTTTGTAATTCAACAGCGGTTCTGAAAGGCATTCTCTTGGAAAAGTCTGTGAAGACGCAAAGGATTTTCCTGGGGGAAAAAAAAGTGGTCATGTGTAAAGACACAGCATCTTGGCTGTCTGCTAAAAAAATGTACATTCTCTTGCTGGAGATTGAACTGCGGACTGCAAAATACCCCATGGCAGATTATCGTCGTTTAAGGTAAATTCTCCTTCCCTCTCTTCCCTTTCTGCCTGTGTTGGGAGCAGAACGCTGCTCCTGGGCTGGGAGCCCTCTGCTCCCCGTCCAATACCTCCCATCTTTACAATAACTTCAAAAATTACATCGTCCTGTTTAAATTCTCGCATTGTGCTCCCTTTGCTAAGGCAACCAGGAGTTCACCGAGAGGACAAATTTTCTATCCCATTAATTGTTTTTTTTAGAGGAGCAGACTGACCCTTCAAACCCTTGACCTTTAAAGACAGTATTCTTTTTAATCCGGCACTTGGACCTAAATGTCTCTTCCCCCCTCCCTCTCTCTTGCTCTCCCGGTGTCTCACACTCGGATTTATCTGCTCTGGCCACAAAGGCGAGCACAGCTCAAAACGCTGGAAGTGGAAGTGTGTCAATATTTCAAAGAAAGACCAAATCACCTCAGAGTCAATTTGCTGTCAGCAGGGAACGCCACTCGGTTAACCCCGGCACCCACCTCCCCTCCACCCACCGAGAAAAATACTCCTCTTCCAAGATCCCCCTCCTCGTTTCTCCTGCAAGCTCTTGCTATACCTGGTGTTTCATTACAGGAGGAGCTGAACTGTGACAAGCGCCTTGTGGTATTTAATAACCAGGGCCATCCTGCATCGGGAGATTACGCAATGCTAGGATTTTTTAAAATTTTTTTAATTTTTTTTTTCCCCAGGGTGCTTGCAGTCCCAGGTCTTCTTGTCCTGTGTTTGTAAACGAGGAAGGGGTGGGGGGAGCCCTGACACGGGCGGAGATCTTGACAGGCTTTGCAGTGAAACCCCGGCTCCCCCCGGCCCCCCCGCCTGGCCTGGGGGCCGCGCTGGGCCCGCCCGGGCTGTCCCGCCGTTCCCGCACCTCCGCCCGAGCCGGGCCCGCACGTCACGTCCCCGGGGAGGCGGGGGCTCCTCCGGCCGTGCCCGCAGCCCCACGGCCTGCCCGGGCCGCGCCGGGGAGGGACCCCGGGGTGTCGCTCCAGGGCCGTCCCCTCCCGCCCGGGGGCCCAGGCCCGGCCCAGGCGGGTCCCGCGGGGTCGGGGCTGTCCCCCGTGGGCTGGGGAAGCTCGGCGGCCGCCTCCCTCCGGCCCCGGGCAGCCCTGCTGGCTCCGCCCGGGCCCGCGGACAGGCGGCACTCACCCCTGGAAGGCGGCCCGGGCAGTGCCGCCCTGATGCTCTCCCGGCCCCTGCCAGCGGCGCTGGGCCCCCTCCCAGCGCGGACAATGACCAACTGCGCTCAACTCAATCGCTTGGAGTGGGGAGGGGGCGCGGAGGGGGTAAAGCCGCCCCAGCTCGCCGTGCAGAACGGGACAGACCCCTGTTAATAACGTCCCAGAGCTCTCCCTGGAAACTGAGGAGCTGTCAGAGGCAGTAGAGATTAGGGGACCCAAGCAGGAGCATCCCTGCGCTCGCAGATAAAGGTGTTGCGTCTGTTCTGGGGCAGATATTGAAATTTTAATCTTTAGGGTCACGTGACTCATTAAATAATTAATGCGGATAGTCAGGAATGGATCTGGGGCCGTCAGTCCTCACTAGGAGTGATTCTCTCTGAAGTGAAACTCAACTCCTTATTACTGGAGTTTGTTTTTCTTTCTTTCTTTCCTTTTTTTTTTTTTTTTTTTTTTTTTTTTTTTTCCTTTAAAAATCCCTCACCTGATTTATCTTGAAAGATTCTAAACTTCTTAAGCAAGCAATAGGGTCTGTGTTGGTAAGTAGGGAGTGTGTATTTCTAGCTTGATGACTTTAATTGTTTGTGCTTGCTTTGTCTGCTGAGCATTTGCTTAACCAGCTTAATATTTAGAAATGTTAAATCTTTGTTTTAGCTGCCTTGTGGTCACATTATGGCTTTTGGTGATTAAGTGTTACGGAGGCAAACACACTTGATAATGTTCTAATTCACACTGTGGAAGGCTGGGTGCCACAGTGCAGGAGGACCTGCTTTGTTCAATTTTCCTGGCGTTAATAAATCACCGTCTCTTAATACATGGCCAAAAAAGCAATGGAAAGGCAGGGAGCATTGCAAAGGAAAAGTCATAGGCGAATTTCTCTATGACTCATTAGTCTGAACGATTTATGTACGAACCTAGAGTGCCGCAATGAAAATTAGAGTTTGGGATAACAACAAAATTAAAAAAAAAAAAGAAAAAAAGAAAAAAAAAGAAAAAAAAAAAAGAAAAAAAAGGTAATAGTTTTTGTAAAGTGCTTTATTGCTACTTAGCAACTCTTTCAAGAAACAGCATACTTTAAAGGACCGTGGCAGTGTAAAATATGGTAGCGTGACCTAATGGCTCCAAAATAAATAACAGAAAGTCGCTGGCACCGTTTTCAGATACACGCTCCATATTTAACACGAGTGGGACAACCCAGTCACGCTTGATCGATGATTATTGCTGTTTGCAACATGATTATTGATTAGGGATCAAAACGGCTAAGGTACGACTTGGAGCCTAAAATGCCAGGGGGTTCCCCCTGTGCTGGAGCCGAGTGGGAGGAAAGGTAGAGCTCAGAATAACCCCAGGAAGCAGCGCCCGGGCTCTGTGATTGCAGTTCGAACTTTCCATTTTCTTTTGTGTTTGCCAGTAGATTTTAACAGTCAGCACTCGCAAATTTATGAGACAGCAATAAACAGTTTAGTAGGCTATTATTGCATGATTTTATGTAGACTGGAGTTCAACACCAAATTTAAAATTATTAGCGTAATTATGGAACTACTAAATTACCAAAGCAAAGTATCTGCTCGAAAAGTTCTCCCAAGACAGACTTAATATTTCCAGGGCTCAGATAACACCCTTCAGCAAGAACGGTGTTATTTAATTATTAGCATTTACATTTACTCTCGATTGTAAGATGCGTTAGATGGGTTTTATTAGCAAGACTGGATACGGGGGTACATTATTATATCTGACAAATTCATATGTAAAAGTGATTCAGTAAGTGGCATGCAAATGACCTGACTATTGTCTTTTTGGACCTAGCAATATTGTTTATTTTAAGGGAAAAGAAGAAGCAGTCCAGTATTTTCCCCTCCGTCAATGGCTTTCAGTGCTGTCGGTTTTTTCGTTGCTTTTTTTTTTTTTTTTTTTTTTTTTTTTTTTTTTTTTTTTTCTGTTTTGTTGAGGATTTTTTTTTTTTTTTTTTTTTTTTTAAGCATTTGGGCCCGATCCCGCTTCACTGAGGTCAATTGTTAGTCTCTTACTGAGCTTGTGGTGGCAGGATTGGGCCCTGGCTAACCGTTTGAATAAAAGCCCAACCACAATACGCCCCGCATTTAAACTGGAACCCTTTCCGAGTTTTATTCAGCAGAGATGAACACCACGACTTGTGTTTAATGTCTGTTCTTGATTAAATGATCCTAAACAAAGGTTTCCCAGAGGAAAATAAAGCAGACATTCATGTAACAAGAGTTAGGAATGACAATATTTCCAAACACTTGGAGACAGAAGGCATAGTTGTCTACGGGGGAAAAAAAAAAATTAAGGAAAAAACCCAACCAAAACAACCGCACGCTTTTATTCCTCAGCTCCCCGTGCTCTTCACCCGGGTGGGAATCCACGCTCCTGGCGGGAGCCGAGCCCGCTCCATCCCCGCCCGCCCCTCTCGGGGCTCTCCCAGCGCACCCGCCAAACCGTGTATTGCCAATGAAGGAGCAAAATAGCTCCCCCCGCGCTCCCCGGTAAGGCGCTGTTTGTTGCTTGTTTACAGGGAGCCCCGAAAGGAAGGCGCTCGGCCGGGGCGGTGGAAGGAGCTGGGAGCGCCTCAGCCCAAGCCTGCGCAGCTGGAGGAGGTAAGAGCCGGGCAGCGCCGCTGCCTTTGCGCCCGTGGCGGTTGTAGAATGCCATTAGCCCGCTACCTGCATGAAGAACCACACTGCTGGAATGAGATTTTGTTGTTGTTGAGATAAATATTTAACCTAGCTGGGATTTTTTTTTTTTTCTGGATTGGCTCTATTCATCTTCCGTGGGTGGTGAATGCGCGTGTCTGGGCAGACAAAGAAGTGTACGGGACCTGAGTGATCGCCATCCTTATAAAGGCATTGGGGACAGGAAGGATGCAAAGTCATCTGAAGAGCGAAAGAGTTAGAGAATTTCTTTGTCCGTTCTTAGCTCCTTCCGAAATCAAAGGCAGCAGGCGAGGGAGAGAGGGTTGGAGCCAGTTGGGTGTTGAATGGCCGCTTATCGCGGCTTGTCTGTTCGCCTCCTCCTCGAGGAGCTCCGCAGCCAGTCCTGCAAACGAGAAGTGCATGAGGGGATGTTAGAAAACCTGATTTTTGTCTGCGTGCATACAACAGAATGGTTCGCGATTAAATTTCGGGTATTTGTCCGTCCTGGCCTGCTTTGCACTGAGTGGAGGTTCGGAGTTTTTGAAGTCCTCTATGTGCTTGGTCCTCTTGCAGGAGAAAAGAAATGCTTTCCATAGTGACTTTTTCTTTTTTTTTTTTTTTTTTTTTTTTTTTTTTTTTTTTTAAATACCGGCCGTCGAGAAGGGAGGATTACATAGAATTAGCTCAAAGTCCTGCTAGATTTACCTGCTTCTTTTTGGATGTTGATGTACAATTACTGTATTTTACTACCTTTTAAAAGCGGCCATAAATTACAGGACTACAAGGGCTCTTTGTGTTGGCTTAATGAGCTGCTTAAATCTTAACTACAAAAAGGCGCTGCAAATGTCTATTCACGCTTGTGTTCGGAAATTGAAAGCGAAAACACGGTCCGAAGGAACCTTCCTCCGGTGGCATGTACCCACAGCATTGCGGGCAGAGATATTTGGGATTCCTTAACTGACCCAACACCGGCAGGCTCAGCTGACTCTGAGCAGAACTTCTCTCACAAGGGTACAGTCGATAACGCTGCTCTTTTTATCTACTTGGGAGTGATCAAAGACCAACTTTATCAGACTCACGGATGTAGGTAAACAGCCCTGCGTCCCAGCAGATTGCAAATCTTTCGAGGTAGCGAGGAAATAAGGACTTATATCGTAGTGGGTGATTCCCATTTCGCCTCCACATGGGAGTCATAGGCACACCTCTTACCAACTGGCATAAAAGTAAACTTGAAGCACAGTAAAAATTCTAAATCTAATTATATTGAAGGTAACTTCAAAGAGCATCAGTGCTAAGAGTGGCTATTAATGCCGGAACGGGCACAAAGGGTCTCCCTTAATGAAGGCACGTTATGAACTCAGATCTGTTTGTTGTTACTGAGGCTGGAATTTAAACTCAGCCCAAAACCATGTGTATAGAGCACAAAAAAATCAGTAGCACACCTACTGATAAACTCCACTTTTTTTTTTTTTTTTTTTTTTTCCTACTAGAAACAGTCTTTTGGGTCTCCAAAGCATCAAGGTAATAAAACACAACGTTGAGTGTCCAGGAACAGGAACAAAGCAATAAATGGGGTGGCGAGGGAAGTCTAGCGCCCGCGACTTGCAAGATCATTTGAATTTGCATCTGCAACCTCGTAATCACGCTACTAGAGCAAATAAAACTTTCTCCAAATTCGGCGGAAGGGGGTAATTTTCAGCTGCAATTCAGGACAGCACAAAGTTAGGCAGACTCTCCCTTCTGCCTTCCCAAAGCGCACTCTGTGAAGGGTATTCACACGTCAAGAAGTTACTTTTCTTAAGAATGAATTAGTTTCCCCACTATATACACCAAGTTAATTGTTAAACAGTAGTTTTAGGATTAACTTGACCATTAATACCAATAAAGATGTTCACAGAAACAGGGTTTTGAAGCCAATAGCCACAGCTAGCGTTAAGGCATTTCAGATGACTTATGATTGTGATTTATTGCTTTTGTAGTTTCTATTTGCTCAAGACTGTAACTTCTAAAGTCATCTTTCTACTTTTGACGCAAAGCAGTCGATAACTTTTTACAACAGCCCCAAGAAAGACTTGCTTTGCTTTTTTTCAGCATCTGCTCCATTCCCCATTAATTTCAGTTTCATTGTTGCAGAAGAACTTCTCCGTGTGTTTCTTCTATGGGATGTAAACGCACCAAATTTAAAAGAGCCGTGAATCCATCTCAAGCAAATACCGCCCTTGGTTTATAATAAGTATGAGAACTGTGGAGTTACCAGGCGTGCTGATGGTTACAGATTCGGGCGTGTTGGGTGTGCCTAGTGGCCTCTCTTTTAAAAAGTCTGCAGTTTTTATTCCAGTTCCTAGTGAGGGATAACACATGTATACCCTGGTACTAGCTTAGTCACTTCGATATGAAAAACTGCGAAGTTTTCTCCTGCTGTAACGTCATGCTGACTTTGCTGCAATGTCACTACTCTACACTGTTACGAATGGGTTTACATTCCAGTGGCCCACTTTTAAAATCCAGGCGAGAGTATAGTAAGACTTGTCCGTAACACTAAAAGTCATCTTTATAAAGAAAACTCCTTCTATTCTGTTCAATGAAGTGTAGGTGGAACAATCAGAGGGGATATGTAGTTAGCTTCTTGGAGCTCATGGGAGATGGTGGAAAGATTTAGGTAAGGGTGTATACATGATGATGTACAATGCTGAAATCTCAGAACTGAACTAGGAGCACGTTAAAAGCGTGAACTATCTGATTTACTTTGACTCCTTCCAGAAAAGTTGTGTGTGTGGAGGGTTTCTTTTGTTTGTTTAGCTTATTGTGTCAATAGCACAAGTTAAACAATCTTACAGGGAAGATGTGATAGGTTCACACACAGGCGAAGCTGCCTGACTCACGGGCCACATACAACTTTTCTTTTTTCTTTCTTTCTTAATTTTTTCCCCTTAGGCAAAGAACTCCCCCTCCCCAATTTTTTTTCAACGCTAGAAACCTATAATTTTGTGCATCACTCAAACTAGCTGTATAGGAAATGCGTAAGCACAGGTTTAACAGCAAGGTCCCAAAAGATTTTGCAAAATTCAGAGGCACGCCAGTGAAGGAAGGTGTATTCTTCATAGTGTGTTACGAGGACAAAAATCAACTAGCCTCTTAGAAGAGACTCTTTTTTGCCTTTGTCAGGTAATTATAGGTCTTTTTAGTTTCTACAGGAGCCCTGATGTAGCGTGTGGGAGTTGAGCAAGCCCTGTACAATGGCAGGGTAGAGGGAGCTGGGGGTGGGGGGAAGGTTGGTAATCGTCCCGTTTAGAAGGGGGCTGGAAATAATAGCATTAAGATTTGGGCTTTCTTTGAGGCTTGCAGAGGACATGCGACGTGGAGCAGAGTGGCGGGCCTGGGGACCAAACGCCGCTTAATTAGGCTAAGTATCAAAGTGCAGCGTTATAAGAATTCTTCTTACCTTCCAATGGGTTTTGTGTAAAGAAATATTGGTGTGGGAGGAAAGAGAATCAGACCAATCTCTCCCCATAGTCATCTGCATCTCTTAGATCCCCCCCCCCCCCCCCCCCCCCCCGCCTTAGAACTCTTCTTTAACATATTGGGTTAAGGCTTTAAAAAGCGAAGGCTCGCGCTAAGAAACCCTGTTCCTTCAATGATTCCCTATTTCAAATAAAAGGATTTAAGTTGACGTATGACCACGTGAGCACATAATACAGCGCATTATTGTGGCATTTGGAGTGGAGACCCGGTCTGGCTCCGTCTGCGATTACGCTTTTCCAGTTTCTGTTCAGAGCAAGCACTGCTTTCTATTATTTTTTTTTTTTCTCCTGCCCCCATCCGTCCCCACAAGAGCTGGCCATTTCGCTGACAGCTTTCGTTCCTTATGGAAAGGTTATTGTCGAGCCGAGAGGACGAAATGCTTCGTTAGAAAGGATGGATTTTATTTTAAGGTATTTCCGTTGATTGTTCATTTATGTGGTGAGTTATTGCTGTTCGAGGCAAAGGTCAGTAGCAGAGGCTGGAGTGAGTGCGTGTGTGTGCGTGCGGGTGTGTGTGCACCGGAGCCAGCCTGCTTTCCCCTTTGTTTCAATTTGCTCTGGTAAATATTCAACTCTAGCCTTGCAGCGAGCAGAGCAGGCAGAGTTTGCTTCTTTATTTATTTTTCTCCATAGAGATCCCACACTGCTGTTGATGGCCAGCTGCCTTCGCTACAGCCCCTCGATTGCCATTTTACTATTATTTATGGCCGGCCAGAGATAGGAAGCCTCTTTTATTGTCGTGTTTGAATATTTCCCCCCCTTAATTTTATTCCGGTATTTTATTTGCGTGCGTGTGTGTGTTTATTTATTTATGTATTTGGGCGAGTCGGAGAAAACGATGTGGGGGGTGTGTGATGCTCCTCGGTCGGGGTCGTGCTCGAGTGTGCGGCGGCGGTTGTTGTTTTATGGGTGTTTGTTCGGCCGCCGCCGCTCCGTAAATCGATGACTGTGCGATCGTGCTGCCATTTTATTTATGATGCTTTAGTGGTACTTTGTTTATTGTGCGCGGAGCGCTGCATGAGTGCTCAGCTCTATGGCAGAGCTTCCCCTTCCCAAATGAGCCAAGGCGCTCCTCTTTATTTCTCCGCGGTGAGAAGGAACTGAACCAAGAGCCAGGCACGGCTTCTAACAATAAATCAGCCCTGAAAATGTGAGGGTTTTTCCTGCCTCTCTGAACGGGGATCTGGAAAGAGAATAAAAAGGAGAGGAGTGGAAAGTATCTTCTAGGAGAACATATACTAGCCCTAAATTAATTTCCATGCCGTCGCTTACATAAATACAGAATTATCCATATATATAAATATGTAAGTATTTGCGTGTACTTATCAATATGGATGCATAGATATAAATGCACTTTAAATGACAAAAATGAAAGATTACTTGGCTATCCAAAGAGGGCAAAATGCTAAATGAAATCCTATTTCCCCGGTGTGCCCCGGCTTTGGGAAAGGTTGGAGCCCTGGGAGCCGCTTTCCTCCAGCTCGCTCCGTGCCTGAGCTTATTCCTATTGAGCCATTTTGTGTCTGGAATTGCTCGTCTTCTAAGGGGTCAGAAAGAGAGGGAGAAAGGGAGAAAAGTGAACGAGGATAAAAACTCCGCTGAGAGCACACAAAAAAAGGTTATTTCCACTCGAAGATATTCGCGGCCATTCTGCAGAGACCTTCAGGGTGATGTTTGGGATGGTTTTAGGTTTTCCTGCTCTTTAAAGCGCCTCTCGAAGCAGAACTGACCCAAATAAATATTATTTCCCCTTCTCGCCACACTGAAGTACAGTATCTCTCTCTTCAGCAAGGGAAGGAGAGCTCTTTTGCTCCCATTGTGTGTCCAAAAGCCAAGATTGGAGTTGGCGTATTTTGAAATGGGCCAAAATGTGCCTCAAAAATAAAATCCGAGCTTTAATTGCAGCTAAATTACTTGGCAGCCTTTCCTCTGATTTATGACCCAGTTTGAATGCATATTGACCCAGTTAAAACACCCATAAATAACACAGTCCTGCTCTAGAGTAAAAAAAAAAAAAAAAAAGCAAGAAGAGTTCTGGAGGAAAGGGGGATTTCGGGGAGTTGTGTAAATAACTTCAGTCTGTTGAGCAAAGAGTGCGTTGCCTCTCTAGTGTTAGAAAACACAAACAACAATTTAGGTTGCCCACGACTTTCTTCGATTGTCCAGTCCTTCTCTAATTCAGCTGCTATCCCCTTCTAACTCTCTAACGACTTGGACAGGCACCACTTCCAGAACGGGCCCCCTTCTCCCTCATCTCCCTGCCTTGCTATTTCACCTCTAAGAAATCCCCCAGAACCAGCCGTGAATTATGGTGCTGCCTGCTCCCATTTCGGGGCATCCAAGGACAAGGCGCTTTACAGGCATTATTTTATTCGGAAAATAGCAATTCGCGGGAGGTGGGGGGAGGGAGGGGAGGGAGTGCCACAGAGTGGGACTCTTCGGGGAGAAAAGGCAGGTCATTTCTGAGTCAGAAATCAGCCCCAAACACTGCCCGTCCCTCCCCGAGCTGAGCCCTATCTCTCTCCGCGGAATGGAGCAGAAAGAAAATATTCGGCCTCTGGGAGGGAAAGACAGATAAAAGCAGCGGGGATCTGTGCGTTGGGACACTTATCCCGACATCATAGGAGACATTAAAAAAAATAATCATCTTCTCATGTTTAAAATTACCTCTTTGGGGAGAGAGGGGGCGTGGGGAAAGGGGACTAATTGGAGAAATCTCGCAAAATACTCTTTGCAGGCAGTAAGATGAATGGAAGAAACACTTCCATATTCCTATGAACCACTTCGGTTCTCACGATTAAAGTCCTTACAGATCCTTTCATTTAAAAAACCCCAAAACCTTCCCCCCGCTTCCCGTTCCCCGTTCTCAAATACAGACAGTGAGAATATCCCGCTGGAGATGGCTCCCAAGTTGAAAGGCGCTCCCAGGCAAAACTCGGCCGGCTTTCGGCGGGCCCCCCAAACCGGCCGGCTCCCGGTGTCCGCAGGTTTCGGCATCCCCATCTTTCCTCTCCCTGTCCGAATCCTCCTGGCCAGTCCGGGGGGTTCGGCGCTGCCTCTCGGTATTTGCCCGGGCAAGTGGGCGAATGGCAGATCAGCAGTTTCAGAAGAAAGTGTGGGGTTGATTATTGACTAAAAAGACTTTTTTTTTTTTTTTTTTTTCCTTCCAAAGCAACATTCACAGGATTGTTTGAAGCAAAACGCATACGAAGGATTTTTGCCTCTTCTCTCCTCCTACGCTGGCCGCTTCCCCTTTCATGTGGTGCCTTCTCACTTATGCCATAAGGAGCAAGTGTTTTCTGTTTTAGTGCTCTGTTTACAGCTTTGGTGCACGAAGTCATAAATCTTGCATAGCCATAAATGACAAAAACCATTGGTATGCGTAAGAGGCCACCCCAGCCTTATAGTGCTTTTTATTTCTCGCTTCCCCCTCGCTTTGTTTGTATTTAAAGATGACGCTGGGTTCCCTCGTGCTTTAAACGGACTAGTTATATTTATAATGCCTTAATTAACGAAGTAACGTCAAGTTTACACCTAGATTTTATTCTCAGGCTCTGCTTAACGCGCAGAGCCCCGTTACCGCCTGCCAGACGGGCAGGATCCGCAACTTCGTTTAAGTTCCCGTTTGCGCGGTCGCTGCCGCGTTTCTGTTGCAGGAAACTCGGGGTACACCGCCCCCCCAAACCCCGCGGAGCCGAGGAAAGAGGGGAGCGCCTTCCCCAGCTGTGCGGCGGGAAGGAGGCGAAGGCGGGCCGGGAGGCGCCGGGGCCCGTCCACGCGAGGCTCCCGCCCACGGTTCCCCCCGGGGTGCTGCGGGCACCCCGAGCCGCCTGTGCAGCACATGTGTGTGCGGGAGCGCCGCCGTGCCCGGCCCGGGCAATGGGGATACTTCAGGGGGGCAGGGGGGGTGTCTGCCTGTACATCTGTGTGTGTGTGCGCTCACGCATGCATGAGTTAATAATTAGTAACTCTAATGATTTCCAGCGTGGCTCTGAAAGCATTGCCCAGAGCGGGGATCCTGGTGGGCTTCGCTCGGCTCTCCGGACCCAGCCCCGGCTCCCCGGGCTTTGCTCCCCTCTCCGGGACCCAGCCGGGGATGCGCGGGGCTCCCGGCCGTGGGGAGCGGTACAGGGGCTATTCTGCAGCTGCCCCCCGAGCCCACCGGTAAGAGGGACAAACTCAAACCCCCCCAGCAGCACCCCGGAGGCTGGTGAGAGCGACCCTTTGTGAGCGCCGTTTGTCTTCATTAGCATAATTTTCCTGGACTTCGGTGACGCCCGGGTGCGGGGGGGCCGCACTCCTTCAGTGCCGTGCTCCTGCGCTCTCTCCCCAGCCCCCACCCTGCCCCACGCTTCCCCAGGCGGCCGCCTTTCTTTCTTCCTTCCTTTTTTTTCTATATTTTCCTTTTTTTTCCCCCCCTCCGACTCCCCCCCCACCCCCTCCTCCTTCCCTCTCTCTCCTTCCCTTCCCAGAGCAGCCCTGGGAAACATCTCCGTCCTCCGTGCCCCGCACAGGGGGAGCCCGGTACGCCGGGGACGGGCTCGGGGTAGGGTGGGCAGCCTGGAGGGGAGCGGGGTAGGCGGGTGTGCGGAGCCACCGAGCCCATCCCGAGCGGGGCAGGACTCGCCCCTCCCGGCCGGGGGGTGCCGGGCGCGGATGAGCTGAGCCGGTGCCCACCCCGCGGCCACAGGGATCGAGGTGGGGCAGACAGCCCCTGCTCTCTGGGTTGTGTCGCTCCAAAAAAAAAAAAAAAAAAAAAAAAAAAAAAAAAAACACGAAAAAAAAAAAAAGGAAAGAGAGAGAGAGAGCATGCTGGCTTCCGCCTCAGTCGTCAGAAGTTAAGGTAAGCAGGCCACAAATACGCTGCTATCAGTCGTGAATGGCGGAGTTTATGTCCCAGTGATTTATGACCGTAGACTTAAATGTCGGTTCAAGAAGAGTTCACAAGCTGGGGCTTCCTTCCAGGCAGTGACTGATACCCTTACACTTCGTGTTCAGGCAGCTCTCTCTCCTCTCTTCCCCCCCACCCCCCACCTTCCCTCAACTTTTTCTTTATCTTTCAGGAAATCTTTCAGGGGGGCTGCCTGGTTTTTCGTCCTAGAGTCAGAGTTTGGGGCTGGGTTGGGAGTTACAGGGTAAAGATCTGGTGTAGTTGGGAAGGGGGAAGAAGGAGTGCGCATGGAAGGAGAGGGTAGGACAGAGCCGAAGTGGGGAGTGGGGGAAACCAAGCGGACTTGCCTCCCCAAGCAACTTTCATCTGTTTCTGGGCTGCCTGGGTGGGGGGAGAGAAGTTGGTAAAGTGCAGAGCCGTGTATTGCACAAACCGAGATGGAGCCGATAAAATAGGCACTGGAAAGATTTGGGGCCCATTTGTGTTTGTGAGACCCGTCTTTTTTGTCTTTGAAGGGGAGAGGAGAGCTCTTCCCATCCCAAGCACGGGCTGGGGTGGTAAATCCACCTCCTCTCCCCTTTCCCGTTAGGACGCTGTGGTGATCGTTGTCGCTCCTAATCCCGCTATTCCCACTTTCTCCTGGAATGACCGGGAGCTCCTCAGGTTACCCCTGCTTCTTTAGAACTTTATAGGAAGTGATTAACTTGGTGAACCCAAACTCGGGACCTGATTTTTTAGTTTCTTTTTTTTTTTTTTTTTTTTAATTGCTGGCAGAGGGCCGAAGCTCCAATAATATTTTGCCTTCCCAGTGAAGTTGCCTATTGTCTGCAGGGCGGCAGCTCCGGGAGCGGCGCACCCGCATCCTCAGCCCGCGCTGCCAGCCCAGCGCGTCCTGCCAGCGCCGCAAAACTTCCCAGCGGCCCAAGGAAGGTGAAAGATTTGGTGTCGCGGTCATGAAAGGCGGTTGCCTTTGTGAAATCACCGCTGGCTGATTGTTTCCTCTTTCTCCTCTGCTAGTGGTGTCTATAGTCTCTCTTTCAAAGGAATTGAGAAAAATCACACCAGGCCTCGAGAGCACAAGGAAGGAGAGGCGAGGAGCTGGAAATTGTGTATCACCTCAGATCTCCATCGGCTTATTAGCTTAATAGCATCCAAAGAGCTTGATTAGTGCAATAACAGGGTAACCGCCCTGCTGTAGGTGTGTTACCTTCATTTTGTTACCATCTAACAAAGGGAATACTGTTTTCTAAGAACTTGTATAACTTGAAAGGCGTAGAATGAGCTCGTTTGGTGCTTGTGTTGTGTAAGGCTTTTCGCCCCTAAGCATTTGTCCTCGTTAGATGTTTTGGGGGAGAAATATCCAGCTGCTTAAGTACAGGGGAAAGTGGTAAAAGGAAAGAGGCTCTTCTGATCTGAAAAGACGTGGTTATTTGTCAGCAAGGGGTTAGGGGGACGGTGAGGAGCACACTTCAGTTTGTGAGAACAATGTGGGTGCGTGTGGAAACACCTCCTAGATGGGAGGTTAGGCACAGGTCTCCTCTCTCATTAATACGGGCGATTCTTTAATTGGTTATTTTCAGGCAGGTGACGAGTAGACTTTAATTTCGGGGGGGATGGGGCGGGGGGGAGGAATCTCAGAAAGAAAGGAGAATGGGTGACCAAAAAAAAAAAAAAAAAAAAAAAAAAAAAAAAAAAAAAAGAGAGAGAGAGAGATGGGGGGGAAGGGATTCGCCCGGGCAGGAGAAGCATTCTCTGAGTTTGTGTCCACCCTCTCCCCGGCCAAGTGACCCTCATACATCAAATTACATAGCAGTTTCCAAGACAGAACCTATTATCGCTAAGTTGGAAGGAAAGTTCAAGCCGTGGTCATGGAGATGAACGCTGGTTTTTCAGGTTTCTGGTGTGTTTTTTTCCCTCAATCCATCATGTTTTAACAGGTAGGATCTGGCTGATTCCACGAAAAGTTAGTGTCTTGAAAATAACTGCTGAGAAAAACAAACCAAGGACCGCCCCTGCTGGCCTGGCTGGGGGGCTTTGCGCGGCGCTGGGCGCAGCTGAAGCTGCAGCCCCACTCGCGGGTGGGAGGCAGGCTCGGGGGGCTCCGTGGGGCGGCCCAAGCCGCGCTCCAGGAGCGAGAGGGAAGCGCTGCGGGGGCGGGCGGGGCTGGCCCGGGCAGAAACCACCGTGCCAGGGTGTGTGACCCGGCGGCTCGGGGTGCTGGGCGGGCATGGAGGGGACAAGGTGCTGCCTTCGTTTATTTTCCTATCGAGCAATCCATTGACAAGCCAAAATCCATCACTTGGCATCGGGGTGTTTAAATATCCCTGCGTAGGAAACCTTTCCACCCCGCTCCTGCCCCCTGCACACGTAGAGAGGAACCATCTCATATATTTCTTTAAAGTTGTATGAAGAGCCGTAACCAGGAGAGAAAGGCTAAAAATAAAACGGCGCTGGTTAAAGGAGAGGGTTTGATCTTAGAGTTGGACTGAGGTAATAGCCCGGCCCCTTTGCATTACGGATTCTTCGATCACCCTTATCTCAGGGACCGGTATTAAAACAGCCTCTTGGTGATAAACGATCAACCCGCTCGCCTCTGTTCCTTAAGAAGAAAGAAATATTAAAAAAACCAACAAAAAACAAAAATCAAAAAACCAAACCTAGAAAGCCTCTATTCCGGTGCAGCAAAGCACATATTTGTAGCTGCCAGTAAACCCAGGCAGCTTTTATATCGAAACGCTCCACGCCTGAGGCCAAGTCATGCTGCTAAATATTGCTGACCACTTTTTCTTTTATGGCTTTCATGTCACTTAGCTATTGAAAGTAAGATGGATTTGTACCATTTCTTCACCCTGCTCTGCTCTCCCCACACCCCAGGTCTGCCCGGAGAGGCCATTGGAGGAAGAGCGCCACGTGACAGAGGGGTGCCAATGTTATTCTCCAAGGGTGTCAAGACCCTGTCAGTTTGCGAAATAAATATTGGGAAACAACGAAATGCAAAAAGCGACCTACTACGACAGCTCTGCAATCTATGGTGCCTACCCCTACCAAGGAGCAAATGGTTTCACTTATAATGCGAGTCAGCAGCAATATCCTCCATCTTCATCACTTGTGGAAACTGAGTACCACCGCCCTGCGTGCTCCCTCCAGTCCCCTGGCAGCTCTGTGTCCCACCACAAGGCCAATGACATCAGTGAGAGTTGCATGAGGACCCTCCCCAGCCAGACTCTCCAGCCCCCCAGCCTCGCTGACCCACAGGCTCCACCGCAGCCGCCTCCAGCCCAGCAGTCACAGCCTCCACCTCCGTCCTCCACCTCACCATCTCAGAATGCCAGCAGCAACCCTGCCCCGGCCAACCCCACCAAGAGCCCAGCTCTTAACTCACCCACCGTGTCCAAGCAGATATTCCCATGGATGAAAGAGTCTCGGCAAAACACAAAGCAGAAAAACAGCAGTTCCAGTTCAGGTATGAAACATGCTCCCCCGCTCCCTGGGTATTCCTGGGATGACTGTGCATCCGGTGGGGAGGAGGGCTGTCTTACCCACCTTCACTTCAGGGAGGCGAGGGGAGGGTGGGGGCTTTTTTACCCTCTGAGTTGACCCCACGAAAGTTTTGGAAAGGGCTTGCCACCACTCAGCTTATTCACTGAGAGGAGCTCAGTGAAAAAAAACGCCCCATACAAAACTTTCCCAGTCTTGCAGAATGGGTCTGAACAGACTTTGCTTCCCAGTGGCAGAGCCACTTGTGCCCTCCAGCATCTATCACATTTCTTAGGTAATCCTCCCTTCAGTAAATCATGTCAGTGTGGAGCAGCCCAGGCCTTAAGCCAGAGGCTTGTCCCGAGTACTTTGTTGGCATGGTGCTGTTAGATTAATAAGACAGTGACCTATCTCTGCTGAAGTGTAACGGGAATAAAATAGCTCATAATCATGTGCAGGCAGGATCAATGCCCTGCATGCAGCCAGAACCTCTTCCTATTTTAATAAGCTGATTGGCAAAGTTACAAGCCTGGTAAACAAAAATCATTCTGGAGTGCCATAAATTTCAGCCCATAAAACATTATTTGAGGGATAGAATGTATATCAAAGCTTTTATTACTCTAGGAAACCCAAACTGATAACACCAGTGCTAGCTCCAAAGCACAGAAGCCAGGCTTATTCTGACTTCTTCCTCTTTTTTGCTTAAATATGCCTTGGAAACCGAGTTCAGAACTTTAGCAAATGTTTTGCCAGTGTGCTTTTTAAAGCTGTGGTAACACTGCTGTTTACAGCCTTCCATATAATGTATTTGTTTTATTAAAATCAGCAACATTTAAATATATCTCTATGCCTGTATGCAAGCCTAGCTTAAGTATGTTCTTGTTTATATATATTATACTTCCCAATCACTACCATATGTTCATGCTATATACCAGACATGATAAAAAAAATCCACTGTACTTACAATTCTATATTTATATGTTAAAAATTTGTATTGTAGATACCTAACTTTCAGACATTTTTAGCTGATGTATGTGTAAATATACACACACACACACATATATATGAGTTTTCAGAAAAGAGGGCTTTAGATCTTTACAGCAATGGAGAACAGCTAGTTCTTGAAGACCTTGATCTCACTATGTCAGCAGAGCCACAGGGTTTACTTTCAGAGTTTCTAAACCTCACTGTGTTTCCCCGAACCTTCCTTGCTCCTCTTTACCAAGCTCAAGATATGTTGCATGCTATAATTCTTAAGGAAAACAAGTGTAGTCACACAGTGACACTACTGAGGTGAAGGAACTCTTTAGAGGTTTGGAGCTCGGTGCAACTGAGCTCATGCTATGAGGGAGTACTTGTTGCACGACGCATGGACATCCATCTTAACTTTGGGAGCTGAACTCTCCAGGTGCTGGTGTTGTTGGCCATTTTCTCATGTTGCCATGTGCAGGTTCGCCATGCTGATTGTGTTCTTTGTGTGATTTACATAGGTGAGAGTTGTGCTGGTGATAAAAGCCCTCCAGGGCAAGCCTCCTCTAAGCGAGCCCGTACAGCTTACACAAGTGCCCAGCTGGTAGAACTGGAAAAGGAGTTCCACTTCAATAGGTACCTTTGCAGGCCACGAAGGGTAGAAATGGCTAATTTGCTCAATCTCACAGAAAGACAGATCAAAATCTGGTTTCAAAATCGCAGAATGAAATACAAAAAGGATCAAAAGGGAAAGGGTATGATGACCTCTTCAGGAGGACAGTCCCCAAGCAGAAGCCCCGTCCCTCCAGCTGCTGGGGGCTATCTAAACTCTATGCATTCTTTAGTAAACAGTGTCCCCTACGAGCCCCAGTCACCTCCACCATTTAACAAGCCTCATCAAAACACCTATGGCATCCCTGCATCGTATACTGCTCCTCTTAATAATTGCCCACCTCCTCAAAAGAGATACACGGGGACAGCAGCTGTGACACCTGAATATGATACTCATCCTCTTCAAGGCAACGGTTATGGGAATCCACATATACAGGGAAGCCCCGTCTACGTAGGGGGCAACTACGTGGAGACCATGACCAATTCTGGGCCTTCCATCTTTGGTCTAACTCATCTTCCTCATCCTCCCTCTGCCAACATGGACTACAGCGGGGCTGGGCCAATGGCCAACAATCACCACCATGGACCTTGTGATCCACATCCAACATACACAGACCTTACTGCTCACCATCCTTCTCAGGGAAGAATTCAGGAAGCGCCCAAACTCACTCATCTGTAAGAGACAGGAGTCACTAAGAGGAGCACCAAGCCCCCAAGTTTTGGAAAGTACTCATCCCTTCCCTTCTCTCTCCTCCCCCCAACATGTGCCCTCCCCTTCCCTTCTCGTTTCTTTTGTTCGTTTTGGTTTGTTTGGTTTCCTTTCGTACAAGCGTTTTCTAGTTTATGTGACGTAGCAATATTTGTTGCTTGAATTGCTCTATAGTTTCACTAGTGGATATTTATCTTCTTGAACTGTAGCCTTGTGTCTCACTTTGGGAGTATGCAGAGGCTTTATACTTTACCTTCTACACTTTTATCAAAACAGGGTATATGAACAAATTTTCTATAAAAGGAATTCTTAAATGTGAATTTGTTCGTACATTGATTGATCCCACGGGGAAGCAATTTTTTTTATTGCACTTCTTTTAAATAGCAAGAAAGACATCAAAAGCGCTTGGACAGGGACTTCCTGGACAATTATTGATACGTGTAAGTCTTTCAATGTGTGTATGCTGGTGAACATTCAGATTTATTTATATTTTTTTTTTCGCAAACATTGAATATTCTAAGTGTTTAAAATTTTATTTATCCCCATTTGTTCATATTTATATATATATAAAATATCTGTACCCTGAATATTCAGGAGGCCATATATTAGATGGCATATCGGCACGTGTTAGAAATATCATTTGAAAGGAAACTATTAACTCCTTTTATTAAAAATAGTGATAATAATGATGATGACGATGCAATAAAATCTGGGAAAAAAGATCGCGGTTTGAATACTTTGTGCTTGTAACATCCAGCTAGGCAAAAAGTGTGTGAAGCTGAAAAGGCTAGATTTGTTTTGAAAGTTATACATTCCTTGCTGCTCACGTTCTGGAAAAAAAAAATAAAGTTTTTATTCTGAATAATAAAGAGTTAAGAACATGTTCTTGGAAGCGCAGGGGAATGGAGAGCCCTTCATGACGTGGGGAGCTGGGAAACTCGTCTGTAAACTTACACGAGGATCCGCTCACCCGAAGGGCCCTGAGATGCCTTTTCAGCATTTCATAGGCAGGGAGAGAGATGATTTTTTTTCTTTTCACCTCTCTCTCTCTCTCTTTTTTTTTTTTTTTTTTTTTTTTTTTTTTCCTCCCTCCAGCAGTGTTTGAGGCCCCGCGGCCGCCCCCCCTCCGCAGGCGCTGCGCGGTGCCCGGCGGGGATGGGATGGGCCGCGGAGCCGCGCCGGGGGCACAGCGCGGGCTGTGGGTGGGTACGGGCCTGTGTGGGAAGCACAGGCACCGCAGCTCAGGATGAAGCCCCGCGTGGGCGCGGTGGGGCCTCCAGTCGCGGGCGGCGGAGGCTGCGGGCCCGGCCAGCCCCGGAGAGCGGGGGGGGGGACAGCAGGGTCTGGCCGAACCGCAAATGTGCTGGGGGGGGGGTGGATGCACACGCTGCTGCTCCTTCCACTCGCTGCCCCCGCCGTTTTTCCCTTTTCCTTTAAGAACTCGGTTTTATATTTTCCTTTCCCTATTTTTTCCTCCCTAATTATTATTTTTTTAATATATATTTTTACTGGTTTCATTCTTGCTGAGCAGGCTTTCCTCCCACGGCAGCCTGGAGGTGTGGGGGAGGGGAGCCTTGTGCTCCGTTTCTTCCCTCGGGGGGGTGTGGATGTGTGTGCGGGGTGTGTTTGTGTCGGGGGGGGACACGGTTCTGTAGAAGGGCGACGGTCCCGGCCCCAAATGGGCACCCCGAGGGGTCCCCGGTCCCCATCGGCTCGAGGTAGAATGGAGGAACCCTCGAGCTTGTCCATATATCCGATTTTTCTTCCTTTCAGGCGAAATGTCCGTAATTTTTAGATTGAAACTTGAAAGATAAATCAAAACGGACCTTAATAGACTAGGTAAAATATACCCCCGCACGTTTATAAAGACATATTCCTGTGCTGTGTAGATAATAACGCACGCTGTTCACCATCTGTATCTTTTAGAGCACAGAAAAAAAATGTCGCCATTTTGGTCTCATGCTGAAATATTATTAATCTTTGGGCTTTACCTTGTTCCCAGAACCATCCTTGCCTGATGCTGAAACATTGTCATGCACCCGTGAATCTATATAGAGCTTTTCTGCATAAATAGATAAAGCATGCCCAGTCAAAGAAAAGGACAGCAAATAGATTTATACCGTGCTGTTTATTGTATATATAGACATGTAATCGTGGAAGGAAAGGCTATGTAGTCTAATATTTTTCACTGAAATCTGATTATTACACAATACAGACCAGCGACTGATTATTACTTTTGCAGGCGAAGGAAGCATTTTTACAGCATTGCAAGACAATGCTCGTTTCGAAGGAGCGCCCAGATAAAATTCAAGCCGCCTCCCCCCCCCCCCATCCACCCCAGCTCTCGGATCAGTTAGGTTAGAGACAAAAAAAGGTAACGGTACAGCCACGATACTTACTGCGTGGTTCCTTTAGCACCACGAATTACATTTAGGAAAATGTTCAAATAGAAGGAAGTTGGCGTTTCACTCCCCTCCCACCCCGAAGAAAGAAAAATACAGGCGATTTTTTCCCTTCTTTCCATAAACCGCATTCAATCCTCTCTTCAGAGCCCGTAGGTTGCAAATAAGAATTTGTAATTTTGCATTTAAGATTCGTCCGATTAAAAGATCCCCCTGGAGGCAGCAGTAATTGATTTTCCCAAGAATTTCTCGTCCTTTCTGCAAAGGTTTTGTTCCAGGTGGTTTTTGTATTAGACTGACCACAAGAAACAAATGTGCAGAATAGAGACACCCACACAGGTTTTACTCACAAAGCCTGGTTAAAGTCCAAACCCCTCTCTTTATTATTTGTCATCCTGCTCTTAATCCAAATATTTTCCAGAGGGGAAAGAAAAAAAAATCAGAGAAAAGAAAAGAAAACGTAGGCACCAAGAAGCAAAATAAAACCGGACTTTTCCCACAAGCAGCCCAGTCCTCTGCCAGCATATTTTAAAAGCAGCTTTTTTCCTTGTTTACTTGCGTTTCTTGCTCTGCCTCTTTTCACGGCCACATTTGATCTTGGAAAGAGCAAGAAGCTTTAAATGTGTTCTTAAGGGCCAGTAGCTGTCAAACCTTTTGGCGGCCAAGATTGATCGCGGGCAGACACCACCAGAGCTTTGTTTGGACTAAAAGCAAGAAAATTAAACCCCTTGCATTTTCCAACAGCATCGATATTTGTAAGGCATCCCTTTTGAGGGATTAAATGACAAGTCTCGTTCTATATTTTATTTAAACAAGCAACCACCAAAAAGCCCATTTAAAGCCTCTCGGCCCCTCCCCTCCCCCTCTCTCCAATGCCTTCGCAGATATGCTATATCTTGTGGGTGCATTAACTTAAAACCGATTTTTAAAATGCACTTGGTGCAGACTGGATGCAGACTGGTCCACTGAGTGCTTTGGGGTCTTGTTTTCTATTTATTTCTCCCCCCCCCCGCCTTTTTTTTTTTTTTTTTTTTTTAATTTAATATAATTACGAAGATGGTTGCCGACCCCTGTTTGGCAACTCCGAAAATAAAGCGAGACGGCAGCTCATGGCGCTGGCGATGGTTTGTGGCTCCTGGAGGACGCGGAGAGCGGCTCGAAGCGCCACCGGCCCGGCCCCGGCGCACCCAGCCCCAGCCCGCCGTGCACCCCGGGCCAGCCAGCCCCGGCCCGGCTGTCTGGGGCGGCTGCGACCCTAGGATCCATCGGCTTGGTGATTGTGGCCATCACTGTCAGCACTCTCCCTGTCTCCTCAGTATGGTCGGAAAATTATGCCCAAAGCATCCAAATTCGGGACTTGCCTGGAGCTGGCGGGGTGATGGAGGCGGCGGCGGCAGGAGCCGGGCATCGCAGCCGAGTGCCGTCTCTCAAGGCACAACCCTTCAGCATTTTCGCTCTGTCTGACCCCTCGAAAACAAACCCGCTACCAGCCCATATATTTCCTGGTAATCGAAAATACTCACCAGACCCAGCCTACTACGGTTATTAAGCAAATAATGCCAGCAGACTGGAGTACCGTTTGCAAGCTAAGGCACGGGATATATACTTTTTTTAAAGAGGCAACAGCCAGACGCGTTTGCAGCCTCGCGATTTGGCTCGCCCAGAGAGGTTCTCCTAGGGTTATGTGTTACGGTCCAATCCCGGAAAGCCAACTGGAGAGGGAAGTCATGAAGCGCCAGGGCTGCTGCCTATGTGACTCTTCCCCTCGAAGCAAGGTTGCTGAGGAAGATCCTGAGAAACAATGGCTCAGCACCGGCGACCGATTGTTCTCCGTACTGTACACCCGATAGCCACCAAAAGAGAAGAGAGGGAAAAAAAAAAAAAAAAAAGAAAAAGAGGAAAAGAGGAAAAAAAAAGAAAGCAAGAAAAAAAAAATCTAACAAGAACACAAAGCCAAACAAACAAATAAAAAAAATTACCAAGGACCCCATTGAGACTGAGTCGGGAAGGAGAAACTAGTTTTGGAGGAAGTGCTATTCCTAGGAAAAAATGAAGACCCTCTGCTTCAGACTCTTGTCTGGGTGCAACTTCTTATGCGGGGGCCTGACGGTGTCAAAACTTTGAAGATTAATGGATTACTTTGTTAATGACTCAAGGCGTCAGATTGAGGTGCTTAAATGATTTGTGAGGTGCAAAGCGTTTTCCTGACAGTCCCAAACAATGAGAGAAGAGTGTGCGGGTGGATGCGAGGAAGGCAGCAGGCTGCAGGACAAGCAGACACACACACACCACACACACACACACACACACACACACACTCGCAGCCTCTCTCACAAACATATCCACGCACACGCACCCTCCTCCCCACCGCCTATCATTTCAGATTAGGACGCCAAGAGGATAGATACTCGAGATATCATTTCCCCTTTTCAAAAAAAAGTGTAAATAAAGCCTTTCTGGCCCCCAATGAGGCGTTCCTTCCCGACTTTTTTGGATCAATCAAACAGACAGTGGCTTCTTTTGATTAAAGCCCAAATTGTCATTGGGCAGAGGCAATCATGTGACAGCCAATTCGGTCCAATTTCAACCTTGTCTCCATGAATTCAATAGTTTAATAGTAGCACGGTCCCCATACGGCTGTAATCAGTGAATTAGAAAAAAAACACCCCACCAGCGATCTTCTATGCTATATTTTTTTTCTCCTCTCTCTCCTTTTTCCTGGGCCTTCCCCTCCCCCCGAGGCCCCTGAATCCGAGGGAACTTTTTCTCCGCGGGGGCTGCCAGTTGAAGGCCATGAATTTCGCATTTGAGCGAGAGATCGGTTTTATCAATAGCCAGCCATCGCTTGCTGAGTGCCTGACATCTTTTCCCCCTGTCGGTGATACATTTCAAAGTTCATCAATCAAGAACTCGACGCTTTCACACTCGACACTGATTCCTCCTCCTTTCGAGCAGACCATCCCCAGCCTGAACCCCGGCAGCCACCCTCGCCACAGCGGCGGCGGTCGCCCCAAGGCGAGCCCCCGCGGCCGCAGCGGCAGCCCGGGCCCCGCCGGCGCCCCGCCGCCCCCGGAGTACCCCTGGATGAAAGAGAAAAAGGCGTCCAAGCGATCCGCGCTGCCGCCCGCCTCGGCCTCCGCCTCAGCCGCCGGACCTGCCTGCCTCAGCCACAAAGGTCAGTCCAAAGACGCGCAGCCGGCCCCGCCGGGCCGCTGCTTTGGCTCCCCGCATCCTCCCGCCTTGGCGGGGGGACCGGGCGGAGGGCGGGCGGGCGGGGAGGACGGAGCTGGCGGGGCTCGGTGGAAACCCAAACTTTCCCCAAAGTCGCCTAACGCGGGATGATTTATTTGAGTTGGAGCTGACCTCTCTTGTCTCGCCGTCCTAGAGTTAGGATATTTGACAGTAATGAAGAGTGATAGATTGCTCCCGCTCAGCTAAGCAGCTGATGCATTAATTATAAATTGCGCTATGGCTAATATAAAGTTTGCTCTGGTGTGGGGAGGTTGGGGAGCCGCAGGCAGCGCTCTGGCGGAGGTGGCCGAGGGGCGCGCAGCACCGGGCGCTCAGCACTGCAACACAATGGCTTTACTGCATCCAAAGGCGGCCATTTTGTTGCGGTTGCTATTTTATGCTATATGGACATATAGATATAGACACATAGATGCAGAGAGAGCACTCCCCCCCACCCCCCCGGGATGCGATGTGCTGGGATGCTGAAATTCAATCCGTGCATTTATCTGTTTTGTATGTGTGTCCGTGTGTTTTTGCTTTCGCTCTTCTGGCGGTGATGCTTTGGGGTGCGTGTGGTGGTGGTGTTTTTCTTTTTTTTTTTTTTTTTTTTTTTTTCTTTCTTTCTTTTTTTTAACAGACCCCCTTGAAATCCCCGATAGCGGCAGCGGTGGATCTAGGCGCCTGAGGACGGCTTACACCAACACCCAGCTTTTGGAGCTAGAGAAAGAATTTCATTTCAACAAGTATCTCTGTAGACCAAGGAGGGTTGAGATTGCAGCCTTGCTGGATCTGACCGAAAGACAAGTCAAAGTCTGGTTCCAGAACAGGAG